>NC_044041.1:170591207-171241674 GCF_901765095.1 Microcaecilia unicolor | reverse complement strand
CCCCCCCCCCCCCCCAGTGTTCTGAATCTCTTCTACTTGATTTACAAATGAATTTGTGTGCTGAAGGCAAGAAGTCCCATCCCCTGACTCCTGGTATACAAACTTATATCTTGCAGAAGATTTGGCATCAGGAGGGACTTAGAGTCCCTCCGGCAGAGGTCCCGCCACGTCCGCCTACAGAGCCCTCACATGATTAGGGCGGCGAGACGGCGCCTCAGGGATCAACGTAAGTATTATAAACAGGGCACCTGTACTCCTTTGTAAATGTATTTCATACTGCAAATGTCCTGTACAATATCAGTTTCCATGTGACTAATAAGCAACTAGTTAAGTCATAACTCCTCTATCCCAGATCAAGGCCTGAGGTATGGCTGCAACTTCCAACTAACCTCCTGTGAGATGAATGAGATGGCAAGCCTCATTTCTGTATCCCTCTTTCTGGGGTGGATACTGTTTCATGGTATTCCTGCCTGAGGTCCTACTCTTAGTGGATGTCATTGCCTCATATTAAACTTATGTGTCCCCCCCCCCCCCCCAAAAAAAAAAAATAATAATAATAATTAAACAGAAACCCAAAATAGTCAGCCAACCATAGTCACAAATTATAATGCAAACATGCTGCTGAGCAATGAGTGTGATCTGCCTGTGTACTCAGTCACACCAGCATTCACGGTTCCTTGACATCTCATCTCATGCATCTCACACCCCGTCCCCCGCCTCAGGCCAGCCAGCTCCTGCACTATGTAAGCTATGTTGGATGTGCTGATCTCAAACACAATCCTGTTACATACACAGAGCACCAGCAGCAGGAGGAGGCGGCCCAGGAGGAGGAGGAGGAGGCCGGCCAGGAGGAGGAGGAGATGGCCCAGGAGGAGGAGGAGGAGCAGGCAGCCCAGGAGGAGGAGGAGGAGGAGGAGGCGGCCCAGGAGGAAGAGGCCCAGCAGGAGGAGGCCTAGCCAGAAATGCCTCCCCTTGAGGGGGATGATGAAGGGCCCACACTCCCTGCCCTTTCCACCCCATCCCCGCCCCCATCCCTAGCCGCAGCCCCATCACCACCCCCATCCCTAGCTGCAGCCCCATCCCCACCCCTACCCCCATCCCTAGCCGCATCCCTACCCCCATCCCCTGCCCCAGCACTGCGCCTCCTGCAGCAACTGGTGGATGGGGTAAACCAGTTGCTGCAGGAGGTGACAGCAATGAAGCAGCAGGTGGGGGCAATGTGGCAGACTAATGAGCAGCACCATAGGGCAGTGAGGCTGCTCCTGGTGCTGCTCATTAGCCTGCTGTACACGGCCATTCAGCCAGGAAGACGTGGCCGCCCTTAAAGGACATTTGGGGGGAGGGGGGAACTTGTAAATAGGTTATGTATTGGTTTGGATTATTTGAATATAAGTTGCATATTTTTCATATAACAGGGTGTGTGTCTCTCTTTCTGCACTACTTATTATCAAATGCTGGGGTTCATATGAGAGGAGGCAGCAATATGGATTGCATGACAGGTGAACTGTGACAGAGAAACTTTGGTGCATATGTGTGATGTGTGGCCATACAGAAGGCCACCTGTTCCATCCAATCTGCATGGCTGTATGGTAAGGGGGGAGGCTGGGTGGGCATTTGTGGTGAGGAACATAAATGCCCATCCAGCCTCTTCTTCCCCCCCCCCCCCCCTTTACCATAGAGCTGCACACCACAGAGTTGTTTAGCACTAGTGAACTGGAGATATCTATAGGTAGCCCCTAGACAAGGTTTGCTCTTTGATCACCTGACACCCTCACCCCAGGGGCGTATCTGCGTGGGGCCTCAGGGGCCTGGGCCCCCGCAGATTTCGCCCTTGACCCCCCCTACCGCTGCCAACCCTCCCCCTCCGTTGCTGTCGCCTACCTTCGCTGGCGGGGGACCCCAACCCCCGCCAGCCGAGGTCCGCGTCCTCCTGCCGCTGCCGGCTGCCTTTAAAAGAATTCCGTCAGCTGCAACCCCCGCCAGCCAAGCCGAGGTCCTTTCATTTCTAAAGCTGGCACCGAAAGTTTCTTCTGAGTCTGACGTCGCTGCACGTTGTACGGCGGGGGGGGGGATCGGCAATGGCAGCGGCTGGGGGGAGAGGGATCGGCAATGGCGGCGGCGGGGGGGGGGGCTATAATGTGCCCCCTCACTCTGGCCCTGGCCCCCCCTACCGCCGCAGTTCAGATACGCCCCTGCCTCACCCACAATCAAACCACAATGGTGGGGGCCACAAAGATGTTACAAGGAGCTGGGCCATCTTTTGACATTGAGCAATGCTATATAGTGCTCAATAGAAAAGGGAAACCAATGTTAAAAGCATTAGATGGATGTTTGATTCTTCACAATTACAATACAGTACCACAGGTACAGAAGGGCCTAGGCTAGGGGATATAAATGTATATTGTTGTAGTGATTTTGAGTTTGCTCACAGCTTCTTGAGTCCCAGGAGGGTTGTAAGTTTGCACCTGAGGCAATGGAGGGTTAAGTGACTTGGCCAAGATCACAAGGAGCAGCAGTGGGATTTAAACTGGCAAGCTCTGTATTACAAGACTGGTGCTCTAACCACTAGGCCACTCCAGCCAACAGGCTGTAGCCACTTGCACGTAATTTGGAGTAGGAATTGTAACCAGAAACCCTTGCTCTCAGCATGACTTAAGTGCTCAGTAGCCACGTACCTGTGGCCACCTTGAAAATAGTTTGCAGGCTGGAATGTAGAAATGTTTTGGTTCCATAATTATGGACGATTGTAGGACTGTGTTTAATAATGTGGAAAAGACATTCAGGGCATATTATTTCATTTGTTTATTTAATTAAAGCATTTATATCCCACATGTTCCCACTGGATGCAGGTTCAATGTGGCTTACAAGAGCTACATCAAGAATACTGTATTACTGACATACTCAAACAATGCAAGCAGTAAATTAACTTTGCAATAATATACAGCAGTGGCATAGTAAAGAACATACATGGTAACTGATTTGTTATATATTGTTATGTATGCTCCCCCCACCCAACAACCCTGAGAATGGGTGGGCACTTCATAACAGGGGACTGGGGTTCACCACATAAAGAAGGATGGAACCTAGCGGGGAGACACATGAGGGGCAAAGTGGGACACAAACTACCAGCTGTGGATACCCGTGAACCTAGGTAAGATTTGAGTGCAGTGAAGACAGAGAGAGAATGGGGAACCCTTGACCATGAGGGACGCACACATCCATTCTCAGGGCCTCTTCCCCTCTCTTCCCCCACCCCCACCCCCACCCCCACCCCACAGCCACCCACAACTCAGTGTGTCTAATAGAGAACAAGACATCTGTACAATGAATTGGGTTGAACAAATCATGGCTTTCAGAGTTCACTGTATTACAGTCTACTGCTGTCTCTTGCAATCCTCTTGACCAGCTGTCCTGCAAGATGCAAGAAGTGTTTGTTTAGCAACTATATAGCAGAAAGGGAAGAGGTGGCTGAGAGGTATGAGCTTACCTTGAACTTGTGCAAGAATCTGTTGGCTCCAAGGGACCAGAGCAGGGGCGTAGCTACGGGTGGGCCTGGATGGGCCCAGGCCCACCCAGTTTCGTCTCAGGCCCATCCTCACCTTCTCCCACCCCCACCGTAGCGCTGCCTCCTCTCCTGCACTTCGCGGTGTCTGTCTCCCACCCTCACGGCAGCGCTTTCAATTTGCTATCAGCGCTGCCTGCCTGACAGCTGACAGAGGCGACGCGACATCCTCCTGCTCCGGGGCCTTCCCTCTGCTGCGTTGATTCAACTTCCTGTTTACGCAGGGTGGATTGCACGCGGCAGAGGGAAGGTCCTGGAGCAGGACGTCGTCGTGCCGCGTCTGTCAGCTGTCAGGCAGGCAGCGCCGATAGAGCGCTGCCGCGGCAGTGGGAGACGGAGACCATGAAGTGCAGGAGATGAGTCAGCGCCACAGTGGGAGAAGTTGAGTGGAGGCAGCGTCGATAACTTTAAAGGTGCTGTGCGCTGCGTGGGGGGGGGGGGGGTTGGGGTTGTAGTGCCCACCCATCCAACCCGCTGGCCCACCCAAAAATTGTCTTCTGGCTACGCCACTGGACCAGAGGCTGGCTGCTTCAACAAAGGAGAGAGAGAATGGGGGGCAGTGAGTGAGCACATCACACACAGCAAGGAGCTCCTGGAGGGTACAGAATGGAGAGTTGGTCCCATGTAGAAAATGCAGAGTATATGCTAAGCTACCAGCTAACACCCAGTCTGAAACAAAGTCCACACATCAGTTTTCTTTGAAAAAGTGCCCACAACCTCCCCCCCCCCCCCCTTTTAAACACTGGCCACAAACTCATCCCCCCCCCCCCCCAAGAACCAAAAACAACAAACAGGTATACAAAAGTATACAGTGGCCAAAAGAAGGTGTAATATAAGTGAAGCAAAAACGCTTTGAAATACCACCCCATAATATAAATGAAACCTCTAAAGTGCAGCACACAGAAAGCCCTTTTAAAGAGGGTCGAATAAAGGAAATGTAAGTTCCCAAATGGGCACAGCAGCTGCTGAGTTCATGACCCTTCATCATAATGAGCAAAGCGAAAACACAGTGCAGGTAAAAGCACCCGTACTTATCGATAATCAAAAGTACGGCGGCCATCTGGTTTGCTAATTATCGAAAATAGGCCGGCTATCTGGGGAAATCAGCTGCGGCCGGTTAGGGCTTTTAACGATAATCAAAATTACGCCAGCTATGTGAGACCCGCCCATATCATTCTCCTATGGCCGGCCATAACAGCGTATTTAAGTGGCGTTTTCGGCATTTTCAAACCTTTTGCATTGCAGTGCTACAATGGGACCCAAGCTACCACCAACCCACAAGGGTAATTTTACTGATGCAGAAGTTCAACTGCTGGTGGAAGAAATTGACAGGAGGCACATGCATCTGTTCGCTCCCACCCGGCCAGAGGCTAGCTGCAACCACAAAGCAGCGGGAGTGGGAAGCAGTCAGGGACAGGCTGAATGCGGTCTTCCACTGTGGCTGGGATGTGGAAGACTGCAAGCGAAAGTGGCGTCGGCTGAGGCAAGATGTTTGCAGGAAAGCTGATGCCAACCCCCCAGCAGATGACACTGCTAACCTCACCCCCATTGAACGCATCATCCATGGGCTCTTGCCCCAGGAGGGGATCCATGTCATTGGGTCCCTGGACACATCAGCACAGGCTGAGGGCTCAGGTAGGTTCACCATTAGGGAGCTGGGGGATGTATTCTGCTGTACTAAACTCTGTTTCACACAAGTGGGGGACAGTGTGGTGCTCCTCAGCAGTAGGGAAAGGGGGAAAAGAACAGCCTGCAATGCATATCAGTATTCATTACAAGCCATGACAGGGGGGAGCAGGAGGGGGGAGGGGGAGGGTTTCCAGCAATGTATATAATAGATGTAAATATATTTACAATATATACAATGTAAATAAAATACATACACTGTGTGTAGCTTTGCACTGTTTCACATCTTTGGCTGCCTTCCCCATCACCAAACTCTGCATATCTCCTTCCCACACCTCTGTGCTATAGCCACTGTGTCCTCTGCACTCCTTCCACAGATCTATGTCTACCCACCTGCCTGTGTGGCTGTCTTGCACATCAGTCTCTGCAGTACACTGCACTCCTTGTCTCCAGCTCTGTACAATGACATCTGTGGCTTGCCTGCCAATCGCATTCCTCACCATCTCTTTGCTGGTTCTTTGCCGGTGGGGCTATGTGTATGAATGCTGAAAAACAAATGCAGATTATTTTGACCAACACACTTCTTCCCCTTTTGCTATGCAGGTGATGACAGCCAGTGGGAGGAAGAAGCTGGCCCTAGTGGCCACCAGCCCCACCACAGCAGCAAACCAGTAGGCCTGCACAACAACCCACACAGGACCATGGGTTGGAACCACACGACCCAACAGCAGCAGCACTGGCTATCCCTCCACCACCTGCTGCACCGGCTATCCCTCCACCACCCGCAGACTGTGCTGATGGTGGCAGCGAAGAAGAAACCGAAGATGCAGAAGGGGGCACCTGCTCAGCAGAGGCCAGGTAGCCAGAGGAGGCAGCTACTGCGCCTGGCCACACAATTGCTGGGCTACAATGTGCAGATGGAAGAGTACCGGCGCCAGAAATTGGAGCTGCACCGGCAAGCACTCCAGGTGCACCAGGAAGCGCTCCAGGTGCAACGGGAAACGCTCCAGGGGCAACGGGAAGCGCTCCAGGTGCACCGGGAAGTGCTCTAGGTGCAAGGGGAAGCGGTAGAGGCCCAACGTGCTGTGACCCAGCAGCTCCAACGGCTGGAGCACAGCATTGAGGGCCTACACCGTGACTTCAGAGCACCTACTCCAGCTGTGCAGCAGCCACCACCACAACAACTGGCGTCTACCTCTTCCACTGCACATGAACCACTTTCAAAGAAGTGGAGCTTGAGATCCTCACGTTCTCCAGCCACTGGTCCAGCAGCCACCACACCAGCTCCCATTCTGGGTCCTGTGCCAAGGTTGCAGGCCAAGGGACAAAGCACAAAGTGGCCAGACTTCACCAGGGCAGCTGAGGCAGTGGGCTGCCTTGTGCACACTGACACAGAGGAGGAGAGTGGGAGCTCATCATCAGAGGAGCACTCTCAACAGAGTTCCCATGCAGCACCAGCTGCAAAGGAACACGGTGGGAGGGGTAGGAGGGGACGGGGGAGGGGGCGTGGAAAGTGATTGGACATGCTGGGGGGTGAGGGGTGGAGGGAGGGGAACATGCACAGAGTGGGTGATGGTGGAGGTGGTGGGGGGGTGTTGGTGTGTAAATACTGTGTGATATCAATGTCCACTTACTTCACTGAAAACTTGTGTCAATGAGTCTTTGCCTGGCTCTGAACCCCAGCTGGTATGCACTCTGCTCTGTGGGCGGGAGGTGGAGGGGGCTCCTCATCCTGTTCCTCTGGGGCCTGCTGCTCTGGTGGCTGTACCTCTTCTGGGAGGGCCTGTCCTTGGCGCTTTGCCAAATTATGTAGCATGCAGCAGGCCAGGAACATCTTTGCCACCTTTTGGGGACCGTAGAGGAGTTCCCCTCCAGAACGGTCCAGGCATCGGAACCTGTTCTTTAGTAGTCTGAAGGTGCGCTCTATGATGACACAGGTGGTCCGATGCCTACTGTTGTAGTTCTCCTCGGCCCTTCTTTGTGGGTGCACTATGGGGGTCATGAGCCACGTCCTCTGTGGGTAGCCTCTATCACCTTTGGGAAGAAGCAGAATGAGAAGGATGAGTGTGTGTTGTTTGGAGCAGGTACCTTGTGGTAGTGGGGTGGTGGTGGTGGTGGTGGTGGGCAGGGGGGGGTTATAGTGGGTTGAGCAGGAGGTATAGTTTGGCCAGAGCCATGCTGCACTTACCTAGTAGCCATCCACCAGTGAACTCCCCTCACTCAAACCTCTGGAAGATGCCCAAGTGCCGCAGGATATACGCATCGTGAGTGGACCCTGGGTATCGGGCACCCACATCTATGATCTCCCCTGGGCATCACACACCACTTGCATGTTCATGGAGTGAAATGTTTTGCGGTTTCTGTAGGTGGCCTCTCGTGCCCGGGGGGGTCTCAGTGCAACATGTGTGCAGTCTATCACACCTATGATTGAGGGGAAGTGAGCTACAGCGTAGAAGGCAGCCATGTTGTTGTGCAGGGCCTGGGGGGTGGTGGGGAAGGTGATGTACTCAGAGGTGTGGGTAAGGAAGGCATCAAGGAACTGGGTGAGGCAGTTAGAAATGGAAGGCTGGGTGAGACCCGTGTTGACAGCTAGGACAGACTGGAAACTCCAAGTGGCCAGAAAAGAGAGAGAAGCAGTGATCTTTAGGTGCACAGGGATGGGGTTGTTCCTACGGGTCCCGGCCTGCAGGAGGGGTTGGAGCTGGTCACAAAGGTACTGAATGGCAGCTCTATCAAACTGGAACCTAGTGAGGCACTGCAGGTCAGTGAGGTCTAGGAAAGTGGTACGGAGCCTGAACACTCTGGGGGCGTGCGTACCTCCTGCGTTGCCTCCCCTCTTCCTCCAACATGCAAGCCACCTGTGCATTTAGTACCTCCATTTCCCCACACTACAGGTGCAATACACCAGTGAAAGACACCAGGAACAGACAGAAGCTGCCTCTCACTCTCACACCAGCCACAAACACCCACTACAATCTCTCCTGCCACACCCTCTAGCCACTCACTCTCCAAGCAGCAAACGACAGTCTTCACACATAGCTGCAGCAGTACACAGGACAAAGACAGAAACAGAGACTACAAACAGGTAAGGGAATGAATTATGAACGTGGAGACACTGACAGGAGAGGGAGAGGGGATGGGAGAGATAGAGGAAGGAGTAGGGGTGTCTGGGTTTGGGGAGTAGACGGGGTAAAGCTGAAAAGGTAAACCACAAATAACGCAGGTGAGGGTGAAAACGTTGGGACACAGACAAAGGTAACAGGTACTCAACAAACTCTCAGCTTTCTCTGCAAACACCAATTCAGCTCTCCCAACAACGATTTTGCCACGCTCCAACTCCACACAATCGCTAATGGGTCTAAAGACAATTTCCCCCTTACTCTGGTCGCTTTTATTTGTGCTCTAACTAGTGCTGCCCCTATTACCGACCATGTGAAACTCATTCGCAATCCATTATACGTTGCAGCCGGCTATCTCATTACACTGCCCCTAACACGCCCCGTATGTTCCTGGCCATAGATGGCCAGCTTAACGTTTACGCCGGCGTACCGGCCCGCAATCGATTATTCGAGTTGGCCGGCGTTCTGTAACGGAGCCGGCTATGTCCATTCTGTGTCGCTATTTCGCCGGCGAAAAGTTTTGATTATAAGCAGGATAGTAACATAGTAAATGACGGCAGAAAAAGACCTGCACGGTCCATCCAGTCTGCCCAACAAGATAACTCATATGTGCTACTTTTTGTGTATACCCTACTTTGATTTGTACCTGTGCTCTTCAGGGCACAGACCGTATAAGTCTGCCCAGCACTATCCCCGCCTCTCAACAACCGGCTCTGGCACAGACTGTATAAGTCTGCCCAGCACTCTCACATGTTTCCAAGTCCAGGTGGCCAGTCTGAACTTCGGAAACAAGCTCCATCCTCCTCTTCACATACCAAACTAATTAGAGCTGTGTCTTATCTTCTGCATTCCAACTTATTTTCACACAATCAAAGTTAAACAATCATTTTTAAACAGAATTATTTCTAATCAACATTACAGACCCTGAGTGCACTTGTTAGTCAAGGCAGATAGAGTCTCCAAAATCCTTTTATTACACCTTCTTTTTACCTTCTGACTAATTGCCAGATTTCCACTTTCCCTGATTTCTCTTGAATGTACTACTTAGTAACTCCTCGTCTTAGTAACTTACTTTTTGAAAAATAAGCAAATTGTTTGTGCTTGTCTGTTCCACTCCACTCATGATTTTGCAGTCCTCTGTCATATCCCCTCAGCCATCTCTTCTCTAAGCTGAGGAGCTGCAAGATGTATAGCCTTTCTCGGTAAGGGAGCTATCCCATGCCCTTTATTACTTTGGTCACCTTTCTCTGTACTTTTTCTATTCCTACTATATCCTTTTGAAATGCAGTGACCAGAATTGCACACAATAATGAAGATGTGATCATACCATGGAGTGATACAGAGGCATGCTAATATTCTGTGTTTTATTCTCCATTCCTTTCCTAATTCTTCTTAACATTCTAGAGTTTCCTGTCCATTTACCATTTTTTCACTCCCATTTTGTTCTGCATTTCCTCCCCTACAACCAACTTTGACAGAGAGCTTTCCTTTTCAGTTGTATTCAATGTTTCTGCTTCTCTAACCACTCAGATTTTCATGCCTTCTTACCATTCAGTCTAGAATCTCCATTTTATTACTGCATTGCCATTGACCTAGAACTTTCTTTTTCCCTCCTCAGCCTCTTATTCCTCAAGCCTTTCACTAAGTCTCCCTTCTCTATTTCCCCCTGTGATTTGAGCTACCATTTTAAAATGACCCCCTCCCCCTCCCCACCCCCACCCCCCACCCCCTACTACTACTACTACTACTACTATTAAACATTTCTATAGCGCTACTAGACTTACGCAGCGCTGTACAAATTAACATGAAAAGACAGTCCCTGCTCAACAGAGCTTACAATCTAAATTGGACAGACGAACAGACAGTTAGGGGTGGGGAAATTGCAGTGGTAGGGGTGATAAGTGAGGGTGTTGAGTAAGAGAGTCATGGTTAGGAGTCGCTTCCTTTAAATGGACATTTATTTTCAGCTTTACCCGACAAAGAATTCAAAGAGGATTTCAAAACATAAATAACAGCAAGTGGGAAAATATGTAGAATATGGCTCAGAGAATTCTCTCCAACCCCCCCCCCCCCCCTCTGTGTATGTGTGTGTGTATTCGTATGTGTACTTGCTTCAGGCGTGTGCATGCATATCTATATCTGTGTTGGCTTTCTGTGTGTCTGTGATTGGGAGGGGAGATTAGACTGGAGGACAATTTGAGAAGTGCAATTCCTTATTCAATGCTATTAACCTGCATCTGCTAACCAATAACAGGTTTGATCTGGCTTAGCATAGCAGGGTATTAAAAAATGTATGGACAAGTTCCTAAAAGAAAAGTCCATAAATCATTGTTAAGGTCAACTTGGGAAAATCTTCTGTTTTTTCTTGGGATAATCAGCATAAGATCTATTTTATTCTGTTGGGATTTTGGCCACTGTTGGAAACAGAATACTGGGCTTGATGCAATACTTATGTACTTATGGTTGTATTTACTCAATTCTGTTCCAAAGGTTACAAATTACAGCACAGGGTGCTGAAGCCAAAACATATCTTTTGGAAACTCAAAAGATTGTGAAAAGAATAAAGTTCAAAGTACAATTCTTCTTAATAAGAAATGTCCAGCAGGCTAATCACTTTTACTTAAACATCACTGTCTCTTCTTCCGGTGTTCCTTTGCCCTCTAAACCAGGGCCTTGTCCCCCTCTGGAGACCACTAAAAGCTGAGTCTTCAGCCAGCAAAGCTCTATCCCTCCATAGTTATATCAGTTCAGCTTCTAGCCCCATGTGCAATAATTCACAGATTCTGAAAGCTTTCTTCCTCTCATTCCCAGCAACTCTTAAGATAATCAAAGTATCAGTCCAGTTCTTCAAGACTGGCAGCCTTCCTTGGTCTCAGAATAGCCAATCCATGTGGAACAGAAACTGTTTTCTTCTCTACCACTCCCCTTTCCCTGAATACAAGCACAGTCCACAGCAAAACATTGGAATAAAATTCCAGGCTAACCTTTCCCTTTCTAACGGCAATCAGCTCGTTATGAATTCCATACAGCAAGAGTCCTTCTCACCAAGGCTGAGCCTGGGGAAACCTTGTGGTTCTTCCATGGGCTAAGCTACTGTTTCTGACTCCCACTGCTGTTCTTGGCATCTTGAAGACCCCCTCTCCCCTAAGCTCTAAATCTCTGTTTTCCCTCTTAAAGAGACAGGGAACTTTCTTTTGCATTTTCACAATTATTCTCATTGCAGCGCCCCTTTCAGGGCTAGCTGAGGTTATATCCTGGTGCCACTGAATCAGTGAATGTATGCTGCAGTTGTTGGAGCTAGACAGTTCTCCCATAAAAATGGGGAGAAGGTCACTTTTTTCTTTTGTTCCCCCAGCCCCCACATATGTAGAAACTTCATTTATATAGCACAAGAACGTCGCACAACTCACCTCTTCTTCCTGTGACTAGTCCTCACCCCCTTTGCCTTGTAATTGGCTGGTTCTCCATGGACATCGATCATCTAGCCACACAGTTGAAGTGACGCCATGGTGACATCACCGACCCAGCCTTTCTATAGCACAGAAAACTTAATAAAGCTCTTTGCACATGCCCTTGCTTTCCCGCCACTGATAGGTACTATATACAGTGGTGGAAATAAGTATTTGATCCCTTGCTGATTTTGTAAGTTTGCCCACTGACAAAGACATGAGCAGCCCATAATTGAAGGGTAGGTTATTGGTAGCAGTGAGAGATAGCACATCACAAATTAAATCCGGAAAATCACATTGTGGAAAGTATATGAATTTATTTGCATTCTGCAGAGGGAAATAAGTATTTGATCCCCCACCAACCAGTAAGAGATCTGGCCCCTACAGACCAGGTAGATGCTCCAAATCAACTCGTTACCTGCATGACAGACAGCTGTCGGCAATGGTCACCTGTATGAAAGACACCTGTCCACAGACTCAGTGAATCAGTCAGACTCTAACCTCTACAAAATGGCCAAGAGCAAGGAGCTGTCTAAGGATGTCAGGGACAAGATCATACACCTGCACAAGGCTGGAATGGGCTACAAAACCATCAGTAAGACGCTGGGCGAGAAGGAGACAACTGTTGGTGCCATAGTAAGAAAATGGAAGAAGTACAAATGACTGTCAATCGACAAGATCTGGGGCTCCACGCAAAATCTCACCTCGTGGGGTATCCTTGATCATGAGGAAGGTTAGAAATCAGCCCTCAACTACAAGGGGGGAACTTGTCAATGATCTCAAGGCAGCTGGGACCACTGTCACCACGAAAACCATTGGTAACACATTACGACATAACGGATTGCAATCCTGCAGTGCCCGCAAGGTCCCCCTGCTCCGGAAGGCACATGTGACGGCCCGTCTGAAGTTTGCCAGTGAACACCTGGATGATGCCGAGAGTGATTGGGAGAAGGTGCTGTGGTCAGATGAGACAAAAATTGAGCTCTTTGGCATGAACTCAACTTGCCGTGTTTGGAGGAAGAGAAATGCTGCCTATGACCCAAAGAACACCGTCCCCACTGTCAAGCATGGAGGTGGAAATGTTATGTTTTGGGGGTGTTTCTCTGCTAAGGGCACAGGACTACTTCACCGCATCAATGGGAAAATGGATGGGGCCATGTACCGTACAATTCTGAGTGACAACCTCCTTCCCTCCGCCAGGGCCTTAAAAATGGGTCGTGGCTGGGTCTTCCAGCACGACAATGACCCAAAACATACAGCCAAGGCAACAAAGGAGTGGCTCAGGAAGAAGCACATTAGGGTCATGGAGTGGCCTAGCCAGTCACCAGACCTTAATCCCATTGAAAACTTATGGAGGGAGCTGAAGCTGCGAGTTGCCAAGCGACAGCCCAGAACTCTTAATGATTTAGAGATGATCTGCAAAGAGGAGTGGACCAAAATTCCTCCTGACATGTGTGCAAACCTCATCATCAACTACAGAAGACGTCTGACCGCTGTGCTTGCCAACAAGGGTTTTGCCACCAAGTATTAGGTCTTGTTGCCAGAGGGATTAAATACTTATTTCCCTCTGCAGAATGCAAATAAATTCATATACTTTCCACAATGTGATTTTCCGGATTTAATTTGTGATGTGCTATCTCTCACTGTTACCAATAACCTACCCTTCAATTATGGGCTGCTCATGTCTTTGTCAGTGGGCAAACTTACAAAATCAGCAAGGGATCAAATACTTATTTCCACCACTGTATATCGCACGCTCAGCCCTCGTGCCTCAGTTTCTTTTTGTCCGCGGTGCGGGACGACCTGAGTTGCTTTTTTTTTAATTCCATCAGTTATTTTCAGTTGTCATTACAGATTTACATTATTGCTTTTATTTACTACTATATTCATAATTAAATTACAGAAGTATATCTCAGAAGATGTCCCGTTTGGATACGTCAAATGCAAGCTTTAAAAAAACCATACACACATCAAAGCGCTTCACTTCAGTATCGACATAGAGTCTAAGAGGGGCCAAATACCTGCTCTCCCCCTTGCCTTAGTGCCAGGGGGATCAGGTTTCTCCAGTTCCTGCTCTCCTCCCCTTGCCTCAGTGCCCATGGGATCAGGCGTCTGCTTTCCAGCAGCACAGAGTTTTACTGGAGATGGAGCCATTCTGACCTAATGGTTAGAGCACCTGTTTGTAAGCCTTACATTCTGCAGTAAGTTGTACTGTCGGCTCTTATAAAGATTTCTCCTCGAAGCCGGGAATCAAATTCTGGTGTCTCTGACTTTGGTACCAAAATTACATTGGAGTACTAGGCACATTCGGTGCCTGTCATCTCTCGATGTCGTATTGGTATTTGAATCACTTGGCAGCACTGCAAAAGAAAAAGCATTATACATTTGTCATCGGTGACTGAGAAATATACCTTCCAGTTGTGAATCATCATTAAGTAACATCTTTTTGTGGTTTTGGACTATTTTGCTTCCACAATATGTGAACATAAGATATTGATATCATGGGTAGGGAGGATTGGACTTGGGTGCCATGATGTGGTAATGGCGTTATTACAACTATTGATGACTCCAGTCTGGGTAATGCACTATAAAAACTGAGCACTCTTCACATTTATATATTTTTATGATTATTTTTTATTTTGTTTATTTCATTTTCTGTATGTCTAAATCGTTTGAAGGTTTCTGGATTGATTTAGTTTTGTACATTAGGTAACCAACCAACAGAGTTAAAATTTAATGCCAAGAAGTGCAGAGTGATACACTTGGGGTGCAGAAACCCAAAAGAGAGGTACCAAATAGGAGGGGAGAGATTAGTAAGCTTGACTCAGGAGAGAGATCTTGGGGTGTTGGTGTCCGAGGATCTGAATGTGAAGAAACAATGTGACAAAGTGATGGCCATGGCCAGAAGGATGCTAGGCTGCATAGAGAGGGGTATAAACAGCAGAAGAAAGGAGGTGTTGGTGCCCCTCTACAAGTCATCGGTGAGGTCCCACTTGGAGTATTGTGTTCAGTTTTGGAGGCCGTATCTTGCTAAAGATGTAAAAAGACTGGAAGTAGTGCAAAGAAAAGCTACAAAAATGGCATGGGATTTGCGTTGAGGAGTGGCTTAGTGGTTAGAGCACCAGTCTTGCAATCCAGAAGTGGCCAGTTGAAATCCCACTGCTGCTCCTTGTGATCTTGGGCAAGTCACTTAACCCTCCATTGCCTCAGGTACAAACTTAGATTGTGAGCCTTCTGGGACAGAGAAATATCCAGTGTACCTGAATGTAACTCACCTTGAGCTACTACTGAAAAAGGTGTGAGCAAAATCTAAATAAATAAATAAACCTGAACATGTATACCTTGGAGAAATGGGGGTAATATTTGAAAGGTATTAATCCACAAATTTCTCCGGAGACGTGAAGGTGGTAGAAGTAGAGGACATGAGGCTGAAGGGGGGCAGACTCAGGAATAATGTCAGGAAGTATTTTTTCATGGAAAGAGTGGTGGATACATGGAATGCCCTCCTGTAGGAGGTGGTGTAGAGGAAAACGATAATGGAATTCAAACATGCATGGGATAAACACAAAGGAATGCTGTTTGGAAGGAATGGATCCACGGAATCTTAGCAGAAATTGGGTTGCAACACCTGTAATTGGAAAGCAAAACCAGGGCTGGGCAGACTTCTACAGTCTATGCTCTGAATGTGAATGAATAGATATGGATGGGCTGGAGTGTAAATTTTAAGGGGCTCAATGTAGCTTCTTGCTGAGCAGACTTCTATGGTTTGTGCCTTGAGAATGGCAAGGACAAATCAAAATGTCAGGAACTATTTTTTCACTGAGAGAGTAGTGGATACTTGGAATGCCTTCCCACGGGAGGTGGTGGAGAGGAAAACAGTAACGGAATTCAAACATGCATGGGATAAACATAAAGGAATCCTCCTCAGAAGGAAGGGATCCCCAGAAGCTTAGCCGGTGGTGGGAGGCAGGGCTGGTGGTTGGGAGGTGGGGATAGTGCTGGGCAGACTTATACGGTCTGTGCCAGAGCCGGTGGTGGGAGGCGGAGCTGGTGGTTGGGAGGCGGGGATAGTGCTAGGCAGACTTATACGGTCTGTGCCCTGAAAAAGACAGGTACAAACGGTGGTGGGAGGCGGGGCTGGTGGTTGGGAGGCGGGGATAGTGCTGGGCAGACTTGTACGGTCTGTGCCCTGAAAAAGACAGGTACAAATCAAGGTAAGGTATACACAAAAAATGGCACATGTGAGTTTATCTTGTTGGGCAGACTGGGTGGACCGTGCAGGTCTTTTTCTGCCGTCATCTACAATGTTAAACTCAGGTATACATAAAAAGTATCACATACCACGTAAGATTAGTTTATCTTATTGGGCAGACTGGATGGACTATACAGGTCTTTATATGCTGTCATTTGCTACGTTACTATCAGGCTCATTTTCAAGAGAAAAACATCCAAAAAGTGACGTAAGTCTGCATTTACTACTTATCTCACAAAAACTTCCAAATCAGTATTTTCGAAACCTCTTTTTAGACGTTTTTCTCTGAAGTCCATCAGAAGGATGTCTAAATCTCAAGGGGGTGTGCCAGGGGTGTGTTCATAGTACTACTACTACTACTATTTAGCATTTCTATAGCGCTACAAGGCGTACGCAGTGCTGCACAAACATAGAAGAAAGACAGTCCCTGCTCATAGTAACATAGTAGATGACGGCAGAGAAAGACTTGTACGGTCCATCCAGTCTGCCCAACAAGATAAACTCATATGTGCTACTTTATGTGCATACATGACCTTGATTTGTATCTGCCATTTTCAAGGCACAGACCGTAGAAGTCTGCCCAGCACTAACCCTGCCTCCCAACCACTAGCCACGCCTCCCACCACTGGTGCTGCCACCCAATCTCCGCTAAGCTTCTGAGGATCCATTCCTTCTGAACAGGATTCCTTTATGTTTATCCCATACATTTTTTAATTCCGTTACCGTTTTCATCTCCACCACCTCCCGTGGGAAGACATTCCAAGAATCCACCACTCTCTCAGTGAAAAAATACTTCCTGACATTTTTTTGAGTCTGCCCTCCTTCAATCTCATTTCATGTACTTTTTCATGGAAAGAGTGGTGGATGCATGGAATGCCCTACTGTGGGAGGTGGTGTAGAGGAAAACGGTAATGGAATTCAAACATGTCGCCTTCCCATCTCCAGAAGAGGTTCATTTGCAGATTAATACCTTTCAAATATTTGAACATCTGTATCATATCACCCCTGTTTCTCCTTTCCTCCAGGGTATACATGTTCAGGTCAGCAAGTCTCACCTCAAGCATCTTGTAACACAAATCCCATACCATTCTCGTAGCTTTTCTTTGCACCGCTTCAATTATTTTTACATCCTTAGCAAGATACGGCCTCCAAAACTAACACAATACTCCACATGGGGCCTCACCAATGACTTGTACAGGGGCATCAATACCTCCTTTCTTCTGCTGGTCACACCTCTCTCTATACAGCCTAGCAATCTTCTGGCTACGGCCACCGGCCTTGTCACACTATTTCATCACCTTCAGATCCTCAGATACTATCACCCCAAGATCCCTCTCCCTGTCTGTACATATCAGACTCTCACCACCTAACACATACGTCTCCCGTGGATTTCTACTCCCTAAGTGCATCACTTTGCATTTCTTTGCATTGAATTTAAATTGCCAAACCTTAGACCATTCTTCTAGCTTCTGCAGATCCTTTTTCATGTTTTCCACTCCCTCTGGGGTATCCACTCTGTTCCAAATCTTGGCATCATCCGCAAAAAGGCAAACTTTATCTTCTAACCCTTCAGCAATGTCACTCACAAATATATTGAACAGAATCAGCTCCAGCACCGATCCCTGAGGCACTCCACTACTCACCTTTCCCTCATCCGAGCAAATTCCATTAACCACCGCCCTCTGTCATCTATCCATCAACCAGTTCCTAATCCATTTCACCACATTGGGTCCTATCTTCAGCCTGTTAAGTTTGTTCAAGAGCCTCCTGTGGGGAACTGTGTCAAAAGCTTTGCTGAAATTTAAGTAGATTACATCTATAGCATGTCCATGATTCAATTCTCTGGTCACCCAGTCAAAGAATTCAATGAGATTCATTTGGCACGATTTACCTTTGATAAAACCATGTTGTCTCGGATCTTGCAACTTATTGGCTTCCAGGAAATTCACTATCCTTTCCTTCAGCATCACTTCCATTACTTTTCCAATAACTGAAATGAGGCTTACCGGCCTGTAGTTTCCAGCTTCTTCCCTATCACCGCTTTTGTGAAGAGGGACCACGTCCGCTCTTCTCCAATCCCACAAAACCTCTCCCTTCTCCAAGGATTTATTAAACAAATCTTTAAGAAGACCCATCAGAACCTCTCTGAGCTCCCTCAATATCCTGGGGTGGATCCCGTCTGGTCCCATGGCTTTAGATTTTCAAGTTCTTCCTACGCACTCTCTTCTGTGAACGGTGCTATATCCACTCCATTCTCATATGTACTTTTGCCAGTCAATCGGGGTCCTTATCCAGGATTTTCTTCTGTGAAAACAGAACAAAAGTATCTGTTTAACAAATTTGCTTTTTCTTCATTTATTTTATTTTTATTTATTGCATTTGTATCCCACATTTTTCCACCTATTTGCGGGTTCAGTGTGGCTTACAATACATTGTATTGATGGAAGTACAATTTGTTACAACTCGATTATGGTTACATTGTGAGGAGTAAAGTGAAAACAAAGTCTACGTATCGCAAGGGGAATAGAACAATGGAACAGAACAATGGAATAGTGGAAGAACAACGGATACTGATAGGATTACAGAACAATAGCTAGAGAACGTTTGGTTATAACATTTTTACCTGTAGATTAAGGTTTGAGTGTGTTAGAATTTTGGGGGATAAGAGTATAAATGAGTATGTATTCATCATTATCTACATAGCGGTTCGTAGCATCTTTCAGTCTCACAATTCCCTTTTTAGTCTTCCTCCTTTTACTAATATACCTGAAGACATTTTTGTCGCGTGTCCTTACATTTCTAGCCATTTGTTCTTCCGCTTGAGTTTTCACCAGAAGTATCTCTCTCTTGGCTTCTTTCAGTTCAAGGCAGGACTTGGGCATTCCTAAGACTTCAACGTTTTTCAGCCATAATGGAACAAAATAAAATGTCTAAGACTAAAACATTTTGAGCTAGATCTGTTTTTATAACAAATAGCTGAATGGGAATTGAACCCACTTCCCCAGGATCAAGATCTGCTGCACTGACCACTAGGCTACTCCTCTACTCCACCCAAGAGGTGCCCCAAATGACCAGATGATCACTGGAGGGAATCAGGGATCACCTCCCCTTACTCCCCCAGTGGTCACTATCCCCCTCCCACCCCCAAAAAATGTGATTAAAATATTACTTGCCAGCCTCAGCTGTTATACTCAGATCAATTAGAATAGCATGCAGGTCCCTGGAGTAGTCTAGTAGTGGTGTAGTGCACTGCAGACAGGTGGACCCAGGCTTCTACCTCCCCCTGCTTGTTACACTTGTGGAGGAAATTGTGAACCATCCAAAACCCACCAGAAACCCACTGTACCCACATATTGGTACTCCCTTCACCTGTAAGTGCTATAGTAGTGGTGTGCAGTTGGGGGTAGTGGAGTTTGGGTGGGTTTGGGGGGGCTCAGCAGACAAGGTAAGGGAGCAATGGTGAGTGTGTACCTGGGAGCATTTTATAAAGTCCACTGCTGTGCCCCTAAGGATGCCCTAGTGCTTTCCTGGGATGTCACTTTTCCACTATTCTACCTGATGCCAAGCTTTCTATTTTTTTTTTATAACATCGGAGCCTTATGTCTATTGTTTATCATTAGATTTGGACTTTGAATTCAGATCTATAGATGAAAAGGAGGTCTCATTACGGTTATCTAAATACCAGAGTGCTATTTTTCCATACTTCATAGCAAGAGTGTACATTTCCTAATTACCTGTCCCAATGCAACTGAAGCTTTTACCTCCTCAGTGCATGTAAATGGTTTCATCCCTGTGTGGATTCTCTGATGCCATGTGAGGCTTTCTTTCCAACCAAAGCTTTTACCACACTCAGGACATATAAATGGTTTCACTCCTGTGTGTATTCTATTGTGCATTGTGAGATTTACCTTCTGACCAAAGCTTTTACCAGACTCTATCCATTCAAATGGTTTCTCTCCCGTGTGGACTTTCTGATGCACTTTGAGATTTACATTACAACCATAGCTTTTACCACACTTAGAACATGTGAATGTTTTCACTCTATTGTGGATTTTCTTGTGTATTTTGTACGTTTTGCATTTGGATGTTTTTTGTTTGAAAATGGACCAAAAAATAAAACATCCAAATCACAAAATGTTTTTCCAAACAGCATTTTCAAAAGGAAAAGATAGACTTTTTTTTGTAGAAAATTACCTTTCCTGTTCTGATTTTGGACATTTTACAAAAATTTGATTTGCCCAAGGTCACAAGGAGCAGCAGTGGAAATTGAACCCATGTTGCCAGGATCAAAGCCCGCTGCACTAACCATTAAGCCACTCCTCCTCCGTTTTGGACATTTTGCATTTGGACGTTTCTTATTTGAAAATGAACCAAAAACAAAAACGTCCAACTCACAAGATGTACATAGCATTTTCGAACACAAAAGATAGGCGTCTATGTTTTTCGAAAATAACCTTCTTTCCTGTTCAGAATTTGCACATTTTTGTAAAACGTCCAAATTCTGATTTAGATGTTCTTTCGAAAATGCCCCTCTATGTAAGTTAATCCCTCTTATTTAAAAAAAAAAAAACTTTACCTTACACGATTTGGTTGTTTCCACTTCCTCCCCTCTCAATCAAATATAAAGGATACTCAGTCTTTGGATCTGACACCCATTCAACTGACTCTCAGTAGTTTTTTTCTTCAATTCTTTGCAAAAACATATCATTTTATGCAGATGGATTATCACATTGCAATATATGCAGATAACTAACCAGCTGGTAAATATTGTGCAAGGAACCAATTTGCATTTGAATCATTACTTCTCTTTCTCAGATTCATTGCCTCCTTTTGAATCTCTCCCTGATTTAATGAGTAACAATTTGTTTCAACTTCATGTGGCCCATCAAGGTCATTTTACTCTGTCCTATCTTACCAGGAGAAATTGCTGAGCAACAATTTGTGTCAACTTCACATGTGGCCCATCAATGCCTTTTTACTCTGTCCTATCTTACCAGTAGGAATTACTGAAAAACAATTAGTTTCAACTTCACAAGTGACCGATCAACGCCATTTTACTCTGTGTTATCTTACTAGCAGAAATTGCTGAGGAACAATTTGTTTCAACTTCACAGGTGGCCCATCAAGGCCATTTTTCTCTGTCCTGTCATAACAATTGGAATTAACAGTTTTCTTTTCTTGGCATTCCCTTATTACCGATAATTTTAATTATTGTTCAATGACCAATTTAGAACAAAGTAGCAATCCACTTGTACTAAATACAATGGAATCAGGATCTTCTTAATGCATTTCTTCCAATGCATTTCATACTATAAATTTATAACAGATGCAATTGAATTCAACTCACGTCATACTAGCCCAAACACTATGAGTCATGCACTACATCGCTATTCATCTACCATCTTTATTGTTGAAAGACTCACCATTCAACATTGCCTTCTGTACCTTTAGTCCTTGATTTTGCTAGTCTGGTTTCTATGTCTTTTCCAATGAAAAGTAAACACTTTTCTTTTTATGTTTAGCAGTTCTTTTTATGTCTTCAAAACACTACGGACAGGTTACATATACTTTTTATCAAAACACAGATTGTCTCTTTCAACAATACATCTACATCTTCTTCTGGTTTTTTTGAGGGATTTACTATATTTCCACCCTCATTTTCAATCGCTTTCATTAGTGAAGAATTTAAATCTGCTACAGATAGTTCTCATTATGTTTTTCTATGCTCCTATCCAATCGGCACGATCTAGCTTTTTGAACTAAATCTCAATTTGCTCATTCCCATCACATCAGCACTACAAATGGCTAAAATCCAGGCATGGATTTACTATGAGCTCTTCTTAACCTCTTCCTAAACAAGGTGCTGATTTGACCTCACCTGAGATTCCTTCTTCAGTTGGTATCGCTGCTCCGTATCAGTCAAACTTTGATTCCACCACATTTCTTTCTTTTCCACACATTATAATGCATGAGCTCTGACTCATTACTTGGTCTATGCCTATGCACTATGGATTTGCTATGCCAGTACATGATATCATACCAGACCATCTCATACACATGTCTATCTTTGTCTATGCACAATCATCTCAACTTCTCTCTAAGATCCTTACTTTATAGAAACAGCTGCAGGTATTCATTTTAGTTATCAGCAAACAATTCTACACATATTCTTCTAGTTTTTCCATATTGTTTTCGAACTCGAGTCACTATAACATCTCATCTTTACAGAGGTTTTCAGTATGTATCTCCAAATCAATACAGATCACATCTTTCTACATTTTTACGAAATACTTTTACATGGATACTGCTTTCTCAGCAGATTCTATTTTTTTTTGGACAGGCTTTTTATGGTCTTTCCTATGAGGTGTCAAATCTCCTCTTCCTCCACTTCCAGGCAACATTACATTTCCATAGGTTTGGTATTTTTGTATGGACTGTTCCCTTTCATAGCTTGGGAGCCTTCAACTGTGTGGCTAGATGATCGATGTCCATGGAGAAAGAATAGTTACTTACCTGTAATGGTAGTTCTCTGTGGACAGTAGATCATCTAGCCACACAGACCCACCCTCCCACCCAGTTTCTGCCAGCTTTTTGATTAACTGAGGTGGCTGAGTGTGCAATATATATAGTACCTATCAATGTCGGGAAAGCAAGGGCAAGCACAGAGATCTTTATTAAGTTTTCTGTGCTATAGAAAGGCCAGGTCGGTGACATCACTGGAGCATCACTTCATCTGTGTGGCTAGATAATCTACTGTCCACAGAGAACCACCGTTACAGGTAAGTAACTATTCTTTCCTATCCACAGACTCTGCTGCTACTTAAATTGGAAGCTGGCAGGGAAGCTCACTCACACAAGGGACTAGAAGACCTGCAGAAAGAGTTTTTAACTCAGAAAAATATGGCCGAACACTTCAGTCATTCTTTTCCCTTTTGAACTTTAGTGCAAAAATGTGTTGAATCCTGAAAGAAGCCAGACAGCTGACAATCCTAATGAGTCCTGAGCACCCCTCACAAGGCTCCCCTAAACATTTGGATCCCAAGTACTTGCACAGTTTCCCAATGGTTTAATCTGACCCTGTCCACAGCAACAGATATTAGTTGGCAGTGCCCATAGCAACCAATAAGAAAACTGAATGATTCAGTCATTAATTTCCAGAGTGCAATTGTCAATAACAAAGAAAATGGAATATAGATCAGAATGAATAAAAATGTATCCCTGTATTGCGTGTGTTCCTGTTTTGTGTACATGGCTATGGGTACATATATCTCTGTTGTATATTGTGTCTTGTGTGGGTACTGTGCATGTATTGTCTCTGAGGGGGTAGTTGTAGAGAGGCTGAGAGTAATTGTGAGTGGGGGCAGTTTTAGGGATGGGAGAAGTTTGGGGTTATTGAGGCACTTATAGGAGATAATTTAGGAGAGGTGAAGTAGTTGCATTGTACATACTGTTTCATACTAGGCAATATACCCAGACTGTTTGGTTCTTCCCAACTTTTCATTACTATATTTATAAGAACCTTTAGGTAAGATTGATACACCAAAATTTGTTTGTTGCATCATATTTTATATTTTTATATGGTAGTAGTTTCCTTTTGTATTATATTATTTATTTGAAATAGTTTTGGTCCTTATTTACTTAATACTGCTATATTGTTTTATTTTGTGGAGATGGTAATTTATATGCTTTAATTATGTGTATAATTTATATAAATGTTTTTTATACAATTGCTATTGTTTTTTTACATGTTATGTTTGTTTTTATTGATTACTGTTTATTATTTTTATATGTTTCTGTGCTAGACCCCTGAGGTAGGCATTTGTACGCCGAAATACAGCCCATGTCGGGTCTCTTTTAGAATAAAAAGAACTACATTTATCTCCATCCTGAAGGCCCAGTATTGCTTTTTTTTGTTACGGTGGTAGGGATAAGACAGTTTAGGTGGTGCTGAGGGAGCTGCCAGGGGGCAATCATGAGGAGTAGTTGAGCGTAGTTTTGGATGGTGGTTAATGGACGTAGTTTTGGAGTTTGAGGCAGTTTGGGGGTGGGGAACATAGGAATAAGCAGTTTGAAAGGAGCAATTCCTTAATTGCTAGATTTAATTTTAATTTTGTTTCTATGCTGCAGAAGCTGAAATTCCTTCTCCCATAGAAATGCATTGGACTTATTTTTGGGAGACTTAGAGGGGCATTTTCGAAAGGGACGTCCATGTTTTGATTTGCACATCCTCGCAAAATGTCCCGATCCAGGGGCAGGGAAACCCATATTTTCAAAACAAGATGGACGTCCATCTTTTGTTTCGAAAATGCCGCCAGGGACGTCCAAATCCTTAAATTTGGTTGTCCCTAGACTTGGTCGTTTCTGTTTTTCAGCGATAATCGAAACCAAGGACATCCATCTCACTGGTTCCCCTGACATGCCAGGACACCAACCGGGCACTGCAGTGGACTTCATAAATTGCTCCCAGGTTTGTGCATCTGGGATACTGAGGTGAGGCAGAAGCAGAGCCTCCCCAGGCAAATTTCCATCATGAAAATTATAAAGGACTACAATTTTTGTATTTAAATATACAGAAAATACTATAACAGCACTGCCAGATCTCAAAGAACTCCAACCCAACCTATGAAAAGACAGCACTAAATATTATATCAGGAGCTAGAACACCAATACATTTTAGCTCCAGAGCATAATTCATATGGCTAAGCAGGCTCTGCAGGCAGAAGCTAGCCCCTTGTTCAGCAGTGGGGCCTGGAGGAGCTCAACCAGGGTCCCATGCCAGGCCAAGCGCTGCAAAGGGTTACCAGGTGACTTCTGAGAATCCAGAGGGTCTTTCACACCACCAGTTTCCCTCGGATTCAGATTCTGAGCAGAATCCTCCAAGAAAGGAGGAAGAATAGTCTATGTGATCCATCTTTTCTTACGAGAGGAACTCTTTCATCTCATTGATGTGGTTACGGAGAACTTCAGGGCTCCATAAGCTCCTGTTGCTGACTCCTCCGAAGGGGACCCTCTCCTAGAGGGATTGGCAAGGCCCCTAAAATATTTCCCTCTCCACAAGGCCCTTTTACAAATGATGTTAGCTGAGTGGAAGTCCAGGATGGGGTTCAGGGGGGCCAGGGCCCTGGACCGCTTATATACTTTTGCCCCTGAGGAGGAAGAAAAGTACTGGATGTACCCTAGGGTAGATGTGCAGGTCATGGCTGTCACAAAGCAGACCACTGTACCCGTGCAAGGTGGTTTGGCCTGCCTAGAGCTCCACAAAAAGCACATGGAACAGCAGTGTCCATTACATCCCACAGATGAATCCAGAGATGAATGGGTTATGTCCCCCTACCAGCAAGTGGAGATAGAGAAGAACGCCAGAGCTCTGTCATAAGGGATACTGTGCAGCAGCCTCACTTTCATTATTCTCTCTATCTCAGCAGGTGGATGGATATATCCTGGGCAGCTCTGAAGATGGTACTTGCTCCTGGCCTGTTCCCTTAGGTCTAGTTGAGCTGGGGATCTTGGCTATCTCTGCCTGCCTGTTGGGGGTACACCTAGTGGGGCCAGGTCCCTCTCCCCCCTTCTGCACTGTGGGTCCTCCTCTCTGGTTCCAGTCAGGCTACACTGGTACACTTACCCTGGATGACTGTTCTCCTGTATCTTAAAAAAAAAAAAAAAAGAGTGCTAGGAGCATAGAGTGCCTTGACACTAACTGGTTTGTTACTCTGCCTCAGTTTTCTCATCTCTACAACTGTACCTCAGCTCCCCTCTGGTTTAGCTGGTAGTGTGGCCAGAAATTGCTACTGTTGCATTCCGGTGAGCAGTTTCAAGGAATGGCCCTGCACTTTTGTTCCATCCAGCTGGTTTCCCTGCTTGAAAGGCACCCAGGTTCTTCCCCAGGATCAGCAGTGGTCACATGGGACATGGTGAACCTTGGCAGGCTTCCTGCTGGTCGGTTGGCGGGCTACTTGCGTTGGCACCATTGTTTAAGCACCATCTTTTAAAAAACAGAGTTCTGCTTCATTCCCACCTTAGTAATTCCCTTATCCCTTATATGTCCTGTTTGTCTGTCCTAGTTAGATTGTAAGCTCTTTTGAGCAGAGACTGTCTCTTCATGTCCAGTGTACAGCACTGCATATGTCTAGTAGCGCTATAAAAATGAGAAGTAGTAGTAGTAGTCTTTGGGATTCCGGAATCTTGTTACTTTTTAGGATTCTGCACAGAATCTTGCTACTCTTTGGGATTCCGGAATGTGCTACTCTTTGTCCTTATCTCTTATTTGTCCTGTTTGTCTATTCTAATTAGATTGTAAGCTCTGTCGAGTAGGGACTGTCTCTTCATGTCCAGAGTACAGCCCTGTGTATGTCTAGTAGCGCTATAGAAATGATAAATAGTAGTAGTAGTAGTAAGGGGTCCTTTTACTAAGGTGCGCTGAAAAATGGCCTGCGGTAGTGTAGACGTGTGTTTTGGGCGCGTGCAGAATTATTTTTCAGCACACCTACAAAAAAATGCCTTTTAAAATTTTTGCCAAAATGGGCATGCGGCAAAATGAAAATTGCCGCTTGTCCATTTTGGGTCTGAGACCTTACCACCAGTCATTGACCTAGTGGTAAAGACTCACGCGGTAACTGGGCGGTAATGACCTACGCATGCCAAATGCTACTTGGTGAGCATCCGATACACATGACAAAAAATACAAATTATTTTTCGGCTGCACGTCTCGGACATGCACCAAAAGTGAAAAAACTGCAATAGCCATGCGGTAGCCGTGCGGTAACTCTATTTTGGCGCACGTTGGGCACGCATAGACGCATATGGGACTTAGTAAAAGGGCCCCTAAATAACCCCAGGACTTCATGGACAGGATGAGAATTTGTAGCTGTGTTTTCTTAAGAAAGGAGTGGTAGGACTGTAAAAGTAATGGCATACTTTTGTGCTTTCTGTTAACACTGCTGATTGAAGGGACTTCAGGATTTTCATAAATGTAGTACAGAGTATGTCCAGAGTATGTCTTATATTCTACATTATCATATCATATTATATATCTATTAGCACTATAGAAGTAATAAGTAGCAGCTGTAGCCTTCTCTTAATCATTCCAGTCATTTCAAACCCTGAAGAATATTCCCAAAATCTCTAAACAGCAGGAGAGGATATGGTACTGATTCTTTTTTGTTTGATACCCAGCATTCAATTTGATTCTGTGTTGCAGGTTTAGACGCATCCGTCAGTTCCTCCCAGGATGGATTTTGGTATTGTGTTGATTCTCTTGCTGACTGCCTGCATCTCCTACCTGATTCTGACATATGGAAAAATGCTGCATAAAAGGGGTCAGCTCCCCCCTGGTCCCCTCCCCCTTCCAATTGTAGGCAATGTGCTGCAGGTGAACACTGGTAACATCGCCCAGTCTCTGATAAAAGTAAGTAGGATTTATTATTTCACTATAAAACATAGTGATTGGTTGTATAATTAAATAGACTTTACGCCATACATAAGTTGTATTTAACAGATGCCAGGGTGGCCCACCCCAAAAGAGTGAGATTACTGCCCTAGTGGCTGAGATTTTTCAGCAAGTCTGCTCAGGATATAAATCCAGACAAAATCAATGTATTATTTATTTAATTATTTACAAAATGCATTTTCTGCAAATCCAGAACAGCATTGTCCTACATGGATTACAGCAAAAGCAAAAATGCAACAGACCCTTTTACCAAGCTGTGGCAAAAGGGTGCCTGCTCTGGCATCGGAACATGTTTTTGACGCACGCCAAGGCCACCTTTTGCCATAGAGGATAAAAGCTAGGTCATTCTTTTTTTAAAAGAACTGGTCGCACGGCAAGTGAGGCATTTGCTGCACAGCCATTTCAGGGGGAGCCCTTACCGCCACCCATTGAGGCGGTGCTAAGGGCTCCCATGGTAACCCAGCACTGCCCGATTACCGCTGGGAACACATTGGTGCTACAAGGGATCTAACAAGATAAATATCATAAAGTCCATTGACCAAAAAGTGTCTTTTTTATTCAAAAAACTGTAATCGCTTACCAAAGATTTACAATAACTAGCACTGGAACTTCAAAAGAAGCAGTTAGAAGCGTGACTTATCTCAGTAGTCGATTCTTTAGACTTTTATCGCTCCAAGATGTCCCTTGTGGACCTGCTAGTTTTGGAGGAAAAAATCTTTTTTTAGATATTTTCTCCTCTGTCCCTAGGTTACTTCCTGTTCCGGCCGGGGCAGAGGGAGCTGCAGCGAAGTTAGCGAAGTCAGCGAACTCAGCTGACAGGCGCGCGCCGCGGCACCCCCCCCCCAGCGGCGTGCACCCGGGGGGGTGTCATTTCGCCGGGGGGGGGGCGCATCGGCGATCCGCCCCGGGTGTCATGCCGGCTAGGATCGCCACTGACTATAATATTATTTATGCAGGGTTACCTAAGATAAACATCAAACATTTACAGTTGATCCAGAATACAGCAGCTCGTGTTATCTGCACGGCTTCAAAATATGATAGAATCACACCACTTTTGCTCCAACTACACTGGCTTCCTGTAGAAGCCAGAATAAAATTTAAAATTCTTACACTGACTCATAAAGCATTATATCTCCTAATTCCGTCGTATCTATCTAACCTTATTCTGCCTTATTCACCTAAGCGTACACCTCGTTCACTTACAGACAACGGATTGATTATCCCATCACCACAGAAGGCCAGATGGGAGTCCACTAGAAATTCAGCATTTTTCTTCTCAGCACCTTCTCTCTGGAACTGTCTTCCAAAACACCTTAGATTGAAAATTTTTTAAAATTTACTTGTTCCAGGATACACTTGAAAATAATCTGTGACAAATGACAACATTGGGTAGGTAGCTTTAAACATACAGAATATCTATATATTAAACATGAAGAACATTTATTTACTTTTTATGTATTTAGTTATGTATTAGTATGAATTGGTGTTTTCTATTTTTAAGAAAGAGTGTTTTTAGTGTGCTTTCCTATTTATTCGATGGAGTTCTTTTATGATTGTTTTTACCATGATTTTATACTACCATGTAAACCGTTTTTTGTTTGTAACTACAATGTGAAATGGTATAATAAGATGAATAAACGATAAACGAAACTAAAGTTTATGGAATGGTGGAGCCACCTGTGTGTAATAAGAAAGTGTGAAGCTACTCTGGCTCTCAAGCAACATACGCTTCAATCTTCATTAAAAATTTGGGCACCATTAGACTAATATCAGCATCTGGACTCAGGCTACTATAACTTAAATACAATGATCACCTTTATTGATACCTCTATTATTATCTTTTAGATCTTCTGGACTTTAAACAAGCAGTAAGTGTATTTTCACACCAGCTATAATGGATGCTTTTTTCTTTTTGTTCTGTTTTATGGTTAAATTGCATGTTATAAACTTTAATGAAAAAAAATATTTTCAATAAAAAGATTTTAAAAAAACATAAAATGAATATATATATATATAAATACATACATAAACCACTGGATTCTATATATCACGTCTAGCGTTCCACACAGAATTCCAAGCATATTTTATAACAACATGAGGGGCATAATCGAACGGGGACAACCATCTCTAAGAGCGTCCATCTCTAAGGACATTCCGGCGAAGGGGCGGGGAAACCCATATTATTGTTTTGATAATACGGTCGGGGACGCCCAAATCTCAACATTTAAGTCGACCTTAGAGATGGTCGACCTAAATGTTGAGATGGTCGACCTTAGAGATGATCATCCCCTGTTTTATGCCATAATGGAAACCGAGGACGTCTATCTCAGAAATGACCAAATCCAAGCCATTTGGTCGTGGGAGGAGCCAGCATTCATAGTGCACTGGTCCTCCTCACATGCCAGGACACCAACCGGGCACCCTAGGAGGCACTGCAGTGGACTTCACAAATTGCTCCCAGGTGCATAGCTCCCTTACCTTCGGTGCTGAACCCCCCCCCCCAACCCCCCCCCCCTCAAAAAACCCACTCCACACAACTGTACACCACTACCATGGCCCTTAGGGATGAATGGGGGCACCTACATGTGGGTACAGTGGGTTTCAGGTGGGTTTTGGAGGGCTCACAAGTGTAACAGGGTGGGGGGGGGCCTGGGTCCGCCTGCCTGAAGTGCACTGCACCCACTAAAAACTGCTCCAGGGACCTACATACTGCTGTGATGGAGCTGGGTATGACATTTGAGGCTGGCATAGAGGATGGAAAAAATGTTTTTTTAATTATTTTAGGGTGGGAGGGGGTTGGTGACCACTGGGGGAGTAAGGGGAGGTCATCCCTGATTCCCTCCAGTGGTCATCTGGTTAGTTCGGGCACCTTTTCAAGGCTTAGTCATGAAAAAAAGGGACCAAGTAAAGTCGACCAAATGCTCGTGAGGGACGCCCTTCTTTTTTCCATTATCGGCCGAGGACGCCTATCTCTTAACCATGTCCCAGTGAACTTTGGTCGTCCCCGCAATGGAAAGCAGTTGAGGACGCAAAAAATCGGCTTTCAATTATGCCAATTTGGGTGACCTCAGGAGAAGGACGCCCATCTCCCGATTTGTGTCGGAAGATGGGAGTCCTTCCCTTTCGAAAACAAGCTAGCATGTGTAACTTAATTGGCTTAACAAGCCAATCAGCGTTTTTAACAGCACTTAACAAGCAATAATGAGCACTACTTGGCAATAATTACAATTTACGCACAGAACTCGCTAAGCATATTCTACAGCACCTAAATTCTATTGCAGGCAGTCGAAAAGGGGATTGATTATAGGTGTGGAAGTGGGCATTCCAAAATTTATGCACGTTGTTATAGAACATGCCCTTCTGTGCCTAAATCTACAAGCCGGTATTTACGACACATTTTCCTTGGTGCAAATAGATGCGCGTAGTTTTAGGCACTGGGATATCAACTAAAGGCATTCTACATACTAAGCCTAAATCTAGGTTCCACTTATAGAATCCGCTTAGATGGAAATTTATTCCGTGTGGATTTTTCAAGCGCCATATAGAGAATCTAGCCCAAAATGTAGACTAAATAAAAAGTAGGTGATAAAATGTACAGTCATTAAAAGAGAAAACATTTTTTAAAAAAGTTAAAACAGTACCTGAAAAGTATAGGTGTGATTTTGTGTATGTGAAATAAACATACAAAGGATGATCAGTGGTATACCAAGGGTGGGGCAGTGGGGAGGTCCATCCTGGGCGCACGCTGCAAGGGGGTGCAGGGAGCAGTCACACATCTGTCAGCTCCGCCGATTCCCCGCTCCCTCTGACATTACTCCTGTTCCGGTGCAAGGAACTGGCGGAGCCGACAGCTGCACAACTGCTCCCTGCACCCCCAGGAGGTAATAGTGATGCGCCGGGGGGGGGGGGGGGACAGATGGAGGTGATATGCTGGGAGTGATGCACCAGGGGGGTGCACAGGGGTGATATGCCCCAGGTGGCAGCCAACCTAGGAACACCACAGAGGATGATCCTAAATACTGAGTCAAAAACAAGAAATCAGTGAAACGAGTAGACAGTCTCAGGTTCCAGAGAAGCAAAAAAAGACCACAAAAGGAGTTTTTAGTTAGTCTGTTTGTTAACTAACAATATCCATTGTTTCATTATGATAAGTCAAGCCAACAACACTAAAGGATGATAGTACAAAATATTGTCACCATAACAGATACAAGATATAATATATGTGAGAGATGCAGAAAAATGATATGTTTTGGAGAAAATCAGGAGACTGAGCTAGCCAGCAGCATATTATTAATATGTGCAATGCTTTATATGGGTACTTCAAAGGTGAGAAAGCTAAGTCAGCCTACAGCATATAAATAATACGTACAAAGCTTTGTTTAGTTAATGCATGCAGTTCCTCTAAAAAAATAGACTGAACTATGCAAAAGACTTAAAAAAGCTACATAACTTTGGAAGCTGAGCTGGACTACAGTGTATTGTTAGACCACGCAAAGCTTAATTGCAGACTGTTAAAGAAATCAACTATGTGAAGTGTACGAGTACCACTTAAACATAAATAAACCACAAAACCGTGAGTTACCAAAAATAATTTTTCAGTGTGCTGAAAAAGAAACTCCTGTAAACAGCTAATAGATGTACCAGTAAACGAGGCACTCTAGTGTGTGAAAAAATCTTACTTCAAGTTGTCAGAGATATTGTGCCAATATACTAATCACACACAATCAGCGCAGAAAAAAAGAAATAAAATGTTACATCTTTTAAAGGCGCAAAGCCAAAAATGAAAACGAGGCTTGGGTAAAAAGTATAATGGCTGCAGTTTTAACTAAAGAATGATGTATGCAACTATCAAAAAACAAATCTCAAGCCAATAAGAACAGAGAAAGGGTTACCAGTAGATGGAAAGACACATTAAACACTCCAGTGACTGATGACACATGGATGTCTAATCGAGGGGCCGTGAAATCACCCAAAAAAGATAAATAAATAATAAGTTACTTATACAGATGTTGTGTTTATGTTTTTACCGTTTCCTGATCAGTTTGACTTATTTACTGTCCATCATTCATCATCTACTACTACTACTACTATTTAGCATTTCTATAGCGCTACAAGGTGTACGCAGCACTGCACAAACATAGAAGAAAGACAGTCCCTGCTCAAAGAGCTTACAATCTAATAGACAAGAAATAAAGTAAGCAAATCAAATCAATTAATGTGAACGGGAAGGAAGAGAGGAGGGTAGGTGGAGGCGAGTGGTTACGAGTCAAAAGCAATGTTAAAGAGGTGGGCTTTCAGTCTAGATTTAAAGGTGGCCAAGGATGGGGCAAGACGTAGGGGCTCAGGAAGTTTATTCCAGGCGTAGGGTGCAGCGAGACAGAAGGCGCGAAGTCTGGAGTTGGCAGTAGTGGAGAAGGGAACAGATAAGAAGGATTTATCCATGGAGCGGAGTGCACGGGAAGGGGTGTAGGGAAGGACGAGTGTGGAGAGATACTGGGGAGCAGCAGAGTGAGTACATTTATAGGTTAGTAGAAGAAGTTTGAACAGGATGCGAAAACGGATAGGGAGCCAGTGAAGGGTCTTGAGGAGAGGGGTAGTATGAGTAAAGCGACCCTGGCGGAAGACGAGACGGGCAGCAGAGTTTTGAACCGATTGGAGAGGGGGAGGTGACTAAGTGGGAGGCCAGCAAGATGCAAAAATCTCGGATGTGCAAATATTCTTTGAGATTTTTGCATCGCCACTCGCTCGCTCTTAAGGAGCAACTGTGCATTTCTTTATGCCATTATCTTCCTGAGTGTTACCCATCTAACCATTGAATACTCCTTTGGAAGAAAGGATTGTGTATCCCTTAGTGTTTTTTCCCCAGTGTGCCAATCACCTCAAAGATTGAAACACTTCCGGAAGACTCCTGAGGAAGGCGCTACGGCGCCGAAACACGGCTGTGTTGAGTCACCTATTCACAATAAAAATCATTGTTTTAACTAATCTATACGTCTGCCCCATTGTTTGAATAGATCCTATTTTCTCCACCCCTTTTTTTGTTTTCACATATAAACAGACATCATTGAAAATATTATACTAGTATAGGAGAAAAAAATAACATGATTTTCTTTCATTATAAATCATTTCTGTAAGTTGTTACAGCTCCAGTATACCCAGTGCAAAATAAGACAGCAGATGTAAATTCTCAAATTGGACATATTCCAAACACTAAAATGAAAATAAAATGATTTTTTTTCTAACTTTGTTGTCTGGTGATTTTGTTTTTCTATCCATATTGGTCCTAGTCGCTGATTCTGCTGCTCTCTATCTGTTCTCTTAACTCCGTTTCCAGGGCTTCCTTTCCATTTATTTCTTTACTTTCCTCCTTTCTTCTTCATTTCTTGCCCTACATCCATGTCCAGCAGCCCTCCTCTCCCCTCCAGCCGCCCATGTCCAGCCACCCTCCTCTCCCCCCCAGCCGCCCATGTCCAGCCACCCTCCTCTCTCCCCTGCCCTCCCCTCCAGCCACCCTCCTCTCCCCCTGCCCTCCCAGCGGCAGACCTCCCTCCCACCCAGTACCAGGCCACCCAGCACCAAGCCTCCCTCCCTCCCACCCAGCACCAGGCCACCCGTCCAGCACCAGGCCACCTGCCCAGCACCAGGCCTGCCACCCACCCAGCACCAGGCCATGCACCCACCCAGCACTCCCACCCAAGCACCAGGCCTCCCACCCAAGCACCAGGCCACCCAAGCACCCAAGCCTCCCTCCCTCCCACCCAGCACCAGGCACCAGGCCATCCACCCACCCAGCAGGCCCACCCAAGCACCAGGCCTCCCACCCAAGCACAAGGCCTCCCACCCACCCAGCACTCCCACCCAAGCACCAGGCCTCCCACCCAAGCACCAGGCCACCCAAGCACCCAAGCCTCCCTCCCACCCAGCACCAGGCACCAGGCCATCCACCCACCCAGCACTCCCTCCAAGCACCAGGCCTCCCACCCAAGCACCAGGCTACCCGCCTCCCTCCCTCCCACCAAGCACCAGGACATCTACCCACCCACCCACCCAGCACTCCCACCCAAGCACCAGGCCACACTCCCACCCAAGCACCAGGCCTCCCTCCCTCCCACCCAGCACCAGGCCATCCACCCACCCAGGACTCCCACCCAAGCACCAGGACTCCCTTCCTCCCACCCACCCGGCGTCAAGCATTCCTCCCTCCCTCCCACCTGGCACCAGCCCGCCCGCCTGGCCTCCATCCCTCCCTCCCTCCGAGTACAAAATTTAAAAGTTTTTCCTTGTCCGAGTTAAGGCAACGTCAGCAGTAGCAGCGAAAAGCGTGCTGCAGGCTCGGCGCGCCTCCTTCAGCCTTCCGTCTCTCAAACTCTGGTCCCGCCCTAACAGGAAATGAGGGCGGGACCAGAGCGTGAGAGACGGAAGGCTGAAGGAGGCGCAGCACAAAGAGCAGTCCTGAACCGTATTATCAAAAAAGATGGCCGGCCATCTTTCATTTCGATAATACGGTTGGGGCCGGCCAAATGTCAGAAATGGCCGGGTTTGAGATGGCCAGCATCGGTTTTCACCGATAATGGAAATCGATGCCGGCCATCTCAAACCCGGTCAAATCCAAGGCATTTGGTCATGGGCCAGCATTTGTAGTGCACTGGTCCCCCTAACATGTCAAGACACCAACCGGGCACCCTAGGGGGCACTGCAGTGGACTTCAAAAATTGCTCCCAGGTGCATATCTCCCTTACCTTGTGTGCTGAGCCTCCCAAACCCCCCCCCCCAAACCCACTCCCCACAACTGTACACCACTACCATAGCCCTTAGGGATGAAGGGGGGGGGCACCTACATGTGGGTACAGTGGGTTTTGGGGGGGTTGGAGAGCTCAACATTTACCACCACAAGTGTAACAGGTAGGGGGGATGGGCCTGGGTCCACCTGCCTGAAGTGCACTGCACCCACAAAAAACTGCTCCAGGGACCTGCATACTGCTGTCAGGGAGCTGGGTATGACATTTCAGGCTGGCATAGAGGCTGGCAAAAAAGTTTTTTTTTAAATTTTGTTTTGGGTGGGAGAGGGTTGGTGACCACTGGGGGAGTAAGGGGAGGTGATCCCCGATTCCCTCCGGTGGTCATCTGTTCAATTAGGGCACTTTTTTGAGGCTTGGTCCTAAAAATAAATGGACCAAGTGAAGCCTGCCAAATGTTCGTCCGAGCCGGCCTTCTTTTTTCCATTATCGGCTGAATCCGGCCATGTCTTAACAATGCCCCCTTCCCGCCTCCGTCCCGCCTTCCATACCCTGCGGAAATGCCCCCTTTAACTTTGGCCGGCTCTGCGACAGAAAGCAGTTGGAGCCGGCCAAAATCGGCTTTCCATTATACCGATTTCGCCGGCTTCAGGAGATGGCCGGCCATCTCCCGATTTGTGTCAGAAGATGGCCGGTGTTCTCCATCGAAAATAAACAGGATAGCATCTGGTGACTCATAGACTTCATACCTCTGGAGGAGGGACAATTTGTATACAGCTGTGTGATAAAAGAAAAAAACAGAACTTAAGTTTACTTTTGGGCTCATTTTCGAAAGAGAAGGATGCCCATCTTTCGACATAAATCGGAAGATGGACGTCCTTCTCACAGAAACATCCAAATCAGTATAATCGAAAGCCAATTTTGGACGTCCCCAACTGCACTCCGTCGCAGGGACAGCCAAAGTTCAAGGGGGCGTCTTGGAGGCGTAGCGAAGGCGGGACTTGGGTGTGCCTAACACTTGGATGTCCTTGACCCATAATTGAAAAAAAGAAGGATGTCCCTGACGAGCACTTGGACGTTTTCAGCTGGACCTGTTTTTCTTATGACTAAGGCACAAAAAGGTGGCCAAAATGACCAGATGGCCACCGGAGGGAATCTGGGATGGCCTCCCCTTACTCCCCCAGTGGTCACTAACCCCCTCCCACCCTCAAAAAACATCTGTAAAAGTATTTTGTGCCAGCCTCTATGCCAGCCTCAGATGTCATACTCAGGTCCATATCAAAAGGTGAGAAAGACAACTGTGGTTCTAACACATCAAGTATATCAAAAAATTGAAGAGTCCAGTATTTGTACAAGATATATATAATACTTGTATTAATTCTAAACAAGGGGGAGACCTCAATACACCTGGACGCTTATCAAAATTTTTGCGTCTTTAACTGGGGTTGTTATAATCATCATTGGTCTCACCACCTTGTGATGTTCAATTTTTTTAAAGATTTGTTTTTTGTTCATTTTTTATTGTAATCCTTCAGATTTAAAATATAAATTTTCTTGATTCTTATTCCTTAATTCTCTTGATTTTTCTTAGTTTATTCAACTTGTTTTATATGTATAATAAATGGTTGAGCACTTAGCTGTCACCCAACGATGGCCAAACCCGTTTCACTTTCACTGCTTCCTCAGGGGCTGTGCATCAACTTTCTTAATTTTCCATGGATGCTGTCATGCATTCCAGTGATCACCTACAAAGTAGATGTATATCTTTTATTCAAAGAGGAAACTCTGATCACAGGCTAGTATACAACAGTCATTCTTACTTGTATATTACGTCAAGAACAATCCTATGCATATCCGATTTTGTGTCTCAACTCACATTCCATCTGATCCTGTGCAGCGTTCTCTACAGCAAATCAGAAAATGTCCACCAGAGCCATTACATAATGTCAGTTGTTTTTTTAGCCAATCATTAAACTGCATTTTTTGAAACTCCAAATCAATTAATGATGTCATCATAATCATGAGTTCTTCATTTATATCCATATCATGATCAATTCATTTAAACTGAGGTACTACTTTTTTATAAGATATTGATTTACCGACTATAAAATTTGATGATTAATCACCAAAAGAAACTTATCATGCTGTGTTCTCGTTGTTTCAATATTATCCGTGTTATATAATTGATTAACTCTTTAGTTGTTAGAGATAGACCAAAAAGAATCTGTTTGTTGATTGTTTGAACAATTATTCAATTTAGGGATTTTTCTTTGATGATGTTTTTCAAATAAATGTACTAAATAGTGAGAATACTAATCACACCAGTTACTTTCTCCTACCTGACACACTTTCAGGCTTATTTTCAAAAGAGAAGGGCGCCAATCTTTCAACACAAATCGGGAAATGGGCATCCTTCTCCCAGGGTCACCCAAATTGGTATAGTCGAAAGCTGATTTTGGGCATCCCCAACTGCTTTCTATCACGGGGATGACCAAAGTTCACGGGGGCATGTAGGAGGCATAGCGAAGGCAGGACTTGGGCGTGCCTAACACATAGGTGTCCTTGACCCATAATGGAAAAAAAGGGCGTCCCTGACGAGCATTTGGACGACTTTACCTGGTCCAGTTTTTCTTACGACCAAGGCACAAAAAGGTGCCCGAACTGACCAGATGACCAATGGAGGGAATCAGGGATGACCTCCCCTTATTCACCCAGTGGTCACTAACCCCCTCCCACTCTCAAAAAAGAACTTCAAAAATATTTTGTGCCAGCCTCTATTCCAGCCTCAGATGTCATACTCAGGTACATCGCAGCAGTATGCAGGTCCCTGGAGCAGTTTTAGTGGGTGCAGTGCACTTCAGGCAGATGGACCCAGGCCCATCCCCCCTACCTATTACACTTGTGGTGGTAAATGTGAGCCCTTCAAAACCCACCATAACTCCACTGTACCCACATCTAGGTGCCCCCTTCACCCTAAGGGCTATGGTATGGTGTACAGTTGTGGGCAGTGGGTTTTGGGGGGCTCAGCACACAAGGTAAGGGAGTTATGTACCTGGGAGCTTTTTCTGAATTCTACTACAGTGCCCCCTAGGGTGCCCGGTTGGTGTCCTGGCATGTCAGGGGGACCAGTGCACTACGAATGCTGGCTCCTCCCATGACCAAATGGCTTGGATTTGGTCGTTTCTGAGATGGCCGTCCTCGGTTTCCATTATGGCAGAAAATCGGGGACAACCATCTCTAAGGACAACCATCTCTAAGGTCGACCTAAATTTCGTGATGTGGGCGAACCCTACCATATTATCGAAACGAAAGATGGACGCCCATCTTGTTTCAATAATACTGGTTTCCCCACCCCTTCGCCGGGACGTCCTACGAGGACGCCCTCAGGAAAACTTGGGCGCCCCGTTCAGTTATGCCCCTCCTTATCTTCATGGGCCAGTCTTGTAATGCTAATGTCCAGGATATAAATTGACTGTTGGCAACCCAGCTAGTCTTGAGGCAGTCACTGCTAGAAAATTCAAGACTTGATGGCTTGTCTCCACAACAAGTTCTTCCCCCTTGGACATAACTACAAAAGTGTTGTAGGGCCCATACAGCTGTTAACAATGCTGTTTCACAGTCACTATTTTTCTTTTCAACCTCAGAAGGGGCTTTGCTGGCATAAGCTATTATACAACAATCAGAGTCATATTGTTTGTATAATACTGCATTCATGCAATTCTGTATGAATCCTAATTTTAGGGGAATGACCCAGGATGTCCTTTTATACAACAGAGTTCTGCTCTAGACCCCATGCCCAGGGTTCACCCTTTTTTAAAAGCTTGACTAATGGTTGTGTAATCTCTGCATGAAGAAAGACTAAGGAGGCTAGGGATTTTCAGCTTGGAGAAGAGACGGCTGAGGGGAGACATGATAGAGGTATATAAAATAATGAGTAGAGTGGAACAGGTGGATGTGAAGCGTCTGTTCATGCTTTCCAAAAATACTAGGACTAAGGGGCATGCAATGAAACTACAGTGTAGTAAATTTAAAACAAATCGGAGAAAATGTTTCTTCACCCAACGCATAATTAAACTCTGGAATTCGTTGCCAGAGAACGTGGTGAAGGCGGTTAGCTTAGCAGAGTTTAAAAAGGGGTTAGACGGTTTCCTAAAGGACAAGTCCATAAACCACTACTAAATGGACTTGGGAAAAATCCACAATTCCAGGAATTGCATGTATAGAATGTTTGTATGTTTGGGAAGCTCGCCAGGTGCCCGTGGCCTGGATTGGCCGCTGTCTTGGACAGGATGCTGGGCTCGTTGGAACCTTGGTCTTTTCCCAGTGCGGCATTACTTATGTACTTATTGGTCCATGAACTGTTGAGAATAATTATAGATCCCTAGGAAATAGCATAGTTCAGAGACATCTGTAGGCATCTTTAATTGCTGCAATGCCTGGATGCTTCTCTTCTGTGGATGGAGTCCCTCGGCAGACACCTCATAGCCTAGGTAATTGAGTGAACTGTGACACCACTGTCCCTTTGCCAGGAATAATTTAGCACCTGAATCCTTTAACTGTTAAAATATGTGCTCAATCTCTATAAGATGTTCCGAGACAGTAGCACTTTTTATCAAGATGTCATCTACATACATTAGAGTATGTAGAGCATCCGGAAGCGCCTTATGTAGTAAAATATTAAATTCCACTGAGGAATTAAGATCCCAAGGATGCTCTGGTACAATCCAGAAGCCTGAAGGATACTATCAGGGCTCAACTTTATGTTGGATATTCCCCAGATTGACCTAAGTCAGCCTGTGGTCTGAGTTCCAGAAGACAGGGGTCAGCTGACTTTTGGAAGTTAACACAGGCAAATTCCTTCATCCACTCAACCTGATAAGATTCATTAACTTGTTTGACTTGTTTTATTCATCTGTACGAAATAGGACAATTAACCTGTGTTCACTTTATCTCCTGATTATAATCCAGAACAGGTCTTTAGAAGTTCATTGCCTAACAATAGTTCATTCCCTGAATATTTTGTCACAATGATCGGGTGTTTGGCTTGCATATTACTCAACTGATCCATAATTGATTCACAGTTTCTATGGATTGATTACCATAAACCACCACTGGGGCATCACAGGGAGACAAGCATAGGACACGAGGACCCTCTAAAAAGGTCTCTAACTTCTCAAAAAGGTCAAGGGTCATCAGCGTAACTTCTGATGCCATATCAATCAACCCCTTACACCAGAAAGTTCCCTGCAGTAAAACAATGTTAAGTTCCTCACCTGTAGCGCGGCCCGCATGGTTGGTTCGTCTCCGAGCGCTTTCTTAGTAGCGGTGGCTGGCCATGCAGGCTGTTGGCATCAGCTGCTCAGCCTGGTCTCGATGGCCAGCCATGCGTATGGTGATGTCGGTCACGTTCGGTCCGGTCTCGATGGCTGGCCATACTGAAGCAGCCGGGGTGGCCAGTCAGGTTGGCTATCGGCGTCAGTCAGGCTCGCTTCAATGGCGTGGCCGGCCATTTTGATTCGGCCCTGGAGGCCGGCCACGTGAACTGTCAGCGTCCGGGAGGTGGGACTTCCTTCCAGCGCGGATCTTTCGCCTCACTTGGTTGTGCGGGATTGGCCGTCTCTCGCTGCTGCTCCACCCCTCTCCAGCAGCCAACCAACCCAGGGTCATTCTCTCCAGCTGACTGGAGTTACTGCCAATGAGGGGACTATTTAAGAGCCACAGTCTCCTTCATACTTTGCTTCGGCTTCTATCGTTATAGAGGTTTGGTGCTGGTGATTTTACGTTCTGCTGTCTACTTTGCTGTCTGCCCTGACTATTGGACTGGACCCGACTATTCTCTGTTTCACTGCCTGCCCTGACCCTTGGATTGGACCTGACTATTCTCTGTACCGCTGCCTGCCCTGACCCTTGGATTGGACCTGACTATTCTCTGTAGCACTGCCTGCCCTGACTCTTGGATTGGACCTGACTATTCTCTGTACTGCTGCTTGCCCTGACTTGGATTGGACCTGACTATTCTCTGTACCGCTGCCTGCCCTGACTCTTGGAGTGAACCTGACAATTCTCTGTATTGCTGCCTGCCACGGCCGGCGGCTGTGTAACCCCGCTCGTATCCAGAAGTCCTGGTGGCCACCTGCACCTGGGGGCTCAACTCCCGGGGAACGGTGGTTGCTCCCCAGGTGAAGCTAGGGGTTGTCCAGCTACCTGACCGAGTACAGCGCTCCTCTCAAGTCCACCATGCTCAGTCAAGGCACAAGGGCTCACTACCGCAGTACCGCAGGAATCATAACACAGAAAGGGTATATCTTTGTCCCTTCAGATGAAGGGCACCTAGGAAGTACTGGTGACTAGACAAGGAGTCTTTAGTTTTGGTGAAGTTGGGAGGGGGGGTAAATTCTTACCCCCACTGTCAAGTGAATACATGTGGGCAGCAGAGAAATCTATAACCTGTCTGGGAACATGAGAAATCAGTGATTCACGGGCTTCAACTTGTCACTGACTCGGTTTCTCCATAGAAGAACCAGCCTTTACTTCTTCGGAGGAGGAGCCAGAAGCTTCTGGTTCATTTTTTGGGGGGAAACTTCTTCCACTTCCCTTTAAAAGGTTGATTCGGTTTTGTGTCCCTCTTCTCCAGAAGGTGCAAAATGATGGACTCGAGGCCATACAACCACTTCAGGTATTCCGCATTGGGTTTACCTGTGTCACATTGAGGAACTGGCTGCGTGGAGGGGTCCTCAGAGAACCCTTTCTTCCAGCCAAACTTAAATGATTTATCAATCCCCCTCGGTTGTTCTGTTGAGGTTGACTAGTATGTCTTACTAGCAGGTGGCCTGGCAGGAGACCTCTTCCTCTTTGTGGAGGTACAAGGTACATCTGCTTCCAATGCCAGGGTACCTTGGACTGAGTTAACTCCCAACATGTGAGCCCTGGACTTCTGATGGTCCTATTTTCCCTGCTTGGTCTCATACAACTTCTCGGCTCAGCTCACTAAAGTGAAAATGGGCTCATGCTCCTTGTCTGCTAAGTAGATTTTCAGATCAGGCATCAAGATCCTTACAAATAAGGCCTTGAATTCTGAATCCTCCAACTCCTGGGAATCGGGTTTAAAATAATAGTGCAGCTGCCTCAACTCGAACACATAGCTGCTAGGTGACTTCTTTACATTTCAATTTGTACGCTGCCTGTCGGGCCTCAAATGGGTCTTTGTATGGCCCATACATTTTAACCAGATTTGCCTTTTTATAAAATGGTATGGAGAACAAAACCTGTTGGCAGGAATCTGAGAATGTCCAGGGTAACAGGGCTATTGTGTCCTCGTCCTGACTTATCCCTAGGGTATTTTTTTCTTTTCCTTTCTGGTTCCTCATTTGTTCCTGTCTTCCCCTTCTTTCTCCCTCCATGTTCTGTCCTTGCTTCCCTTTTTCTTTTTCTAATCTAAGTATGATTGAACAGTTGTGAGTGTTGATACACTTTCCTATGCAAAATTGTAGTTCCTTTCTTACTGTGTTGATATATGTTTTTAGTCTGTAAACCGCCCAGATCTGCAAGTTAGCAAGTTTTAATAAAATATAAACTAACTATATTGACTAGTGCTGAATATCTTGATTCAGGGCTGACCAGTAGTACTATCCAATTAGTGGTGATATTCAAGCCAGTAACTTAAAACAGCCTTTTTGTTGTCCTAGTATATCTAGATAGTTATCTGGGTAGCAGACTGAATACCCTCACTAATCAGAAAACCTCTAGCTCCACCCAAGCTCCTATGAAAGACCATATTTGGATAGTGTGATAGCAATCATTTCCTCTGATTGCTATCACACTATCCAAATAGGTGATAGGTGGATAGGGCCATTGAATATTTCCTCTATTCAATGGCCCTATCCAGTTTAGTGCCACAGAATATTCCACTGACACTTATCTGGTTAGAAGCACCTGCAACTGGATAAGTGTCTTTGAATACTGACCCCATAATTTGAATGGCTATTATTATTGCCCTCAGAATTCCAGCAGTAATTCTAAAGTGCATGCAAATTATGTATTTAACATGAGCATAAAACACATGCATTAGCACAGGCAGCTTCAAGTTTTCGTATATATATTTTAATACTTTAAAGCCTTAAGTTTTTTCATTAAATTAAATTAATATGCTCTTACTCATCATTCTGTGCCTGTCTATTTGTCTTTTCACAGATAAGCAAGAAATATGGCCCAGTATACACACTTTATTTCGGCTCAAAGCCAAATTTGGTTTTGTGCGGATATGAGACCGTAAAAGAGGCTCTGATCAACCAAGCAGATCAATTTAGCGGAAGAGGTCCTTATCCAGTCTTTGATACTTACATCAAAGGAAATGGTAAGACCGTGGGACAGATCATCTACTACTACTACTTATCATTTCTATAGCGCTACTAGACGTACGCAGCTCTGCTAGTCTATATAAGAATGTAATCATATAAGGTGTGTCACACTGGGTCAGGTCCATCGAGCCCAGTGGCCAATTCAGGTCATAGGTACCTGGTAAGATCCCAAGGAGTAGATTCATTCCATTCCTTATTCATATCCACAAATAAGTGGTGGCTTTCCCAAAACTTTCCTAATAATGATTTATAATGTATCTGTTTTATCCAGCTGGCTTAGATTAATTCTCTGTAGGAACCTTGCTGGCTAGATGTTATTTTTTTTAACTGTTTATTCAAAGTCTTCACAGAAAGATATTACCTTATTTTCGTTTTCTGTATTTATTAACACAGCTACCACACTACTTTATCCTAAACTAAAAATAAAGTTCATTTTTCCTACCTTTGTTGTCTGGCCATTTACTGTTTCTAATTGTGTTGGTCCAAGTCTCTTATTTCTTCTTTCCTTGATCTTAACTCTCTCTCCCCTTTCCATTCAGCGTCTACCCCCCCTCTCTCCCTTTTCCATCCAGCGTCTACCCCCCTCTCTCTCCCCTTTCCATCCAGCGTCTATTTTCTTCATCCATGTGAAGTTTTTCCCATCTTCCTTTTCCCTCATCTCCGTCAGTCAGTATGCATCTCCTTCCTCTTGCTTCCCTCCCCTCCATCCATATGCATCTCCTTCCTCTCTTCCCCTTTTCTCTCTTCCCCTTTCCTCCATCCATATGCATCTCCTTCCTCTCTTCCCTTTTCCTCCATCCATGTCCAGCATTTTTCCTCTACCTCCTCCATCTATGTACAGCATTTCTCCTCTCTCTCCGCCCCTCCATCCATGTTCATATCACTTCCCTCCCCTCCATCCATGTCCAGCATTTCCCCTCTCTTCCCTCCATTCATGTGCATCTCCTCCTCTTGTCTTCCCTCCCCTCCATCCATGTCCAGCATTTCTCCTCTCCCCTCTCCTCCATGTGCATCTGCTTTCTGTCTTTCCTCCACTCAGAGGAGGAAAGACATGACTAGTGACTTAAACCAGGGTTCATGAGGTGCCAATTTATGACAGAAAAGTGGGCCTCTTGGCTTCATAGGAGGTATGCGTGAGGTGGGGATGGTGCTGGGCAGACTTAAACGGTTTGTGCAAGAGCCAGTGGTGGGAGGTGGGACTGGTGGTTGGGAGGCAGGGATAGTGCTGGGCAGACTTATACGGTCTGTGCCAGAACTGGTGGTGGGACGCGGGGCTGGTGGTTGGGAGGCGGGGATAGTGATGGGCAGACTTATACTGTCTGTGCCCTGAAAAGGACAGGTACAAATCAAGGTAAGGTATACACAAAAAATAGCACATATGAGTTTATCTTGTTGGGCAGACTGGATGGACCGTGCAGGTCTTTTTCTGCCGTCATCTACTATGTTACTATGTTACAGAAAACATGACAGTAAACACAAATCTTAAAAACAACAGGGTATCCGTACCTCCCCAAGTAATCTTGGCCTAGATACATTCATGTATACCATCATAAATAGCTCAGACTAAATAAGCTTTCACTGTAGCATATTGTAGGAATGTAGGAATGGGCCCCATATATTCTCATACTGGAGGCCCTTCCCATATACCTCAGAGGTCAGTCTCTCAATGGCTACTACTTCATGTGCCTGCACTTTCCAGGGTGCTATTAAAAGTGTGCCTTTCCATGTACTAGCAACCATAAACTGAGCAGCCATCAGCAACTGTCCAATCACACTATGATGCTTGAAAAATAAATGAACTGGGAACTTGAGCATTGATATAATCTCTTCCTCAACCTGCCTCCAAATATTGACACACAGCAATACTGCTACCACATGCAAAAAAAGTGCCAACCCTTCCGCAACCTTACCAGCACAATGGTGAAAATAGAGTTGATCCTAGTATGTTGTAAGTTCTGTGCTACAACCTCACCATGAGTTCAACTTTTTTCAAACATATGGAAGACCTATGTGCTGTTCACCATATCCTAACCCATCTCACCCATTCAAATCCATCCCTAAGTCATTATTCCAGGTCTGTATCAGAGCCCATAGCATCTCCGTGCCATATCTCATGTTCATTAAACTCCTATATAACCAAGACTCCCTGGGGTCTAAAATCACCAAGTCAATCTTGCTTGGCTTTCATGAAGAACCACTTCTAACTGCATTATTTGATAATCTGTCTAAAGTGAAAATAAACATCTTGTGAGGAGTTGAGCAAATGTTTTCCAAAGTTCATCAAAAAAAACCTACCACTTAAACTTCAAACCCTTAACCTGTTATCCCCTTATCTCTAGTAAGAATGTGTTTAGAAAGCACTTCAAAAATGCGTAATCCACCGTCCACACCCATAGGGTGTGTGGCAGTAAAGGACTGCTTCTACCAATCTTTCTCACCTCAGGAGCTGAGACCAGCATAAACAACAGTGTGTACAGAGCTGTGGTAGAGGCCTGCACGCTCTCCAGGGGAAACAAAGTGACATGCAAGCTGATCTAACCCAATCATGTAGACACAATAGCCTACTAGCCAGACATACCCCCTGGACCTTATGGAAAAGCAGTATCTCCAGCCGTATTCATGGCATCTTCCTTCACTGTACAAACTTGTTCTCTCCTCACACAGACATATCAGACTCATTTAATCCAATAATAGAGGAGGGCCTTGGAAAAATCCTGAGAGACCTTCAACCAACCACCTGCCCTCTAGGCCCCTACCCATTAAAGATAATATAGCAGGCAAGCAGGGGCCTCATATAAAGGGCCACAAAAATCTGGACTCCTCTCCTTTTAATGGGCAACTGCCAACAGCATTAAAAAGGGCAGTAGTGTATACTCTTCTAAAGAAGAACAACTTTGACTAGGACAAGCTTGAGAGTTACCAGCAAGTATCTAACATCCCATTTCCTGAAAAACATACCCCCAATATTGAAAACTATTTAACCGACCAGGAATGGCTCCTGGCCATTTAAATAAAGTTTAAGTGTCTAAACGCGGATATTCAGCGGGAGATAACTGGTTATCTCCCGCTGAATATAGCCACTAACTGGCTATGGGGCTCATTTTCAAAGCACTTAGAAATTGTAGCATTTCTCAATTATTTTCCACAGTACTTGCATAATACCAAATGTACTTGATTTCTGCTTCCAACTCCTGCATGGACAGACAGAGTGCAGCAATAAAAACACAAACTTCCTCTGCTCTTCAGGAGATTTATTTTTAGTTATTTATTAGGATTTATTTACCACCTTTTTGAAGGAATTCACTCAAGGCGGTATACAATAAGAATAAATCAAACATGAGCAATAGACAATTACAGCAGCAAAAATATTCGCATAACAATGCAAAGTATGCCATAGTATACTACTTACAATATCAACACAATATTTAATAGAACATTATAATTGACAGTGTAGGGTTTAAGCAAAGATGGAACATATAGATAGGTAAGAGAGTAAGAGGAGTTAGAAAGTAAGGTGACTAATTTAAAGAAAGTTGCACATGAGGTCAGAGAGATGGTTAACATATAGACAGGTAAGAGGAGTTAGAGAATAAGGTGACTAATATACAAATAAACATGTGGTACTAAAAAAGACTGATCCTGAATAAATATATAATAGAAACTTTAAAACCTGTGTTAAAAGCTGGTTAAAACAGCAAACTTGTTATGATAACCGGTTATTTAAAAACAGTTAAAATTAATGTTTAAATTTTAAAAATGGGTCATGAATGAAAAAGGGTGCACTGTATCAAGCAGGCAAGAAATGGCGCCAAAAAACAGTGGCCAGAGATGCCGTGACATTCAAGAGTAAAAACACCTTAAAGTGCTTCTATAAAACCCCTTAACATGGAAAAGAAACCTCTAAAAAAATGATAAAATATGGTGTGCTTAACGGTATGCAGCCTCTCAAAACAGCTATCAACGCGCAAACAGCTTGATGACCCACTCATTTAAATGCCTAACATGAATGATGTATGAGTTCATGAATAAAAATGAGATCCTGGTCATGAAAGGCTGGGCTATCGAGATGGCTATGCTGTACCTGTGATAACCGGTTAAAAATCTATCCGGTTAAAGTCAACTGGAATAACTAGCTGGTTAAGATAAAAACCAGTTAAAAGCAATTGTGCAAAAAAGGTAAAAAGTTATATATGTAAAAGAGATGATGGTGGTGTCTTTTTTTAACGTGTCTATAAAAAGTAACACCATGATAAAATGTGAATGAAAAAAACTGGATAACAATATGTGCATCCAGGTAAGCATATTAAAGAAAGGGTTTGTAATCTATCTCTGAATTGAGACCCTGGGGTACTAGGGTTCTCATGTGGAAAATGGCTATTTATTCTTCTTGTAGAAGGTGCTTATCAGTGTTGTCTGTCACCTCTCCAAAATGTACGAAGGGCTTTGAAAACAAAAAACCTCAAGTCTTGAATTGTATGATTCTGTGCATTCCATTGATCTACTAGCAATGCTGTAGTAATGATGAGTCTTATTCAACTCCTGTATTCTATTATGCAAGTTTTGATAGCTCTTTTGGTTTTCTCTACATACCTTTGAACATTCTCTCTCAGGCTGGAAGTCAGTTTGTCACCCAAATATATACAATCATAAATTGTTCTCTGCCAATCTGGTTGGTTACCTGGAATATAGACTGGCATTAGGAGAGACTTCAGCATTACAATGGACCCTTGTAAACCTCTTAAGAATAGAGGCAAAGATCATGACACTGGGGGGAGGGTGAATTTTTTTGACTCAGCACCTAGAGGTATTAGACATTTGGTGCATCCTGCCAGGGCCGGCCCTAGGGTTTCTAGCGCCCTCCTGCAGTCTATTAGTCGGCGCCCCTACCCATCCAGGGGCAGGATCACTATGGCTCTGCCCCCACAGTAGACACACCCCTTTTACCAGCCATGGCGTCATTGAAAATATTACACCAGTATAGAAGAAAAATAACTTAGCACACAGACCAGGAATTCGGAGAACAGACAGTTTTGCCAACTCTGAAAAACAATGTGTTATCAAAATTTCAGAATCTAACAAACAGATCCTTATTCAGACACTTGGCCTTGCAGTCACACATGTAGAACAGAGATAGCCCCTCTTCAAATTCTTCAAAAATTAACCTGAAATCCTAAGAAGTTAGACTCTGCATGCAGCACAATAGCCTTCCCATCCAGCACAGCTTAGGATCTAGCTAGGGCAGACTTAATCAGCATAACATATTCTACAATCTGAGTTGGACAGACTAACAGGAGTTACTGAAGTGGGAATGAGAGATAGGAGAGTTGCTGTGTTGGCAGGGGGGGGGGGGTGGAAAAGGGTGGGTCAGGTGCAGCACTAAATAGCAGTCTCTGACAAAACAAGGGTCCAGGCTCTGCTGTGCTGTCTCTGAGCCCTCTGGGCTGGATTCCAGTTCCTGGTTTCACTCATCCTTATGACCATGATTACACTTTCTATTTCAATGCTCGTAAGGTCTATGTGAGACTGGACTATCTTCTTATTGATAAGAGCTTTTTTTCAAAGGTGCAGGATGTAGAGATTCATTCTTCTACAGTCTCAGACCATGCTCCATTGGGTTGTAAATGAGGCTCACCTCAGGGCAGAAGGATACCTCCTGGGGCTTGGCATCTCATTTGTAAAATGATCCAGGTTTTAGAATACTCTTGAGTGCTAAATGATTAAAATATCATGCACCCCAGATGTTGAACCAGTTGGTTTCTGGAACACCTCTAAGGCAATGCTGTGGGGGTCACATCATCTCCTATATGTCCCATAAAAAAAAAGAAAGAGAGAAGGAATTATTGCACCTCACCAAGCAACTCCAACAGTTTTGGAAATTCCACATTAAAGATTTAGATGCCTCCTCCAGAGTGGCATATCAGTAAGTTAGGGAAAAAATAAAAGATCTAAATAAAAGGGTAGAGAAGTCTCTGTATTACCAGAGATAGAAACTGTTCCAATGGGCTGGAAAGATGGGTAAGATGCTGGCTAATCTAGTGTGTCCTCCCAAAAGAAACAGATAATTATAGCTATTAAGAACATAAAAGGTACAAAATTTGATAACGCTGAGCAGATATTGGAGCAATTCATCCTTTTTTACAAGGCTCTGTATGAAAAGCGGGACATAGATTGCCATGATCTTACACAGTATTTTCAGGGCCTGTCCTTACCACAGTTTACTGAAGAGCAAATGAGGAGCTTAAACACCCCATTTAAGGAAGCAAAATTGCTTATCAGCATTAGGGCCCTTGAACTTACAAAGGCACAGGGCCCAGACGGTTTTGGTCCAGAATTTTATAAGATTCTCCAAGATTTGGTGGTCAAGCCCCTCAGAGATATGTATAGTGAGTTGGCTGGTGAGGCAGAAGGAGTGCCCATGTGGTATTACTTCCTAAGATGAAAGACCCAGAGCAGGTTAGTTCTTACAGGCCTATATCCCTCCTAAATCAGGATATGAAATTGATGGCAGCAATCTTGGCGAGAAGACTCAATACATTTCTGCCCATTATTATACACTCTGACCAGATGGGGTTTGTCCTCGGCACTTACACCTCTTTGAATTTGATGAAAGTTATGGGAGTGCTGCATGAACATAGGGGGAAAGGTGGTACATCAGCAATTGTGGGGCTAGACAGAGAGAAGGTATTTGATAGTATATCCTGGGAGTATCTATGTTGGGTTATGGAGTGGTATGGTGGGCAGCTTTTTGGGTTGGGTCAGAGTGCTGCATACCAAGGCATGTGTCACTTTTTGGTTAATGCCTTAAGATATCGTCATGAACTCCAATTTCATGGAAGTGATGGGTAAAGTTGCAAAATAGGCTACCTGGGGTGTCTCCTTTGCTATTATTGGAGGGAAATTCCAATTTTCTCCCAGAGTAGGGCAGATCAGTGTTCAGGGATTGGGTGGATAAGGGGTGTGTGTCACTGGAACTTTTTCTCAAATACAAGCAAAATGAAGTTTACCCACTCAGTACCTTTTTTCTTATTTTCAAGTCACACTATTGGGAAACACTGAATGAATAGCAAATAGGGCATGGGGAAAATGGATCAACATTTTTCCAAAACACCAGCCTCACTTAACAAGTTGTCCTATTGGTATAAACTTATCAATCCCTTTTCAAGATATCAGGGATGACTTAGTTAAGGGAAAAGCTGGCTAAGAGACCTATCCAAAACCTTTACTGAGCATCAGTTCTTAGTGCTCTTTGGCACACTTAAGGGCCCTTTTACAAAGCCACGGGAGGTCTAACTTGCAGGTAGTGCATGCCAAATCAGCACTACTGCTGGGGTAACGTGTGCCCCTGGTGATAATTCTGAGTTTGGCGCATGCCAAATCCCACGGTTGAAAATATTTTTCTATTTTCTACTGCAGGGGGGGGGGCCCAGCGGTAACCAGCAGTGCAGCCATGTGTTCTGACTTGGTTTTACAGCCTGTCTCACTAACACCGACTACTTAGTATTTACTGTGGATTCTTTTGGATTCGTATTAGGTGAATTAGACTTTTATTAGAGGTTCTAAAATACACAATGATTAAGATATATACACAATGATTAGCTATATAACTAAAAAGAAACAATAGCTAAAAACAATCATTATATCACTGGTCCTTACATTCAAGCAATGCTAGGAGTTTCTAGACCAGGAAAAGAAGCAATAATACACTATACATACATCATCAGTGGTCCTTAATCTTTACATCCAGGCTCTTTACATCAGCTGAGAGAAGCCCCTTTTTCAGCGAAGCCGGAGTCTCATGACCAGGAGTCTGGTTCTATGCAATGCGTCCATCCATAGATGAGCTTCCAGCTTCACTGTAAGAGGCCCTCCTTTTTTATTAGGCTTAGAACTCATGTTCAGAGCTAAGGAAAATTACAGAATGCTTGAGAATTTTTCTGTTTTGGTAAGCCATACTGTGGGAATGTGGTCACATGTTTCTCAGTCCAGGTGGCCAGTCTGAACTTGAAACAGGCTCCACTTCTCCCTTCACATACCAAATTTATTAGAGCTTCTTCACATAAACAGAATTCAAAAATACAGATCCCAAGTGCACTTGTCAGTCAAGGCAGAGTTGAAAAACAATCTTTAAAATTCACTTCTATTACACCATGTTGGCTTGTGCTGCATGGTTACCACGCGGGTAGCGTGTGAGCCCTTGCTGCTAAGTCAATGGTTGGCGGTAAGGGCTCAGGCCATAAATAGGTGCGTGCTAGTTTTAATTTTTACGCATGCTCATTTCTCAGCCCATTAAAATTGGCCTTTGGGGAAAAGGACCATGCTAGTCTCTGTCTGCTGTCTGTTACTATGTTGATATATGAAATCCCTGCATGGTTTTTTTAATCCGTGTTTTGTACCTGCAAAGTATATTGAGGATTATATCTCGCACTGCACTAGTCTGCTGTAGGATATTCAAAGGGAAACTCAATAGACTTATGTTTCTAAAAATGCCCTATTATATGCACCCAGAGGTCTTTTATATTTAGTACATATAAGTATTTACAAAGAATATAGATGATGCAGCCTAACATAGCTAGAGTCCATAGCAGGGAAGAAACACCTAGGAAAGCATGTGGGCAGCCAGAACAAAGAGGCAAGGAGAAAGACCAGAAAAAAAATCTGCAGATCAATGTTACTTGAATAGCAATGGGTTTTAATTTATTAATTTGACACACATATCACTCTTTTCCATGGTCCAAAACTATCCACAGTGGTATTCAGAACTATAAAAACAGTAATATATAGCAAACTAAAATGAAGTCTAAACTAAAACACATAAGAATCTGACATATACTACCTCTTCCACCTCCTTGCATCACATAGCTATTTTTTGTTCTATTTTAGTGTTCTTTTTTATTTTTTTTTTTTGCTGGTTTGTGCTGATTTTTTTTTTCACTGCGGCTAATGGAGATTAGCAGTGGAAAAAATAATCAGCATAAACTAGCAAAAGAAAAGAACAAATTCTCCCTTCATCTACAACTATTGCTAAGCATGGAGTCAGGCAGGATGTATCCATATGGTGGCCCCTAAACTGAAACATTTAAGACCCCTTCCTTTGATAAAGTAGAGCGTAAAGTTCATGTTTAATAGTTTCTGTGACAAGGAAGCATGAGGCCCTAAACTGTAGCTTGTCTTGCTTATACATAAATCCAGCCTTTCCTGGAGTAAGATTAGGCTTGCTTGCACTGTTTTCTATCTAAATAACAAATTCTATCTTTTTAGACAAATTTAGAAGTCTATATTGTGGGCCCTCCCTAGTCCCGCCCAAAACATGCCCAGACCATACCCCCTTGCCATATAGACATACTGCAGTATTAGATATCCAAATCATGCCTTTGCAAAATTGGGATTAGAACATCCAAATTTTCCAAATGTCCAAGTTTATTAAAGTTTTACAACCCCACTCTATGGGAGTGCCTTCAGAGTGGCTTACAGTCTAAAATAGAAGAAAACAGAAAGCAATGAGTAGAAATGACAAGGATAGTAAGGGCAGAAGGGAAGGAACTACAATATCATACAGGATAGAGGGTGGGGAAAAACACTAGGAATGCTAGAAATGTCTCTAAGACTCCATCTTAAGGCTTGCTGGTAATAGTATCAGAAATTCTAGAAGGCACGGCAGGGCCTAGTTTAGTCTTAGGAAAAACATTTTAAAAAGAGAGAAGCAAGCTTTATTAGCTAGTTTCCATATTGCACAGCCCTTTTCCCCATAGTTTAAACTGAAACTTTCTCTAGAGGTAGAAAGTAAAACTTAACAGCCAAGAGTATTAAAAAGGATAGTAGCAAGGCTCAAACTTTGTCCTAAAAGAAAATTATTTTCTGTTGTTTGCCTAGCACTGCTACTGACCTGATTTAGGTGTTAATTAAGGTGTGAAGAAGTAGAATTGTTGCAAAGGTTACTAAGGGCAATCTGATTACTGGGTTAGCTTCAAAGAGTCTGTTTGAAGCAGCACCCTTAGAATCCAAAGTACATAAAGAGGAAAGGTCCCACTTAACTTTATTTCTGAGAAGTTCTGAGAGAAAAGGACATTTCTCTAGGTAAATGACATTATTTTTTGCTCTGTGCTTGGTAACTTAAAAATTGGGTTTAAAAGAGGAATTATAGTTTATTTTTTATTTTATTTTATTGCATTTCTACCCCACATTTTCCCACCGACTTGCAGCTTCAATGTGCCTTATTTGGTAAAATGGGGTGGTTACAATGTGTTGTATGCAGTTAGTAGTTCAAGGGGGAACGGCAAGAGTCTGAGGGAGGTCTCTTATTGAAGTGTTCCTTAGAATAATCTGAGGGAGGTCTCTCATTGAAGTGTTCCTTAGAATAATTACCTTGGGATGTTTCAATGTGGTGGGATGTTATATGATAGGGGTTAGCTAGGGAGAAAGGTAGGATCAAAGCAAGTTGAAGTGGTTGTGCCTTGAGCTTGAACCCATTCTTTTTCCTTATGTTCGGTTGGTTGGTTGGATCCATTCAGTTTTCTGTGTGGTTACGTTGGTTTATTGAAAAATAAAGTTGGAATTTTTTTTAAAAAGAAGTAAACTTTATTAACTAGTCTCCATACCCTTTTGCCAACAGTTTTCAAACTTGAATTTTCTGCCACAGAATTAACAGATCGACTCTAGAAGGCACAGCAGGGTCTAGTTAAGTCTTTAGGGGTCTGTGCTGGGACCACTGCTTTTTAATATATTTATAAATGATCTAAAGATGGGAGTAACTAGTGAGGTAATTAAATTTGCTGATGACACAAAGTTACTTAAAGTTGTTAAATCGCAAGAGGATTGTGAAAAATTACAAGAGGACCTCACAAAACTGGGAGATTGGGCATCTAAATGGCAGATGACATTTAATGTGAGCAAGTGAAAAGTGATGCATGTGGGAAAGAGAAACCCGAACAATAGCTATGTGATGCAAGTTTGCACATTAGGAATCACCGACCAGGAAAGCACTCTAGGTGTCATCGTTGATGATATGTTGAAACCTTCTGCTCAGTGTGCAGCAGTGGCTAAAAAGCAAATAGAATGTTAGGTATTATTAGGAAAGGAATGGAAAACAAAAATGAGGAAGTTATAGTGCATTTGTATCGCTCCATGGTGCGACCGCACCTCAAATATTGTGAGCAGTTCTGGTCACTGCATCTCAAAAAAGTTGAATTAGAAAAGGTACAGAGAAGGGTGACAAAAACAATAAAGGGGATGGGACAACTTCCCTATGAGGAAAGGGTAAAGCAGCTAGGGCTCTTCAACTTAGAAAAAAGATGGCCGAGGGGAGATATGATAGAGGTCTATAAAATAATGAGTGGAATGGAACAGGTAGACATGAATCGCTTGTTTATTTTTTCCAAGCATACTAGGACTAGGGGGCACGCAATGAAGCTACATAGTAGTAAATTTAAAACAAATCAGAGAAAATATTTCTTCACTCAATGTGTAACTCTGGAATTGGTTGCCAGAGAATGTGGTAAAAGCAGTTAGCTTAGCAGGCTTTAAAAAAGGTTTGGATAGCTTCCTAAAAGAAAAGTCCATACACCTTTATTAAGATGGATTTGGGGGAAATCCACTGCTTATTTGTAGGATACGTAGTATAAAATGGATTGTACTGTTTTGTGATCTTGCCAGGTACTTGTAACCTGGATTGGCCAATGTTGGAAACAGGATGCTGGGCTTGATGGACCTTTGGTCTGTCCCAGTATGGCTACACTTATGTTCTTACGATATTAATTAAAAGCGTCGGTGAATGAGTCTTAAGATCAGTCTTAAACTTATCCAAAGAAAACTGTGAACAAAGTGAGACTGTCCACGAACACACAAGCCACACAATCTTCTCTGTCCAAGGTCCTCAATTGTGAAACTCCCACCCAATTTCACTGTAACTGGGCACAACTAGCTGTTTCTGTTGTGCTAACTTGAGAGTTCTGGCTGGGCTGAAAGGAGTGAGAAGATGTAGAAAGGTACACCAGTCATCAGGATCTTGAATACTAAAAGTAAGTTCTTATAGGTTATACGGTGGGTGATTGGGGGCCAGTGTGCATCTTTAAGGTGAGAGGTAATAATGATCATACTTCCATGAGTTGGAAATTTGATGGATTGTGATGCTCTGGTTGGTCTGTAATCGACAAAGTTCTTTTGTCTTCAGTCGTTTGTAAAGGGAGTTACAATAGATTTATTGTGTAATAACCATAGAATGAACCAATATATTGAGAGCAGATGGGAAGATTAATGAATGGATTGAACGAATCCATGCAATATGGATGTCTAATGCCAGTTTTCAGACATCCAAAACAAGAATAGAGCTTCTAAAATAACCGCCAAAGTGCACTAGTTTTATGCCAATTTTTTTCCTTTGTTTTATTAGTTTTATACTTTATAATTATTTTGTTGAACTCCACCTAGATGTCTGATAACAATTGAAAAGGGCATACATGAAAAGATTCCCTAGAGCAAGGTGGGTATGGGTGGAAGTTTGGAAATTTTTAGGGCAGCATGTCAATTAAAATTTTAATCACTATTAATCGTGCAATTAAAGGTGGAGCATAGCCAGCAGTCCATGGTAGGGGGATAGGGACACTGGAGAGGGGCTTGGTGGGCCATGCATTTCCTCTCCCTCCCTTCACTACATTAGGTATCATACCTTTGCTGGTGGGGATGCCGAAGCCCCACCAGTAGAAGAAATCCAGTGGAAGTGGAGCGTGGAAGTCTGTGGGGTGCCTCCAGCTGCTGATGCCTGCACTTCCTGAGCATACTCAGTTCATGAATTAACTGAGTAAGCTAGGGGAGTGCAAGCATTGGTGACTGGAGGCATGCCACTGACTTGAAGAAGGGATGACTCAGGGAGTGGATTTCTTCAGTTAGTGGGGCAGTTTTGGAGGAGGCCTGAGCCCAAGGTGGGGGACCCAGGTCGCCACGAACCCGACTCCCCCATCTGTGCCACTGATTAAAGGCCCTATATCTTTCTCGCTCCTGCCTCCAGGTCCCACTTTCTCTTCCTCCCTCCTCTCTACCCCCAGTGCTCCCCCCCACCCCACCCCGCATATGGCCACGCGGTAAGTAAAATCATACCACAAAGCCTTGCCTTTTTTAGGCTTTTTTATTTGCTGTGGTAAAAAGGGCCTCAGTGCACGGCAAAAATGGTCCCCACCACTAGCACAGGGCCTTTTTTTTACAACAGTTTGGTAAAAGGACCCCCTTTATTAATGGCCATTTGCTTCTGTTGCCATTAATACATGGCCATTTCTCAAAAATTACCACCGCCACCTATTTTGTAGGCAATAACTTCCACATTATCCGTGTGCTAACCAGTGAGCACTTGGGTAATGTAGATGCACTAACTGGTTAGCGCAGGAATGTTTACGCTCCGTCCCTGACACATCCCATTAAAAAAAAGTACAAAAAATGATTTAGCGCACCCAAATGCAAAAACTAATGTGTGATACTTCAGTGCATCCTATATTAGTCCATTTTTTGATGCATTAAGAGGCTCTTTTGCTAAAAGATTGGCATACGTCAACAGGTTTGATGAGCGCCAATCTGGATTTATCACCAGGCCACCTTAGGAGCCTGGCAGTCGTTTCCACCCCCAGCGCATGCCGTTTCATGTGCTACAAAAATATTTTCTATTTTAGTAGTGGTGGGGCTTAACCGGTCATAATCGGGCAGCGCTATGCCCTGCCCGATTACCACCAGGTTAGCATGGGAGCCCTTACCACCACCTCAGTGGGTGGCGGTAAAGGCTGCCCCCCCCCAAAAAAAAAAATTGGCCAAGCGGTAAGTGGTTCACTTAGCGCACAGCCATTTCCTTTAGACAAAAAAAAGACAGCCTTTTACCTGCTGCGGTAAAAGGAGGGCTCAGCATGTGTCAAAAACACACGCTGATGCTAGAGCAGGCCCCCTTTTACCGCAGCTCAGAAAAAGGGTCCTGAAGTGCACGTTAGCACCTAATACAGCTTAGTAAAAGGGCCCCTTGAATTGTAAGCTATCCAGACAAATACTTACTGTACCTGAATGTAACTCACCTTGAGCTACTACTGAAAAAGGTGTGAGCAAAATCTGAATAAATAAATAGCATCTCTAAATTCAATTTTACCTCTATTTCTGAGCTCTCTCTTTTGTGTAGTTACTTTTTATATGATTTAATTCTCCCCTCAATAGTAACCACTATTGTAATTTATAAATGCTTATATTGAATAGAATGAATGGATAGTATGAGTGATGGAGGAAAAAATTTGATATGATACAAATAATGGGAGATTGTTAACATATTTATATATTTTTAACATGTTAACAATCTCCCATTATTTGTATCATATCAAATTTTTTCCTCCATCACTCATACTATCCATTCACTCTATTCAATATAAGCATTTATAAATTACAATAGTGGTTACTATTGAGGGGAGAAATAAATTCAATTTTAGGGGCAAGTAGCCAAAACTGAAGTTGTCTGTGGTGCACAGTCAGGGGAGCAGAACTGTACTCAACAGATTAGATGACCAGCCTCATTCAGTGTCGACTAAAACGCATGGAGCTTGTATTCAGGAAGACAAACAAGTAGGGAGTTTGGGAATATCTGTGTGTGAATGGATTGTGGTCTTTCTCCTCATTATCATGGGCCTGTCACAGCCAATGCAGAGCAAGCCCATCTTTTTTGGATGGTCCTCCGTAGCTTTGGTAACCAGGTTTCCTAACCAGGTTTCCTTGGTCATTTACTTCTTTCAGATGTGGCTTTCAGTAATGGGGAAAAATGGAAGGCACTTCGTAGATTTGCTCTGCAGACCATGAGAAACTTTGGAGTGGGGAAAAGGAGCATTGAAGAGAGGATCCAAGAGGAGAATCAGTTCCTAATGAAAGTGATCAGAAATACCAACAGTAAGTACTCTTTTATGCATTTATTTATGGCTTTCAATTAATCTTGCAACCTAGCCTTTTACATGCTCCTATTTCTTTCAATAGGTATAGAAGAATCTACTTGCTTAAAAGTGTAAATTACAACCTGGTTTGATACTAAAGAATAAGACAGCTAAATTCTTCTTATATAGACCTCAGATTGGGAACTAAGCAAACAGTCCATTCAAATGTCGCTTAGGAAATTCCCCACTTCGTCACTGGTCCATGTATGGTTTTTCAAAGTATCTATTCTCACATATTGTTTATTTGACTTTTTAATTTCTACTTATTAATCTTTAAACTTTATACTTTAAATGTACTTAGCTTTTTCAGCAATAGGTGTGTCAGCTTCCGAGAGCTTTTTAATCCAACATGGCTCATGTTTCACTGTCTAGCGGCTTTGTCAAGGATAAACCCCCTCTTAGAAATATTAGTTCAGCATGCCGACTGTTCAAAGCTCTGACCGTCAAGACCGTCAAAATACTCAATAGCTGATGATAGATATTACAGCACGTCTTATACTGATCTTCCTGTGAAGTTTCTAAAGATTTAAACAAGTCAGAATATTGTGGCACATGTAGTTTTGGCCTAGTGTCCAACTACTGCTGGCCAATTACACTGGCTTCCGATGGTTGTACCAAAAAATTTAAACTTCTAGTTCATACCTAACAGATTTTAATAAGCTTTATTATTTAATAGAGTTTAGTGGTACAATCCTCTCAAGGAGTTTTATTCTAGTGAAGGATATCTCTTGCATGTATCCACAGTGTGAATTATGCAGAAGATGTGCTGGAATGGAGGTTGCATACAGGGCAATTGCCCTGGGCCCCCATGCAACAAGGGGCCCCAAGTCTGCTTGAAGCCACAAAAAAACACAGCCTACTGGCTTTGAGACCCCCTCCAAAATTTCTGCCCTGGGCCTTAGAATATTTACCACTGGTCCTGGCTAGAGTATTTTCCATAGTGCTATTGGTACACTATAGTTTCCCTGTGAGGTGCATGAAGAAGTTTACACACCCAGGAATTCACACAGAGCCTTTTAGACTATGTGCAATTGATGTTGTGACATGCTTGAGACCATAGCATACAGGAAGCCTTTTTATTTTGAGACTTCATATGACCCCGATGCTGGCACATGGTCGAAACACAAGCCTTGACAGATTCTTCCATAAACACTGTTTCCTCCAACCTAAGGCTTTGCCTTTCAGTTCCCTCTGTGGCCCACTGTACTTTCTTTCTGCATTGCTTAGCTTGTGTTGCTGATTCCATATTGTTTATTTGTCATCTTAACTGTCTAAAAGCCTTCTTCCTCTACATCTCTCTCTCTCTAAAACAAATTCATCCAGAATTGCCAATAGATTCTGTTGTGAGGAGCAAATACCTGTAAAAGAGAGCAAAATAATGGATAAATTCTAAATCTCAAAACCATAAATGCCAACAACAGAACCTTAAAAACACCCCATTCAAATATAGTTGATCAATTCGATTGGTATAGTAATTGTGTTGCATTAGAACCCTTTTTTACTCTTGGTCTGAAATTTTGCCATGTATTTTCACCACTTGAGTTTCCTCAATAATTTTCTAGGAAGACCAACATACTGTGCATTATAATATTCCAAAGAACAATTACCTGTACCATCGTTCTACATAAGTACATAAGTATTGCCATACTGGAACAGACCGGAGATCCATCAAGCCCAGCATCCTGTTTCCACAGTGGCCAATCCAGGTCACAAGTACCTGGCAAGATCACAAATCAGTACAATACATTTTATGCTGCTTATCCTAGAAATAAACAGATTTTCCCCAAAGTAATTTTAATAATGGCTTATGGACTTTTCTTTTAGGAAGCTACCCAAGCCTTTTTTAAACTCCGCTAAGCTAACTACTTTTACCACATTCTCTGGCAACAAATTCCAGAGTTTAATTACACATTGAGTGAAGAAATATTTTCTCTGATTCATTTTAAATTTACTACTATGTAGCCTCATTGCGTGCCCCTTAGTTCTAGTATTTTTGGAAAGAGTAAACAAGCGATTCAAGTCGCTTCCATTCCACTCATTATTTTATAGACCTCTATCATATCTCCCCTCAGCCTTCTCTTCTCCAATCTGAAGAGCCCTAGCCACTTTAGTTTTTCCTCATAGGGAAGTCGTCCCATCCCCTTTATAATTTTTGTCGCCCTTCTCTGTACCTTTTCTAATTCCATTATATCTTTTTTGAGATGTGGTGACCATAATTGCACACAATATTCAAGGTGCATTTGCACCATGGAGTGATACAAAGGCATTATAACTTCCTCATTTTTGTTTTCCATTCCTTTCCTAATGATACCTAACATTCTATTTGCTTTCTTAGCCGCTGCCACACACTGAGCAGAGAGTTTCAATGTATTATCAATGATGACACCTAGATCCCTTTCCTGGTCAGTGACTCCTAATGTGGAATCTTGCATTACATAGCTATAGTTTGGGTTCCTCTTTCCCACATGCATCACGTTGTACTTGCTCACATTAAACGTCCTCTGCCGTTTGAATGCCCAGGCTCCCAATCTCGTAAGGTCCTCTTGTAATTTTTCACAATCTTCTTGTGATTTAACAGCTTTGAATAACTTTGTGTCATCAGCAAATTTAATTACCTCACTAGTTACTTCCATTTCTAAATCATTTAAAAATATGTTTAAAAGCAACGATCCCAGCACAGACCCCCCTCGGGAACCCCACTATCTATGCTCCTCCATTGAGAATACTGACCATTTAACCCTACTCTCTGTTTTCTTTTAACCAGTTTTTAATCAACAATAGTACACTACCTCCTATTCCATGACTCTCCAATTTTCTCTGGAGTCCATGAGGTACTTGTCAAATGCCTTTTGAAGATCCAGATATACAATATCGACCAGTTCATCTTTATCCATATGTTTGTTCACCCCTTCAAAGAAATATAATAGATTGGTGAGGCAAGATTTCCCTTCACTAAATCCGTGTTTGCTTAGTCTCATTAATCCATGCTTTTGAATATGTTTTGTAATTAAGTTCTTTATAATAGTCTCTACCATTTTGCCCAGCAACCAACGTCAAGCTCACCGATCTATAATTTCCCAGATCACCTCTGAACCTTTTTTAAAAATTGGCATTACATTGGCCACCCTCAAATCTTCTGGTACCATGCTTGCTTTTAAAGGTAAATTGAATATTACTAGCAATAGTTCTGCAAGTTCATTTTTCAGTTCTATCAGTACTCTGGGATGAATACCATCTGGTCCAGGCTGGAACATCAAGAAGTACTTTAGCCATTGACTTGTAGCATATAAAAATTCTGTTAAAAAAAAAAATGCAGGCCCTAAAGGATAAGGAAGGCTGAGGCTGCTGATAAATTGACAAGGACAGCAGACCAGGGAAAGATTTCCTGGAGTTTATATTTCTGATTAATTTTTGTTTAATAGCTGGGGCAGAGGATAGGACAGACGTCATGTTGAGAGTTGTCCTATCCAGGGTGAGGAGGCAGTTTTAAGGCTGTTCTCAAACCAATGAAAGAAAGGAATCAGTCTTGGGTTTCTTGAATATTGAATGGAAAAAACTTCCTTATGCTCAGCGGCCCGAGAGAGTGATTGTCACAAACTCTAGACAGTGAGACCTGGGACTGCATCCGGAGCTGCAGCAGACAAGTCCCCTGGGCTGGCACAGGGCAGGAGTCAGAACAAGAACCAAGATAGGACTAATCAAGACAAGATAAGACAAGACTAGAATAAACGAGGCAAGACAGGACAAGACTGGGCTAGGCTAGGCAAGGCTAAACTAGGCAGGGCAGAAGTAACAAGGTACCATAGACAAGACAAGGACCAGATCCAGATAAGGCAAGGAAAGCAAGGCAAAGGACTAGAACTGGAACCCAGGCAGAACAAGGCAAGACACAGAGCTAAGTTAAAATTGGGTCCAGAAAGAGCAAGACAAGGGCAATGCAAGGACTGTATCGAGACAGGACTAGACAAGTTAAGGCTAGGCTACAACAGACAAGACAAGGACCAGATCTAAACAAGGCAAGGAGAGCAAGGTAACAGGGCTAGAACTGAACCCAGGCAGAACAAGGCAAGACACAGAACTAGATTAAAACTGGGTCCAGAAAAGGCAAGACAAGGGCAAGGCAAGGATTGGATCCAGACAGGAGAAGACAAGACTAGTCTAGGCACAACAGGACATGGCAAGCAGACAAAATAAGGATTGGATCCAGATGAGGCAAGGAAAGCAAAACAACGGGGCTAGAACTGAACCCAGACAGGAAGAAGGCAAGACAAGGAAACAAGGCTAGAACTGGGTTCAGACAAGGTAAGGTTAGGCTGGGCAAGAACACGACAAGGAACTATACAAGACAAGGCAAGGCAGACAAGATAGAAAGCAGGACAAACAGGACTTGACTGGAATGGCAGAAATCATGAACAGGACTTGGCTGGAGCAGGAACCAGGAACAGAGCTTGGATGGAACAGGAACAGGGCTTGACTATAACAGGAACCAGGAACAGGGCTTGGCTGGAGCAGGAGTCAGAAACAGGGCTTGGCTGAAGCAAGATCTAGGAACAGGGCTTGGCTGGAAAAAGAACCAGGAGCAGAGCTTACAGGAACAAGGCTCACAGGAACAACTGAAGAGCAAGGTTTGCTTGTAGGAACAAGGTTCAGAAACAAGACTCGCAGGAGCAAGGCTTACAGGAGCAAGGTTCAGAAACAAGGCTTGGCTTGCAGTAAAAAGGCAAACTTGCAGGAACCAGGTTCAGGAGGTTTAGGAACAAGGCTCAGGAACAAAGCTTTCAGGAACAATGCATTCAGAAACAGGACTTCAGGAGCAAGACTTCAGCAACAAGAGTCACAGGAACAAGCCTTTCTGAACAAGGTTAGCTTGTTGTAAAGGAAAAGCATGAAAGTCCCAATGTTCCTTATAAAGATCCTCACTGATTATGTTAGACCCTCTGGTGCTCTGTTGAGTGGAGGAGTAGTCTATTGGTTAGTGCAGCAGACTTTGATCCTGGGGAACTGGGTTCAATTCCCACTGCAGCTCCTTGTGACTCTGGGCAAGTCACTTAACCCTTGATTGCGCCAGGTACAAATAAGTACCTGTATATACATGTAAACCACTTTGAATGTAGTTGTAAAAAACCACAGAAAGGCAGTATATAAAGTCTCATTCCCCCCCCCCCCCCCCCCCAAATGAGGCTTGGAACACACTACAGAGTGTACAGCAGAGACACCAGCGAGCGACTAAGATACTGGAACATCAGACTGAGGCTTGGATAGCCTCTGGAGTGACACATTGATGCATGAACACATGCTCTGGAATGAGGCTTGGATAACAAGGAAACTAGCAGCAGAGGCATCAATGCAAGGAGAAAGCAATCCAGCGAAGCCACAGAGCCTGACCAGCAGAAGGATAATGGCTTGGGTGAACTAATTTGCATATTTCCTAGCTCCTGTTAGGAAGACAGGAGGAGCTGATTTGAATGCTGGGAAGATTGTTTTGATTATAAAAATTTGAAGAATACAAGTGATCCACAGATAAAGGTCACAAGGAAGAAGTGGTAGTGATTTCCTCACAAATGTACTGTGCCATAGTGAAGATATGCATTGGCATATTGGTTTTTGTTTTTTTTACCTCACCCTGAGTGTACAAAATACAAGGAAGAGAGCCCTATCCAGTATTAAGACTTGCTTGTCATGGATCTCTACACAGTTAAAAAGTGTAGTAGAGGTTTTGCTTAGTTCTTTTACAATTATAATGGGAACATAGTAGATGACGGCAGAAAAAGACCTGCACGAGCCACCCAGTCTGCCCAACAAGGTAAACTCACATGTGCCATTTTTTGTGTATACCTTACCTTGATTTGTACCTGTCTTTTTCAGGGCACAGACCGTATAAGTCTGCCCAGCACTATCCCCGCCTCCCAACCACCAGCCCTGCCTCCCACCACCGGCTCTGGCACAGACCGTATAAGTGTGCCCAGCACTATCCCCACCTCCCAACCACCAGCCCTGCCTCCCACCACCGGCTAAGCTTCTGGGGATCCCTTCCTTCTGAGCAGGATTCCTTTATGTTTATCCCACGCATGTTTGAATTCCGTTACCGTTTTCCTCTCCAAGCAAAGCTCTGACTCAATACAAGAAGCTCACCAAATACCATCTGCAAAGCAGCTACGTGCTTCTGCCTTCATACTTTCACTGCACCATGTTGTTTAGTCTAAGCCTTAGTAAGGGACAGTGCTTTTGGTCAAGCAATATTGGCCCAGCTTTCCCTTTGAGCTAATATCCCTCACAATCAACTATGCAGGCTGAATTGTGGACCATGGAAATATGAAACTTAAGCTGCTCTAAGCTTTGCGGGATCATCCAATAGTGTACTTGACCCAGTCCTTTGTTTTTTGTGTCCAAGTATCTTTATTAACTTTGAAAAGTACAAAAACAAATGTGTACAACAAAATACTCAAATAAAGAATTCAATGAGACCAAGCAAAACAAAGAAGAACAATTTGTCAGGTGAATTGCTGGATGTGAAAATAAAGAAAGTCATCACCTTTCAAGTACAGTGTCTAGAAAGTATCAGAAACATATATCAAAGCTGTTAAGTAAGTATTTAAGTATTGGACATATAGGAGTCCAAACTAGACCATACTTTACGTGCCAATGGAGAAAGATCTTTCTTATCTATTACTGAGACTTCAAATTGATGAAGTTGCAATACAGATTGCCACCAGAAATGAATATTTTATTTATTTATTTATTTATTTTATTTATTTATTGCACTTGTATCCCACGTTTTCCCACCTCTTTGCAGGCTCAATGTGGCTTACAATACATCATGGATACTGGACATAAGAAGAGAATCTACATTTGGTTTTACAGAAGGATTATGGGTTACATGGTAGTGAAATACAAGATAGAAGAAAGTTATCTTTCCAATTGGGTAGTATGGATTTTACAGCAACTGCTAATAAAATGTTGAGCAATTTCTTATTTATTTATTTGTTACATTTGTATCCCACATTTTCCCACCTATTTGCAGGCTCAATGTGGCTTACATAATAACGTAAAGGTGTTTGCCATGTCCAGTAGAGAAACAAATACATGGTGATATTGTGGTCGATTAAGGTTCAGGCACAATGGGGATTGAAGAGAGGAGAGGTTATATCATAACATAGTCGATGACAGCAGATAAAGACCTGTATGGTCCATCCAGTCTGCCCAATAAGATACCATATGTAATGAGTTTTTGATGTGATACTTCATATGTGTACCTGATTTTGATTTGTCCCTGCCGTTTTCAGGGCATAGACTGTAGAAGTCTGCCTGGCACTGTCCTTGTTCTAAATTTCTGAAGTTGTTGAAGCCCCTGAAAAGCTCCACTCCAGCCCATCCAAATCTATTCAGCAACAATCAGGGCACAGACCTTAGACGTCTTCCCCAGTACTGGCTTTGCTGCCTAATCTCCACTAAGCTTCTTTGCATCCATTCCTTCCAATCAGGATTCCTTTGTGTTTATCCCACATGTTTTTGAATTCCATTACCATTTTCATCTCCACCACTTCCAGCAAGAGAGCATTCCAGGTAGCTTCCACCCTCTCAGTGAAGAAATACTTCCTGACCCTATTCCTGAGTCGGCCCCCTTTACGTCCTTTAGTTCTACCACCTTCCCTGTCTGGAAAATGTTTGTCTGTGGATTTATACCTTTCAAATATTTGAACATCTGTATCATATCACCCAGGTTTCTCCTTTCCTTCAGGATATACATGTTCAGGTCAGCAAGTCTCTCCTCTTATGTCTTGCTACGTAAACTTCATACCATTTTAGTTACTTTTCTCTGAACTGCTTCAAGTCTTTCTACATCCTTAGCAAGATACGGCCTCCAAAACTGGACATAATACTCCAATGAAATCCCTGAATAATTTTCAGAGGACTGTGTTCATGAGGAGCTTGCTAAACTAAAGGTGGACAAAGCGATGGAGACAACACCAAGCAGCGTAACAGGGCCACAAGAGAGAAGGCTCACTTCCTCTGGTGGTGCAGCAGAAAAGCACTGACCCAACTGGAAGGAACACACTTCGTCAGAGAAGCTGGGAGTGACTGGCCTGGAGCAACCAGAGTGACAGATACCAGCAGGAGAAAAGCAGAGAGCACAGAACTACAGAAGAGAACATCAACTAGCAGCCACCCCCAACATGGGAAACTGACTGGGAGAATCAGCTACAGCCCAGGTAGATAAATAAAGATCACCCAATCCTATAAACACACAAACAAAAACACCCAAAACACAAACACACACATACAGGAAGAAAAGAAATCACAGCAGATAACTTGGGGAGATATTAATAAAGAGAGCAAAAACAGAGAGATCCCTCCTGCACCTCAAGCAACTTCCAAAATGGCCAAACTAAGGACATGAGTCTTTTATTACATAATAACAACATGGATACTGGGGATACCAGCTGCAACACCTAAAGAGTGGAACACAATTCCAGTACACATTAGTGGAAGACAACAACCTTACCAACAATTGGAAGAACCTAATCAAAACCCCAACACCAAAACAGAAATCAAACCAACATCCAATAACATAAAACCACTCCAGAAAAATAACCAACAAAACCACAAGCTCAAAACAGACAAACCAAACAGACAACTACAAACTGTCAAACACACCAACATCAAATACAACACATATGTCTCGATACCCGTAGAATATATAAACACAAGATTGGCAGTTAACAAGTCAGCAATACTAAGAGACTGGATAGAAATGGAACAACTTGGATTACTGCTCTTAACTGAAACATGGCTACACCTAGAATACGACCCTGTAATACTCAACCTGTGCCCAACAGAATACAAAGCAATACACATCAACAGAACCAAAAAGAAGGAAGGAGGCATTGCAATAATATATAAATCCACTTTCACAGTAGAACCCATCGCTAAACATAAATCCTCAGCGATTGAAATTATGGAATGCAAAATCACTGACACAACACTAACTGACCAACTATGTATCATACTGTTCTACCATCCGCCCCCCCCCCCCCCCCCGGCAGTTGGTCAAGTGCACAAGACGATTTCATGGACTTCATATCAAACATCTGCACTAGCTAACCAAATGTTCTACTACTAGGAGACATCAATCTACACCTAGAAAAACAAAATGACACCAAAACCCGAACCCTAATGAATTTCATAAACCAATGGAACATTAAAGCAGCACAAGGCGGAAGGCGAAGAAACAGTGTGACAAGGCGGTGGCCGTAGCTAGAAGGTTGTTAGGCTGTATAAAGAGAGGTGTGACCAGCAGAAGAAAGGGGGTGTTGATGCCCCTGTATAAGTCGTTGGTGAGGCCCCACCTGGAGTATTGTGTTCAGTTTTGGAGGCCGTATCTTGTTAAGGATGTAAAAAGAATTGAAGCGGTGCAAAGAAAAGCTACGAGAATGGTATGGGATTTGCGTTACAAGACGTATGAGGAGAGACTTGCTGAACTAAACATGTATACTCTGGAGGAAAGGAGAAACAGGGGTGATATGATACAGACGTTCAAATATTTGAAAGGTATTAATCCGCAAACGAACCTTTTCCAGAGATGGGAAGGTGGTAGAACGAGAGGACATGAAATGAGATTGAAGGGGGGCAGACTCAAGAAAAATGTCAGGAAGTATTTTTTCACGGAGAGAGTAGTGGATGCTTGGAATGCCCTCCCACGGGAGGTGGTGGAAATGAAAACGGTAAAGGAATTCAAACATGCGTGGGATAAGCATAAAGGAATCCTGTGCCGAAGGAATGGATCCTCAGGAGCTTAGTCAAGATCGGGAGGCGGGGCTGGTGGTTGGGAGGCAGGGATAGGGCTGGGCAGACTTATACGGTCTGTGCCAGAGCCGGTGGTGGGACTGGTGGTTGGGAGGCGGGGATAGTGCTGGACAGACTTGTACGGTCTGTGCCAGAGCCGGTGGTTGGGAGGCAGGGCTGGTGGTGGGGAGGTGAGGATAGTGCTGGGCAGACTTATACGGTCTGTGCCTGTGCCAGAACCGGTGGTTGGGAGGTGGGGCTGGTGGTTGGGAGGCGGGGGTAGTGCGGGGCAGACTTATACGGTCTGTGCCCTGAAGAGCACAGGTACAAATCAAATCAAAGTAGGGTATACACAAAAAGCAGCAAATATGAGTTATCTTGTTGGGCAGACTGGATGGACCGTGCAGGTCTTTTTCTGCCGTCATCTACTATGTTACTATGTTCTCACAAAAAAGGGCACCTATTAACCATATTAGCTCACAGATTTTTAGCAAACAACAACCACATATTAGAAAACCATAAATGGGAAGAGTTATCATGGTCAGACCACAGCAAGCTCACTTTCACTATACAATGGAAAGAAAACTGCAAGAAAAGAGAACCATGGACAAGTCACACATTCACAACCAGAGAGAAAGTAGACAGCCACACCTTCTGGACAACAACAATGAATGAACAGACAGAACACCATACCACCTGAGGAAATACACTTCATGAGAAACGGGACAAAACAACAAAAATACACTAAACAAAATAACACCAAATGAGGAACAAAAAAAAACAGCCACACCCCTGGTTTAATGACAAACTACTACACATGAAAAAACTGTACAGAAAACTTGAAAGAAAATGGGCCAAAAACAAAACAGACATAAACAAAACCAAATTCTTAGTCCTATCCAACCTGCACAACCCTTCATCCTACCAAAATTTCACAATCAACCATCAAACATACCAAACCGAAACACAACTAAAAATACTGGACAGCCAAATATCATCAGTGACATCTAAATGTTTCAAAACACTCTGGAAACTGAGAAGGATAAGAGACTACTTTCCTAGAAAATCATTCCAGCTAATGGTACAATCAACAATATCATCACAACTAGATTACTGTAAGGCAGCATACGTGAGGGTACAAGGAAAACAATTTAAAATTGCTACAAACCATTCAAAACACGGCAGAAAGGCTGATATTTAAAAAATCTAAATATGAAAGAGCAACTCCACTGCTCAGAACACTACACTGGCTACCAATCAAGGCAAGACTACTCTTCAAAGCGAGCACCCTCATTTTCAAGATACTATTTGGAATGGCACCCGAGTATATGCTAGACTTGATTGAACTATCCCCAAGAAATGTAAACCCAGAAACCAGAAACTATCTACTTTTTCACCTACCCAACTGCAGAAACATAAACTATAACCATCTACACAGCAGGTTTCAGCTACCTAGGTTCCAAATGGTGGAACTCAATACCAAAAACCACAAGAAGCATCACCAACTACCTTCAATTAAGAAAAGAAATGAAAACCTACAAAAAATTCTACAACTAACTACATAAGCCAATGGTCCCCAAACCTAGTCCTGGAGGCACCCCAGCCAGTCAGGCTTTCAGGATACCAACAATAAGTATTCATGAGAGAGATTTGCATGCAGTTGCATGCACTGCCCCCACTGCATGCAAATCTATCTCATGAATATACATTGTGGATATACTAAAACCCTGACTTGCTGGGGTGCCACCAGAACCAAGTTTGGAAACCACTGACATAAGCTGCAATCATCCTACCTCTTCAAATCTACCTCCTTAAAAATCCGATGACTAAACAAATTATCGTCTTTAAAAATCCGATGACTTTTATCGTTGGCCTACCTTTCAAACCAACCTCTTTAAAACTCCAAATATAACTACATGAACTATCGTCCTACCTCTTCAAACCTACATCTTACAAATGCTATGGACAACCTCTTCAAACCTATATCTTCCAAACTCTATGGACAACTACATAAACTATCGATGCTCTCCACACATCATAACTATTAAAAAACACTATTGCAATCTCACCAAAATGTAAATTGTAAGCCACTTTGAACCAAAACTTGTTTTTGGATAACAGTGGGATACAAAAATACATAAATAAACAAATAAATCAACAAATGTGAACATACTCTACTCCTCCACAGACATTCAAAACTGCCTTATAATATCGGCTTGTTATACTACTATCCTGCTCTATCATTATCATGTTACCATGACTCTTCTGTAAACTAAATGTCTATGTTTCTAATATATCTTCACCATTCATGATGTATTGTAAGCCACATTGAGCCTGCAAAGAGGTGGGAAAATGTGGGATACAAATGCAATAAATAAAAAAATAAAAATAAATGATACCAAAATCTGCAATAGGGTAAGGTAGGACTTAGCCAGGCTAGAGGATTGGTATGGAATTTGGCAGCTTAGATTTAATGCTAAAAAATGCAAGGTCATGCATTTAGGCTGCAAAACCCAAGGGAACGGTACAGTTTAGGGAGTGAAGAACTTTTGTGCATGAAAGGGGAGCTGTGATCAAATGTAATGATCTTAAAGTGGCCAAACATGTAGAAAAGGCAAAGCAAAAGGTAGAAGGATGTTTGGGTACATAGGGAGAGGAATGGCCAGTAGGAAAAAGGAGGTGATGATGCCCCTGTATAAGACTCTGGTGAGACCTCATTTAGAATAATGTGTACAATTCTGGAGACCTCACCTTCAAAAAGATATAATTAAACAAGATGGAGACAGTCTAGAGGGAGGCTACTAAAACAGTCAGTGGTCTTCATCAACTCCAAAGGAAATACAAATATACCATAAGACAAACTAAAAGACTATATTACAAATCTGTAATTGGACCAAACTACAAGGACACACATAAACTCTTCCAACTCATGAATAAACTAATAGATATTACACCAATCACAACCAACAGCAAAGACACATCAGGAGCAGACAACCTCGCGAAATACTTCAATGAGAAAATCGAACAATTACGACTTAAGATACCTGCCAGTAACATCGACTATACTGAACTCCTTGACTGCCTAGACCCAAACCCTGGCATACATCCAGCAGACAGAATCTGGACCAACTTCAAGATACTATCAGAGAATATCATCTCTCAAATGCTCAAACAATTTGCTAAATCTCATTGCAAACTAGACATATGTCCAAACAACCTTATGACATATACTCCCCAACAATTTATAACAGACATAACGAAACACCTGAACTACATGTTACAAAACAGAACCTTCCCGAAGGAGAAAGGAAACATATTACTCACCCCCATACCCAAAGACGCAAAGAAAAACGCCAGTGAACTAACCAACTACAGACCAGTAGCATCCATTCCCTTATTAACCAAACTAACAGAAGGAATGGTGACCAAACAACTCATAAACTACTTAGATAAATTCTCAATACTCCACGACTTCCAGTCAGGATTTAGGTCTAACCATAGCACTGAAACAGTATTAATTACACTCATGACTAAATTCAAACAAACAATTGCAACTGGAAAAAACATACTACTCCTACAATTTGACATGTCAAGTGCTTTCGACATGGTCAATCATGGAATACTACTACATATCCTTGAGTACTTTGGAATTGGAGGTAACATTCTCAAGTGGTTTAAGGGTTTCCTAACCACACGATCATACCAAGTGACATCTAACCTGACTACTTCAGCCACATGGATACCTGAATGCGGAGTCCTACAGGGATTCCCCCTCTCACCGACTCTATTCAACTTAATGATGATACCCTTGGCCAAACTATTATCAAACCAAAACCTCAACCCATACATAAACGCAGATGACATAACGATCTACATCCCATTCAAACAAGATTTAAAGGAAATTTCTAATGACATTAACCAAAGCCTCCATATCATGCATTCATGGGCAGATGCATTTAAGCTAAAACTTAATGCAGAAAAAACCCAATGCCTAGTACTTACTTCTCAATATAACACGAACAAATTCACCACCATTAACACACCAAATCTGAACCTTCCAATTTCGGATACCCTAAAAATTCTTGGGGTTACCATCGATCAACACCTAACACTTGAGAGCCATACGAAAAACACAACCAAGAAGATGTTCCATTCAATGTGGAAATTAAAAAGAGTAAGACCTTTCTTCCCTAGGACTGTTTTCCGCAACCTGGTACAATCAATGGTGCTTAGCCATCTAGACTACTGCAACGCACTCTACGCCGGTTCCAAAGAGCAAATAATCAAAAAACTTCAGACAGCCCAGAACACTGCAGCCAGACTCATATTCAGCTAAACAAAATATGAAAGTGCTAAACCACTACGAGAAAAGCTACACTGGCTCCCACTCAAAGAACGCATCACATTCAAAATTTGCTCTCTAGTTCACAAAATCATTCATGGAGAAGCACCAGCCTACATGTCAGACCTGATAGACCTACCACCCAGGAATGCTAAAAGATCATCCCGCACATTCCTTAATCTTCACTTCCCAAACTGCAAAGGTCTAAAATACAAACCAATGCATGTGTCGAATTTCACCTACTTGAGTACACAGTCATGGAACGCATTGCCGCGCAACTTAAAAACGATTTACGAACTAACCAACTTCCGAAAACTACTGAAGACCCATCTCTTTGATAAAGTATACCGCAAAGATCAACAAATGTAAACATACACATTTCCTCCATATATATTCAGAACTGTCTTATAATATCTGTTTGTTACTCTACTATCATGTTCTATCATTATCATGTTACCATGATTCTTCTGTTAACTAAATTGTCTATTCTTCTAATATATCTTCACCATTCATGATGTATTGTAAGCCACATTGAGCCTGCAAAAAGGTGGGAAAATGTGGGATACAAATGCAATAAATAAATAAAGTGTGCGGGGACAGACTTGAAGACCGTAATATGTATACCTTGGAAGAAAGACTGGAGAGAGGAGCTATGATAGAAACATTTAAATATCTATTTGGCATAAATGCACAGGAGGCAAGTTTCTTTCAATTGAAATGAAGTTCTGGAACGAGGGGACATAGAATGGACGTGAGAGTGGATAAATTCAGAAGTAACCTGAGGAAATAATTCTTCATGGAAGGGGTGGTGAATTCATGGAATGGCCTCCCAGTGGAAGTGGTGGAGACGAAACAGTATCTGAGTTCAAAAGAGCTTGGGACAAGTACATAGGATAGCTAAGGGACTGATAGGGAGAGTAGATGGCATGAATGGGCAGACTGGATAGGCCATATGGTTTTTATCTGCCTACATTTTTCTGTGTTTCTATATTTAAAAAATAAACATCTTACTGTATTTTCTTATAGAGTCACCCTTTGAGCCTACACAAATTATTTGCAGATCAGTCTCCAATGTCATCTGCTCTGTCCTCTTTGGGAGCCGCTTTGACTATGAAGATAAAGTCTTTCAAAACATTGCACGCTCGATTGATGATAACTTTAAGCTAATGAGCTCTTCCTGGGGAACGGTCAGTGCTTGCAGACTTCTTTCACAGTATACTTTAGATATGTAACCATGATGCCAAGGAATTATCCTGATCCTTTAGGGCTCTTTAACCAAGTGGTCAAGTAGCTGATATAGTAGACATTGGGTAGAATGTCACTGGCTGTGGGAGACAGCCAATCCTCTCTGTGGCAGCCTATAACTCCTTTGTCAGACTACACATCAGAGTACACATTTGATGTAGTTCTCAACTGGGCAGACTATTTACAAGGAAAATTTACATACAGACTGTATTGTACAGATATGTGCCCAATGTACACAACTAGAAAGCGTCAATAAAAAGTCATTAAAAAACAATTGGATGTGGATTGAGAGCACACCTTTTTCAGTAGTTGTTGAAGATTAATTTACATTTAATCACATTAGACTTTGCCTAAACTGTGTTGCAGACGTCTCCCCATAGAGTCCCCTATAATTCTAAATAGGAAATACAAACCTTTTTAAAGAGTATTTTGATGTTAAGACTTTCAAACGATGCATTCATAGGATGAAATGATAAATACAATAAAACAGACTTGTGAATCTCTTCAGTTGTGATGTTCCATGCAAATATATTACTCTTCCACTCTGTTCTTTCCAGTGGTACAATATCTACCCAGAAATCATGGACTATCTGCCAGGACCACACCAAAAGATACTGGCAAATCATCAAGTTCTAAGACCTATATTTCAGGATATAATCAAGACTCATCAGGAGACATTGGACCCCGAAAACCCTAGAGATTACATTGATGTTTTCCTCACCAAAATGGAGAAGGTAAAATGTAGAGGACTGTGTTACTTACCATAAACTCTGCTGCTCAGAGATGAGAAAGGAATTCCTTTTTATCAGTCATTTCCTCCTTAGCCTTCATACATGATTTAATCAGAGTAAGAAATGGAAAATAACACCAAGTGCCTTTTTTCGCCAATTATTATTATTATTATTCTTTCAAACCAATAGATATTAGAAAGACACTGTCATGAGCAGAGGGAATCTGGTCTGGCTTAATTCTCTTAGTCTGTTTCTCCTAGAAACAATCAACAAGGAACAGTTCTTAGAAATATGCCAATGTGCTTTATTATAGATCTCTAAACAAAGCACACTCTCACTTTGGCAGATACAGTCTCAGCTTCATCTTTGCAGTTTCCAAACAACAAACACAGCTTCAGCTTTGGCAGATATATTCTCTCTGCAGTTTACTCCAGCTGGCTATCAGTGTCCACAGCTTTTTGGTCCAGCTTTTACTTTGGGGTCCTCTTTGACACGGGTTGGGTAGCCCATTTACTCCTACTGGCCATCTGTTGTGAGGGAGCTCCTCTCCCTGGGCTGGAGCTCTTTTCTCTGGTTCCTTCTCTCCCTGCATTGCCCCTGAGTACCATCCTTTCTACTTAGGAGTTCTCAAACCCCTCCCTTTCAGGCTCCCCCTTCCTTTGATAGGCAGCCAGGAATCTAGGGAAATTAGAAGCTTCTGTAGGTGGCTTCCCTGTTTCCTATGAAACACTAGAACGGCTCTACAGAAAGGCTCAGTGGGTTTGGTGAACTGGCCTGGAAAGTAAGAGAATGAAAAGGGCTGTAAGAATTTCCTGAGAGATTATAAACCTTACGCAGTTTATTTCCTCTCTCCTGATTATTCATCTTGTGTATATATCCCCAGGAAAAGAATAATCCAGAATCCCATTTCTTCATGGAAACTCTTATCATGACTATGCATACACTGCTTTATGGTGGGACAGACACCGTCACGACAACCCTTAAATACAGCATCTTGATTCTGATGAAATTCCCAGAAGTAGCAGGTAAGTATGTTAATCGTGCACGTGTGCGTGTGTGTGTGTGTGTGTGTATCATCCCTGTCATCTGTCACATCCTTAATCTTTCACTCTCCACTGCAACTGTTCCTATGACCTTCAAACATGCTGTTGTCACTCAATTCCTTAAAAAACCCTCACTTGACCCTACCTGTCCCTCCAACTATCACCCCATCTCCCTTCTCCCTTTCCTCTCCAAATTACTTGATCGCATTGTTCACCACCGTTGTCTTGACTTTCTCTCTTCTCAACCTACAGTGGTGGAAATAAGTATTTGATCCCTTGCTGATTTTGTAAGTTTGCCCACTGACAAAGACATGAGCAGCCCATAATTGAAGGGTAGGTTATTTGTAACAGTGAGAGATAGCACATCACAAATTAAATCCGTAAAATCACATTGTGGAAAGTATATGAATTTATTTGCATTCTGCAGAGGGAAATAAGTATTTGATCCCCACAACCAGTAAGAGTCTGGCCCCTACAGACCAGGTAGATGCTCCAAATCAACTCGTTACCTGCATGACAGACAGCTGTCGGCAATGGTCACCTGTATGAAAGACACCTGTCCACAGACTCAGTGAATCAGTCAGACTCTAACCTCTACAAAATGGCCAAGAGCAAGGAGCTGTCTAAGGATGTCAGGGACAAGATCATACACCTGCACAAGGCTGGAATGGGCTACAAAACCATCAGTAAGACGCTGGGCGAGAAGGAGACAACTGTTGGTGCCATAGTAAGAAAATGGAAGAAGTACAAATGACTGTCAATCGACAAAGATCTGGGGCTCCACGCAAAACTCACCTCGTGGGGTATCCTTGATCATGAGGAAGGTTAGAAATCAGCCTACAACTACAAGGGGGGAACTTGTCAATGATCTCAAGGCAGCTGGGACCACTGTCACCACGAAAACCATTGGTAACACATTACGACATAACGGATTGCAATCCTGCAGTGCCCGCAAGGTCCCCCTGCTCCGGAAGGCACATGTGACGGCCCGTCTGAAGTTTGCCAGTGAACACCTGGATGATGCCGAGAGTGATTGGGGAAGGTGCTGTGGTCAGATGAGACAAAAATTGAGCTCTTTGGCATGAACTCAACTCGCCGTGTTTGGAGGAAGAAATGCTGCCTATGACCCAAAGAACACCGTCCCCACTGTCAAGCATGGAGGTGGAAATGTTATGTTTTGGGGGTGTTTCTCTGCTAAGGGCACAGGACTACTTCACCGCATCAATGGGAGAATGGATGGGCCATGTACCGTACAATTCTGAGTGACAACTCCTTCCCTCCCAGGGCCTTAAAAATGGGTCGTGGCTGGGTCTTCCAGCACAACAATGACCCAAAACATACAGCCAAGGCAACAAAGGAGTGGCTCAGGAAGAAGCACATTAGGGTCATGGAGTGGCCTAGCCAGTCACCAGACCTAATCCCATTGAAAACTTATGGAGGGAGCTGAAGCTGCGAGTTGCCAAGCGACAGCCCAGAACTCTTAATGATTTAGAGATGATCTGCAAAGAGGAGTGGACCAAAATTCCTCCTGACATGTGTGCAAACCTCATCATCAACTACAGAAGACGTCTGACCGCTGTGCTTGCCAACAAGGGTTTTGCCACCAAGTATTAGGTCTTGTTTGCCAGAGGGATTAAACTTATTTCCCTCTGCAGAATGCAAATAAATTCATATACTTTCCACAATGTGATTTTCCGGATTTAATTTGTGATGTGCTATCTCTCACTGTTACCAATAACCTACCCTTCAATTATGGGCTGCTCATGTCTTTGTCAGTGGGCAAACTTACAAAATCAGCAAGGGCACATACTTATTTCCACCACTGTATTCTTGACCCACTTCAATCCGGATTTCACCCTCTTCACTCTACTGAAACTGCACTTACTAAAGTCTCTAATGATCTGCTTCTGGCTAAATCCAGAGGTCTCTATTCCATCCTCATCCTTCTTGACCTATCTGCTGCTTTCGACACTGTTGACCACACCTTATTCCTCAATACGCTTTCCTCGCTTGGATTCCAGGGCCCTGTTCTTTCCTGGTTCTCTTCCTACCTCTCACTCCATACTTTCAGTGTTCACTCTGGTGGATCCTCTTCAACTTCCCTCCCACTTTCAGTAGGTGTGCCTCAGGGTTCTGTCCTTGGACCACTCCTTTTCTCCATCTATACCCCCTCCCTTGGTGCCCTGATCTCATCCCATGGTTTTCATTACCATCTTTACGTTGATGACTCTCAGATCTACATCTCCACCCCTGAAATCTCAACCTTAATCCAGGACAAAATCTCTGCCTGCTTGTCTGACATTGCTGCCTGGATGTCTCAACGCCATCTCAAATTAAACATGGCTAAAACTGAACTTCTCATTTTTCCCCATAAACCCTCCTCCCCTCTTCCCCCATTCTCTGTCTCTGTTAATGGCTCTCATATCCTCCCTGTCTCCTCGGCTCGTAACCTTGGAGTCATCTTCGACTCCTCTCTCGCCTTCTTTGCTCATATTCAACAAATCACCAAAACCTGTCACTTTTTTATCTTCGACATTAGCAAAATTCGCCCCTTCCTTTCTGAACACGCCACCAAAACCCTTATTCACACCCTTGTTACTTCTCGCTTGAACTATTACAATTTACTTCTCACTGGTCTTCCGCTCAATCATCTTTCTCCTCTCCAATCTGTCCAGAATTCTGCAGCTTGACTTATTTTCCGCCAGAATCATTATGCCCACACTAGCCCACTCCTCAAGTCACTTCACTGGCTCCCTGTCCGCTTCCATATATAGTTCAAACTCCTCTTACTGACCTTTAAATGCATCCACTCTATGACCTCTCATTACCTCTCATCTCTCCCTACATTCCTCCCCGTGAACTCCACTCTCTGAACAAATCTCTCTGGTCGTCCCCCTTCTCCTCCACCGCTAACTCCAGACTTTGTTCCTTTTATCTTGCGGCACCTTATGCCTGGAACCGTCTTCCCGAACCCATACATCTAGCTCCATCTCTACCTGTTTTAATCTATGCTAGAGAGGTGTGGTAGCCGTGTTAGTCCACTCTTAAAGGTTATCAATACAAATCAAACAAAATAAAACATGGAAAAGAAAATAAGATGATACCTTTTTTATTGGACATAACTTAATACATTTCTTGATTAGCTTTTGAAGGTTGCCCTTCTTCGTCAGATCGGAATTAAGCAAATGTGGTAGCTGATAGTATATATAAGTGAAACATCCAAGCATTTCATTGACAGTCTAGAAGGGTGGGGGCGGGTAGGAGGTATGCGTGGGGACATCAAAGCATTTCATTGGTAGTCTAACAGGATGGGTGTGGGTAGGTGAGAGGAGGGTGATAAACAGAGAAATACAACTTTATGGTTTATAATGGGCTAGAAAACCCAGATCCTTGTTAAGTCCTGTCTGTTGGGTGTCAAATGGCTTGCACGGTGATAACCTGGCGGTAATCGGGCATCACAGTTCGCTGCCTGGTTACCACTGGGTTAATGCAGGAGCCCTTATCGCCACCTCAGTGGGTGGCAGTAAGAGCTCCACACCACATGGCCATGCGGTAAGAGTTCTCTTACCGCTTGGCCATGTGTATCTGGGGCTTTTTCACCCGCTGCGGTAAAAACGGCCCCCACCACTAGCACAGGGCCCTTTTTCCTGCAGCTTGGTAAAAGGACCCCTGAGTTTCCTTCTGACTCACTCCATAAAGGAAACTGGAGAGACTCCTTCTCTCAGGGGTGTGCTGGTAAATTTTTAACAACAGGCTCTTTCTCCGGACGTAGCCAGCTCTGCAGTTGGAAGGGCCAGGAGTGGCCGGGTGGGGGGGGGGAGCAACACTTGCCTCTCTCTCCTCCCTCCCTTTGTGCGGGCACGCTAGGCATACCTTTGCTGGCAACCAATAAATGGACTGCCACCACTCTCAACGTCTTGCTCTGAGCATCATGCTGAAATTTCTCACACATGCTGGAGAAGTCCCAGCCTGCTGCTCAGAGCTGGAAACAAGGAGCTGGGAGCAGCAGCAGTCTATTTACTTGGCTGGCAGGGCTCAGCATCCCCACCAGCAAAGTAAAAGAGAATTCAGCAGGGGTCCCAAGCCCACATTTTGGGAGCCAGTTGTTAAAGTAGCCATGGAGGGCCCTACTTTAACAACCGGCTCCCAAAATTCTTAAAACTTAACAACCGGCTCTTGCGAGCCTGTGAGAGCCTGCTCCAGCACACCACTGCCTTCTCTCCATATGAAAAGAAAGAGGCTCCTCTCCTCCTTTCCTTTGGAACATCTCAGAGCCCAATCCCCTTGGCTGCCTCCCACTGCTCTCTCAGGTAGGTGAAACCTAAGTCTTAGTCATGAATCTTGTTTTATAATCAGGGACCCGTTTCACTTCAGGCTTCTTCTGGAGACCTCACTGCGTCACGCATGATGAGCAAAATGTGTGACGCAGTGAGGTCTCCAGAAGAAGCCTAAAGCAAAACGGGTCCCCGTCGGGACCCGCACTGTTTAATTTTTCTTGCTCAAGACTGCGTGACAGTGAATTGCTGTATTCAACAACTTTACCTTACCTGTGGGACATTATACTACTGTGGTGATAATACGTGTCATCATTGACCATCTGTTTAAATAGTATGAAGATTATTTGGACCGTATAGTTTGAAGATTTTGGTTTTGGACATTTGTTCACATTATGGAGGTTTTTTTGACCCATGATTACTGTTTTAACTCTGATCAAGATTGTTCACTGATATAGTGATTGATCATATCTATCAAGATGTTTGCCACAGTTTGATGAGGTCTTTTCCTCCTTTAAATGTTTTATATTAAAAGTGTTTGAGAGTTTTAAAAACATTTTTTATTCACTGTGTTATTTAGGATTGTTTGCCCTCTTTCATACATATACTAAACTACACTTGATGAGACCTAAGCCTCTCCACACACACAATGACATACCTATAAAACCTCGAGATAGCTTGAGATAGCTTCTTCAGCCAGCCGAGCTGGCCACAGTACAAAGGCTCATTAAACATGTGGTCCCCCTGCCTGCATGCTCATCTGCCTGGGTAGGGCTAACATCTGCTGACCATCCTGAGTTCTCTGCTGCCTTGCCTCTGTCTTCAGTCCCTGATTTCCTACGGATCCAGTGTTTGTGAGTGTTATCATCTACAAGGTCGAACTGCTTTCTCCTTAGTGCTAGGGGTCTCAGATGTCCTATAAACTTCAGGACCAGGGGCTAGTGTACGTTATCTTTGCCTTGACAGGTACTTGAATTCATTGTTCTACCATTCTTGTGGGTAATTCTGCATAAATATTGTCTCTGATTACATTTGCTATTTGCTGCCATTATCTTTAATAATATCTACTATAGTTCTCAATGCACTACTCCACATTCACCAGCATGAAGAGGGCCAGTAGATCGCTCTCATATACGCCCAACTTCTTAATGCATATATCTACAAATTTACTCATTAGCAGTCAGTAAAATCAGAAATTTTTTGTTGGATCATCAGAACCACGTGTACACATCTATTTGGCTAGAGACTTTGAGCCAGGCACGTACTCGTCATCAATCCATTTTTATAAACTTAACTTTTAGTCCATCTTTTATTCTCAATATCATATAATTTTAAATTTTTATCAAAATTTTTTCAAGAATCAGAACTTATTTTATATAGAGGGTACTTAGCTTTCTAGCTCAGCTTTTCCATTTCGTTCTAAGCACCCAATCAATATTGGACACCAGTTGTCACCGACACAAATATCCATGTTTCGCTCATAGCTGTCTTAAGGTAGTCTCCAGATTTTTTTCTCTGTGTCGGCTTACTGACTGCTAATGAGCAAATTTGTAGATATATAAATAAAGAAGTTGGGTGTATATGTGAGCAATTATCTTTAATTAAACAGCTTTTTTATTTTCCTAATACCTAAACCTTTTTTTTTTTTGCAACTACATTCAAAGTGGTTTACATATATTCAGGTACTTATTTTGTACTAGGGGTAATGCAGGGTTAAGTGATATGACCAGAGTCACAAGAAGCTGCAGTGGGAATTGAACTCAGTTCCCCAGGATCAAAGTCCACTGCACTAACCACTAGGCTACTCCTCCACAAGCTTTTGTAGCTATAAGATGCCTTGGATGAGTGAGGGATTATTCAGAGCTTGAACAGTTTGAGTTAATTGTAAATTGTACAAGTGCTCATTGTTGCTCAAGAATTAGATTATTGTAATGTGCTACATGCAGCAGGTTTAGATGTGATATTGAAGAAATTACAAACTTTACTGAACATAGCATTAAGATTGGTATATTCTGTTGGAAATTTTGATAAGCATTTCACCTCTTATTCTAAAAGCCCACTAGTTACCTATTCACACTCATATAATCTTAAGGTTTGTACCTTGGTGTTTAAGATTTTACATGGTCAAGACCCTCAATATTTGGTTTCACTTGTGTATCTTCCACCTTTTAAGGGTGGGCTATGGTTAAGGAATCAGATGTTATTACAGTTCTCAACAGGGAAAAGAGTTATATATAAGCAAATTTTTGTGTCCACTCTTTATCAGGCCACAAAGATATGGAATGGTCTTTCTTTGAATCTTCAAGTATCTACTGGCTACTTGCAATTCAGAAAATGTCTTAAAACTTGGCTTTACCAAAAGTTTTCTCTATAAAGATGAAAGTAGCAATGTTTATGTTTATTGTATTTTGTAGTTTTCCTAGTTTTCTTGGTTGTTATCCATGTTGAACTGATTAAGGTATATGCGGGCTATAAGCATTGTATTGGTATTGGTCTGGTGGTGTATGGGGAGAGTTAGGGGATGTGTGTGTCTATTAGGGTGTTTGTGTGTCTAAAGGGTGTGTGCCAGAGGGGTGAATATCAGGAGGTTATGGCTATTGGTGGATATTTTCTCTCCCCCTTGCACTCTCTTCTACCTCTGGAATTAGCATCTTCTCCCTCCTGACCCCTTCCATTCTCCCATTCTCCCCTCTCTTCCTTGCCACCATTCCCTTTTCCTCCTTTCGCTTCCTTCTTCCTTTCACTTCCCCCTTTGCATTTCTATTAACCCCCTTGCACTCTCCCCTAAAGCACTTCCCTTCCCTCTTTGTACTTTCAACCCCTCTCCCTTTCTTATCCCTCCTTGCACTCCTCACTCCTTCACCTTGTTCAGCTACTGATGGACCTCTTCTTTCTGTGTTGTGGCTCTCCTTTTCTCGTACTGGCAGGAGTTGGGTTCCCAAAGATATGTCCGTCAGTCTTCACTGTGGCTTGCTATACTGTTTTCTTCTTTGGTGGTTGGGCCTGGCTTCCCTACTGTTCTGCTGCACTTTTTTGCATGCAGCTTCTTCCATCACCTACATTGATCCCCACCCATAGGTTTGACTGTGGATAGACAGAGGGAAAGAGACCTGAAGATTCTCCCTAACAGGCACTATTGCTTACATGAAATGCCCCTATTAAAACATGAAAAACTGGAGAAAGATTTTCAAGGTTAAATAATGGCTTTCTTAAGATGTACCTCCATATCCAATAAAGCAAAATCCTAATGAAGAGAAGTTTTCCAGTCCTCCCGAGGCGAAGGAAAGTCACGTGAGCTTCATAAGATACTCATGAAACATTTGTATGCAAACACTTTCTTTCTAGAAAAAATACAGAAGGAGATCAACCAAGTCATTGGCCAGAACCGTCCTCCAGCCACTGAAGACAGAAAGAAGATGCCTTACACTGATGCTGTGATTCATGAACTCCAGCGATTCATTGATGTTGTTCCACTGTCTGTACCACACCTTGTGTTGCAAGACACCCAGATAATGGGCTACAAAATACCAATGGTATTTTTTTTTGAGTCATTTTGATTTAGAAGAGACAGCATTGATAGCAGTCGGTATGATTGTCAGCTCACTAAATTGTAGAGTCAATATTCAAAAGGATTTATGCAGTTAGTATCATATAACCCTTTTCTTTTATTCAAGGCCACCCAATGTATAACTTTTGCTAGACATCTTAAGGTCGATATTCAAAACGATTTATTTATTTATTTATTTATTTATTTTATTGCATTTGTATCCCACATTTTCCCACCTATTTGCGGGCTCAGTGTGGCTTACAATGCATACCAGGAGAGGTTCCTGGCTATTTAAATTGCTAACCTGGCATATTTGGATGGCAGAGCAGGTGGGGGAAGAGGGGTTGGTGGTTTGGAGGCGAGGATAGTGGAGGGCAGACTTATATGGTCTGTGCCAGAGCCGGTGATGGGAGGTGGGACTGGTGGTTGGGAGGCGGGAAATACTGCTGGGCAGACTTGTACGGTCTGTGCCCTGAAAAAGGCAGGTACAAATCAAGATAAGGTATACACATATGAGTTTATCTTGTTGGGCAGACTGGATGGACCATGCAGGTCTTTTTCTGCCGTCATCTACTATGTTACTATGCTATGTTACTATGTTACTATATTACTCAGTGGCACTTAAATGGATAGTGCTGCTGAAAATACCTGCTTAGTACCTAAGCCAAAACAGGCTATTTTCTGGCCATTCCATGGGTGGAGTCAGTTAAGTACCAATATTAATATTAAGTGCCAACCGACTAAGATAACCACATAAATAGGACTGCATGCGGTTTGTATTAGATTGGATTGGATTTATTAATTTGCTATAACGTTTAGTACGATTGTGATAATGTGGTGTACAATAAAATAATTCAGAATATACAGTAAAACGTTTCAAGATACAATAACAGCATCTTCAAACAGCAGCACTATAATGAAGATGGTACTTGATATTAGCAACAATTGCAAAACCTAACAAAAACAGGTCTCAAACATCCAAGTTTTCAACACCTTGTGAAAACCAATGTAACTAGTCATGCTACTATCTTTACATGGCAATGTGTTCCACAAGGATGGTCCCATATAGTAAAAGCTAAGTTTTTTCCAGCCATGTATTCCCAGACATTCAGTGCCGAGGCCCAGTCATGGCTCGGCATTGAATATCCAGGCACAAAGTCACCACCGGGCAAAATAATGTTGACCACCACCAACTGAATATCTACCCCTTTGATACTTAAGCTAAAAGTCATCAGGTCTATATTCAAAGGGGCTTATATGTTTAGTAGCTGCCACTATGGAATCGATATTCAAAGGGTTTTAAGCAAGCAGGAGAGGCTCCTAGCCATTTAACCCCTGATCAATCAGCTGGGAGGGGATATTCAGTGGCACTTAACCACACAGTGGGGCTGAAGAAGTAGTCTGACTGCTGTGGCACTGTCTATTTAGTGCTGAGGCATTCATGGTTGGAATTATGACAGAGTTGGCAGTTATGCGAGCACTGGTGATATTGAGTGCTGTTGCCTCCATAGCTATACAGATATGACCACACAAAAGGCCATCCTATCTTTGTTCGGTTAGATATGTGAGTGCTGGTACTGAATATTGGTAAGTACCTGCACAATTTCTGGGTGCACAGCTGACCCCATATATTCAGTGCCAGTGAAACCAGTGACCGCCGTGGACTGGATATATACATAGGTTCTTTATCTGTGGTTTTCTGGATTTTCAGCTGCACAATACAATTTATTTTACCACAGCATCGTTTAACAGTGGGAGTCACTGATGTGTGGTACCTCAGTGCAACAGTTTAATAATGCCAACAGTAAATATAAATTGGTGTAGCTGCAGCCAGGAGTGTTGTGCATTCCTGACTACAGTAACACAAATAAAGAGTCCAGTAGTGGGATAAATTAAGGACCCCCTAATAAACCACAATACCCCCGTTCCTAATCCAGCCCCATTCCCATGTACAACCCCCAACCCTCCCGATCTCTTTCACAAGTGAATACTGGAGGTTTCCCAGGTGGCTAGTAGGGGGTTGCAAGTAGCAGGAGTGATCCCCAGCCTCTTCTGTCCCTTTGGTTCACAATGGTGTCAGTTGATTCCTAGAAGTAATCTAGAAACAGAGAAAAACGCAGGCAGATAAAGACCATATAGCCTATCCTCTATCCATCCATACCATCTACTCTCCCTGTGCAGATCCTATGTACTAGTCCCAAGCTCTCTTGAATTCAGATACTGTTTTCTTCTCCACCACTTCCACCGGGAGATCTATCCATGAATTCACCACCCTTTCTGTGAAGAGGTATTTCTTCAGGTTACTTCTGAGTCTATCCCCTTTCACCTTCATCCTGTGCTCCCTTGTTCCAGAGCTTCCTTTCAATTGAGAGAGACTCGTCTCCTGTGCATTTATGCCACATAGGTATTTAAATGTCTGTCATATCTCTCCAGCTTTTCTTCCAAAATATACATATTGCAATCTTTAAGTCTGTCCCCACAAGCTTTATGATGAAACCCACTGACCATTTTAGTAGCCACCCTCTGGACCAACTCCATCCTGTTTATATCTTTTTGAAAGTGCGGTCTCCAGAATTGTGCACAATATTCTAAATGAGGTCTCACCAGAGTCTTATACAGGGGCATCATCACCTCCTTTTTCCTACTGGCCATTGCTCTCCCTATGCACCCAAACATCCTTCTAGCTTTCACCATCGACTTTTCTATCTGTTTGGCCACCATAAGATCATCACGTACAATCACACCCAAGTCCTGCTCCTCTTTCATGCACAAAATGTCTTCAACCCCTAAACTGTACCATTTCCTTGGGGTTTTGCAGCCCAAATGCATGACCCTGCACTTTTTAGCATTAAATCTAAGCTGCCAAATTCCAGACCATTCCTTTAGCTTTGCTAAGTCCTTCCTCGTGTTATCCACACCATCAAAGGTGTCTACCCTATAGCAGATTTTGGTATCATCCGCAAAGAGACAAACCTTACCAGAAAGTCCTTCAGCAATATCACTTACAAAAATGTTAAAAAGAACTGGCCCAAGAACCGAACTTTGTGGCACACCACTGGTAACATCCTTTTCCTCAGAATGAGCTCCATTTATCACCACCCTCTGTCACCTTCCACTCAACCAGTTCCTAACCCAGTCAGTCACTTTAGAGCCCATACCGAGGGTACTCAGTTTATTTATTAGTTGCCTATGTGGAACTGTGTAGAAGACTTTGCTAAAATCTAAATACACCACATCCAGCTCTCTCCTTCAATCCAGTTCTCTGGTCACCAGGTCAAAGAAATTAATCAGATTTGTCTGACAAGACTTGCCTCTAGTGAAACCATGTTGCCTCAGGTCCTGTAATCCACTGGATTCCAAGAACTTTACTATTCTCGGTTTTAGAAGTGTTTCCATTAATTTACTTACCACAGAACTCAGACTTATCAGCCTGTAATTCCCAACCTCTTCTTTACTTCCGCTTTTGTAGAGAGGGACCACATCTGCTTTTCTACAGTCCTCTGAGACTACTCCCGACTCTAGAGAAGCATTGAAAAGATCAGCCAGCTGAGCCACTAGAACTTTCCTTAGTACACTCGGATGTATGCCATCTAGTCCAATCGCTTTTTCCACCTTTAGTTTAGCCAGCTCCTCACAAACACAGTCCTCTGAATATCATAAAGGGACTACCACCCCTCCATTCCTATTTGTGTTTGTCTTCTGTGGTCCTGCTCCCAGTCCTTCATCTACAAACACAGAACAGAAATATTTGTTAAGCAAGTCTATTTTATCTTTATCAGCTTCTACATATTCCTCCTTTTCACCCTTCAGTCGCACAATGCCACTTTTGTACTTCCTCCTATCACTAACATATCTAAAAAATGTCTTGTCCCTCCAATTACTTCCATTTGCATCTTTGCTTTCCTGACTACTTTACCAGCTTCTCATAGCTTTTCTAGATATTGTCACCTGTCTTTCTCTTTCTGTGATCTCTTGTAGTTTATAAGGCTAACCTCTTTTTCCTTACCTTTTCGGCTACTACTTTTGTGAACCAAAGCGGCCTCTTTTTCCTCTTACTTTTATTTACTTTCCTTACAAAAAGGTTTGTTGCCCACTTTTTTCCAACTTCTTCCAGATGTTCCCATCCAGACAGAAATTCCTTGAGGTAATCCCCCATCTGTATAAAGTTAGGTTTGTTTTTTTTAAATCTAGAACCTACCCTTTTGAATGAACCCTCTCCACACCTACCTTAATATTGGGCCACACCATCTGGTGATCACTGGATTCCGGGTGATCACCTACCATAACATCAGAAACACTCTCCCCATTAGTAAGCACTAAGTCCAGTATGACCACATCCTGCTTAGGTTCCATTACCTACTGCTGGAATAGTTCCACCTGTAGAGAATCCAGGATCTCCATGCTTCTAAAATACCCTACAATAAAGATGCCTCAATCAACATCTGGCATATTAAAATCACCTATTAATAGTACTTCCCCATTCACAGCTATATTTTGAATGTCTTCAATTACATCTCAGTCCACTTCTGTCTGTGAAGGAGGCCTGTATATCACACCAATATAAATACATTTGCCCATTCCCTCTTTCCATATTGGCTCACAGTGCCTCTTCCTTACCCTGTAGGTCCTGCAATTGTGTGGCTTCAATGTTATCTTTAACATAAAATGCCATTCTCACTCCCTTTCTTCCTACCCTGTCTTTCCTGAACACATCATAGCCCAGTATAACTATATCCCAGTCATGGTCCTCTGTGAACCATGTCTCTGTGATCGCCACTAAATCCAAATCAGCCTCTTCTATCATATCCTCAAAATCTAAAACCTTATTTCCCATACTTCAGGCATTAGTATATACTGCTTTCCAGAAAATGCCCCTTTTTTCCCATTTTTTGAAGAGGTACTACACTAAGGGTCAAGCTGCTCAATAAGAGACATTATTCCCTTAATGCACATTAGTAATTACCTCTCAAAAATGGGTAACATCCTCAGTGGTCCTACTTAAAGTTAGGGGTTGGCTGAAAATCAGGTATAAATATTACAAATAATTCATCAGCTTATCTTTACACAGAGACCACCCCATTGAATACTGACCTCTTACCAGTGGCATACCAAGGTGGGACGGTGGGTGCGGTGCAGAGAATAAGAAGGTGCATTGAGCAGTCATGGAGCTATAGTCTATAGGCATAAGGCTATCGTCTCTGCCTGTCCCCTGTCCCAGAACAGGAAGTTGACGTCAGAGGGGGCAGACTAGCAAAGCCGACAGCCATGCACCTGTAGACTATGGCTCTGTGATTGCTCAATGCGCCCCCTTTCTGCTTGGAGGAGGGAGGACGTGGGATGATACACCTGGAGGAGGAGGTGCTACGTCTTGGGTGGCAACCAAGCTAGGTATGCCACTGTCTCTTACACTGCATTGATGTCACTTCCTCTTTTCCAGGACACCGTTGTTATTCCTGTGCTGGGCTCAGTTCATTATGATTCAACACAGTATGAAAAACCAAATGCTTTCAACCCTGAACATTTCCTGGACCAGAATGGCTGCTTCAAGAAAAATGATGCTCTGATGGCATTTTCTGCTGGTAAAATGTCATTTTGAGTTTGCGTTGTAAACCCTCTTAACATCCCTCAGGCTTTGTGTTCCATATTCATACTGGATATCCTGATAGGCAGCTTGACTGGGTGGCCTGCCATAACCTGGTTGAGGATCACCACTTGTATACAAGAGTAAAGCCTTTCCATCCTGGAACTGCACCAGCTCTTCTTAGTGAAACCATGGTTAAAATAGAAACAGAAATGTTACAGCTGGAAAATGTTGGCTAACCAACAGGAGAAAGAAAAATGGTCTAAAATGACAACACATTGATTTAATTTAAAATTTATCATCTGCATTTTTGCTCCAAGTTTTACTGAGATAGCTATACTCAGTTTGTGAAAGTAAGTGTATTTGAAAGAAAACCAAAGGTTCATCAAATTCAACTTTCTTATTTAAGAAATTATATTCTGCCATATCCGTAGTTCAAAGTGGAATACAAAACGAAAAACAGATGAAAACATGGGGCTCGATATTCAGTGCAAGTTAACTGGCTGGAAACGGCCACTGACCAGTTACCTCACATCTCGGAGGCAGAGCGTAGCCAGGTTGAGGGCGCCGGGGGAGCGAAGAGTGGACTGCTGAAGGTGCCAGCGCGTATTTCAAACATGATAGCTCGTGTGAAAAATAGGCGCCATCGGAAGTCCGTTTGGGGGAACAGCCGTTCCCCTGGAGACCCACCTAGCTACGCCTCTGCTCAGAGGATAATCAGTCATTTTCAGGTCATTTAACCAGTTATCAGCACTGAAAATGCCCGGTTAGCGCTGAAAATAAAGCCAGTGATGTTTGGGGCATTCTGGGGGTGTCCAGGCTTAACAGCCAAATAAGGTTTCTTAAAAAGCAGGCCTATCTTTGCCTGCTAAGCCATGGGCTGTGAAGTCTGAATATTGGCTTAACTAGTCATGCACTAGGAAGCATTGAAAAACCCAGATATACAATGCCAGTCACCAGAATCGGCACAACTTTGATTATGTGAGTTGAATGCCAGCAGCAGGCAGGCACTGCCGGCTGAATATACAAGAAACAAAAAGACATCATCATGTTTACAACACTTCATCTCTCCATAACAATGCACAAAATGGGAACAAAAAATCTGTTGCCAGTTTTCCAATCATCTTCCTCTTCTCCCTGCAGGCAAACGGATTTGTCCTGGAGAAGTTTTGGCTCGGATGGAAATTTTCTTGTTCTTGACCACCCTCCTGCAGAACTTCACTTTTCAACCTGTTGGCAGCAGGGATGACATCAACCTTGTTCCGACAGGGAGCGGTTTGTTAAACATTCCACTCCGGTACCAGTGCTGTGCAATACCTCGTTAAAAGAGCTATGAAAAATGTTATAGTCACCTATAATCTGTTTCCATCAAGGTATCTGTCTATTAAAAGTTACAAAGGCCAATTCTATATGGGTCACCTAAATTTAGGTGCCTTGTACATACACTCATTTACAGAATAGATGCACTTACGTGCTTAAATGACATCACTAATTAGTGCCTAGCACCTACACAAATAAATGCCATTCTATACACAGTCCCCGATATTCAAAGCTACTTAACTGGCCACTGGCCACTGACCGGTTAAATAGCATATCAGTGCCTAACCCTTAATATTCAGCGAGATAACCAGTTATCTCTGCTGAATATTGCTGGTTAGCACCTTGCATATAACCGGCTATATCTCATGACTTATCTGGTTTGGCGCTGATATTCAGCGCCTAACTGGATAAGTTTGGCTGTCAAACAGGACCGCATAAATAGCTGTCCTATCTTTTACTGCTAAAAAGTTAACCGGTTAGAGCTGAATATCAGTGGGTTTTTTTTTAAACTAGAAATTCAATGCCAGTCGCCAGAAATGGCCCGGCATTAAACATCCAGGTTTAACGCAAGCGGCGGACAACCAGTGAGAGGTTGTTCTTTGGGGGACTTGCATTTTGACAAAATAGCAATCAGTAAAATTGTAAATATTTCCCAGACAGAAATTATTACAATGTATGGCAACCCTAGTGTCACTGCTTTGGCTTACTTTCCAGAGAATCTGCTTCCCTAGCTAACCCCAAACAAAAATGAATAGATGACTGACAGCCTTACAATCATTGGGCCCTGTTTACAAAGGCGCACTAGCTTTTTAGTGTGTGCTATGTAGATGCCCATAATATTCCTATGGACATCTACACGGTTAGCGCGTGCTAAAAACGCTAGCCACACCGCACCACATCATGTCATGATCTGACATCTCCCCCATTCCTTCCCCAGCCCCCTCCCCCTTCCCCGAACTTACCTTCTCTTTTCTTGTTTTTTTAAAGGACAGCAGCGGCAGCGATTCCCATAGGCTGCCCTGACGCCGGTCCCAGCCCCTTCTCTCTACTGCGGCCCACCTCCAAAGAAAAGAGGAAGTTACATCAGAGAGGTGGGCCACAGTAGAGAGAAAGGGGTCGGGACCAGTGGCAGGGCAGCCTATGGGAATCGCTGCTGCCGCTATCACCGCCATCTTTTAAAAAACAAGAAAAGAAAAAGTAAGTCGAGGAAGGGGGTTGGGGAAGGAAGGGGTGATGCTACCTCAGAAGAGTGCCGCCTGAGGCCCCCACCTCAGTTGGCCTAATAATAGGGCCGCCACCGAATCTTGGTACTTAACCACTTAAGTGGCGACTCCACACCAAAACACCCACACAAGAGCTGGTTTGGGCTTTAGCAGTTAGAAGAGATATTCAGCAGCACTATCCAGGTAAGAGCCACTGAATATTACTTCAAGGACTAGTCAGCATAAGTTAACTGAATAACAGCCCCTCTTAAGCTGTTAACTCACGTTGAATATTGACCTCCAAGTTTCTGGAAGAGATGCAGTGAAATCCTCTCTGCAGTACAGCAGAGACTACGCAGGATAGCCGGGGCATAGGATAACTGGAGGGGGAGGGGGGCATGTGTCTCTCCCTGTCTATTATCAATAGACAAGGCCGAACCCTGGGTGCAATCTCCGATTAGCTGGCTGAATTCACCGCATTTGACATGGGAACTTAAGCTTTCCATCGTATTCCCAATAATGAGAGCTGGCAGGTATGCACCAGTACAAACAGCTGAAGTTTATGGCAGCAAAGTTGTAGTTTCCCAGTTCCAGGCCAGAGATTTTGGGATAGTTCTAATTTTAAAACTGCATCCCAAAGCAGTGTGGTTTTTTTTTTTATTAAACATTTGCTCATTTTGAACTGCTATTTGGAGTCTCTGATTCTCCCCATTAGCATCTGTGCTCCATGTCCCATAATGCACCAGGATGGGGTGGTTAGAAGTCCAGGACCAGGACTGACCCAAAATCTCCAGCCTGGAACTGGGTGACTTCTGGGTTTCCAAACCTGGTTTCTCTCCTGAGAAAGTGCTTGCATAGGCCTCACTGAACATGCGTAGTATAACGAGTAACTAAATCGCCCGATATGCACCCATGTTTGCAAACGGTGTCTGAACTGCTCACAGCTGTGGGCTGAGCTGACCCCAGATATTTGCTATCTGGGTATGCATGGCTCCCAGCATTGAATATCTGGGTGTCAGCAGTCACCTGGAAGTTAAATGGTACCAGTCAATATTCAGATTGGTGCCCTTTAGCACATAAAGTTCAGACGTTTTGCTGTCCTAACTTTATGCAGTAACTTAGCCAGAGGCGTAGCTAGGTGGGTCACCAGGGGAGCAGCCGCTCCCCCAAATGGACTTCTGATGGCCCCTATTGCGTGATCTGTTGTACTTAAAATACACGCTGGCGCCTTCGGCAATCCACTCGCTGCTCCCCCCATGCCCTCAACCTTGCTACGCTACTGAACTTAGCTGGTTAGTGGACTGAAAATCTCCACTAACTGGCTAGGTAGGTGCTTCTCCCATACTCTGCCCTTAGTCTGCCCCTAACCTAACTGGTTAGGAGACAGCCGGTTAGTGGCACTAACCAGTTAAGGGACACTTTAACTAAGGCGCGTTGGCGCTGTGTCAATTGGGAACTACCTCCTGGCTACCATGTGCCCCGGGAAGTCATTACAGTTTTTATTTTTATTTATTGGTCCACTTGTATCCCACATTTTCCCAGCTTATGCAGGCTCAATGTGGTTAACAAAGTTACAATAAAATTACATGATACAATAGCAAAAATTGACAAGAGAAGCTAACAGAAGGAAAGGAGCGGATAAACTAACAAAACGAGAAAAGAATAAGGGAGTTAAACAGCATTGTTGACTTCGGGGTAGGCTTTGTTAAACAAGTAAGTTTTTATCAGTTTTTTAAAAGTTTGATGATCTGATGTCTCTTTCAAGAATCTCGGCAAAGCATTCCAGGTTCGCGGGCTGATGAATGAGAAGGAAGAGGCGTAGATTGTCTTATATTTTAGATGCCTGCATGAAGGATAGTGCAGATTTAAATAAGTTCGAGATGTCACCAAGGAATTTCTCAACGGCAAATTGATCAAATCACACATGTACACAGGTGCTTCTCCGTAAATGATCTTGTGAGTTAAGGCACAGATCTTGAAATCAATACGGTCCTTAATGGGGAGCCAGTGAAGTTTCACACGAAGAGGCTGCGCACTGTCAAAGCAAGACTTACCAAAAAACAGTCTGGCTGCGGTGTTTTGAACCGTCTGGAGCTTCTTCAGAATACAGTGTGTACAACCAGCAAAAATGCCACTGCAGTAATCGATGTGACTTAAGACCAAAGAGTGAATCGGTGTTCAAAAAATATCCTTAGGCAGAAGCTGTTTGATGCGTTTAAGCTTCCACAAAGAGAAGAACATTTTCTTCGTAATTTGTTTAACGTGACAATCAAGCAACAGTTGGCTGTCCAACGTGACCCCAAGAATTTTCAAGCTGTTCGAGATTGGGAGAGTGGTGTCGAGAGTAACCAAAGCTGTAGGGAGAGACTTGTTATGTTTGGAAGAAAAAAACAATGCAATGAGTTTTATCCTTATTAAGTTTAAATTTAAACGCATTAGCCCAGGATTCCATAATGGAAAAACTGGCCTGGATTGTGCCAGTAATTTCAGACAGGGCAGACTTGAAAGGGATGGAGATGCAGACTGTAATCAGTGCGCTGATGATTACCACCCAGTTAATGGGTGGTGGTAAGGTCTCAGGCCCAAAATGGACGTGCGCTGATTTTTATTTTGCCGCACATCCATTTTCAGCCCCCCAAAAAGGCCTTTTTTGCAGGCGCGCTGAAAAATGGACCTGCACTCATCCAATACACGTGCCTACAACAGCGCAGGACATTTTTCGGCACATCTTGGTAAAAGGACTCCTAAATCCCGCTGAATGTCGTGTGCTGGGTTGCTCAGCGTGGTTTAACTAAACAGGAGCCCCTCTTACCTGGTTGAACCCTTTTGAATATCAGGCAAAACATGTCCATTTCTTTATTCTCTCTCCCTGACTGGTGAGAAAGCTGAGAAGTTGCGAGTTCATCAGTGTACTGAGTTCATAGTTCTCTGCAGTAGAATCCATAATAGCTTGGATATTTTCATGCTGCCCTATACACCAGTGCTGATCAATTTACCCTAGCTGAACATAGTGCGGCGTATTCAGTTTAAAATATTGACACAAATTCACAAAGTGCTAAATAATAATGCTCCACTGTCTATAGTGGCTTTTTAATGAATTTATGACCTACCTAGATCACTACATTCCTCAGAAAAATGTTTGTTGGATGTTTCTTCAGTCCCTGACATTAGGCTCCAGGAATACCAAGCTTTTATTTTTCATGTTGCAGGCCCACTATTTTGGAACTCATTACCTCCTGAATGGCATTGTATTAACAAATATTATCTTTTTAGGAAACAACTAAAGGCTTACTAGTTTAGGAATGCTTTTTCACAGTCTGTGTGAATTGAGGTATCAACCAGTATCATCTCCTATATAGAAGCTCAGGTAATCAGTTGACTATTATACCGATGGTTCTTTGATACTGAATATAATATAGTGGAGGGTTGATGAATTTGCTTTTCCTGTTGCTTCATTGTACATTAAAGTCATATATATTAATTGAGTATGTTATTTTGTTGTCTGCTTTGGCTTACTTTCCAGAGAATCTGCTTCCCTAGCTAACCCCAAACAAAAATGAATAGATGACTGACAGCCTTACAATCATTGGGCCCTGTTTACAAAGGCGCACTAGCTTTTTAGTGTGTGCTATGTAGATGCCCATAATATTCCTATGGACATCTACACGGTTAGTGCGTGCTAAAAACGCTAGCCACACCGCACCACATCATGTCATGATCTGACATCTCCCCCATTCCTTCCCCAGCCCCCTCCCCCTTCCCCAAACTTACCTTCTCTTTTCTTGTTTTTTAAAGGACAGCAGCGGCAGCGATTCCCATAGGCTGCCCTGCCGCCGGTCCCGGCCCCTTCTCTCTACTGCGGCCCACCTCCAAGAAAAGAGGAAGTTACATCAGAGAGGTCGGGACCAGTGGCAGGGCAGCCTATGGGAATCGCTGCTGCCGCTATCACCGCCATCTTTTAAAAAACAAGAAAAGAAAAAGTAAGTCGAGGAAGGGGGTTGGGGAAGGAAGGGGTGATGCTACCTCAGAAGAGTGCCGCCTGAGGCCCCCACCTCAGTTGGCCTAATAATAGGGCCGCCACCGAATCTTGGTACTTAACCACTTAAGTGGCGACTCCACACCAAAACACCCACACAAGAGCTGGTTTGGGCTTTAGCAGTTAGAAGAGATATTCAGCAGCACTATCCAGGTAAGAGCCACTGAATATTACTTCAAGGACTAGTCAGCATAAGTTAACTGAATAACAGCCCCTCTTAAGCTGTTAACTCACGTTGAATATTGACCTCCAAGTTTCTGGAAGAGATGCAGTGAAATCCTCTCTGCAGTACAGCAGAGACTACGCAGGATAGCCGGGGCATAGGATAACTGGAGGGGGAATATAATATAGTGGAGGGTTGATGAATTTGCTTTTCCTGTTGCTTCATTGTACATTAAAGTCATATATTTTAATTGTGTATGTTATTTTGTTGTCTGCCTAGAATAGTAAATAGTGTAGGCTACAAATATTTTAATAAATAAGTAAATAGTACCTGTTTATTCACAAAAAACATCAGAAGTCACAAAATCCACATTCATGGGAAATCCACAGAAAAGCAAGTTCTTTTCATTTCTCTTTAGCCATATAGTAACAAGATATGCTTTCCAACATGCATTCCCTAGTTGCGAATACATTACTGCTGATGTGGGTTTAGCTAAGATCTGGTAATTGGCTGGTATGGATCATATAAATGCCTTTTTTATGTTAAATAAAGCCCCCGCCATTTTCTCTGGTGCTCTATTGAAGATAGAAAGAAGCATGCACTTCTGGGATGTCAGACAATCTTGTAAGAATGTACCAATATTATCTGCAGATCTATCCACTGCATTCAACTTAGTTAACCATGACCTTTTACTTCAGAAACCCTGCAGAGGGGTCCAGGGTGGGCAGGAATGAAAAAGCCAGGAATTTATTCTCCCAGTGAGTGAAATGAGAGAGAAGGGAGGATTCTAAATGCCAATATGCCTTGGCAGAAACACCGAGGGTATCCATTTGAGTTTAAGGAGGAAGGGAACAGCACATGTAAAATGCTCACTGAGAAAAAAGACAGACAGACTGAATTAACCATATTTACACAGTATAAAAATAAGCCAGTATCCCTTCTCAGCTGCTGGCTTTGCAGGATGCCTTACCACTCAGAAGATGCATGCGGCCTTGCCTGACTGCCTTGGCCTACCTTGGCCGGGGCTGCACCATCCATGAATCTCTTTGGGTGCACCTAGAGGGAAATTTCCTACTGAGGGGTAGATGCACTAAACCTTAACAACCCTCTAACAACCCTTTAACGAACGAAATTCCTAACCGTTGCATGCATTAAAGGCCTTTTTCCAACGAATCAAGCAGCTAACGAAAATGGAATACATAAGAGTAAAAACCATTGAAATGTGGACAGTTCGGAATGCACTAACCATCCGAAGATAGCAATGAATCACTTACCATCACAAATTTAACGTGAGCTCAGACCTGTTGTTAAGGCCTGAGCTGTCATCTCCCCGCTGCCCCCTGCACCATGAAAAACCAAATTGCTGGCATGTTTAAAAAGAAAAGTGGCTCCCCGCTTCCCTGTGCCTAAAATAAAAAACGAAACTAAAATTTAAAAAGGATCGGGAGGGGGCAAAGGCGCTCATCATCAGCGTCCTGTATGGACGGCCTTGCCCCCCCCCCCCCCCCCCCGAGGTCCCTGCTGCTCCGTTTGTGAAATAAAAGCTGTTAAAAATCAAACTTTTGCAGTTGCTGGGTCCCCCTCCCTTCCTGTCTCTCTCTTCTTCTGTTGGCAATGCTCCGCCTCCCGCCATCCTCCACCTCTGTGCCCCCCCCCCCCCCCCCAGTTCGTCGCCACCGCTTCCCCCCTCCACCGGACCACCCCTCCGCCATAAAGGCCGGTGCAGCGCCTCTCACCTGTGTGTGAAGGCGCTGCACGGGATGGGTCAGCTGTTCCTCGATCGTTTCTGTCTCCTCCGACGTATCTCTCCTTCCTCCTGTGCCCGCCCTCCAGTTATCTGACGTCAGAGGAGGGCGGGCAGGTCCCCAAAAAGTGCCCCAACTGCCCAGATTACCACCGGAGGGAATCGGGGATGACCTCCCCTGACTCCCCCAGTGGTCACTAACCCCCTCCCACCAAAAAAAAAGAACTTTAAAAACTTTTTTTTGCCAGCCTGTATGCCAGCCTCAAATGTCATACCCAGCTCCATCACAGCAGTATGCAGGTCCCTAGAGCAGTTGTTAGTGAATGCAGTGGACTTCAGGCAGGTGGACCCAGGCTCATCCCCCCCTACCTGTTACACTTGTGCTGGTAAATGGGAGCCCTCCAAACCGCCCCCAAAACCCACTGTACCCACATCTAGGTGCCCCCCTTCACCCATAAGTGCTATGGTAATGGTGTAGAGTTGTGGGGAGTAGGTTTGGGGGGGGATTTGGGGGGGCTCAGCACCCAAGGTAAGGGAGCTATGGACTTGGTAGGTATTTTAATTTTTTTTTTTTTTTTTTTACAAGTGCCCCCTAGGGTGCCCGGTTGGTGTCCTGGCATGTGAGTGGGACCAGTGCACTACAAATCCTGGCCCCTCCCATGACCAAATGCCTTGGAGTTGTTCGTTTTTGAGCTGGGCGGCTTCGGTTTCCATTATCGCTGAAAACTGATACTGCCCAGCTCAAATCCGCCCAAATCTGATGCATTTGCCCGGCACCAACCGTATTATCGAAACAAAAGATGGACGCCCATCTTTTTCGAAAATACGGTCTGTCCCGACCCTTCGCGTACCCATCCTCGGAGATAGTCGCCCATGGAGATGGGTGTTCGCGTTCAATTATGCCCCTCCATGTTACATGTGTCACATGGCTCACTTAGGTTTGCTCACTTAGACCTGCCATTGACCTGGCTTGCACTACACAGTGTCCGGAAAAAAACAAGACCCCTTACATAGTTTCAAAATACTTTCCAATTGTTTAAACATTTATTTCCTGATATATTTTTTTAAATGGTCACTAAATCGGCTCTTAGGCAGCTATCTGGCAATATTCAATGCTGTATAGCCAGCTATCTGGCACTGAATATCGCCAGTTAGCGGCTTAAAGATAGACAGTTATGTCGCAAGTTATAACCAGATATCCCCTGATTTTAGAAAGTGGACCAGCCAAGTTTGGTGGCCATATTTGTCCACCACAATAGGTTGAATAACTTTGACCAATCTGACTTTAACCATCCAGCGCTGAATATCAGCTTGGCTGGTTAAAGTCAGACCAGCCAAAGTTAAACCGGAAATTCAATACTGGTGACCAAAAACGCCCCAGCACTGAATATCCGGGTTTAGCGGGTACCGCGAGAGACAGCCCAGCTATCTCCCAAGGTCTGAATACACTGGTAAACGGCATTTTTGTTACAAAGAATGTGAATGGTGTTCTTAGCTAAGTCATGGGTGCTGAATTCAAAAATGAAATCAGTTTTTGCCTATCAGGCTCAGTTTTCTTGTGACACGCTACCCTTTTTATAAAAATCCTTGAAAATGCTGCATTTTGGTACCCTGCTGTGCAGGGCCGCCGAGAGGAGGGCGGGGGGACAAAATCCCCAGGGCCCGGGCCTTCAAGGGGGGCCCAGTGCCAGTCCCACCTGCCCTCTGACCGTCTGCCGGCCCCCTGTATTTAAATCTCCGCGCGGTGCGACTCTCCCTCTCACCTCCCTGTGAGGCGGAACTCCTCCCTTCGGGTCTCCTTCCCTCCCTGTATCCCGCCCTCGGAGGAGCAGCAGCAGCAGCGGCGACCTCGGAGGGGGGAGGGGAGCGGTGACCTCGGTGGCGGGGCTGCGGCGGGGGCGAGGCGGCCTTGTCCCGGGCCCGGCCAAGTTTCTCGGCGGCCCTGCTGCTGTGGATTAATTTAATTCAGCAGTTGTAATTGTTGGAAAAACAATTGAAATATACTAGGAATTACAATACAAAACCCTTAGTTTAGAAAGCCACCACCAGGAAATAAGGTAGGTTTGGCAACATTGCCCATGAGTCATGCTCGAACATGTTCAAACACGTTCTGTTGCGTCAGTTGCCACCTGTATCTCAGCATTGAGAGTTCAGTCAACAATTGCTGTTGGAAGTGACTGCTTGTAGTTCTATGTTTGTGAAGGTTTGAGTGTTGTGTCATTTCAGAAGAAATGCCTCGTACCTGTGCAAATAGCCCAAATTCTTTTTGTTATATCTGTGGAGAGTTTACTCTGAAATCGCAAAAACGAAAACTTAATCCTCTTGGAAAAAAAGTGCTACAAACTATATTTCGGGTGTAAGGTTGGTGAGCAGGACCGCAAATGGGCTCCCCACATTTGCTGTTTGATGTGTGTTACACTCCTGACAGGCTGGTTAAAAGGAAGACGTTGCATGCCCTTTGCTGTTCCCATGATTTGGAGGGAACCAACGGATCACACAACAGACTGTTATTTCTGTCTGACAAAAATAGCAGAAATCACCTCGAAAACAAGGAAAACTGTGCAATATCCTAACTTACCATCTGCTATAAGACCTGTATGTCACAGTGAAGAATTGCCAGTACCAGTGCCTCCTGAGAATTTGATAGTGAGTGAAGATGAATACAGTGACGAACATGCAGAAGACACAGAAGGGGATATGCATACCGACCCATCATTTCAGGACCTCTGTGAATCAAATGTGCCCCACTTTTTGACACAAGGGGATCTCAACGATCTTGTTCGTGATTTAAATTTGTCGAAGCAACAGGCTGAGCTTTTAGGTTCGAGATTAAAAGGATGGAATCTTCTTTCTTGCGATACGAAAGTGAGTGTTTTTCATGACCGACATGCTATTTTTTCTGAATATTTCTCCAAGGAAGGTGACATGGTCTTTTGTAATGATCTTTTACTGGTCTTTTACTCTTATGTTGCTTATATCTTTGATTTCTTTGTGAACTGACACAGGTTTTTTGGAACTCTTGTAGCAGAAGCGTGTCATTTTGCCAGATACATATAATAGCTACATACACTGACACAAGCATTTACAAAAACCATTATCACATGAAAACTGAGGCTGATACAGAAATTCTGGAATGAGATCTGGATTCAGGGAAGAATTATCTTCCAGAAAATGTATGTTTTGTTCTTGTTACAGAAAAAAAAGGTTTTTTTTTGTAGACCAGTGATATCGGGCGGTTAGTATGACCTTTGAAAATACATTAGTATAATGGGGGGGGGGGGGAGTCTTTCTTAGTTACTTCATAAGTTGTGTTCAAAGTGTCCTCCTTCAACCTTGACACATTCACAAAGTCTTTGACACCACTGAGCTGTTGGCTCAATGAACTCTGGGGTTTCATTAAGAGCTCAACTATTTTGCGAGCTCGATGTGGTGGAGCTCCATCCTATAAAAAAAATAATGTACTGAGAAATGTCTCAAATTTCAGGAAGACGTTTCTGCTGCAGTAAGACATTTTTGAGTTATTTGGAAAAATTTTGGGGGTCTCATTTTTTTTCGGACATAAGAAGATAGGGACATAAGAGTAGCCATACTGGGTCAGACCAATGGTCCATCTAGCCCAGTATCCTGTTTCCCAAACAGTGGCCAAGCCAGGTCACAAGTACCTAGCAGAAACCCAATTAGCAGCAACACTCCATGCTACAAATCCCAGGGCAAGCAGTTGCTTCCCCATGTCTGTCTCAAAAGCAGACTATGGACTTTCCTCCATGAATTTGTCCAATCCTTTTTTAAACCCAAATACGCTAACCGCTGATACCACATTCTCCAGCAGAGAGTTCCAGAACTTAACTATTCGCTGAGTGAAAAAATATTTCCTCCTTTTTGTTTTAAAAGTATTTCCATGTAACTTCCTCAAATGTCCCCTAGTCTTCGAACTTTTGAAATGAGTAAAAAATCAATTTACTTCTACTCGTTCTACACCACTCAGTATTTTGTAGACTTCAATCATATCTCCTTTCATCCATCTCTTTTTCAAGCTGAAGATCCCTAACCTCTTTAGCCTTAAATCATACGAGTGGAGTTCCATCTCCTTTATCATTTTGGTCGCTCTTCTTTGAACCTTTTCAAATTCCACTGTATCTTTTTTGAGATACGGTGATCAGAACTGAATGCAATACTCAAGGTGCGGTCGCACCATGGAGCAATACAAAGGCATTATAGTATTTTCAGTCTTATTGACCATCCCTTTCCTAATAATTCCTAGCATCCTGTTTGCTTTTTTGGCCACCACCACACACTGAGCAGAAGATTTCAGCGTATTATCTACAATGACATCTAGATCTTTTTCTTGAGTGCTGACCCCCATGGTGGACCCTAGCATCAGGTAACTATGATTTGGATTATTCTTCCCAATGTGCCTCACCTTGCATTTGTCCACATTAAATTTCATCTGCCATTTGGATGCCCAGACTTCCTGCAATATTTCACAATCCGCAAATGTTTTAACAACCTTGAATAGTTTTGTATCATCTGCAAATTTAATCATTCCAATTTCCATATCATTTATGGCACTCCACTGTTCACCCTCCTCCATTGAGAGGAATGACCATTTAATCAAACCCTCCGTTTTTTGTCCAGTAACCAATTCCTAATCCACACCAGAACCTTGCATCCTATCCCATGACTCTTTAATTTTCTCAGGAGTCTCTCATGAGGAACTTTATCAAAAGCTTTCTGAAAATCTAGATACACTACCTCAACCGACTCACCTTTATCTACATGTTTATTCACACCTTCAAAGACGCAAATTGGTGAGGCAAGACTTCCCTCATCTGAACCCATGCTGACTCTGTCCCATTAAACCATGTTTGTCTAAGTGTTCTGTAATTTTATTCTTTATAATAGTTTCCACTATTTTGCCCGGCACCGATGTCAGGCTTACTGGTCTATAATTTCCCGGATCACCCATAGAATACTTTTTAAAAATCGGCGTCATATTGACCACCCTCCAATCTTCAGGTACTACAGATGATTTTAATGACAGGTTACATATTACTAACAGCAGATTAGCAATTTCATGTTTGAGTTCTTTCAGTATCCTTGGATGTATGCCATCCTGTCCAAGTGATTTACTACTCAAAGTGAGGCATATTTTCAAAGCACTTTGGGAGGCTAAGTTCCATAGGTTTCTATGGAACTTTGGGAGGCTAAGTGCTTTGAAAATGAGCTTGAAATTTGTCAATTTGGCTCAATACATCTTCCAGGTTCACAGAGATTTCTTTCAGTTCCTCTGCATCATCACCCTTGAAAAGTATTTTCAGTATAGGCAGATCTCTTACATCTTCTTCTGTAAAGACAGAAGCAAAGAATTTATTCAGTTTCTCCTCTATGGCCTTGTCCTCCCTGAACACCCCTTTTGCTCCTTCATGATCTAATGGTCCCAGGGATTCCCTCACAGGCTTTCTGCTTCTGATGTACCTGAAAAAGATGTTACTGTGAGTTTTAGCCTCTGTGGCAAGTTTCTCTTCATATTCTCTTTTAGCCTTCTTTATTAATGGTTTGCATCTGACTTGCACTGTATATAATGGCTTAGGCACACCCCAGATGCCACTATAGAATTGGCACTCAGTGCATGCCATTGTGAAATCTAAATCAAGATACCAATTCATCTGAGACTTATCAATTTCACAACACTAGAAGACTGATATATACAATTCTCCATTCTTCAGACTGAACCTCCTTCTCATAATTCCAGTATCTAACCCCCAGAGCGCCAGTATGCCTTCCAACAGTGCCCCAGTGGCAGCTGCTGGACTCAGACTTTCAGGCCCCCGGCTGACTCCATGGAACCTATACACCAAGGCCTCGATTCAGTGTTTGGAGACTGATAAGAGGTTGGAAAGCTTTGGGTATGTGATATGCTCCTTATCTAGCATTTCCCCAGCCAATTTAACTAACCAGCACACATGAACCCATGCACATTTACCTTTACTTATCATTACAATAAAACCATGTGAACATACATAAATTGTTACATTGAAAGCGAACAGATGGATTGAGCAATACATTGAAGCATTAAGCAAAAGATTTGCACAGGTTAGATTTTAATTTGCCAATTAGCAGATTCTTAATATTCCCTTGGGTTTATTTGCTGCTTCAGCTAGTGGAGAAAACTTGTGGTAAGGGCTGGGATTTTCATAAGACAAAAGCAACACTAGGAATAAAATTGCCCCAAAACAAAGTCACAAAATGATCAGGGTCCCAACTGGTTCTGTATTAAGTCTCTTGCCCCCCAATATTCAGTGCTATTTAATCAATCAAAAATGACCACTGACCAGTTAAATAGTATTTTGGTGGCTAACCATGAATATTCATCCTAAAAGAAGCACAAAGGGCTCCCAAGAACGGAACCAGTATATTTTATTGATGACCCGACACGGGCCATGTTTTGGCGTATAATAATGCCTGCCTCGGGCGCCTGGGATGATTGCAAAGCCTGGCTGAAGTTACCCATCCCACATCCTGTACCTAGTTTAGTCCCTCTGCTCTGTTGACCTCACCAAGAATTGACCACTGAGGAAGGCGTTATTATACGCCGAAACACAGCCCATGTCAAGTCATCAATAAAGTGTGCTGGTTCCATTCTTGAGAGCCCTTTCTGCTTCTTTTTGGACTATTGTGCTGTATATTTTGACCCTCTCCATTTCATGTAATCACGGATATTCAGCAGGAGATAACTCATGCAACTTATCCGGTTAGGCATGGATATTCAGCACCTAACCAGATAAGTTTAGCGCTTAAGTCTGACCGCATAAATAGCAGTCCTATCTTTAACTGCTAACAAGTCAACCGGTCAGCGCTGAATATTGGCTTAACTGGTTAACATTTTAGCAGACAAAAAACCTCAGATATTAAATGCTGGCGGCTGGATATAGCCCAGCATTGAATATCCAAGTTTAATGTCATTGGCTGAATATCGGGCCCTTAGTGTCTGACCTTCCAAAGAAAAAAAGGTCTAGGGCTATGCCTAGTCCCTTTTCCCTATTAAAAGATTGGCCTTAGTCCTTGGGTGACAGACTAGACTCAGCAAACACTGGCAAGTTCAAGCTGGTTACTTTCCTCTGCTTCCTGGGACTGTGCCAGATGGAGCACCGGTAGAACCCAGCAGTTTCTCAATGCAGGCTGCTCCCAGAGTTTTATCTTCTATAGCACATTACATTGTAAACTTGTTTACTCTTGGTTTGTCCTGATTTACCCATTCGTTGAATCTAATCCAGAAATTCCTAGAATCTGAGCCATTATATAACAAATATTTGGGAAAGGAAAACAAATAAGAATACTGGACTTAACTAAAATTCTTTCCTGGCCCTGTGTCAGCTTGGATGCAGTTTACAGATTAACAAGAAATATAACGTGTTGGGGGGGAGGGGCAGAAGGGGGGAAATTGGCACAGTTCTACCACTTCTTTTCAGATTCCAGAGCAGCACAGATGTTTTGCTGCAGTCTCTCCCATCCAGGCAGCCTTCAGGGAAAGGAATGGGAGGGGTGAGCCTGGAGCAGGAGAGAGAACAATTTACTTCCTAATTCAGCCCCTCTTCTTCTGTTGCATCTGCTCCTGCCCTTGGCTGCCTGTCTCCTCTCTCAGCTCGATAGTTCCTTTTTGTCTACAAATTTACTAAAATGAGCAGATGTCCTCAATTTTCATGGACTGTCCCCAGTTTCAGACCCGTGTCCCCAGCTCCTTCCTCTTGGCAAATTTCTGTCCCTGATTCTAGTAATGGAGTACAGAGGTGCCCTATTGAAGTTCAGCATGGCCATAGTATTGTCCCCGCCTGCATTCCCCATGTGGTCCAGTATCTCCTTCTCTGCCCCCTCCCTTCCTGGGTTCCACCCCACCCCTTAAACCCCCTCCCTTCCTGGGTTCCACCCCACCCCTTAAACCTACTTCTGTGCCTCCTTCCCATTTGCTCTGGTGTAAGTACGAAACAGAACAGCAATGCACTCTGGAAGTTTCTGCCGGATCACACCCCTTTGTCAATAAAAAGTGTATTCAGAAGGGGTGGGAACCAGTAAAGACTTGCAGTGTGCTTGAGATGAGGCTCCACAACCAATTGCTGTTCTTTTTCATGCTGACACCATAGCAAATGAGAACGAGCCACAAAGCTATGTTTCAGAAGAGGGTTAGGGGGAGAGGAGAATGAAGGACCGGTGCTGGAATGCATCAGAGGAGAAAAAGGTAGAAATGGCTGAACTGTGAGGAGAGAGAAGGGAGACAGGTGGAGATGGGTGGACTGGAAGGGGAAAGAGTGAGATAGGTGGAGAAGGCTGGACTGGAAGAAGGAGATGGAGATGGCTGGACTGGAAAGGGAGGAGAACAAGAGATGAGGATGGTGAGACTGGAAGGGCAGAGAATACAAAGATGGAAATGGCTGGACTGGAATGGCTCAAGGCTGAATAGAAAGAGGAAATGGCTGTACTGAAAGAGGGAAGACAGAGATAAGTGAAGATGGCTGGACTGAAAGGGGGTAGGAGAGAGAATGGTGACCATGGGAGAGGAGAGAGAGGGATAGAGATGCTGAACTGGAAGGACAGAGGAAAGAGAGGTGGAAATGCTGGACCAGAAGGGGAGAGCAGACAGAGGTGGAGATGATAGACTGGAAGAGGGAGAGGAGAGGTACAGATGGCTGGACCGGAAGGGTCAACATGTTGACCACAATGAAACCTAGATCCTTTTCTTAGGTGGTGATTCCTAATGTGGAACCTAGCATTGAAAATAGCAAGATTTGGCCACATGACCAATCTGCTTATCAGATTTCAATGAATTATCATAGTGGATAGAAAACAGAGGGTAAGTCTAAATGGCCATTTCAGTCAATGGAGGAGGGTGAATAGTGGAGTGCCAAAGGGATCAGTATTTGGACCGATGCTATTTAGCATATTTATAAATGATCTGGAACTCGGAATGACAAGTGAGGTGATTACATTTGCAGATGACACAAAACTATCGAAGGTTGATAACACATGTGGACTGTAAAAAATTGCAAGAAGACGTTAGGAAATTGGAAGACTGGGCATCCAAATGGCAGATAAAATTTAATGTAGACAATGCAAAAGTGACGCACATTGGGAAGAATAATCCAAATCATAGTTAGCTGATGCTAGGGTCCACCTGACCTTGGGGGGGTCAGCATCCAAGAAAAAGATCAAGGTGTTGTTGTAGACCAGGGGCGTAGCCAGACTTGCGTGGGAGGGGGGTCCACAGCTCGCGGGGAGGGGGCACATTTTAGCCCCCCCCTGCCGCCATTGTCGCCCCCCCGTCTCTGCCGACCCCCCTCCCGCCGCGAACCCTCCCCCGCCGCCGCCTACCTTCCGTTTTGCTGGCGGGGGACCCCACTCCCCGCCAGCCGACGTCCTCTCCCGTAGAACGCAGCGGCACTGTCTGGCAGAGAAAAGTCTTCTTCCTTGCATGCTGACATCCTGCACGTTGTACGTGCAGGACGTCAGACTCAGAGAACAGTTCTGTTCTCTGAGTCTGACGTCCTGCACGTACAACGTGCAGGACGTCAGCATGTAAGGAAGAAGACTTTTCTCTGCCAGTGCCGCTGCGTTCTACAGGAGAGGACGTCAGCTGGCGGGGAGTGGGGTCCCCCGCCAGCAAAACAGAAGGTAGGCGGCGGCGGGGGCGGGTTCGCCGGGAGGGGGGTCCCCACTGAAATCTACGGGGGCCCAGGCCCCCTCAGGCCCCACGTAGCTACGCCACTGTTGTAGACAATACGCTGAAATCTTTGCCCAGTGTGAGTCAGTGGCTAAAAAAGCAAACAGGATGCTAGGCATTATTAGGAAAGGGATGGTAAATAAGACCAAGAACACTATAATGTCTCTGTATCACTCTATGGTGTGACTTCTTCTTGAGTATTGCATTTAGTTCTGATAGCCTATCTCAAAAAAGATATAGCAGAATTAGAAAAGATTCAAAGAAGAGCAACCAAAATGATAAAGGGGATGGAACTCCTCTCATATGAGGAAAGGCTAAAGACATTAGGGCTCTTCAGCTTGGAAAAGATATGAGTGGGGCCTACAAAATTCTGAGTAGTGCAGAATGAGTAGAAGTGAATTGTTGTTATTTTTTTTTCTTGTTGTTTGGTGGATGGTTGGTTGGTTGTTTTTTCTCTTTCGTTACATTTTCAAAAAGTACAAAGACTACACTCAATGAAATTAAATGGAAATACTTTTAAAACAAATAGGAGAATTTTTTTTTACTAAATGAATAGTTGAGGTCTAGAACTCGTTGCCAGAGGATATGGTAACAGCTGTTACCGTATCTGGGTTTAAAAGAGGTTTGGACAAGTTTCTGGAGGAAAAGTCCATAGACTGCTATTGAGACAGACATGGGGACGCTACTGCTTGCCCTGGGATTGGTAGCATAGAATGTTGCTACTGCTTGGGTTTCTGCAGGTACTTGTGACCTGGCTTGGCCACTGTTGGAAACAGGTTACTGGGATTGATGGACCATTGGTCTGACCCAGTATGGATATTCTTATGTTATTGTGTAGCTATTATTTGGGTTATTCTTCCCTATGTGCATCACTTTCCACTTTATTTATTTATTTATTTATCTATTAGGATTTATTTACCGCCTTTTTGAAGGAATTCACTCAAAGTGGTGTACAGTAGGAACAAATCAAACATGAGCAATACACAATTACAGATGTAAAAATATTCAAATAACAAAACAAAGTATGGCATAGTATACTACTTACAATGTTAACACAATACATAATAGAACATTTTAATTGACAGTGTAGTGTTTTAATTGAACCCCTCTCTACGCCCCGGGGAGACCCTTTCCCACGGAGGTGTACAGAGGGTTTGTGCCTCCACAATCTGTTTGCGGCGTTGTGGAGGCATCAGAAGGCTCAGTTCCAATCTAATTCCCATGACCACAGCTTTCTGTCTATCTGGATTTAAATGAGTCCTTGGCCATTTGTGTTCCCACATATATTATGAGTCCTTAAATTAGTGCAAAGAGTGTGTATTATTTGCATGTGGCTTAGTTTGTAGTATAAATGACAGGTGGAGAGTACTTGAAAATAGAGACAGAGATAGATTTCAGAAAGAAGGCTTTAATCTTACCAAGTTTTCAATCAAGTACAGACATCAAACAGATTCTGGGTTTAATTGCACAGAGCTCTGCCGTCCGAGAAGTGTTGGGGAAGGACTCCAACTCTCTGTCTAAATCTTATCTCTTTTATAGCCACAGATCCCAATGCAAGCCAATGGCAGGACCCATTTTTTTCTAATATTTCACAATTTCTGAGATCATATTTTCCTATCCGGCCAGGTGCTTCCGTTCTAGCTATTGCAAGTTATTGTGCAATTTCCTCTTTTGTCAACATGTTTTCTCTTCTGCCAGAACATCTTATTTTTAGCATATCAGTTTCACTTCCTCTTTTTTTTTTTATCATCTTATGATCTAAGTTTCATCTTATAGGAAGACAAACTCCATTTTAATAAGTGCTACATTCAATTTGTACCTGATTTTGTTAAGACTCATCTATAAGGCCATTAGTAGGTTATCAGGCCTAGTCAGTGCTTTTCAGCTGTACAAAGCTATGTAGCTTGGCCCACCACTATTCCAGTGGATAGATCTTAAACTAGAACGCATATTAACTTGCAGGAAAAGCAAGTCCTTGCTCAGCCAGTCATAGATTTTTAAACCTAGCTGGTATTTTTACAGCCTGAGTCCTAAAATCTGGCCTTCCACCCTTCCGGTGGGCATCCAGTGAGGGCCTCTTGCTGTACTATAATTATACATTCCCCACTTGTCACCCCCTCTGAGGAGGGGTGACACAAAGCTCGTCAAGCTTGTCATCATCCATCCAGAAGGTGGCAAGCTATCAAACTAGAGGGGGAGTTTTGGTCTTACAAATTGTTAGAAGGTATGGTGCAAGATAGGAAACTTCATTCTCAGGTGATATATTATTTGGGCATATGGAATTCCCTTTATATTACCTAATCCCTCGGGCTTAATCCTGATGTCATCTCTCTTGAGGTTTTATGAATGGGACAAATCCATGAGTTCATCTACAAAATCCCATGAAGTATAGGTATGCGGGTACTAGCAATTTCAGGTGGATCATACTAATAAACACTTTCAGGTCTTTCCATGGCTTCTATTATATCTGTTGCATAGTGCATGGAGAGATAATCTAATGTATCTATCTCAGTGGTCCTCGGAAGGAATAGTGGTTTTGATTAAGCATTGTTATGGTGGCTCAACAAATATATGGTTAGTACTCAGATTGCAGGCTGTTTTAGGTTGTAGGTATTCAGAATCCTTAAACAGGTCGGAATTCCTGGACCTTACTATTACTCATCATTGGCATCCAATCATGAGCACTAAAAAGTGGATAGCAAGTATGAGGTTGCCTAATACTGCAAAAAGGGTCAATCCTAAGAAAATTTATATTAACAAAGGTCATGCATGGATTTTGACATATGCATAATGACCTGGAAGTATGGGAAGCATTTTATATATCCGTTACCCCACTTGGAGCTTAGTCAAACCTACAGAAAGACATGCAGCTTAAGTAAGCCTACACCAAAGTTAAACAATTGCATAACTGGTTGATACTAACAGGGTTTACACCTACATTATGATATCATAGCCAGTATTAGGGTTTGATGTTACCCTTGTATCTGAGCAATATCAACTTCAATTTAAATTACATAAACAGAAATAACGGGGAAACTCTTGGAAAAACAATTAGAACAATAAAGGAAATAATAGGAAAATAAAAATAAAACCTTTTCAATATATAGACAGGATTACTGCTAAACTGAAAATAAAACAAAATATGAATCTATAATGTCCGTAAACAGCAACAGTAATTCTCAAATTAAGTATCAGTTCTAAATTCTCTTTCATCGATCATGGTTGAGGCGGTGGAAGCGCTGAAGAATCTGGGCGAAGATCTGGGTTTTCAGGCTGGCCTGCTGAAGGAAGTGGCTGGTCTTGAGATGGTTAGGCTGGTAACCTCAGGTTCTGTGGCTGAGTAAACCCGTATATCTTTCACATGGACCCACAACTTGTGATCCAGTAGTTTGCAAGGTGTAAAGATTATTGCCACAACCTTGGGGGATCTAACATCATTTGGGCCTGGATAGATCTTGAAGACGTACTTGTGGTGTACAAACTTGGATCTTTCCATGTCTTTATTCTAGGCATGCCCCATCATACTCAGTCCATCAAGAGTCAGAGGCTGGCAAAGGAATAAGCAAAATAACTGTATGCCTGAATGATACATTGCTATATCTTGGTGGGCATAATCAGCGTGAACTGAATAAGCAAAAATAATATATAGATGTCAAGAGACATGAAAGACAATGTAAACATGGAGAAAACAGTGCTAATTAAGTGCAAAAGCAAAAGCGAAACCATAAGGGTTCAATAATGAAAAGCCAATTTACATAAATAGCAACAGTATATATGAATTTATATCTCCTGATTGGTAGGGATCAGAGCTTCAACTGCAACCCTCTTAATACTAGGAATTGGGATTTGCATAATATATCCCCACTTCTGGCTTGCATAATGTGCAAGACAGATTGGTAATTATTACGAAGACGTGATCAAATAACAATGGTAAAGTATATGGAACAAAAGAAAAGAGTACAAATAAACTAACAATAAAAATTGATTGTTCGAGTTATTGATGTATGGAGGGTCAAAAATATGGTGAACAAAAATGGTCTAAAGGCACGGATAATGCGTTGCAATCTATCGCCAGTAGGTATGGAATCTTCACCTGCGATGACTAACATTCACCAAGGGAGGCCAGCAGGACTTACGAGTTAGATGATTCAGAAAGAAGGGTGGCTTAGGAAATAGTCATAATCAGAGCAGAAGTCTAATGTGCAGGAATTTAAAACTCATAACTAGTCCAGGTGATGGAAGTATCTTCTGGAATCACGGTCGCTGTCTGTTGTAATAGAGAGCTTATACGTAAAGTGCCATGTAGGTTCTGGAAAAGATGAGCCTGCAAAAATATTTAATACAGCAGAATATTTAAGAGCATAACCAAGAAGGTCTAAGTTAATGACATCATCTGGACAAAAGAAATTTCTCATTGGAGAAGGTAGCGCTTCTTTTTCTTGTCAGAGGTCAGTTGTAGCAGAAGTACCAAACTGGAATAAAGGCGGTAGGTCAGGAATTGGATTAGCAGTCTTCACTCAACCTACAGGACTTAATAAATAGAGCTAATATAAGAAGTAATATCAAGTGGTCAAATCTCAGCACAGGACCATTAGAAAGAAAAAATCAATGAATGCATTGTTAGTTCCTTGGGGCACCAATAGGTGGAGCATAGTCTCAATATATAATATCACAAATTACCAGTAGGAATATAAAAAAAAAATTCTCTTTAAGTCCGTTACTTAGATGTTGCTGACACAGGAAGTCAGCAGAGTCTGAGGAAACATCGTGGTCAGAGTCTGCTCCAGGAAAATACAGCAGTCTTTAATATGATATTTAGAGAGATAGGGAAAAGCCAATATCAGAAATGTAAAAACTATATATTTCTATGAGGCCTCCTCACGTGACCTTTACAAGGTTTAACTAGGTCAAATGAGAAGGACAATAACCTATAGTTCTCTGTAATAGTTCAGAGCCAATTAGGAAAATGAAAATTATATTAAATTCGAAACTGATCCTTTCTATGCTTTCACAATTTGGGCCCTAAATCATGACAGCATATCAAGATTCACATTCAGAGGGATAGCTAAAAATAAGCTTATATATTCCCAGGAATCAATTTACAATTTAGAGTATATTATAAATACAGAGGATAAGCAGCTTTATAAGCAGGAAACAAGTAGAAGCATTTCTTTAAACATTTTAGTAAAATTCAAGGATATAATAACAATTTTTATTAATGCAATAAATGCACAAATTGACCAGTAGGATAAGTTCATATGATATTGGAATAGCTTGTAAGCTTACATTGTAAATTGAATCGTAACACAGAATTACAGAAAAACCCATCTGGTTATTAAAAAATCTGAAACACGTAATGTTTTCCTTGCATCATATACTGAGTTCAAAGCTTTTGTAAAGATGAACTTTAGAGAAAATAAGAACTACAAGGGTTAATCTCTGTCATTCGGTTCTAAGGAAATCACGAAATAACGGTGTTTCCTGTGTCAAATTTGAGTTTACTGCTCACTGCAAGCATTGGACATCTGGATAGCGATCAGGACTAGGGCCAGAATGGTAGTCTCTAGGTCGTCTATTAGTGTCGGGTGGGCTTTTTTTAGGTTGAGACCGGCGGCCACAATTATCAGGGTAATCATTCCTACAGTCCTGGTGATGTGGGTTATCTAGCGAGGGGAGGTCACTCGGTCGCCTGCGGTCTCTCTGTGGCTGTCGTATCTGCATCCGGGAGACACGTAGCGATGGGGAGTCTGAAGGAGATTGACGGTATTGACTATGAGGAAAGTGCCAGCACGGACATTCCATGGCGTAATGTCCTAATTGGAAACAACGGTTGCACTGTACTTCAGTTCGGTGGCTGGGAGTAGGTTGAGAGCGATAATCCCGGCGCTGATTATTAGCACTAGGAGCATTAGATTTATGTGGAATGGGTGAATCGGCTCTTGCAGGGGGCCGTCTACTAGGCCGCGGATTAAAATTGCCCTCACTAGGTATTACTAACGATGTCAGATCGACAGTGTCTGGGATCACGTAATCTGTGATAGTCGATACCCATCTACTGAGGATCTGATAGTGGAGATGACGGGTGGAATCGGGTGTGTATGTGTAAATAAAGTCTAATAACCTTTGCAGATTTTTGGTATTAAAGGTGCCCTTACGGGGCCACGAGAGTCCAGGCTGAAACTTATTCCAGGAATGCCATATTTGGCAAAACTTTATAAGATTTATGTGGTCTCCTGGGAAGTGATTTATCACTCTTTCAAGAGGCAGCATAATGAATTGGGTACCAGAACTCTGGTATGGTAGAACACCGATATCTGGGTTGTGTCAAATTGTACTGGCAAATCTAGTCTTATATAACACCTATATCACTACTATCTGTTACTATTATCTCCTCAAGAAATCCGAATATAAAATTGCCAATAGAAATCCGACTATGAATACAACTAAAAATCACCAACTCCATAGATTATCACAACTAACGTGACAATGAACTACAGGTCCACGGAGGAAATCCGAAAGGTCACACCACCGTCTCGGTGGGGATACCTTAACGGCACACCCCCACTACTGTGTTACCCTGCGCTGGGTAGACAGATAGATATAAGGCGGGGGACACCGCACCGTGCAAAATCTATGCTAAAGGACTCAAATGTCCGTTCCGTCATTCCCTAACTACTCTAACCATGCTCGCTAAATTCCCTACACTATTTCTGACTAAATCCGGGTTAGTACCTAAGCTATATCCAAGTATTTACATGTCCCTAAAACTATGTTTGTGTTAGTACCCTAGCTGTATCTAAACCCCTAACTAGGCACTGTCACCTACCATAGGGACAACACAAGAATTTGCCCCTCAGCAAGTGGAAGCTTCGCAGAGCATCAGTCCCTGAACTTTATCTAACTGTTTCTACACTATATTAAACATCTTATGTATCTTCTGTAATAACTCCAAAAACTCTTATGTATCTTCAGTAATAAATCCAATAACTCTTATATATCTACCATAACTCAAATATCTTCTAATGTCTAGACATTATGTAGTCTGTCCAAAGAAATAGGAACTCACTCCACCATCAAAGTACTTGTACAAGATTTAACTACTCACAAAATGGATGGTAAAGGAATCCCCATAATTCGGAGAGACAGAGAACTAACATTTGCTCACAACCCAATATCAGCGTTAAAATTAGTAAAAGTGTTAAAGAAAAAAAGTTTGAAGATTAGGGATTAAACATAGTGTACATTCTAGTCATTGACCTATACACACCCCCAGTTAACGTTCCAAAGCGTTCTAGACTCAGAAATCCAGGATATACCATGCCGGAATTAGGACAGGCACCCTCCCGACTAACCTCTAGATCAGTAGTGAAACCCAAGCAACTGATCGACACCAGCTATAAGTATATCCAAGGGGGCCAAATATGCCAGTTACGCAAAATCAAACACCTCACTAGAGGACACCTTAGAACAGGTGTATATTCCAAAATTTATAATTTTAGTTACTGTCACCCCAACCACGGTTAACCTGCTTATGGCAGATATTAGTCCCAATATGGGGTGTTTTACCGCAATCCCAGCCAGTACCAGTAATTGTCAATTGTTCTTATTGCAAGATAAAGATATAGAAATAGAAAAGGTATAGAGTATAGGGAATTGGAGTAAAAATTTCCCAATTTTAAATTACAAAATGTAAACAAGGACCTGGCAATAATCTCCAGCCTGGAACAGCAGAGCTTGGCATCATGTCTGTATATTTACGTATATGAGGGACGAACTGTAGGGCACCTTAAGGGCAGCAGCCGATTCTGAAGACTTTAAGGATCCAGCAAGTTTTCAATCAAGTACAGACATCAAACAGATTCTGGGTTTAATTGCACAGAGCTCTGCCGTCCGAGAAGTGTTGGGGAAGGACTCCAACTCTCTGTCTAAATCTTATCTCTTTTATAGCCACAGATCCCAATGCAAGCCAATGGCAGGACCCATTTTTTCCTAATATTTCACAATTTCTGAGATCATATTTTCCTATCCGGCCAGGTGCTTCCGTTCTAGCTATTGCAAGTTATTGTGCAATTTCCTCTTTTGTCAACATGTTTTCTCTTCTGCCAGAACATCTTATTTTTAGCATATCAGTTTCACTTCCTCTTTTTTTTTTTATCATCTTATGATCTAAGTTTCATCTTATAGGAAGACAAACTCCATTTTAATAAGTGCTACATTCAATTTGTACCTGATTTTGTTAAGACTCATCTATAAGGCCATTAGTAGGTTATCAGGCCTAGTCAGTGCTTTTCAGCTGTACAAAGCTATGTAGCTTGGCCCACCACTATTCCAGTGGATAGATCTTAAACTAGAACGCATATTAACTTGCAGGAAAAGCAAGTCCTTGCTCAGCCAGTCATAGATTTTTAAACCTAGCTGGTATTTTTACAGCCTGAGTCCTAAAATCTGGCCTTCCACCCTTCCGGTGGGCATCCAGTGAGGGCCTCTTGCTGTACTATAATTATACAGTAGGTATAAGCAAAGGAGAGCACTTATCCACATTAAGGAGGTAATTCTATAAGCAGATAACTCCTTTTAGGCTCCCTGAGGCTGTAGGGTGAGAACACTGTTCTCTCTATGCTGAAGAGAAGTCCTCCATCTACAGTCCTGCCAGTGGGTGGTGCTGTTTCACTATCACATTGTCAATAGCGAGGGACAGGCAAGTTTTGCAGGACTCCAGGGAACCTGCCTATCCCTAGAGATTGAAAACACAATATTGAAGTGCTACCCCCCACTGGCAGCAATGCAATTGGAGGACTCCTGCTATGCTGAGAGGAAACAGTGATTCTGGAGCTCCATCAGCTCTTCTTCTTAGTGAAACCATGTCTGAAATAGAATCAGATATTTTAAAGCTGGCAATAGTTGACTAACCAATCAGCTGTGAGTTTGTTGGCTCTGACAGGAGAAATGGTTTTTAAATGTCGAGGGCAGCGGACCTATCAGAGGCGCGAGGGCGGGGCCGAGAGAGATGTTGACAGGCTGACAAATCTGACGAACCTTACGAACCCTTCACTTCAGTGAAGCCACGGAGTCAGCTTCACAACGTTGCAGGTCCATTTTATTACACTACACAGCTCCCTAATTTTGCAGTTAAACATCGCAGGGTGGCTGGAGGGGGGGGGGGGAGAGAGGGGGGGCAATGACCCTGGAACTGGGAGGGTGGGTGGGAGGGAGGGAGGGGGGGCCGACCCTGGAACTTGGAGGGGTGGCGGGCGGACCCAGGAACTGGGAGGGAGGGAAGGAGGGAGGGGGTGACCCAGAAACTGGGAGGGAGGGAGGGAGAGAGGGCTGACCCTGCAACTGGGAGGGAGGGAGGGAGGGAGGGGGCCAGGCCACCCTGGAACTGGGAGGGAAGGAGGGAGGGGGGGCCCCTGGCACACACTCTCATTCTCACACACACACTCTCGCACCCAGTCTCACTCTCTCTGTCACACACATTCACTCTCTCTCTATCACACACATACTCTGTAAAACACACACACACTCCAAGGAAAACCTTGCTAGCGCCCGTTTCATTTGTGTCAGAAACGGGCCTTTTTTCCTAGTATTCTATAACACGCAGAACATAAGAATAACCATACTGGTCAGACCAATGGTCCATCTAGCCCAATATCCTGCTTCTAACAGTGGCCAATCCAGGTCACAAGTACCTGGCTGAAATCCAAAGAGTAGCAACATTCCAGAATCCCAGACAGTAACAAGATTCTGGAATCCCAAGGAGTAGCAAGATTCCAGAACCCCAAAGAGTAACAAGATTCCATGGTACCAATCCCAGGGCAAGCAGTGGCCTCCCCCATGTCCATCTCAATAATAGACCATGAAGTTTTCCTCCAGGAACTTGTCCAAACCTTTTTTAAATCCAGATATGCTAACCACTGTTACCACATCCTCCAGCAGCAAGTTCCAGCGCTTAACTACTCCTTGAGTGAAAAAATATTTCCTCTTATTTGTTTTAAAAGTATTTCCAAGTAATTTCATGGAATGTCCCCTGGTCTTTGTACTTTTTGAAAGAATGGAAAATCAATTCACGTTTACCTTGCTACACCACTCAGGATAAGTTGGGGACACGCCCATGCCCCTCCTATGCTCCACCCACATGTACACTCCCTTGAGTTACACGCTAAGGCACTTATGCACTGCATTATAGAATAGCATGGTGGCAGCTATAGAATTCTCCTCCTGCAGCCCATTTATGGCTTGATGAAAGATATGCTACAGTCAGAAAAAGAGAGGAACAGAAGATTAGTGGCTGACTAAATTTCAGTTTTTTCCTAACCATCTACACCTCCTTCCAACATAGGACTAGAAGGCAATACTTTTGCTTACCTGTGAATTACACACAGTGGACAGCATTTAAGAATTTAGTTGGATGAGGAACCTGAGCCAGTTTTGCTGCTGCAGCTACAAGCACTTCACCAACACTGCCTTTGTAGGTAAACGAGTGTAATAAGTAAATAAATGGTGGCACTCCCTGCTCCTGCCAGAAAATAGTAGCCTAGTGGTTAGTGCAGTGGACTTTGATCCTGGGGAACTGAGTTCAATTCCCACTGCAGCTCCTTGTGACTCTGGGCAAGTCATTTAACCCTCCATTGCCCCTGGTACAAAATAAGTACCTGAATATATGTAAACTGCTTTGAATGTAGTTACAAATACCTCAGAAAGGTGGTATATCAGGTCCCATTTCCCTTTCCCTTTATTATTTCAAATACTACCCTTCCCCTGGATATTAGAGCATTTTATAATTTAAAACGCAATCCTGACTTAATCCGCTATATCCTCTTTTCAGAGTTCTATGCGGTATATAATAAGCACCAAATATAAGATGATACAGTAAAAAAAAACAGCAACTCCTATCAATCATCAAAAATTTAGGAAAAAATATAAAACTATCCAGTTAGTAGTATTATTAAGAAAAAAAATCTTAACCTTCTTCTTCAACAATGAGTAATTTGTCTCTGTTCTAAAACAAATCGGAAAAGGGTATATGAAATTTCTTTTTCTGGTGCCCACATGTTGAACAAGATGGTTCAATGGCACCCCCTGCTTTCTGCTTATCAGAATTGTGGACATAGTTCTTCTCCAGTGATAGCACAGCAGGAACAATGTTTCTGCTGCTCCCATTACACAAAGAAAAGTTTCTTTTGATAATTTTCTAAGTTTAAACAGCTGAGCACTTGGCATGCAGGGCTTACCATTGCTTACCATTTTATGTTTAATGCAGGTGCCTTGTACCTAAGCAGCCAGTTTACATCATTTTATATCAGTTGATATATTAATTGATATATTAGTTGATATATTAGTTGACACATTAATTGATTTGATTTGCTTACTTTATTTTTTGTCTATTAGATTGTAAGCTCTTTGAGCAGGGACTGTCTTTCTTCTATGTTTGTGCAGCGCTGCGTACGCCTTGTAGCGCTATAGAAATGCTAAATAGTAGTAGTAGTAGTAGTTGACAGTTGTATAATATAAACACTGCTGGTTTGATATTCAAAGGAAGCTGTATATTCTCTGGTGGCCAGTGAATATACAACTTCCCCATCCATGGATTTTTGTCTCCTATGTTGAAAATTCATCTGAATAGCCCGATACTATCAGTTTAGAAAGGAGCCAGGTTTGGGGTGGTGGCACTGTTACTTATAAGTTAGGCAGGAGTCCTCCAACTATATTGCAGCCAGTGGGAAGAGGTGCTTCAATATTGTGTCTTCCATCACTAGGGACAAACAGGTTCCTTGGAGTCCTGCAGAGCTTTCCCGTCTCTCATTACACAACGCAACAATGATTTTACTACTGAGAGAAAAACATGTGATTTATACTCAATTGAACCCGTCGATTCCAAATATGAACTCCGAATTTGCCTGACAAGGCTAGATTTTAAGTTATACATGCAAAGCCTATTCACTTATAATATTAATGCTTGGGATGCATTTGTGCTAGTAGTGCAGAACTTCCTTGGGAACAGACGAGCTGTAAACTATGCTGAACTAGTAGACAACATGCTTAAAGCATATGAACAACTTGGCTGCCAAATGTCATTGAAAATGTATTTCTTACATTCCCATCTTGACTTTTTCCCACCCAATTTGGGACATGTAAGTGACGAACATGGAGAGAGGTTCCATAAAGACATTTCTACAATGGAGAACAGATATCAAGGCCGCTGGAATCCCAACATGATGGGGGACTACTGTTGGGTTTTGCAACGGGAAAATATGACAATGCAAAAGTAGATGCCTGAAGCACTTTTAACAGTACTGGGCCTTGCTGAAGTAAGACTTTTAAACTGGAATACGAGACTTTTTTTGAAATTTTGTTATTCCATTACATTTTCATACACTGTTTACTACAAAAACTTTGATGTAGATCAGGTAATTGGAGTAAAACTCGTTCTGTAAAAAATTATTCAATGCTTTGCAAGTGCTTAATTCATTTGGGCAAACTTATGCATAACAAAATTTCCTGACGTGTTACAACAATTCTGACTTCGGATTTGGAATACGCACACTGAATTTAGTATAGGACAAATGGTTTTTGCCCAGTAGCACACAACAAAAAAAATTTTTGTTGTGCTGTGTTATTGAAAATGTGATACTGAAACAGCACCCCCCACTGGCATGACTCTAGGTGGAGGACTCCCGTTCAGCTTAGAGGGAATCGTGGGTGGAGGCTTTCAAATTATCCAGATAGCAGTGATATTCAGCAGCTACCTGGACAACTTATACATTTACTTTAGGCCTACTTAAATGTATAGTGGGGCAGGGGTGACAGTACCTATAGTGACGCTGAATATAAGTATTAATTAAAACACTGGCATTCATGCTTAAATTATATACTTGTTGCTGTTGCTGAATGATTGACCCCAGTTGTTTTAGAAATATACATATCAATATTTAAAAGCACAGCAGTCATGGTGGCTGACCTCCTTAAATGCTAATATATAAAAATCTGCAGTACTTAAACATATGACTTTTTGCCACATCCTCCTATATAATAAAGCTCACCTCCAACGTTCTGAGGCTGCCTGGTGGCTTCCGGTGGTGGTGTCCTTCATGGAGTAGATCGTGACATCAGGGAGAGGGGAGGAGCCACGAGTGTCCAATGTGGAGGTGGAGTAGGGAAACGTCAGGGAGAAGGGAGGAGCCGCGAGTGTCCAATGTGGAGGGGGAGGGGCGTTTCCCTACTCCTCCCCCTGCCCAGGAATCTGAACGGAGCGCCAGCGAGGGCCAACGGTCTACGTACTCCTCTCCTCAGGTAGGTGAGAAGCTCACACGCGCGCTGCAGCACATGGGAGCGGGGAACAGGACTCGGATACCGGCGATCGCGTTAATCGTGGAAAACCTTGCTAGCGCCCGTTTCATTGCTTTCTGAAACGGGCCTTTTTTACTATTATTTTATAAAATAACCCTAAACTCTAGCTGGTTTTAACTTGGGGGAAGGAGGAAACTATGTCCTCTTTTTTCCTTCTGTGTTCTTAGACTAGTTTGAAGAAAGGTTCCACATTAGGAGTCACCAACAGGAAAAGGATTGTTGATACATTAAAATCATCTGCTCAGTATGAACCGGTGAGGCCTCATTTAGAAAGCGGTGTACAATTCTGGAGACTGCACCTCCAAAACGATCTCACAGCAGCCATTTTTAATAAATACACCAACCTGTTTACTAAGCCGTACTAGCGGCTGCTGCACAGCAATGCCGACACAGCGCATTCAAAGTGAACGGGTTATATCGGCATTAGTGCACCGGCAGCCACTAGCGTGGCTTAGTAAACAGGGAGGGACAATCATTTATCCTCTTCCTAAAATCACCTATGGCCTAGGTCAAAGATTTCAACCCAGTCCTTGGGGCACACCTAGCCAGTCAGGGTTTTCAGGATATCTTCATTGAATTCAATGATTACACTAAATCCTGAGCTCCAACTTATTACCGGTCACTTTTTTACTTGTACCATATGCTCATAAGTAACCACCACTGCTATTATGAATTTCTCTGCATTTATTTTATGTGCATTTCAAAAACATGTGTACAAAATTATTTCCTCATGACAATATCATATATAGATTTTTCACCACCATACAATCTAACCATGCATTCATCCACTCATACTTCTACATTTACATGAATATACAATCCTTCCACAATGCGACATATTTTTCAGACTTGCCAGGGTACACAAATACTCTGTATTCAATTCTTATCAAAGTCCCTCTAAAAGTCAATAGCCCTAATTATATCACAGTTCCTCCGTGCAATATAACAATGTTCTTATCTTCAGCCCTGACTCAGCTCTTGTTATATAGTTCCGATGAAATGTCCGTCACTGAGTACCTTCAAACCTTGTTCACGGTTCCAATTTCTATGTTCACACAGATTTGTAAATGCTCCCCTTGACAATCCTGTGTTTGAATATTCTGGATAAAAATCCAACTTGCTATCACTCTGTGAAAACCACCGACTGTTGGTATAATATCAGCTTACTTCTCCGTCAAACCCTACGCACACATTGCGTTTCACCTGAAGGCATCATCAGGGGTTTAACTAAGAGGAAAATAGATATGATACCATGGGAATACATAACATTGACATTCGCACTTCAGGCAGTCTTTAACACCTTTCCTATATTTAAATTAACACAATCACCACTTTCTTTGGAATAAAATTTGGCTGCAGCTTTATTTTCCAAATAATACTAAATAACTCATTTTACTTAACATTCACTTAATAACATAACAATTTTCACCAGCTTACTTCACAGAGCGGTTAATAATGCTAAGCCATTCGGTAACGAAACTGGCTCACCTTCCCCAACCTTCCCCCCTCCCCCCATGTGACTTACGGTGCCGTCAAGCCACATCTTACTCATGGCGGTTCCGCCCATGAGTTCTTTTCCATTTCATATATTTCCCCATATTCATTTTACCGCTTCAGGTGCCTCTTAAACCCTCATCCCGGCACCCCCTTTTCTTTAAAAGCTGCTACCATCCTTCCCAAATAACCTCCCCAATCCCCAAAACTCAACTCCCACACAACGGGCGGGCTGGGTAGGGTCCTTAAACTCCCTGCTATCCTCCCTCACCCTTTCCTATCTAACTAATAACCTTTAACCGCCAAAACTTCCTCCTATCCTATCTCTCTCCCTTCCAAACAATCCCCTCCCTTTCTTTACCCAATCACCATCCTTCCTTCTGTTGCTACCTGTCTCCTTACATCTAATCTTACCCACTACCACCCCCCCTCCCCTTCTCTTCCTCTCTTAGCTGCCTTTTATCTCAGTCAATGTTACTACCCTCACAGCTTAACTGTGAGGGCTTCCATATTCTCCAATACCTACTCCATTAATTTTACTGATAAAACAGATACCTATACCTTAAATATGTACCTTAAATATAATATCAGCTGCATCTGCAGATCTGCTCTTCCTCTCCAGGCGTCTGCAAAATGGCACTTTCGCTATTGAACGCCAGTGTATGCGCTCTGCCTTTATACAAAATTCTGGAGGCTATAGCTCCTCCTCCCTACTCCCATTTCATAAACATGTCCAATGGAGATATACTGAAAACCCCAACTGGCTAGGTGTGCCCTGAGGACTAGGTTCAAAACCTATGGCCTAGGTCATCACCTGAAGCTGACAAGAGATCTTATAAAAATTAGAATGTAGGGCCTGGACCACTGTCTGGATGAGGAAAAGTATTAATGATTCTTCCATATCTAACTCAGAGCCTACTGGAAAAGCTTCTGCCACTGCTATCTTGTGATCATACACTTTGCCCCCTCCTTGTCTATTTTTCTTGCTGTAGAGGACATCATTTGTCCCAAGTCTGTGATATATTTGTCCTGAGAGAGCAATCCAATCAGAAATAACTGCAACTTTGTTTTAATGTCCTGTTCTCCTGTCTTCTTACTTTATCAGTGTAATTGTGTGCCTTTCCTCTAATTAAGGGAGTTCCTTTCTTTTCTGAAATTTTTTAATTGTACACCGCTCTGCTCTTCCATGGCAGCTACAGCAGTATAACAAGTTTTAATAAAACCATAAACCATAGAGGCAGGAGCGATCCTTACTGGTATCCCACTTGACAACCGGGGACTTAAGGGAGGGCTGGGGGAGCTGTTTATGGGGAGGGCTGATCAAAGGGTCTGCTGGATCATGTTGAGGGGCAAGGGAGGAGACCACAGCCGATACCTCACTACCCAAAATCTATGCGGGTGCTGAACAATGTTTCCTCTAAGCAGGGCGCATGAAAAATTGCTCATACGTTTTAGGAGTGATGCTCAGAGATTTTACATGGTTACTCACAAAAAAGTTTTTTTGTGATATACACAGAAATGCATATAGCATGTGTGCTCAAAAACTGTTGTATTTTAAAACTTGTTGCTCACACACAAAAATATTTGTACACAGCAGGCCACTCCTTTGAGGAAACATTGGTGCTGAATGATATTCAATGCCAGAACCCACATAGCTAAGTGACCAAAGTTAGGACTGCTATTTATGCGCCAAAGAGGTCACTAGACCACCAGGGCACCTCACTAAGGTAAAAGAGGGGAGGGGAGGAAACGTCTCCTGCCTACCCATCCACCCGCCAGCCTGCCCGTTTTGTCAGCAAATCTCCACTGACCCCAGATTCAGCACTCACCTCTCCCTCAACCCCTTCCTCCAGCCCCAGATTCACCCATCACCTCACCCCTCAGCCTACCTTAAAATGTCTTTGTATAGGTCACCAACAGAGGCAGTGATTCACACAAGTCATTTGCTTCCCAGCCCAGAACCTGCTCTCTGCTGCATCCCACCCTTGCAGAAGCAGGAAGGGGGCAAGATGCAGCAGAGAACAGGCTCCAGGCTGTCACTGCCAGTGACCTGTACAGAAAAATGATTTAAAGTAGACTAGGGGTTTGGTTAGAGAGGAAATGTCAGACCCAGGGCCAGAGGAGGGAGTTGAGGGAGGGGGAAGTGGCAGACCCAGGGCCAGAGGAGGGAGTTGAGGGAGGGGGAAGTGGCAGACTCAGGGCCAGAGGAGGGAGTTGAGGGAGGGGGAAGTGCCATAGCCAGGGCTAGATGAAGGAGTTGAGGGAGGAGGAAGTGCCAGATCTGGTGATGGAGAGGAGGGAAAGAAAGATGGGTGAGACAATGATAGGGAGGGAGGAGGGAAAAGAGATGATGTTGGACCTGAGGGGTGGAGGGGAGGGAGACAGAGGTTAGTGGCTAGATGGGAGGGAGGAGGGAAGAGAGAAGGAGAGATGTCGGACCTGGTGGTGGAAGGGGGAGGAAAAGATATTGGACAATGGCTGGGAAGGAGGAAGGGAAGGAAGAGAAGAGAGATGTTGGACCTGGGGGCAGAGGAGGGGAGGTGATGGAGGGATAGATACTGAACAGTGGGAAGGTGAGAGGGGAGAAGGAAGAGAGATGGTAAGATGTTGACCCAGAGTATAGAAGGAGGGAAGGGGAGAGAAGGAGAATGATGTTGGACCCAGGGAGAGAGAGACGTTTGAGTTTGAGGTGGGAGAGAGGAAGAGGTATTGGACCCTGGGGTAGGAGAGAAGGTAAGAGGGGGGAAGGAAGAGGTGTAGACTCTATGGGAAGGGATGGTGAGAGGGAGAGGTGTTGGACATTGGAGGAGGGAGGGGAGGAGGAAGAGGTACTGGAACCTGGGGGAGAGGGAGGTTGTGGGAGAGGTATTAGGACGGGGGAAGGAGGGTGGGTGGGAGAAGTATTGGAACCTAGGGGGAGGGAGGGAGGCAAGAGATGTATTGTAATCTGGGGCAGGGAAGGTGGGTGGAGATGTATTATACTCTGGAGGGGAAAGAGGGTATAGGGGAGGTATTGGAACCTGGGGAAGGGAGAGTGAGTGGCTGGAGGAGAGGGGAGGGAGGGATGATAGGTATTGGAACCTGGGGGAGGGAGGGTGGGTGGAGACATATGAGATCCAGAAGGGGAGGGAGGGTGGGAAGGAATGATATTGGACCCTGGGGAGAAGGAGGAGGAAAGGGCATTGAACCCTGCAGGGGAGGGACAGTGGGAGGGAAAGGTGTTGGACCCTGGGGAGGAGGAGAGGGAGGGAGAGATGATGGACAACAGAGAGACAAGAGAGGAAGAGATTTTGGATTATGTGGGTCAGAGGAAGGGAGGGAGAGAAAAGAGAGTGAAGATGTTGGACCTGTGGGCAGAAGGGAGGAGGATAGATGCTGGACAATAGGAGGGAGGGAGAGAAGAGAGAGGGAGACATGCTGATCCTTGGGTGGGAGCAGGAAGGAAAAAAGATGGGATGGGGTGGTATGGGAAGGGACAGGGATATGGTCTACAAAAGTAGGGGAGAGATGATGGAGGAGATGCTGAGCTATGAGGGTAGAGGGAGAGGAGATACTTGAAATGGTGGAGCAATGTGGGAAAGCCCATGGGGCTATCAAGGAGATGAGTGAGATCATAGTGAGTACAGAGGGTAGGAATGCGGTAATGAGAAGTAGATGAAAGGAAAGATAGAAGGGAATAGGAGGCTGGGGAAATGAGAAGACTGGAAATAGGAGAGTTGGGGAGTGAGAGAAGGAGATGGAAAGTTGATAGGTAGGCAAAAAAAATTTTTTAAAGGATATGGGGAAGTGGAAGGTAAGAAAGAAGGTGAAGTTTGAATGGAGAGAGAGTCAGAAAAGAAAAAAAGGGAGAAAAGAAAAAAAGGGAGGAAAGAGCTAAAAGGTAAAGATCAGTATGTCAGAGACAGATGTAGTGAGAGAATGGAACAAGACAGGAGGAAAGAGGAGAAATGACAACTAGGCAACAGCCAATGGAAAGACAACAGAAGGCAGACAGGAAAGCAGAAAAGCAGAAAAGAGAAAGTGGGACCAGCACGGTGTAAAAATAAAATGTCCAGACTGGAAAAAAGTGTTTTAATTTTAATGTATTAACTGGAATATTTTAGCTTTGGGAAATGCGTTTCGCAGGTGTCTTTGTATTATGTTGTATTCAAGAGGAAATGCATTTCTATTTTTATTTCTTTAGTGTTGCTGTACATCCTTCTTGAGGTATCTAGTTCAGTTTTTGTATTCATATTTCTATTTGTAATTTATGATCCCTTGTTCTGTATTTGGTGAGTGTCTATGTTTTGCATGTAACCAAGGCGTGGTATTCTGTTTGCATATAGTTTCTGTATAGAACTCTGTAGCAGTCCTACTTTTTCTGTATTACCTTTAGTAGGTGTGTTGGTATTTTAGGGCCCAGTTTAATAATTTTAATACTGCCTATTCATAGGTAGTTTTCTTGCTGTTTGAATCATAGAATTAGAGCTGCTGTCATATGCTACATGTATGTGAGTTACATTTTTTTCAGGTTTTGTAATATTTCACAATGTACCTGTTTGGAGAGATTTAAGTTGCTATTTTTAGGGTTTTTGAATAAAGGTTGTCCTTTTTTCACCAATTCTTGAGGTCCATGTGCTTTTTTCTTGCTGTGCTATTGTTCAGATAACATGAGAATCGGAACATTTTTTGTATTGTGACTTCCATGGAATAATTTCCTAGTTCTAATCTGCGTCTATTATTGGGGGAAAGTTGGATTTGTGTGCATGAAGACCATGTTTACATTTAACTCATAAAAACCGTTGTAGTGGGTCACATGTATAAGCATTGTCCATCAGGCGTGTCCTGACTACCTTTCCTGGGTCACTTTCCTTTACTCGCCTGCAAGGGTTCATTCCCTTCATGACCATCAACTAATTCTTCCAAGTCCAAAACATACATATTTAGAATCCACTAGACACTGCACTTTTTTCTATCTGTCTCTTTCTCTTCAAAGCAACCTATCACATAAGAGCTTTAAAACCAATCTAAACACTTGGCTTTTCAGGCAAGCTTTTGGGGAGGCAGACTGACTGGACTCACCACCCAGAGACAACTTTTAACCCTTTGTCCTTTCTCTCTACTCTTTCTTCTTTGTGTGTTTGTGTATCTCTATTATCATTGAGGGTGTTCCTTTCCCTTTTTCTGTATTTACCTTAGCCTGTACACTGCTCTGTTCCACTCTGGTGGCTAGAGCGGTCCAACAAGTTTCAACAAATAAATAAAAATAAGCAAAACCAGCATGTAGATCTTTCCAAATTTATATCCTGGATGCACCGCCAGCATGATTTACTGACTTTATATTTCTACATTAAGTTTTTGTCTAGAGTGAGTTTTAGAAATATTATGATAGATACATGACCAGTAATTTCTGTTGGATGGAAGATTGGGGGGGGGGGGCATGACCCTTATTGCTCAGGGGCCCCGATCCCTGTCAGTGCTGAATACATTTAGTAGCGCTATAGAAATGATACGTAGTAGTAGTAGTAGTAGTAATAGTAGTCAGTCTACCCTTGATTGCTGTCACCCGTAAAGCTCTTGGCGCCTCCCCGACTCTGCCTCTGGAATGCCCATCTCCTGCCCACTTTTCAAATGGCCAGTCAAACCAGATGTTTAGCAGCACTGCCCAGTTAAGTGCCGCTGAATCTTGGTGACCGGCTCACTGAGCAAATTTAAGTGGGCAGGAGCCTTTCCTGTCTGTGTACATCACTTTGAACATAAACCAGATGGCCTTCTTCACAATGCACATATACTACCAAACTAGCTAATAAATTATCAGAAACAGAATTCTCTGAGAACAATCTGGATTGCGAGAAACAGCTGTATCGTAGTACTGCTTCATACTTGACAACAGCTTTGAGAACTGAATGTACTGTGAAGGAGGGAGTGGAGCACTGAGGACACAACTGTCATTATAAGGATAAAATAGACTGAGGGCTGGATTTGCATTAGAGATCAACCTGGGTCAGATGTGATGCCAGTAGTATGTATGATGTCTCAGCATACACTCTTAGCTGGAAATGGACTCTCCCAGTGTTACCAGGAATGCATTGGATCATATATTCCCATGCTCAATGATATTAAGTATTTCTATGTTAGTTGCAAATGTCTCTTTTGCTTCATTATGGGGCCCTTTTACTAAGTCGCGTAGGCGCCTACGTGTGCCCAATGTGCGTCAATTTTGAGTTATTGCCTGGCTACTGCATGGCCTTTGCGATAATTTCATTTTTGATGCACGTCTGCTACGTGCACCGGAATATATTTTTATTTTCTGGCGCACGAGCGGAAATCAGCATTTTACATGCGTAGACCATTACCACCCAGTTACCGCGTGAGACCTTACCACTAGGTCAATGGTTGGCGGTAAGGTCTCAGACCCAAAGTGGACACACGGCAATTTTCATTTTGCCACATGTCCATTTTTGGCAAAAATTTTAAAAAGGCATTTTTTACAGGTGCACTGAAAAATGATTCTGCGTGCACCCAAAACATGTGTCTACACTACCGCAGGCCATTTTTCAGCGCACTTTTGTAAAAGAGCCCCTATGCTTCCTGTTTGATTTCTGCATGTAAAAAAAATGCCTTTTTACTCATTCTCGCAAATGGGTTCTTCATTTATTGGAATATAATTTTCAACAAGAATGGGATTCCAAAGGGAGGATGAGATTAAAAAAAAAGAAAAAAAAATCTCCCTCCTATGGAAGCAGAAAGGAAAGTAATTCCCAAGTGGTTTAGAGGAGTGGCCTAGTGGTTAGGGTGGTGGACTTTGGTCTTGAGGAACTGAGTTCAATTCCCACTTCAGGCACAGGCAGCTCCTTGTGCCTCTGGCCAAGTCACTTAACCCTTCATTGCCCCATGTAAGCCGCATTGAGCCTGCCATGAGTGGGAAAGCACGGGGTACAAATGTAACAACAAAAAATATTTTAACAAGTAGCAATAGAATGAAAAAAAAAAATTAGTTGTACATTATAATTATTTGCCTGCAGAAAACTGGGTTGAAAGAGAGCAAGGGTTTTAATAGTTAAGGAGGCTTGATCCTGTTTAGAGCTATAGAATTATTTCAGAAGCCATGTAGGCACAGTACTTTCTGGAAGTAGCTTAAAATAAAAAACTGAGGCAGAAATGGAAATGTGTTTTGATTTACTGACATGGTTCAGTGGAATGAAGTCAGTTATCTCAGGCAGCTAAAGGGAACACAGGTTATTAGGTGAAGGTCAGTTTGAACTGTTCAATGTAGGACAGAGGCTAAGAGTAAAATAGGAGAACTTTTCTTACCTTTGTTTCTTAACTCACAGCTTGGTCGCTGGGAGAAAAAAAAACCTATAAACAAGAGATTTGTAATTAGATATACATATACAGATATATCTATTATTACTTTAATACAGAGGAATAAAGAAGGCATTAAGTGTACCAGAAGTGCAGGAGAAAAGGGTGTTGTTAGATTTTAGCCAAGAGACATCTGACATAGGATCTTTGCCAGCATCTTTTAAATAGAACTTTCTCTCTTCTCAAAGTAACCTGTAAATGTCTGGTTACATATAAAAGTAATAGGTATATTTTCTTAGATCTCACTCACATAGGAAATGTCTTTGTTGATAATGTTTTTCTGGGATATTGGTATCTGGTTTTTGCTTTGTTTTCTGTATTTCTGTATTATATATATGTAATCCCCACTTTGAAGTGGTCTAGGTGACTGTCTAGGCTATGCCCTAGGTAGTTGGACAAAAAGGGTACACACTGGTTTTAAAATTACATCCCAAAGCAGTGTAGTATTTGTAGTCCATGATTCTATCCATTGAAATCAGTGCTGCAGATCCCATAATGCACCATGATGAAGCTGACATAAATCCAGGACAGGCCAAAAAGTCTTCCTCCTGGAATGGGTAACTTGGCAGCTCTGCATGGCCTTGCAGAGCCACACCCATTTGGCAGACTGCATACATCTAATCAAAGTAAATGCGTGTTTTCTTGCACTATCCACCAGTTTTATACTAACCAGCTGGTGTGCCTAGACAGTACCTAGACTAGAGATTGCTCTCTATTCAGCATGCTGCCTTGCCCACAACCAACATGACTGTGGGCTTAGGAAGATGTGCAAACAGCTGATTTCTAGCTATATATTTACATATTTAAAACAACATATCAAATTATAGGTGAGTGAAAGGAAAAAAACTATATACAAATATGGGGGATATATACATGAAGAGGGAAAGGAACTGTTATACATGTCTGTTGTCTCACAATAGCTACCAGTCAGGTACAAACCAGCAGGTGTGCTTTGTCATTGCACAGACTAGAGTTTACTCTGTGTTCAGCAGGCTTGAGGACAGGAGAATAGTATAAGTACCATGGGCACACCTTGTCCAGCATATTATCTCCCTTTCCCCCCCAGAAGGTGCACTATCTCCCCTTCCCCCACAGGTATCTGCCACCACTGATGGCAGGTGGCCAACAAGCTGGTCGTGTGTGGTCCCAGCAGAAGCTTTATGGAATCCAACAGCTAGGACAGGGGCCCCAGATTCAGGGTCTGCTGAATATGAGGGCCAAGACAGGGATTAAGGGACAGGTAACTCTTCTTCTTCGAATTAGAAATTCAGAAATGAGCAATTGATCACATATACCAGACTATATTTGTGAAACATAAAAGCATTGCAATGACAGTCTCATGGGAAAGGTAGGGGTGGGTGGGGAGGGGAGTTGAGAAACAGGAAGAGATGGGTGGGTGATCAGAGGGTAGTTTATAATGTGATAGGAAACCCGGACCTTTGTTAAGTCCTGTCTGGTGAATGCCAAAATATTTCTTCATTTTAACTTCAAAGGTTTTACATTCCTGCGTGGTTTTGAAATTTCCTTTCAGTATTCTCACCATAAAATCATTAGTGCAGTGCTCTGGTCTGGCAAAATGCTGTCCTACACAGGTGTCACCCTGGTTAGCATTGTAGTTTCTGATGTGGTGTCTGTGTAGATTTAATCTCACATTAAGCATTCGACTGTCTCTCCAACATAGCATCCTTTTTCACATTTTTTGCATTGAATAATATACACTCCCTTTGAAGAACAGCATGTGTAGGATCCCCGAATACTGAACGTTTTTCCCATGTGAGTAACTGTGGGGGGTCCTGTGATATGTGTTAGCACAGTTTGCAACTTGATATCTTGTAGGGACTTGTACCATTCTCCTTTTCAGTTTCTATTGGAAGTTTTGTTTTCACTCATTTTTGTTTCAGATTTGGTGGGTGTTGAAAGGCCAGTATAGGTGGAACTGAGGATATCTCTTTCAGTAATTCATCCTCCTGGAGTATTGGTTGTAGATCTTTTATGATTCTTCTCAGTTTTTCTAGCTCTGGATTGTATGTCACTACAAGGGGCACTTTCTCTGTGATTTTCTTTTGTTTGTACTGCAGTAAGTTCTCTCTGGGTGTTTTAAGGGAAGAGGCAATCTTCTTGGAGATTATTTGGGGGTTGTATCCTTTTTGAATGAAGGATTCAGTCAGGGTTGTGAGGTGTTTATCTCTGTCTTTAGGGTCAGAACAGATGCAGTGGTATACAGTGTATAATGGATTCTTTTGTATGTGAAGTGTGAAAGCTAGAATTGAGGTAGCTGCATCTGTCAGTTGGTTTCCTATATATAGATGTTTTTATATAGCCATTGTTGATAGAGACTATGGTGTCTAGAAAGCTGATTTTTTTCTGTGGAGTATTCAATTTTGAATTTGGTTGCGGGATGATGATCCATGATGAGATGTTGTTTTCTCTGGGACTTTTCAGGAGAGAAGTCAGTTTTGTTTTTATTTTATTTTTTGTTTGTTTTTTTGTTTTTGCTTCCTTCGGAAAGCAGTGTGTTGTTTTTTTTACTTGGATGTCTTGCAGTTCCTTACTCGGTTGGTCCAAAAGGTAGGGATGTAGTTCCTGCAAGTTTTTCATGATTTCTTCTGTCTGGGTTTTTATCATTTTCTTCTTTTTGTAGAGTTGATATATAAGTTTGTTTCTCAGTTTCTGACTAGTGCATTTGCAGAGTTTTTCAGCATAGTCAGAATTGTAAGTAATGGCCAACGGATTTTTGATCTTGAGTCCTTTGGGAATGATGTCATTGTTTTTCCAGATTGTCAGAAAATAAAGGTGGCTGTTCAGTTCTGTTTATTTTCTATAAGTTTGCTCATATGTTTCTTCATATGGCTGTATGTGGTATCTTTCGTCTTGGGTAACGTGGTAAGGTAGCCATGTTAGTCCACTTTTAAAGGTAATAGAAATAAAACAAGACACACAGAAACTATAACACAATTAATCAAATTCATTCTAACTCACAACTATTTCTGGCTCAATAATGTTTCAATAATGATATTTATCTGCAAATCATAGGCACTGCTTTGGGCACCAGGATGGCACCACAATATGCAAACCTTTTTATGGCAGAACTGGAGAGGACATTCTTAAATAATAGCCAACTAAATTGTTAAAATACTACCAGTATATTGATGACATTTTTATGATTTGGACTGAGGGAGAAGAGACTCTCAAACAATTTTGCACTTCTTTCAATGCATACTAAGGATTATGTTGGAGAGACAGGTCAAATGCTTAATGTGAGAATGAATTTACACAGACACCACATCAGAAACTATAGTGCTAACCAGGGTGACACATCTGTAGGACAGTTTGGGGCTAAAACATATAATACCATGCCTCCCATAGAGTCAGGTAAAGAGGGCACAGACATACGTAAAAAATTATAAATATAGCACTCTGGAATGACATGTGAAATGATATGTCCCTCTAGACAGCAGTAAGCAAGCTCACCCTAGTCCAAAGAAAGAATTGATATGAAAGAACACAAGATTCAGACACTGTTAAAAAAATAGAAAATCTGTTTATTAACTATATTGGCAGCAATAATAGCAATGCAAAATCAGAAACACTTCACTTATGCAGAATTACCCACAAAGATTATAGAACAATGAATTTATGCATCTGTCAAGCAGGGTGTGGAAAACACATACTAGCTCCTAGTTCTAGAAATTATAGAACACATGACTCCCAAGGCACTTAGAGAAAATAGTTCATCCTGATAGATGATAACACTCTCACACAATCACGAACACTGGATCCAGGAGTAGTCAAGTAGCTGTTTTAGACAGAGACACCACAGCTGGGATAGCAAGTCTGTTTCTTCTCTTGGGAAGGCAATGGCAGAAACCCAGGCAGGTTAGCAGATGGTAGCTCTTCCCAAGCAGGTCAGTATGCAGGCAGGGGGGGCCCACTTCTTTAATGAGCCATTAGTGAGTGGCTAGCTCAGCTGGCTAAAAGCCAGACTTTACTCCATCTTCTTCTTTCTCCTCATGATGTTGTCTGGAGCCCTTCTTATACCTTTTTCTGGGGATTTGAAGAATCATGCTGACCCATGACCAATTCTGGTGTTTTCCATTGTTATGACTTTGAGGGATCATAAACCTGGCTTCAGACACTGTAGCTATTCTTCTCTTGTCCATGAAGGTCCCCAACTTGGTAAACACAGTTGTTATGAACAGTTGTTTTTGCCTCTGTTAGCCTTGATGTGTCAGCAATGTGCCTATTACAGGAACGAGTCTCTGCATGAAAACTAACATGGCCTAAGTCTGTGAATAGTGCCTTTCTGGAGGGGATCACTTGCTTTGTCTCCACAGTCCCCCCTCTTTCAAGGAATTTAGTTTAAAAGAAGCTAAAGGGTTTGAAACACTATCTAACAGACAAAAAATGTGTGTAATCTTATCCACCAGGACATACACAGTAACATGATCATGAAAAAGTCTGCCGTTAATAGAACATATGTTAGTTCAGTGATAAGGCAATGCAATGCAACAATCTTAACAACACAGATGAACAGAAAAGCATATGAAGTGGTCTCATGGGTTGTTGTAAGGTTGCAAGCAACTTACATGACCTCATTCAATGTCCAAAAGTAAACCAGTGATGCAAAGATCTCAATGACTGTCCATAAAAGTCAAAACACTTATCAGTTACTACTACTACTACTTATCATTTCTATAGCGCTAATAGACGTATGCAGCTCTGTACACTTGAACATGAATCATTGGAAAAAAATGTCACTTATATCAAGGTGGCAATAATGCGATGACATTAACACATTGTGGTAAAGGTTAAGGGATCAAGTAGGTATAGCAAATCCAGTAGGCGATATCTAGGGCATTGGATACAGTTCATCAAGATTAGCTAGATACTGGATGTACATAAGCACATAAGCACCGCCACGCTGGGAAAAGACCAAAGGTCCATCAAGCCGAGCACTCCGACAGCGGCCAATCCAGGCCCCAAGAACCTGGCAAAAACCCAAAATTTAATAACGATCAATGGACTTTTCCTTCAAGAATCTATCCAGTCCCCCTTTAAACTCAGCAAGGCCAGCTGCCGTCACTACCTTCTCTATGAGGCTTGCAACAGGTGGTAATGAACAACAAACAAATGATGCTATCAATGGTGAAATGATAAAATGATAAAGCTGCTGAATGGCCATCAACAATACAGGTAATGTCCATTGCGGAAGCTGTATGAATAGAACAAGTGCACCAAACTGTAAATCAGTTTCTGATGCTGCAGAATAAGAGCAAAGTAAACCTGTGCTCTTTACACAATGCATGTTAACGGTGTAACATAACACATGGACAATAAGTAATGGAACACTAAAGTGCAAATCTTACATCATACATGGTTACAAGTCTCATTAATAACCAAATATCATACAGGACTGTATCATGGAATTGAAAGGCAACAGCAAAAACAACACAGTGTGTGGAAAAACCGTGTTCTTGCTTTGATACTATGATATAAAAGTGGCATATTGACAAGGCAGCTTTATTTAAAAAGAACGGCTTTGTGGGTAGAAGGGAAAACCGTCAAGTCAGGAAAAAAAGGGAAAACCATTGAGACAGGAAAAAACGCTTCATATGTATTTGCACTAAAGACAGAATCTTATCATATAAAGCAACAAGCAACCAAACTTAGGAGCCCTTTTACAGAGCGGCGGTAAGTCCAACATGGGCTTACCACTTGGTTTTTCGGGACTACCACCGGCCCAACGTGGCCGCCAGCTGTAGTCCCGCCCTGGGCGTGTGCCATTTCTGGGGGAAAAAGACCCCCCCCCCCGGAAATGGCTTGCGTGGCGGGAACCCAGCGGTAAGGCATTGTGTGATATAGTAGTGAGTTGGGACTGTTTGAATGGTATATTTCTTGGGTTTTATAGGCATGTATAAGTGGTTTGGTGTGGTGGTGTGATTGTTTGGATGCTTGTGTAGGGTGGGTTGGGTCGAAGTTTCTGCAATGTGTTTTGCTAATATTCCTGTGATTTGAGGAAGGGATAGGTATAGGGATTTAAGAGGAAATTTTAGGAAGATGAAATGAGTTCCTACATTGATTTCTGTCCCTGTAGAACCTTATGTAAAATCTTCACTTAGTTTAAGTGGAAAGTTTGTATTAATGAACGCTAGGTCAGTCCAGAATGAAGTATCTGTTTTGACTGATCTCATAAGGGATGAGAAGATTGATGTTTGTTGTATTACAGAAGCATGGTTATATGAGGAGGATGTTGTTTTGTGAACCTATTGTGCCCTGTGTTGTACTCTGCATTATTTCAAGCAAGGAAGAGAAGGAAGGGGGATTGGTGTTAGTGATTTGTAACAATAAATTTCAGTTGACTAAAATGGAACGTATCCAAGTGGAGGGTGTTGAAATTTTGGTATTTGTCTCTTGTGTGCTAAACTTAGTAACTTGTTATGCTGCTCCAGGAGTACTCTATCAAAACTATTAACCTTTGATTGAATAGTTAGCGGGTTTTGAAGTTACCTTTATCTAAGACAATTTTGTTGGGAGATTTCAATATCAGAATTGATACTGCCGATTCTGATGAAATAGTTTGGAATTTTTTGATGACTATGCAGGCCTTAGGTTGGAATCAGTGGGTGAACGGGCAGCCCATATTGGAGGTCACATGCCAGACTTAATTTTCACTGTTCAGGAGATGCTATTAGGGTCCTTTTGGATGGGGTATATTGCTCCTTTTCGACAGATCAAAGACGTAGCGGAGAGACTGAATGAATTCTTTGCTTCGGTCTTCACCGAGGAAGATTTGGGTGGGATACCGGTGTCGGAAATGGTATTTCAAGCGGACGAGTCGGAGAAACTTACTGACTTCACGGTAAACCTGGAGGACGTAATGGGGCAGTTTGGAAAACTGAAGAGTAGCAAATCTCCTGGACCGGATGGTATTCATCCTAGAGTACTGATAGAACTGAAAAACGAGCTTGTGGAGCTACTGCTAGTGATATGCTACTTATCCTTAAAATTGAGCATGGTACCGGAAGATTGGAGGGTGGCCAATGTAACGCCCACTTTTTAAAAAGGCTCCAGGGGAGATCCGGGAAATTATAGACCGGTGAGTCTGACGTTGGTGCCGGGGAAAATGGTAGAGGCTATTATTAAAAACAAAATTACAGAGCACATCCGAGGACATGGATTACTGAGACCAAGTCAGCATGGCTTTTGTGTGGGGAAATCTTGCCTGACCAATTTACTTCAATTCTTTGAAGGAGTGAACAAACATGTGGACAAAGGGGAGTCGGTTGATATTGTGTATCTGGATTTTCAAAAGGCGTTTGACAAGGTACCTCATGAAAGGCTACAGAGGAAATTGGAGGGTCATGGGATAGGAGGAAATGTCCTATTGTGGATTAAAAACTGGTTGAAGGATAGGAAACAGAGAGTGGGGTTAAATGGGCAGTATTCATAATGGAGAAGGGTAGTTAGTGGGGTTCCTCAGGGGTCCGTGCTAGGACCGCTGGTTTTTAATATATTTATAAATGATTTAGAGATGGGAGTAACTAGCGAGGTAATTAAATTTGCTGATGACACAAAGTTATTCAAAGTCGTTAAATTGCGACAGGATTGTGAAAAATTACAAGAGGACCTTACGAGACTGGGAGACTGGGCGGCTAAATGGCAGATGATGTTTAATGTGAGCAAGTGCAAGGTGATGCATGTGGGAAAAAAGAACCCGAATTATAGCTACGTCATGCAAGGTTCCACGTTAGGAGTAACAGACCAAGAAAGGGATCTGGGTGTCGTCGTCGATAGCACACTGAAACCTTCTGCTCAGTGTGCTGCTGCGGCTAAGAAAGCGAATAGAATTTTGGGTATTATTAGGAAAGGTATGGAAAACAGGTGTGAGGATGTTATAATGCCGTTGTATCGCTCCATGGTGCGACCGCACCTTGAGTATTGTGTTCAATTCTGGTCGCCACATCTCAAGAAAGATATAGTAGAATTGGAAAAGGTGCAGCGAAGGGTGACTAAAATGATAGCGGGGATGGGACGACTTCCCTATGAAGAAAGACTAAGGAGGCTAGGGATATTCAGCTTGGAGAAGAGACGGCTGAGAGGAGACATGATAGAGGTACTGTATATAAAATAATGAGTGGAGTGGAACAGGTGGATGTGAAGCGTCTGTTCACGCTTTCCAAAAATACTAGGACTAGGGGGCATGCGATGAAACTACAGTGTAGTAAATTTAAAACAAATCGGAGAAAATTTTTCTTCACCCAACGTGTAATTAAACCACCTCTCCCTCCACTACTCCGTTCCCCTCTCTCTCCTTCCCCTCATTCCCTTTCCTCCTTTCCTGAAGTTACTATTGAGGAAACTACACTTCTCCTTTCTTCCTCAAAATGTACCACCTGTTCCTCTGATCCCATTCCCACCCACCTTCTTAATGCCATCTCTCCTGCTCTTATTCCTTTTATCTGTCACATTCTCAACCTCTCACTTTCCACTGCGACTGTCCCTGCTGCCTTTAAACATGCTGTGGTCACACCTCTCCTTAAGAAGTCTTCACTCAACCCTACTTGTCCCTCTAATTACCGACCCATCTCCCTCCTTCCTTTTCTCTCCAAATTACTTGAGCGTGCTGTTCACCGCCGCTGCCTTGATTTTCTCTCCTCACATGCTATTCTTGACCCACTACAATCTGGTTTTTGCCCTCTCCACTCAACCGAAACTGCGCTTACTAAAGTCTCCAATGACCTATTACTGGCTAAATCCAGAGGTCAATATTCCATCCTCATTCTTCTTGATCTTTCCGCTGCTTTTGACACTGTCGATCACAGCATACTTCTCGATACCCTGTCCTCACTTGGATTCCAGGGCTCTGTCCTTTCCTGGTTCTCTTCCTACCTCTCCCTCCGCACCTTTAGTGTTCACTCTGGTGGATCCTCTTCTACTTCTATCCCTCTGCCTGTCGGCGTACCTCAGGGTTCTGTTCTTGGTCCCCTCCTCTTTTCTATCTACACTTCTTTCCTTGGTTCATTAATCTCATCCCATGGCTTTTCCTACCATCTCTATGCTGATGACTCCCAAATCTACCTTTCTACCCCTGATATCTCACCTTGCATCCAAACCAAAGTTTCAGCGTGCTTGTCTGACATTGCTGTCTGGATGTCTCAACGCCACCTGAAATTAAATATGACCAAAACCGAGTTTCTCATTTTCCCCCCCAAACCCACCTCCCCGCTCCCCCCGTTTTCTATTTCTGTTGATGGCTCTCTCATTCTCCCTGTCTCCTCAGCTCGAAACCTTGGGGTCATCTTTGACTCTTCTCTCTCCTTCTCTGCTCATATCCAGCAGATTGCCAAGACCTGTCGTTTCTTTCTTTACAACATCCGTAAAATCCGCCCCTTTCTTTCCGAGCACTCTACCAAAACCCTCATCCACACCCTTGTCACCTCTCGTTTAGACTACTGCAATCTGCTTTTTGCTGGCCTCCCACTTAGTCACCTCTCCCCTCTCCAGTCGGTTCAAAACTCTGCTGCCCGTCTCGTCTTCCGCCAGGGTCGCTTTACTCATACTACCCTTCTCCTCCAGACCCTTCACTGGCTCCCTATCCGTTTTCGCATCCTGTTCAAATTTCTTCTACTAACCTATAAATGTACTCACTCTGCTGCTCCCCAGTATCTCTCCACACTCGTCCTTCCCTACACCCCTTCCCGTGCACTCCGCTCCATGGATAAATCCTTCTTATCTGTTCCCTTCTCCACTACTGCCAACTCCAGACTTTGCGCCTTCTGTCTCGCTGCATCCTACGCCTGGAATAAACTTCCTGAGCCCCTACGTCTTGCCCCATCCTTGGCCACCTTTAAATCTAGACTGAAAGCCCACCTCTTTAACATTGCTTTTGACTCGTAACCACTTGTAACCACTCGCCTCCACCTACCCTCCTCTCTTCCTTCCCGTTCACATTAATTGATTTGATTTGCTACTTTATTTATTTTTTGTCTATTAGATTGTAAGCTCTTTGAGCAGGGACTGTCTTTCTTCTATGTTTGTGCAGCGCTGCGTATGCCTTGTAGCGCTATAGAAATGCTAAATAGTAGTAGTAGTAGTAGTAGTAAACTCTGGAATTCGTTGCCGGAGAAAGTGGTGAAGGCGGTTAGCTTAGCAGAGTTTAAAAAGGGGTTGGACGGTTTCCTAAAGGACAAGTCCATAAACCGCTACTAAACGGACTTGGGAAAAATCCAAAATTCCAGGAATAACATGTATAGAATGTTTGTACATTTGGGAAGCTTGCCAGGTGCCCTTGGCCTGGATTGGCTGCTGTCGTGGACAGGATGCTGGTCTCGATGGACCCTTGGTCTTTTCCCAGTATGGCATTACTTATGTACAGTACTTATGTACTTTATTTTAGTGTGAGACTGGTTGGGAAGAGTGGCAGAGGTAGAGAGTTCAGAAGTTATACTTGTCACAAGTCATTTGAGATTAAGGATTTAAGAAAAGTTTAATCTCCAAACTAGATGAGGAAGGTATCAGTAGTGGATAGTGTGGATTTAGTGGTGGAAAAATGGAATGTATGTTTGAAGGGAGCATTAGATGAGGTAGTTCTTGTATTTGAAAAGAGCATTAGGGTACATAAGATGCCCTGGTTCTCTGAGGAATTGCGTCTATTAAAGCCGAGTGTGCGTAGGGTCAAAAGGGAATGGAGAAAATTCCTTCAAGGGTTACGCAAGAAAGTTTTCTTTCCCAGTTGGTACAGTAAAAACAGATAGTACAAACAATTTTATCTACTCTGGTTCAGAATTCTGGAAAGTCTCCTGGGTTAGATTCCCAAATATCTAGTGCCAAATTTGCTCATGGCTTTGTAGAGAAAGTGTGTAAGTTTGAGCCTTCAGAGTTGTTAATTGATCAGTACAGAGACAAAGATGAGTGTGCTCAATGGCAGGAGTTTCAAGTGGTTACGAGTGAGTCTGTGGGTAAGATATTTTCTCGACTTAATAACAGCTTTTGTAAAACTGATGTTTGTGCACCCTCTGTGGAGAAGTCTTCGCAGACAGTGGTGGCACCATTTTTTATGATTATCATCAATAAATGGTTTGCAGTAGGGGTAGTCTGCACATGTTGTCCATTAGATTGTAAGCTGACTGCACATGTTGTCCATTAGATTGTAAGCTCCTTTGAGCAGGGACCGTCCTTCTTTGTTAAACTGTACAGCGCTGCGTAACCCTAGTAACGCTTTAGAAATGTGAAGTAGTAGTAGTAGTACCTGCTGAATTGAAGAAAGGTGTTGTTAAACCTATTTTGAAGAGTGGGGTAATGAATGTATCTTTGGTGGCTAATTATAGGCCAATCACCTCACTGCCTTTTCTGGCAAAAGTGATGGAGAAGATAGTGTATGATCAGTTGAGTGATTTGTTTTTTGGAGCAGCACAATATTTTGAATGTGAATCAGTTTGGATTCCATCTGAATCATGACACAGAGACTTTGTTGCTATCCTTATTTCATTTGATTAGAGTGGGCTTTCATAAGGGTCAGAGATTTTTGCTCATTGCTTTAGATATCATGGCAGCCTTTGATACTCTAGTTCATAATATCTTGATACAGAGACTAGAATCTATTGGGGTGGATGATACTGTCTTAAGTTGGCTTACTTCATTTGTAGAAGGCAGAAAATGTTGTGCTGTGCAGGCATCAGGCAAATTTGATTTTGTTAACATTACCACAGAAGTACCTCAAGGTTCCTGTCTATTGACTGTGTTGTTTAATATCTTCCTTTTACCTTTATATATGATATTTAATTTAATTTTTTTATTTGTTACATTTGTATCCCACATTTTCCCACCTATTTGTAGGCTCAATGTGGCTTACATAGTACCGGAAGGCGTTTGCAGATTCCGGTGTGAACAAATACAATGTGATGTTGTGGTAAGATAAAGTTCATATGGCACAGCCACATTAGGAATCGTAGAGCGGAAGAGTTGTGTTATATTCATTACGTGCTTTAGTTTTCTTGTGTAGCCAAGATCAGGCATTTAAGTTGGATCGGAAGGGTATGCCTTTTTAAACAGGGTGGTTTTTAGTATTTTCCGGAAGTTTAGGTGGTCATACGTTGTTTTCAAGGCTTTTGGTAGCGCGTTCTACAGTTGTGTGCTTATGTACGGAAAGCTGGATGCGTAGGTAGATTTGTATTTAAGTCCTTTACAGATTGGGTAGTGTAGATTTAAATATGTTCGTGTTAAATCGGATGTGTTTCTGGTCGTTAAGTTGATTAACAAGCTCATTTTCGAAAGGGATCGCCGGCAATCTTCCAGCACAAATCGGGAGATTGCCGGCGATCTCCTGATTCCGGCCAAATCGGTATTATTGAAAGCCGATTTTGGCCGGCCCCAACTGCTTTTTCATTGCGGCGCCGGCCAACCTTCAAGGGGGCGTGTTGGTAGGGTAGCGAAGGCGGGATGGGGGCGGGACGGGGGCGTTGGTACGGGATGGCCGGTTTCACCTTATAATGAAAAAAAATGGCCGGCTCGAACGCGCATTTCACCGGCCGGACTTGGTCCATTTATTTTTAGGACCAAGACTGAAAAAAGTGCCCTAACTGACCAGATGACCACCAGAGGGAAGTGAGAATCACCTCCCCTTACTCCCACAGTGGTCACCAACCCCCTCCTACCCAAAAAAAAACCTAAAACTTTTTTGGCCAGCCTGTATGCCAGCCTGAAATGTCATACCCAGCTCCTTGACAGCAGTATGCAGGTCCCTGGAGCAGTTTTTAGTGGGTGCAATACACTTCAGGCAGGTGGACCCAGGCCCATCCCCCCCCTACCTGTTCCACTTGTGGTGATTAATGTTGAGCCCTCCAAAAAAAACCTCCAAAACCCACTGTACCCACATGTAGGTGCCCCCCCTTCACCCCTTAGGGCTATGGTAATGGTGTAGAGTTGTGGCGAGTGGGTTTTGGGGGGCTCAGCACCCAAAGTAAGGGTGCTATGCACCTGGGAGCTATTTTTTAAATGCCCCCAGGGTGCCTGGTTGGTGTCCTGGCATTTGAGGGGGCCAGTGCGCTACAAATGCTGGCTCCTCCCACGCCCAAATGCCTTGCATTTCGCCGGGTTTGAGATGGCCAGGCCCGGTTTCCATTATGGCTGGAAAATGAAGCCAGCCATCTCATATAAACCTGGCGATCCTGTTCTAAACCCGATGAGCGATTTGGCCGGCGCCAAGCATATTTCGAAAATACTCTTGGCTCCGCCCCGTCGATTTGGCCGGCGCAATTCGATTATGCCCCTCTAAGTCTGTCATGTATCCAGGGGCTTTGCCGTAGATAACTTTGTGAACCAGGGTGCAGATTTTGAAGGCAATGCGTTCGTTGATTGGGAGCCAGTGTAGTTTTTCGCAGAGGGGTTTTGAATGAACTGGTTTACAATTTCAAATTTACGCAGACAATCAATTTTTAGTCTCAATTGATGATGATCCTGAGAGAGGATTTGATAAACTAAGAGGGGTATTATCTGTAATTCAGAAATGGATGTTCAACAATCACTTAAAATTGAATGTTGTCAAAATGCAAAGTTTATTTTTTGCTAACAAGTTGAATTCTAGTTTTCTGAAGGAGTTTGTTTTTTAGAGAAAATCTATCCCTATTGTTAACAAAATGCACAGCTTGGAGGTGATTATGGATACCACATTGTCAACGAAACATCATGTACTAAAAGTGATTGGAAAAGTATTTTGTAAACTGAAACAGTGCGACATTTGAGAGGTCTACTGAGTCTGGACAATTTTCATACAGTAATATGGAGTGTGACTGTTCCTAGCTTAGATTATTGCAATGGGCTGTTCCTGGGTATCAGGAAATATCAGCTCAGGACACTAAAAGTTACCCAAAATGCTGTGGCAAAGATGTTAGGGGGATGTAGTCACTTCGAGCACCTGTGCTCTAGCGACTACATTGGCTACCTATGGAATACAGAATTCGATTCAATAGATTGTATCCTGATTTTCAAAGGGTTACATGACAGGATTTCTGTTATTCTTACTGCCAAACTCTGTTGTTCATCAGTCAAAAAGATTGTTACATTCTATGAATTCTGCTATTCTAGATGTACCCAATTATCAGGATGTTAGGTTGAAGGAATTTCAGCACTCAGTTTTTCATATCGCAGGACCACAATTTTGGAATCAACTCCATTAGTGCATTAGAGAATTGTAGGAGATGAGTGGCTTCAGGAAATCATTAAAAGCGTTTTGTTTCGTCAGGCATACAATGCAAGCTGATGTTTACTAGGGAGGGTCTTTGTGGTGGGGACTTAGTGGTATTTACTTAATATTTTAAGTATGAACTGTATTTTTGTTCTGTCTAGATTGAGTTTATGATAATGGCTTAGTTGTTATGTATTAGATCTTCTTATTATGCCACTGTTTGTTGTACTCCACCTAGAAGACTATGGATAAAGCGGAATATACATTTAAATAAATACATCATCATTTGCTCATTTCTGATCCGAAGAAGAAGAGTTACCTTCAAAATCTCATCAAAAAATGTATTTAGTCCAATAAAAAAATGTATCATCTTATTTTATTTTATTTTGTTTGTCTTGTTTTATTTCTATTTATTACCAGATTAATTTGAAAGAAACCACACTCAAGCTAAAAAGTAAATATTGGAATGGAATTGAACCTGCATTATTTGTACCTTTCACTCGAAGGTAATTTGTAGGAAGTGACAAGGTACATGTTTTGACATGTTACATTATTGCTGAGATATATATCTCTATGTCTTTTGTTTTTGCTTTGTTGAAAAGACGCAAACTCAAATATTGGCTTTATAGCTTAAAGAACCAAAATATTTGTAGAAAGTCTATTTCTATATCTGTCTACTTAGATATTTCTAGATTTGCGAAAAAGACCAGGGGGTGGAATTGTGTGGGGAAACATATATGGTATTTTTCACAGTGGAAATTCACTAGTTAGTTTGATAGCATATTAGTAAACAGAGTTCTCTGAAAACAATCTGGAATGCAAGAAAGGGTTGCATCGCCTTGGAACTTCCTGACACATGACAACAGCCCTGAGAGCTGAAGCTACAGTGGTGGAGGGGGTGGAGTACCAGCATTAAGGACAACACTGAACTGGCCAGGTGGTCCCTGAAGCAGGAGAAAAGGATTATGATTCTAAACGACCGTAAAGATTTTATGTGCAGGCCTTCTGCTGCTCTATTTTTTTTTTTCAGATTGGCACTTTTCAACAGTTTTTTTAAAGACTATATTATCTTTACGGTCGTTTAGAATCATAATTGAGTTCAAGATTCCAGTGCCACATCTTTTATATTACAAGACTCCTGGGGCAGGCATCTATTCCAAAACACGGTGCCATGTCGAGTCCTTTTTTGAAATAAAGACTTTGTCCCGTTGTTTTTTGTAGAAATATCCTGTTGATTACACTACTCCTTTTCTCCTTCTGCTACGTTCATAGTGTCTTGTGTTCCTCCACCCCTGTGGACTCTTCCAGGTGGTCCCTGAGAAATGGATTGAAAACTACTGCTCTAAGGTACACATATTCAGGTCTTCAAATTTCTTCTCATGTGTATTTTGGTGCAAACTTCTTGCCATTTTTGTCATCTTCCCCTGAACTGCTTCAAGAGGTTTTAATACCCCTGTATAAGACGTTGGTGAGGCCCCACCTGGAGTATTGTGTTGAGTTTTGGAGGCCGCATCTTGTGAAGGATGTTAAAAAAAATGAAAGCGGTGCAAAGAAAAGCTACGAGAATGGTATGGGATTTGCGTTACAAGACGTATGAGGAGAGACTTGTTGACCTGAACATGTATACCCTGGAGGAAAGGAGAAACAGGGGTGATATGATACAGACGTTCAAATATTTGAAAGGTATTAATCTGCAAATGAACCTTTTCTGGAGAGGGGAAGGCGGTAGAACTAGAGGACATGAAATGAGATTGAAGGGGGACAGACTCAAGAAAAATGTCAGGAAGTATTTTTTCACGGAGAGAGTGGTAGATGCTTGGAATGCCCTCACGTGGGAGGTGGTGGAGAGGAAAATGGTAATGGAATTCAAACATGCGTGGGATAAACATAAAGGAATTCTCCTCAGAAGGAAGGGATCCCCAGAAGCTTAGCCAGTGGTGGGAGGCAGGATGGTGGTTGGGAGGTGGGGATAGTGCTGGGCAGACTTATACTGTCTGTGCCCTGAAAAAGACAGGTACAAATCAAGGTAAGATATACACAAAAAATGGCACATGTGAGTTTACCTTGTTGGGCAGACTGGGTGGACCGTGCAGGTCTTTTTCTGCCGTCATCTCCTATATGTCCTTAGTGAAATATTTCTTCCAAAACTGCACGCAATACTCCAAATAGGGTCTCACTAATGGCTTTTACAAGGGCAATAACACTTTTTTTCTTCCGCTGGTAATGCCTCTCACTATGCATTCAAGTATCTTTCCAGCTTCAGCCACTGTCTTATCAAAAGCCAGAAGATGTCTGGCTGCATAGCATACCCAGCACTGTTTTTCAGATGGAATAGTTTTTGTAGAAGGACTTTATAATTTAGGAAAAGTAAGTCCAGTTATCTATGATTGACATCAAATTATTTGTTTTTTGGAAAGCAATTGAAGACATATTTGTTTGATCTAAATGGTTAACTTGTTGGAATATTTTTTGCTATTATATTTATTTATTGCATTTGTATCCCACATTTTCCCACCTATTTGCAGGCTCAATGTGGCTTACATAGTACCGTCAAGGCGTTTGCCCAGTCGTTGATAGCAAATACAAGGTTGTATAGTGATTGAATGAGGTATATGTGGAGGGTTGGAAGGGATGAAGATTGTTTTTTTCCCCCATTGCTGTTTGGGTTCTCTTTTTGTAACTTTTTAGGGATTTTGCGACCAATCAAGCTCTGAGTTAGATTAGATTGGATCTGATACTAGCATTATATGCTAGCTGACACTCTCTACAAATCTGTAGAGCTTCAGATGTTTTACAATCTCACCAGGTTTCATTGACAACTATCTTTGCCTCCTGATTCTCAGGACCACACAAAAACAAACAAACAAAAACCCCAGCAAACTTCAAATATAGCTGGTTAAACTCTCTACAATAAAGTAGCCCCAAGTGTTAGCAGGGTAATTTTATAACATGGGTGCCTCCTTTAAGTGCCATACATGTGCGAAGATCATTAGAATACTAGCATATAAACATGTATGTGCATGTATGAAGCAGCAGTTTAGTAAGGACGTGCAGAGGAGAATTCTAGTGTCCAAGTCAGGCTGTGTAGAATTCTCATACTATAAACCAGATATGCAATGCCAGTCACCGGAAACAGTCCAGCATTGAATATCTGGGTTTGGCAGTGACTGCAGGAGTTAGCTGGGCTAATTTCCATGATCTGAATATTGGCCCTAGTGAGTTTAGAAAGCTGGACATCGGGAAAAACCATACCAGCCGATACTCAGCTGGTGGCGGTCAGGGTTTTTTTAAAACACTGATCATTGCCAGCTAGACTAGCCCTGGATATTCAGTGCCAGGCCATTAACAGGCACAGGTATTGAATAACAGGAGTTAAATTTGGTGGTGATGGCTCCCGGAGCCTATGCGGGTCCTGGTACTTGTGTAGTACAGCGAGGCTGCCGTGAGAGGTGAGGCAACCATTTGCAGGTGCCAACTTCAAGGGGCAGGAGTGAGTGGGCCTTGCTCCTGCCCCTATCATCCCCACTAGGACCACCAGGGATACAGGAAGGCCTGGGGAGCATTTACCTAAATTGCAGGGAAGTTGAAGGTGAGGAAATCATCCCGGGAAGGGAGAACTACTACTACTACTTCTACTACTATTTAGCATTTCTATAGCGCTACAAGGCGTACGCAGCGCTGCACAAACATAGAAGAAAGACAGTCCCTGCTCAAAGAGCTTACAATCTAATAGACAAAAAATAAAGTAAGCAAATCAAATCAATTAATGTGTACAGGAGGGAGGAGAAGAGGGTAGGTGGAGGCGAGTGGTTACAAGTGGTTACGAGTCAAAAGCAATGTTAAAGAGGTGGGCTTTCAGTCTAGATTTAAAGGTGGCCAAGGATGGGGCAAGACTTAGGGGCTCAGGAAGTTTATTCCAGGCATAGGGTGCAGCGAGACAGAAGGTGCGAAGTCTGGATTTGGCAGTAGTGGAGAAGGGAACAGATAAGAAGGATTTATCCATGGAGCGGAGTGCACGGGAAGGGGTGTAGGGAAGGACGAGTGTGGAGAGATACTGGGGAGCAGCAGAGTGAGTACATTTATAGGTTAGTAGAAGAAGTTTGAACAGGATGCGAAAACGGATATGGAGCCAGTGAAGCGACTTGAGGAGAGGGGTAGTATGAGTAAAGCGACCCTGGCGGAAGACGAGAAGGGTTTAGACTCATGGGCTGGGAGGAAGGAGATAGGAAGGAGAGGGCTTTTTCAGGGGCTGAAAGGGGGTTTGGGGGGACTTAGAAATTAAAAGCTAATTATGCAGGTCCTGGTCAATATTCAGTGCCAGGGCCTGCATAGCTAGGTGGGTGAATTTAGGACAGCTTTTGGGCTGTCCTAAATTCACTCGCATAGCTATGCGGTTCCAGGCACTGAACATTGTTGGCAATTGCATAACCCCCAGCTCCTCCACAATGCTGTCTCATCCCGTTCCTGGGTGGTCTGTGATGATATTCAGTGGCACTGTCCAGTTAAGTGCCACTGAATATCACCACTTATCATCACTTTGAATATTATCAAGACACTTCCTACCCCCTCAAAGATGTGGGAGCAATTTTCTAAAATCACTGTTCCCTCAGCAAAGGTGGACCCCATCCTGATGCACATAACTCCAATCCCCCTCCATGACAGCATACGTGATATAAATGTCATCCCCTCAGCAGAAGCCCCCACCAGCATTGCCTGACCCCCCAACTGACATCATCCAACTCCCTCCCCCAACATCATTTGACCCCCCCCCCCCCCGGCAAAAGCCACTGTGGTATCAACTGGCCCTCTCAGGCAGAAGCCACCCTAGCATCAATCAACCTCCCCTCCCCCCCCCATCAGAAATGCAGAAGCCTCACTAGCATTAACTGATTCTCCACCTGGCAGAAGCAAGTCTCGCCCTACAGATGTCCATATCTGGGCACAAGCCCAACACATGGCAGCCTCCCCCATACTCCCCCCACCAAGGTCCAAGGTCCCTCGCTCGACCATGGGCTCCAAGCTTCCCTACCTCCCCTTCAACACTGTTCTCAGGCTTACTGGAGGTCCCTAGTGTCTATACGGTTAAGGGCGATGCCCACTTGCTCATGTTTACCATAACCCAAAATGGCTGCCAAGACCTCTAGCAGTAATACTGCAATATTACTGCTAGAATTCAGGCTTCCATACATGGGTATAATCCATATTTGGAAGCCTGACCTCCACGGATAATGTTATGATATTACTAGAGGTCTTGATGGCCATATTGGATTCTGGCAACCACAAGGCAGGAGCAAGTGAGCATCACTTCCATCCCACTGGACACCAGGGACCTCCCAATAAGCCTGTGGATGGTGTTCAGGAGGTGAGGAGCCTCAGGGCCCAAGAGGGAATATTGAGGAGGCTTCCACGTGTTGGGCTGGTGGCCACAGGTGAAGGCCTCCAGGGAGGGGCTGCTTTGCCGAGAGGGGGTCAGTTGACATAGGGGGGCTTCTGCAAGGGGGGGGGTCAATTGATGCCAAGGTAGTTTCTGCTGGGGGGGGGGGTTGATTGATGTTTGGAGGATTGGGTGATGGCAGGGAATGCTTTAGGTGGGGGAGCACTAGCATCGCAGGACCCAAAACCTTGGGATTTAGTACTGTCCCTGCTGTGGGCACTAAGTCATGCCTGGGAGTAGGTCTAAATTCCAACATCTGGGTTTCCCACTGCAGATGTGGATTCCCTATGTGAAATAGGGAATGCATGTCTGTATTGTGGTCATGTTCAGACCACTCCCTCTTCCTACCTTCCCCACACGCCTTGCCATTTGGACATTGTGAGCTTCCACATGTCTAAATGGCCCTTATTTTGAAATAACATTTAAACATCTGGGCCTCTCCAGACTTTCAATGGCTGCCATTTAGATGTGTGGATGCGTCTAAAATAAGCACCCTACTTAATAATTTTGTAGAGATTGTAGGGTCCTGCTAAGGAGTTCTTGCAGTTACACCTAGAGACTCTACTAAAATAAAACCCTTTGCCTCCCCAGATGAATGAACTGCATGTGAAAGAAGGGCAATCCAGCATAAAGACCCTAGCTCTCTAAGTTCAAGCATTTATAGAAGACAGACATATGACTACCTAGTCAGGACAGACTAAAGAGAAATCTAGAAGCACTACTGTGACTGCAAAAGCACTTGCAGTCCCAGTAGCTACTTGTAGTCACAGTAGGCTCTATGCTATAAAGGGGACCCGTGGGAATGGGGAACATACTGCACCCACTCCTAGAACTAAGGAGTAAAGGAGAAGGTGGGCTTATTTGTTTTTTGCCAGCAGGGTAACAGAAGACCATCTATCAACTATACAAGTTCCTAGAACAGCTCCTGAGGATGAGGAAAGAAGAACCACATATAGGAACAAGCCTCCTGAACACCATCATTCTTCACACCAGGATCAAACTACAAAAAACACAGCTTTTGGATCCTTAGAATCCCTGAGTCTCCTCAGAACATCTAATGGAGACTGTAATTGACTAACATCTTTAATACTAATTTATACTATATTCTACACTGTTAATAAGAAGAGTAAACAGAGGATATTCACATAGTCTGTGTTCATGGAGACCAGAGGCAATATCTGACCGCTCAGGTCTTGACCAAACCCCAGTGGAAATTTGAGTTGTATCTTGGTTTTCCTATCCAATTGTCTTCGGTTGGGACTACCCAGACTTTGGAGCTGTCTGGACAAAGCTAACTGCCTTGACAAAAGCTGAAGGAGGAATTATTTCTGGAGATGTTCCCACAGGAAGATCCAGACCTGTATGTTAAGAACTCTAAAATGCCTAAACCCTGGTGGCTATGCTGATTAGAGAAGCCCCACTATATCCAGAAACTAAGGGCTGCAGTAGCTAGGGACCTCAAAGTAGAGGAGGGCACTCATGATACACTAGGTCCCTTTGACAGTGTTCCTAAGTGGGGTGGGCAAGAAGATCCTGGGAATTTGGAGAGAGACCAAATGTAAGATGAGTTCTTTAAAAATGCCTGAGCTCAGGTTCAAGGTCTAGGTTGCCTAAAGGTTTCCCAAGGTAGACCTCCTGTACTTTATAATGAAATATGATTGAGGAGTCACGTGTTTCTGTGAGCGGCTCCTCCTTCTACCCTTCTAAACTTTAATTTATAATACAGAAAACTTTGAGAAATAGATTTCTGAGGTAACGTGAATCTATAGACACATTTTTAATGTGATCTATACATAGAATGACCACAAAACCCCAGTGCCGAGAGACCCTATCGGGGTGGTGCCCTTATTCCAACATAACAACTTCCCCCACACCGATGCAGCTGACAGGCCATGCTGATATTGTACCGGAAAAAACTGTGGTGGTTGTGAAAGCCCTTGATGCCCATTTTACTCAGCAATCTGAACAAATAGCAGGGATATACCAACTAACTTCTGACATAACCCATCACACCGGTGAACTTGAATGCTGCGTGTCAGATGTGGAAGATATAACCAATGCAAACTTCAGATTTGGCATGCTTGGAGAGCTTAGTGAAGGTCCAACAGAAAAAAGATTGATGATCTGGAAAACTGAGCTAGAAGAGATAACTTACGCATTGTTGATTTTCCAGAATCAGTGCCTGAGACCTCGTTATACACTACCCTGGAAATATGTCTGCTAGTGACCTTCCCTCAGGCTGGAGGCAGAGACCCCATTCATCTGGAGCACGCTTACCGGATAGGCCAGCTGTGAGAGGGAGACCGCCGTCCTTGAGTGGTGATGATATTAATTTTATTTATTTATTTATTTATTTATTTATTTGTTTGTTTGTTTATTGGAATTTATTAACTGCCTTTATTTATTTATTTATTTAGAACATTTATATCCCACATATTCCCAACATAGCAGGCTCTATAAAGAATGAACATCAAACAAAGGCAAGGGGGAACAGAGAAGAAGGAACATCTAGGGGGGAAACAACAGGGGAAACAAATGAGGGGCGGTAGGAAGTTAATTAACAGCGGAATAAGTTCTATCACATAGGCCTTGAGGAGTTTCTTGAACAGGGTGTGGTCGGTAGTCTCCTTTAATGCTGATGGCAGAGCATTCCAGTAACGAGGACTCACAAAGCAAAAAGTGGAGGCGAAGAGCAGTTTGTACCATAGGTTCCTGCAGTCAGGATAGTGGAGAGTTAGATAAATACGGGACGGCTTCTTGGAATTTCTTGGAGGGAGGTCAATCAGGCTGAACATATACACTAGAGCATCCCCGTATACGATCTTGTGGGTTAGAGCACATATTTTGAATTCAATTCGCTCTTTTATCAGGAGCCAGTGGAGCTTCTCTCTTAGTGGTTTTGCTGCTTCAAACCGAGATTTACCAAATAGTAGTCTCGCTGCCGTGTTTTGCGCCGTCTGGAGCTTCTTTAGGGTTTGTTCTTTGTATCCGGCGTAAATCCCATTGCAGTAGTTGAAATGGCTCAAAACGAGAGAGTGGATTAGAGTCTGGAATAGGTCAAATGGAAGGAACTGCTTGATACATTTTAGAGACCGCATGGAGAGGAACATTCGTTTCAGGATAGCTGATACCTGAAGATCGAGGGTCAGGTGCGAATCCAAAATGACACCAAGGAGCTTCAAAGTATCTGTGATAGGGAGGGAGTAGTTCAGCGTAGTAATTGTGCCTGGGATAGATTTGTTGAACTGGGAGGAGAGAATGATGCATTGGGGTTTTTCCTTATTTAGCTTGAACTTGAATGCGTTCGCCCAATTGGCCATGATGGCAAAACTGTTCTGTATTGCATCAGAGATTTCAGATAAAGAAGAGCGGAAAGGAATGTAGATAGTTACACCATCTGCATATATGTACGGGTGCAGACCATGGTTGGATAGAGCAGTAGCAAGTGGAGACATCATAATATTAAATAGGGTAGGTGACAAGGGGGAGCCCTGAGGAACTCCACAGTGGGATCTCCAAGGTGGTGAAATAGAGGAATGGACTTTGACTTGATAGGATCGATATGATAAAAATTCTCAAAACCATTCCAAGACATAACCACCAACGCTGAATGCAGATAGTAAAGACAGAAGGAGGTTGTGGTCCACCATGTCGAATGCACTGGACAGATCAAATTGTAGAAGCAAGATGTTTTTTCCAAGTGATATTTCTCTCTTAAAGTTGGAAAGGAGCATGACCAGTACTGTCTTGATACTGTGGTGAGACCGGAACCCGGATTGGGAGGCATGGAGAATAAAGAATTTATCCAGATAATCAGAGATCTGTGAATTGACCAAGCTCTCCATGGACTTAACTAGTAGCGGGATAGTTGCAACAGGGCGGTAATTAGATATTAAGCTAGGCTGGGCCTTCAGGTCCTTAGGGATTGGCATAAGGAGAATGCCACCATGATCGATGGGGAAGCGCCCTTGTTGGAGCATGAAGTTCAGGTAGGAGGCGAAGTCGCAAAATAAAACACTCCGGCGCCAATTGTAGCAGGTAGTTTGGACAGCTGTCCAGCTTGCAGTGCGTTTTAGAAAATTTGCGGATGGCAAGAGAGACCTTCTCAATGGAGACCTGGGCAAAGGTAGTCCAAAAGCGGTCAGCTGGACTTTGGTCATGAGGAGGCACAAGGTCGGTGAGAAATTCATCAATGCTAGAGGTGCACAAGGGCAGCAAGTTGCGAAGTGATAGGATTTTCTCCCTAAAATAGTTTGCCAACTGAACCGCCGACGGCATGTCAGCATGTGGTGAGGTAATCGGGGAAGTGTCAAGGAGAGGGTTCAGGTGCCAGTAGAGCTTTCTGGCATCCTTTAACACCATTTGAATTCGTTTCTGAAAGAAAGTTCTTTTGGCTTGCTTGATTGCATATTTGTACTTGTGGTGAGATTATTTCCAAGCTGCTAATGCTAAGATACTTTTTGACTTTATCCAAGCTCTTTCCAGTTTCCTAGTTTGGAGTTTTAGTGCTTTCAGGCCTGGAGTGAACAAAGCTTTAGATTTGCGACTGTGGGTAGATTTAAGTTGTAAAGGAGCCAGGTCATCCAAGATGCATTGACATCTACTATCCCAACGCGTAAGGTAATCAAAGGAGTCTGCTTTCGTTTGCCAGTCACTCCCATAAAGTTTTTCCAAAAAGAGGCCAGGTTGACTTCCCCTCGTGTATAAAAAGAGGTAGGCACAGCAGGGAGTGGCTGGCTAGACTTCCGCCAGTTGATCGTAAAGTCCAACTTGTAGTGGTCTGTCCATGGAGCAGCGGACCATTTAGTATTAGCCAGATAAAGGATAGAATCATTGAGGAACTTGTAAGTAAGGAGATCAAGGGTGTGGCCTTTTATGTGTGTCGGATGCATATCGGGATAGTGAAGATCCAGTAGTTGGAGAAAACTCAGGCATTGACAAGCATTAAGGGAGTGTTGACTTTCTGAATGAAGATTCAGGTCACCAAGGACGAGGACGTTGGAGAAATTGGTGCAGAAGGTGGAGATAAAGTCCATGAAATGGGTCTGACTGTTGGATTGTTTATGAAGAGATTCACCCAAGGTGGTGTACATCAGGTACAGTTTAATATAAAACTAGCAATTTTGTTAGCAGTATAACAATAGTAAAATAACCAAGAATAAACATAAATACAATAAATAAGGTAAACTTGAAAACAGTAAACTGAAACCTAATAATAGAACTACAATGAAACAGTATCAAAGATATACACATTTCACAGCACTGGAATTTAAATACCAGAGAGATAATACAATGTAGCATAATACCAATGATACACCTAATAAGCATGCATTAGAGCATTCAATTAACATAGATATGATGCTAAAGATTTTCTACAATATAGCTGAGGGACCAAGAGCAGATATATGATGGGAACAAGATGCGTGGGATAATTTGATGGCTAGTTAAAATCAAGGTAAGTTCTTTGTATAGTTAAGCAAGAATTAAGGTACTGATCTAAGTTCAAGTATGTGTAGCAAGCTAGTCCAGGTGCAGGGAGGAACTAACTCCACACCCAAGTATTATAAAAAATAGAGCAATTATGTATTAAAGGCTTGGGAGAAGAGACAGGTTTTTACCTGCTTCCTGAAGTAGAGGTAGTCTTAAGTTATATGTAGCCCCTCTGGGAATAAATTCCAGAGCTTGGGGGCAACTCCTGAGAAGGTTCGCTGGCGGGTATCACGTCGTACAATCTCTTTTGCTGAGAATATAGATACCAGCAGAAAGCAGCAGTTCTCAGGCTTTTATAAATCTACAAAACAGGAGACACAATATGACAGCCAGGTCATTCGACTGTTTCACGACTACTCTGCGTCTCTCTCCTCCCGAGAGTGGGTGGTCTCTCCCATGTGCTCGATGTTGGTGGAGCACAAAATGAGATTTCAGCTTTAATACCCTGCCACTCTGAGGATCTTTTAAGGAGGCAAATGAACCACTTATACTACACCACAGGTAGCACAGGACTGGATAAACACCTTGACTAATCCCTGACTGAGGACCGGGAGGCTTCTATGACTTTACAATGCTTTATGCTCTTGAGGAGCCGAGGCTGCTTCTATGAGCTCCAGTATCTGTCTATTGACTGGGTCAATTTATTAACAGTTCTATGTTTATCATAATAACACAGAGGAACGCTGGTTTATTTCCTTATTGATAATTAAAAGGTATGATCTGTGCCCATGAACAAAAAGGGTGGGGGAGGACTCCCTATAGCTTACAAGTGACTCCAGTGTCATTCCTCAGTTAGATGGATCAACATTTTGTTCAGTTCTTGGGAGAGGAGGGCTGGGAGGGGGTGGGGGGGAGGATTGGATGGGGAGTTAGTATTGTGGATAGGAAGAGGCTTCTTGTACCAGGGTCTGTCAGTTTCTGTGGAAGGCAGTTGTTTGCTGATGTTGCTCATGCTGATTCTTGGTAATCTCTGGTGTGGGTAGGGCTCTGGGGCAAGGCTGGGTGCCTTGGAGTCCTCTAATATCCTTGTGATCTCGCAGCCCTTCTTTGAGTCCACTGTAGTTGGCACTGGCATCCTGTAGGTTAGCTACTTGGAATGTAGGAGGCATATCTGACCTACAGTCCTGAATAAGCTGATTACCTGTCTAACATCAATTCAAGAATCGGCTACTCACAACAAACTTTGCCTGAACCCATGTAAAAACGAGCTTCTCTGGGTCCCTAACACAAGTGGACACTTATCTGACATCAAGATCTCTTTTGGGAAGTAAGAACTCCCCCTCAAATCACAAGTCAGGAACCTTGGAATATAGTTAGATTCAACACTGATTCCCCAAATCCAAGCAACTTTCAAGAGCTGCTTCTACTATTTATGACAACTATGCTACCTCTCTCCTTACATCAAGAAGGAAAATTTTATCCCAGTTGTGCATGCCATGTTAATATCAAGACTGGATAACTGTAATGCACTCTACAATGGTCTGACTACAAAGGGTCTGCACCAGCTCCAATTGATTCAGAAATGTTCCCGAGTACTTGAAGAACAGGATGACCCTCTGCACACTTCCAGGGACACTAAGGTTATTCCAAGGGGTATCCCTAACCACGCCATCTCCAAAAAACATTACACAAACGAGCGTTCTCCGGAGTAGCCCCCACACTCTGAAATGCTCCCCATGAAAGGCTCCACTTAACACAAGACTATCTCTACTTCAGGAAGCAGGTGAATGCTTGGCTCTTCAACCAGGCCTTTAATGGAAGAAGTAACTAACTTCTTAGTCACACATACACATACACACACACACACACACACAGAGTGATACAATCTGTACATACTGCAGCAGGATATGTTTATCCACTCCTACCCTAGCTTAGATAACATTTAATCATCTCTCTGATTTCATCTGTAACTTTCTTTAAATTAGTCACTTTACTTTCTAACTCCTCTTATTCTCTTACCTATCAACATGTTCCTTCTTTGCTTATACGCTGTCTATTAAAATGTTTTATTACATATTGTGTTGACATTGTAAGTAGTATACTATCAGGCTTATTTTCGAAAGAGAAGGGCGCCCATCATTCGACACAAATCGGGAGATGGGAGTCCTTCTCTCAGGGTTGCCCAAATCGGCATAATCAAAAGCCGATTTTGGGCGTCCCCAACTGCTTCCCGTCGTGGGGCCAACCAAAGTTCCAGGGGGGGTGTCGGAGGAGTAGCGAAGGCGGGACTGGGGCGTGCCTAACTGATGGGCATCCTCGAGTAATAATGGAAAAAAGAAGGGCATCCCTGACGAGCACTTGGGCGACTTTACTTGGTCTATTTTTTCTTACGACCAAACCTCAAAAAGGTGCCCAAACTAACCAGATGAGCACTGGAGGGAATAGGGGATGACCTCCCCTAACTCCCCCAGTGGTGACTAACCCCCTCCCACCCTGAAAAAAACAACTTTAAAAACTTTTTTTGCCAGCCTCAAATATCATACTCAGGTCCATCACAGCAGTATGCAGGTCCCTGGGGGGGGGGGGGGGGGGGGGGGAGGTGTGTGTGTGGCAGCGGAGGCATAGCGAAGGCGTGGACGTGCTTCTTTCAAACATTTTAGATGTCTTGAACTGACCCCCCCCCCCCCCCCACAGGGATGGCCAAATTTCAAGGGAGTGGAGTGGAGTGGAGGAGTGGCCTTGTGGTTAGAGCACTGGTCTTGCAATCCAGAGGTAACCAGTTCGGGACAGAGGCATAGTGAAGGCACCTAACACTTGGACGTCCTTCACCCATACTCAAAAAAAAAAAAAAAGACAACCCTGACGAGCACTTGGACGTTTTCAGGTTGTAGATGGCTATTATACACATAGCATATCTGCGTGTATGAAGCCGTCTTTGGCATGCGCAGAGCAGCCACCCCTAACGCTTGGCTGCTCTGCACTGGCTTCCCCTCCTTAGGAAGGAAATCGTGTGCAAATGAGCTAACAGCGAGCAGCTCAATTGCATGCGATTTCCTTCATGCATGCCCGTTCCTTTCAGAATCGCTAAGGGATCGGTAAGGAAAGGGCTTTTTCCGTTCAGTTAGTGCATCAGTTAGTCCACTGCAGTGCCCCCTAGGGTACCTGGTTGGTGTCCTGCCATGTCAGGGTACCAGTGCACTACGAATGCTGGCTCCTCCCACATCCAAATGGCTTGGATTTGGTCGTTTCTGAGATGGGCGTCCTCGGTTTCCATTATCGCCGAAAATCGGGGACGCCCATCTTGTTTCGATAATACGGGTTTCCCTGCCCCTTCGCAGGGATGTCCTGTGAGGATGCCCTCAGGAAAATTTGGGCGCCCCATTTGATTATGCCCCTCCACGCCAAACTGTTGTTATTTGAATATTTTTACTGCTGTAATTGTCTTACTGTACACCACCTTGAGTGAATTCTTTCAAAAAAGCAGTAAATAAATCCTAATAAATAAAACTAAATAAATAAATATCCTCCCCCATAAAACGTGCAAACATTTTAACTATACTAAAGCGCCAAGGGGTAGATATCACTTGTCTGCAGGAGACCAGGTTAACGAATGGGAGAACATCAAAAGCTCAAACAAAATTGGGTGGGAGAAGTTTTTTATGCCTTATATGGGGCCACCTTTTACCGCTGTTTGGTAAAAGGTTCCCTAAGTTTTTTATTGCACAATTTTTTTGAAGATGTTAAAATTGTGGTTAGAACATGCCAGCAGAAATTAAAGTGTCAACAGTTTTTAAACATGTTGGATTAAATCCTTTTGCTATGATTTACAGCTGTGTTTTAGAAATACTTTATGTTTTCCAGAAGATCCCCAAATCTTTTTTTTTATTATTATTATTTATTTATTTATTGATTAATATATTTCAACATTTCACTACAAACTGTGAGTATGCAATCGGCATTACAATCAGGAAATCCATAATAAAATAAGGAAAAAAAAATCTTTAAGGCCTATTCGTCCACAATTTAAAGAAAATTAGATTCCAAGAATTCAGAAACATAGATAACAAAGTATTTAAGAAAATAATCTAACGGTTGCTACCTCGGGTTAACGACCCTAGCCTGCTAATTATGGAGGGCATACAACATTCATATCTACTCTAGCGTCAATAAATTCTTTTAACTGTTTTGGGTCTACAAATTGAAGCTGTTTACCCTCAAGCAGTAAATTACATGTACAAGGAAATCGTAATACAAAATTTATTCCCAATGCCAACGCTCTAGGATGCTGCTCCAAAAAAGCCCTGCGCCTAGTTTGTGTAGGCTTTGAGAGATCTGGAAAAATACGGATCTTTGAGCCCATAAACAGATTTTCTAAATGTCTTAAGGAAAGTCTTAGTGTAGCATTGCGATCAGGCTCCAGGGCAAAAGTGACCAGCATAGTTGACCTCTGGGTAATAATTTCCAGTGAACTCTCGAGGAATGAAATCAGATTCATTCCGTCTCCCACTACTGGGGGGTTTCCATCGCCCCCCTTTGGGTTCCAGATGTAATAGGCCCGTGTTATGGGGGGTAACGAGTCCTTATCCATTCCAAGAATATCCACCATATATTTTTTTACCATTTCAACAGGTGGAATTAGAGGAAATTTAGGGAAGTTAAGAAACCTAAGGTTAAGTCTCCTAGCCTGATTCTCCAAATACTCCATTCGTTTATGCAGAAAATTATTATCCTTAACCAATGCAGTTTCTAAAGTTCCCATTTCTTGCAACTTAGTATTCACATTTTCCAGTTTCGAGGATTGCTGTGCAGTCACTTGCGCTTGGAGTAGCGCAGCTTCTGAAAGAGTTTTTATATTGTCAGTATTTTCTTTTAATGTAGTTTGCATAGAGGTTTGAATGTTATAAACCATGTCCCATAGTGACTCTAATGTCACAATTGCTGGTCTAACCACGCCACTAGCACCAGGGAGGGATTGAGTTTGAGCCTCAACATGAGATAGTCTAGAAACAATGTCTTGAGGTAATACAGAAGATCCCCAAATCTACCTAAAAGATTGCATCAGTGCAGAACCCCTTATCAACAAACAGAAATCAGATAAGTGCCTTTTAACTTTACTTCCAACCCCTGTATTTCCCTTTTTCCTTCAGAATGTGTTGCTTTGTGTAAAATTAATTTTTCCCTTGTTCTTGTGAAGACACAAGAAGGGGCGGGGAAACCCGCATTATCGAAACAAGATGGACGTCCATCTTTCGTTTCAACAATACGATCGGGGAAGCCCAAATCTCAACATTTAGGTCGACCTTAGAGATGGTCGTCCCCGGTTTTCGGCCATAATGGAAAGCGAGGACGCCCATCTCAAAAATGACCAAATCCAAGGCATTTGGTCATGGGAGGAGCCAACATTCGTAGTGCACTGGTCCTCCTCACATGCCAGGACACCAACCGGACACCCTAGGGGGCACTGCAGTGGACTTCACAAATTGCTCCCAGGTGCATAGCTCCCTTACCTTGGCTGCTGAGCCCCCCCCCCTAAAACCCACTCCCCACAACTGTACACCACTACCATTGCCCTTAGGGATAAAGCGGGCACCTACATGTGGGTACAGTGGGGCTCCCATTTACCACCACAAGTGTAACAGGTGGGGGGATGGGCCCGGGTCCGCCTCCCTGAAGTGCACTGCACCCATTAAAAACTGCTCCAGGGACCTGCATACTGCTGTCATGGAGCTGGGTATGACATTTGAGGCTGGCATAGAGGCTGGAAAAAATGTGTTTTAATATTTTGTTTTGGGTGGGGGGGGGTTGGTGACCACTGGGGGAGTCAGAGGAGGTCATCCCCAATTCCCTCCGGTGGTCATCTAGTCAGTTGGGGCACCTTTTTGAGGCTTGGTCGTGAAAAAAAAGGGACCAAGTAAAGTCGACCAAATGCTTGTGAGGGATGCCCTTCTTTATTCCATTATCGGCCAAGGATGCCCATCTGTTAACCACACCCCCATTCCGCCTTCGATACACTGTCAACACGCTCCCTTGAACTTTGGTCGTCCCCGCGACGGAAAGCAGTTGAGAATGGAAAAAATCGGCTTTCGATTATGCCGATTTGGGCAACCTCGGGAGAAGAATACCCATCTCCCGATTTGTGTCGGAAGATGGGCGTCCTTCCCTTTTGAAAATAAGCCTGAAAGCGACCTTGTTACTCTCCCCTTCCCCCGCCAGTCATTCAGCACCCAGCTTTCAGAGCTCACAGTGTTTTCTGGAATCACAGAACTCTTAAGTTTACAGTACTCAGCTCCAACCCTGAATTTCCATTGAATTTAATAGGAAAAATGTAATTTTCACAGTTTTACCGCAAAACACATTTTAAAATAAAAATAAATAAACAGGAGGCCCAAAGGACATCTTACCTGGCTCCCCAGAGGCTCCACATGTGATCATTATCCTTAAATTTGTTCCAGATGGACCTTTCCTGTTGACAGTGGCTGCCCGTGATTAACAGTGGCTGCCCACCAGATGTACTCAAAAATTTAGACCCTGGCTTTCGCCTAGGCCTACCTGGAGCTCCAGGCGCGAATCACGCATGCACAGTGAAATGTGAATGCACCGGAGTTCTTGTGCCCAGGCCTCAAACTGGACATTTTCCTGCCTTCCTCAGATTTCATCTTATTCATGGTAGACACACCATCGTGACCAGATGCACCTGCCCTGTCTGAGGGCCCCACCAGTCCCAGACATTCTTCCAAACCCAAAACAGGTCTTTATAATGCCCAGCCAGCCTGGACAGGCCCCAGAACAGACCAGGTTTTCCCTGGCATGACCTGGAACCGGCACTACTCCTTGGAGCAGGTAAAGTATTAATTTTCTAACTCTATTTACAACTAGGACCACAGAAATAGCTGTCCTAACTTAACCAGATATTTATCCAGTACTGGCACTGAACATCGGCTGAGCCTGGATAACTTTTGGCAGCCAGGCAAGACCCAGGACATTCAGTGCTGATGCCCAGATTAGGTCCAGCATTGAATACCTGGTCAAATTCAGCCTGCAGTGGTCAATGCTATAAAATCGGGCCCCTGTGTATTAAAGTGCACAATTCATTAGCATGGTTTCTGGTGTAATATTCTGTGTTTATTTCTATCTGTCCATAAACTAACACCACTGGCCAGGATGTGAGATTATGGTGTAAGCAGGTACATTTATCTGTCTTTCAGACAGGTAGTCTTAAATCCTTTGGCTTGCAGTGTCTTAATAAATTGTACCTTGATAGGATCAGGTTCAAAGCTAATTCAGGCATTGTTTGTTCGTTTTACTGAAATATACACCTCACAACTTAGATAGACAATATCTCCCATTGTAACAAAGTGGACTTGGCCCACATTTGTTCTCAGGGGCTCAAATTTAAATTTGAACATTGGCACCTAGTGTTGAACTTTAAAAGGATTAGGTGTTCTTTTATGCGCTATGCGTCAAAGGTTTTTCTTACAGAAGCCACATTTTCCTTTTGAACTCAATTAAACAGCTTATTGACAGTTATATCTGTGGTAATTGGGTGAGTCACATTTGCTAAATAAATACACAAATGTATATCCAAACAATTCAAATAGTTTGCTTTAAATGGTCTCCTCGGGGTTTTTTAATTCACTCTCGCAATCAATCCTAGAGTAGTAAATTTTGTGGGCTGCCCAAGATATTACTGTCACCACACTCCCACAACCATTCATAAATTACTTTTATTTTGTGTTGTTTTTTATTTTTTTCTAGATTTTAAATAAACCTTTCTGTCACTGGTACACAGCATTCAGGAAACACACCTGCTCAGGTCCACACACAACCTTGATCTCCCAAAGAAAAGTTCTAGGTTACTATGGAAACTGGCTCTTCCTCCCTCCCATTGAGTTGCCAGGGATGCGCCAATCACAGGCTTTTGTGAAGCTTGGATTTTCCACAGTGAAGATAAAGGAAGTCCAATGCTTGGCAACATTTAAAATAGCAGTAGTCACTTTTACCCTATTCATGCACACCCCATTCACACAGTACTCCAGTTTCACAAAAAAATGTTCCCAGGACTTTTCCAGCATCATAAAAGCGGCAGTAACTTCACCTAAATTTAAATCCCCATAGCAGAGCAAAAGTATTAGCAGCCATCAGTCCCAAAACAGGGCTTCAACACTTCCCTCAGCTGTTCCTGTCCCAGGTTACTTGACATATCAGGTTTGAAATCTCTTTTTTCCGTTCTCATGCTTTCAGGATACTGGATCTGTAGATGTCATGCCTCTCTTGGAGAATAATATAGTTTCCTGTTGTCATTTACTTTCTTGCAGCAGGTTGGATGGTTCAATCCTTTTTTTCTAATAAGTTTAGTATTTGTTGTAGATGGTAGGTGTGGTTGGTAGGTGTGGTTGTCTCCTTTGGATCTTTTGCCTGTCTCCTGGAATTGTTGCAAGAAACCCTTGGAATAATATTGGTTTAGCAATTTAGATAGTTTTTCTAATTATTCTCTTTTTGAGTTATGTTCCTTGATTTTGAAGGATACAAAAGTCATCTCAGTTCTTGAATTATGTTCTTTTGTGCTATGTTTTGATGTTAAATTTATAGATGCATTGTCTTTCATAGCCTTTAGTACACTATCAGGCTCATTTTCGAAAGAGATGGACATTCAAAAAGTGGCATAAATCGGCACTTGGACGTCCATCTCACAGAGACGTCCAAATCGGTATAATCGAAACTGCATTTTGGACGTCTTTCTCAGAAGTCCGTCGCAAGGACGTCCAAATCTCAAGGGGGCATATCGGAGGCGTGGTAGAGGCGGGACTTGAGCGTCTTTGAGCCATAATGGAACACAGCAAAGACGTCCAGGACTAAAACTTGGACGTTTTCACCTAGACCTGTTTTTATTACAAATAAGGCACAAAAAGGTGCCCGAAATGACCAGATGACCACTGGAGGGAATCGGGGATGACCTCCCGTTATTCCCCCAGTAGTCACTAACCCCTTCCCACCCTCAAAAAACATGATTAAAAATATTACTTGCCATCCTCTATGCCAGCCTCAGATGTCATACTCAGGTGCATGACAGCGCATGCAGATCCCTGGAGTAGTTTAGTAGTAGGTGCAGTGCACTTCGGACAGGTGGACCCAGGCCCATAACTTGGCGATGGGTTTTGGAGGGCTCAGCAAACAAGATAAGGTAACGGAGAGATGTGTACCTGGGAGATTTTATATGAAGTCCACAGCAGTGCCCCATAGGGTGCCCCATTGCTCTCCTGGGATGTCGGTGTGGCCAGTTTACTAAGATTGCTGGCTCCACGTCCCAATGGCTTAATTTTGTGCTTTTTGCACTTGGATGTTTTGGGGGGGTTTTCCAAAAATGGACCAAAAAACTAAACATACAGAGCAGTAGCAGACTGGTTGAAGACCCACAATTTAAACTGAACCCAGATACTACTACAGTTTGTTGGATACTTGGCTCTCTGACTCAGCCAGCAATAACCCCAGTTCTCTTTCATTTACTTATAGTTCCGGTTTCCTCATTTCATTATCTTGGCCTCTGCATCGATTCACAGCTATCTTTCTGCAAACATATTTCTAAATTATTGAAATCTGTTTTTTCAATTCTCTGCATGCTCCATTTTCTTAGGGATTTTCTTGACTCTGATTCTTTACACACCACTTTGCACACCCTTCTCGTCTCTATGCCAGATTACCGTAATTCTGTATATACCGGTCTCCCTCAGACACAGATCAAATGGTTACAGACCCTTCAAAATTGCACAGCATGTTTTCTGTATAAAGCAGGTAAATTCTACCACATCACCCCCTTGCTTATCAAATTACATTGGCTCCTGGTCCAGATCCGCATCTCCTTTAAAATCTTCCAGATCTGCATCTCCTTTAAAATCTTAATCCTCACTCATGAAGCTTTTTATACAGGTGTCCCTCTGTGCCTTTCTGTGCAGACAGTCCCATATACACCATCCAGGGCCCTCTGCTCTATGGACGTAAATCACTTGGTCCTCCAAGGTCCCAGAGCAGCCAAGTTGGAATCTACCCGCCATGCAGCCTTTTATTTTCTGGCCCTATCTCTTTGGAACTTCTTACCCCCTCATATACGGTCCGAAGAGTCACTTCCCCATTTCAAAGCCCTTCTCAAATAACATTATTTTTTGCAAGATTTTACTGTCAATCTCACATGAGTCCTGGAGAGCTTAGACTTGAGGGGCGTAGCTACGGGTGGGCCTGGGTGGGCCCAGGCCCACCCAATTTCAGTCCAGGCCCGCCCAGCGCCAGCCCCAGCACCCATTGCCGGCCACTGCTGCTTTTCCTGTTGAGCAGCAGGGCCGGCGCTACAAAAAAGAAGCGCTAACGGCGCTAAGGACGAGAAATGTTTAAAAAAAAAAAAAAAGCGCGGCACCAGCAGGCACTGTCTCGGCAGCCTTGAGGCATTGGCTGCTGAGGCATTGGCTGCTGGCTCGCAGGCTCCTCCCGCAGAATTAAGGTACTGATCTAAGTTCAAGTATGTGTAGCAAGCTAGTCCAGGTGCAGGGAGGAACTAACTCCACACTCAAGTATTATAAAAAATAGAGCAATTATGTATTAAAGGCTTGGGAGAAGAGACAGGTTTTTTACCTGCTTCCTGAAGTAGAGGTAGTCTTGAGTTATATGTAGCCCCTCTGGGAGTAAATTCCAGAGCTTGGGGGCAACTCCTGAGAAGGTTCGCTGGCGGGTATCACGTCGTACAATCTCTTTTGATGAGAATATAGATACCAGCAGAAAGCAGCAGTTCTCAGGCTTTTATAAATCTACAAAACAGGAGACACAATATGACAGCCAGGTCATTCGACTGTTTCACGACTACTCTGCGTCTCTCTCCTCCCGAGAGTGGGCGGTCTCTCCCATGTGCTCGATGTTGGTGGAGCACAAAATGAGATTTCAGCTTTAATACCCTGCCACTCTGAGGATCTTTTAAGGAGGCAAATGAACCGTCTGTGGGAGGAGCCTGCGAGCCAGCAGCCAATGCCTCAGCAGCCAATGCCTCAAGGCTGCCGAGACAGTGCCTGCCGGTGCCGCGCTTTTTTTTTTTTTTTAAACATTTCTCGTCCTTAGCGCTGTTAGCGCTTCTTCTTTTTTGTAGCGCCGGCCCTGCTGCTCAACAGGAAAAGCAGCATTGGCCGGCAATGGGGGCTGGCGCTGGCATGCAGGGCGGGCCTCATCGAAGAAAAGAGGGAAAACATGGAAGGATGGGGAGAAAAAGAGGGAAAACAGATGGAAGGATGGGGAGAAAGAGGGAAAACATGGAAGGATGGGGAGAAAAGAGGGAAAACAAATGGAAGGATGGCAGAGAATGAGGGAAAACATGGAAGGATGGGGAGAAAGAGGGAAACATGGAAGGATAGGGAGAATGAGGGAAAACAGATGGAAGGATGGCAGAGAAAGAGGGAAAACATGGAAGGATGGGGAGAAAAGATAGAAAACAGATGGAAGGATGGGGAGAGAAAGAGGGAAAACAGATGGATGGGGAGAGAGACTCTGGATGGAAGGATGGGGAGAGAAAGGGGAGAGACTGGAAGGATGTGGAGAGAGAAGGGACACTGAACAGAAAAGGGTAGAGTGATACAGAGACACTGGTTAGAAAGAGGGAGAGAGACATTAGATGGAAGGATCAGGAGAGAGGATAGATGGATGGAAGGATGGGGAGAGAAAGAGGGAAGACGCTGGATGGAAGGGTAGGGAGAAAGGTGACACTGGACGGAAGGATGCAGAAAGAAAGAGGGGAGACTACTGGAAGGATGGTGAGAGAGAGGGGAGACTGGAGAGGGGAGAGAAAGAAGAGAGCTGCTGGATGGAAAAGGAGAGTAGTGAAAGACTGGAGAATAAGAGGAAGGGGCATGGGGAGAACAAGGGTGAGAAAAAGATGAAAAGCCATAAGTAGATGAAGGAAATTAAAGAATGGATAGTAAGAATGAATTAAATCAGGACAGAGAGAGAGAGGCAGAAAAATATTGAAGAAAGCAAAGAAAAAGGAGAGAAAAATGAGAAATGGCCAGGAAACCGTGGCAGAAGAGTTAAGCGAAAACGAAGGAAAGCAGAATCTAGAGACTGGGAGCGACACAATGAGAAAAAGTAAATGGCCATACAAGAAAGGTAAAGAAAATAATTTTATTTTTAATTTAGGATAAAGTAATATGGTACCTGTGTTAATGAAGTTTCAGAGACCAATACTTCCTTCCTTAGGTCAGGCGAGGATACCGTAACAGCATTATTCTGACCTGAGGCAGGAGGTTTTGGCCTCTGAAAGCTCATTGAAAAGGGTGTTAGGCTATTAAATAAATTTTCTGAAATCTGATGCACTGAAAAGCAGCACTTTACCCTGTGTGACAAATGCATCTGATTACCGTGACTAAATTTTGCTGGGGGAGGGGGGTAGAGAGAAAACTTTGTGCCCACCCACTTTGAGTTCAGGCCCATCCAAAATTGGCAGTCTGGCTACGCCACTGGGCTTGAGAGGTGCTTTTCTGATTATCTGTTGTTGGTCGAATGTTCTTTGCTCTGTTTGGAGTGTGTGTGTGCTTTTGAATGATTATTTTGTTGCTTTGTGGGTATGATTTCTTTGTTGCATCACTTTTCTGTTTTTTATTGGCGTTCCTTTCTGGACTTTTATTTAATTCTGTACACCACTTAGAGCTATTGGTTTGGTAAATGCGGTATAACGAGTTATTTAATAAACATAAAACCATCTAGCATGTGGCCATTTGTTTAAAAAGATAGATGTTTTGCTGTTTGGAAATGGCTTTATTTCCTATTCAGATTTGGAACGTTTAACATAAAACACCCAAAGACCAACTTAGACATCATATCAAAAATGCCCCTCCACATTTAGCAGAGAGAGCTTCCTGTTGTTGAAATCCTCTATCTCCCCTACACATCCCACATAATCCACACACACACCTACCCGCCCCAGCCACACACCCTTACACCCTCATCCTCCCACTCACACTCATCACATTGCCCCCTAACACATAGACACACTACTCTACACTCCTCCACATACACTGAAAATAGAAACATACAGTAAAGTCTCGATTATCCAACCTAAACAGGACTGATCCGTTGTCGAATAAATGAAAAGTCAGATAATGCGGAAAACAATGGTAACCCCTCAAATAATGCAGAAACAAAGGCAGTAAAAGCAGGGTGTGAGAATAAATAAATAGATCAAAAAATGGGGAAAGCAAGCAGAGCACAGCTTATAGAATTCTTTCCAACTGTAATATATATATATATATATATATATATATATATATATATACTAGCCGTTAAGCCCGTAAAAACGGGCGAGATTTCCAGCTACCCTCCTCGCCGCCACTCCCGCCCTCCTCCGCATCGGGCCCCCTGCACTGACCTGACAGCGCCTCTCACCTCCGTGTGGAAGCGCTGCAGGCAGCAGCACAGCAATCTGCTGCTGCCTGCAGCGCTTTCACATAGTAACATAGTAGATGACGGCAGAAAAAGACCTGCACAGTCCATCCAGTCTGCCCACGATAAACTCATATGTGTATACCTTACCTTGATTTGTACCTGTCTTTTTCAGGGCACAGACCGTATAAGTCTGTCCAGCAGTATTTCCCGCCTCCCAACCACCAGTCCCGCCTCCCATCACCGGCTCTGGCACAGACCCCGTATAAGTCTGCCCTCCCCTATCCTAGCCTCTCAACCACCAACCCCTCTTCCCCCCGCCACCCAATTTCAGCTAAGCTTCTGTGGATCCATTCCTTCTGCACAGGATTCCTTTATGCCTATCCCACGCATGTTTGAATTCCGTTACCGTTTTTATCTCCACCACCTCCCGCTGGAGGGCATTCCAAGCGTTCACCACCCTCTCTGTGAAGAAATACTTCCTGACATCTTTCCTGAGTCTGCCCCCCTTCAATCTCATTTCATGTCCTCTCGTTCTACCGCCTTCCCATCTCCGGAAAAGATTCGTTTGCGGATTAATACCTTTCAAATATTTGAACGTCTGTATCTTATCACGCCTGTTCCTCCTTTCCTCCAGAGTATACATGTTCAGGTCAGCAAGTCTCTCTTCATATGTCTTGGAACGCAACTCCCATACCATTCTCGTAGCTTTTCTTTGCACCGCTTCCATTTTTTTAACATCCTTCGCAAGGTACGGCCTCCAAAACTAAACACAATACTCCAGGTGGGGCCTCACCAACGTCTTATACAGGGGCATTAAAACCTCCTTTCTTCTGCTGGTCACACCTCTCTCTATACAGCCTAGCAACCTTCTCGCTACGGCCACCGCCTTGTCGCACTGTTTCATCGCCTTTAGGTCCTCAGATACTATCACCCCAAGATCCCTCTCCCCGTCCGTGTCTATCAGGCTCTCCCCACCTAACACATACGCCTCCCTTGGATTTCTACTCCCTAAGTGCATCACTTTGCATGTCTTCGCATTGAATTTTAATTGCCAAACGTTAGACCATTCTTCCAGCTTCTTCAGATCTTTTTTCATGTTTTCCACTCCCTCCGGGGTGTCCACTCTGTTGCAAATCTTGGTGTCATCCGCAAAAAGGCAAACTTTACCTTGTAACCCTTCGGCAATGTCACTCACAAATATATTGAACAGAATGGGCCCCAGCACCGATCCCTGAGGCACTCCACTACTCACCTTTCCCTCCTCCAAGCGAACTCCATTTACCACCACCCTCTGGTGTCTGCCCGTCAACCAGTTCTTAATCCAGTTCACCACTTCGGGTCCTATCTTCAGCCCTTCTAGTTTATTCAAGAGCCTCCTGTGGGGAACCGTGTCAAAAGCATTGCTGAAATCTAAGTAGATGACATCCATAGCACGTCCTTGATTTAATTCTCCTGTCACCCAGTCAAAGAATTCAATGAGATTCGTTTGGCATGATTTCCCTTTGGTGAAACCATGTTGTCTCGGATCTTACAACTTATTGGCTTCCAGGAAATTCACTATCCTTTCCTTCAGCATCGCTTCCATTACTTTTCCAATAACCGAAGTGAGGCTTACCGGCCTGTAGTTTCCAGCTTCTTCCCTATCACCACTTTTGTGAAGAGGGACCACCTCCGCCATTCTCCAATCCCTCGGAACCTCTCCCGTCTCCAAGGATTTATTAAACAAATCTTTAAGAGGACCCGCCAGAACCTCTCTGAGCTCCCTCAGTATTCTGGGGTGGATCCCGTCCGGCCCCATGGCTTTGTCCACCTTTAGCTTTCCAAGTTGTTCATACACACTCTCTTCCGTGAACGGTGCTCTATCCACTTCATTCTCAGGTGTACTTTTGCCAGTCCCTCTCGGTCCTTCCCCAGGATTTTCTTCAGTAAAAACAGAACAAAAGTATCTATTTAGCAAATTGGCTTTTTCTTCATCATTTTCTACATAGCATTTTGCTGTATCTTTTAGTCTCACAATCCCCTTTTTAGTCTTTCTCCTTTCACACAGAGGTGAGAGGCGTTGTCAGGTCTGTGCAGGGGGCCCGATGCAGAGGAGGGCGGGAGCGGCGGTGAGGAGGGTAGCTGGAAATCTCGCCCGTTTTTACGGGCTTAATGGCTAGTATATATATATATAGTACGGTTGGAAAGAATTCTATAAGCTGTGCTCTGCATGCTTTCCCCATTTTTTGATCTATTTATTTATTCTCACACTCGATATACAAAGCTGTTTACAATAGAAATAAAAGAATACAAAATGCACAAAGCAAGTAAAACAAAATAAAATATATTAACTCTACAAACAGAAAATAATCATTCAAACATAATCACAGTTACAGTACAATTCAGTAATCACTAGCAAAACTCTGGGAAAGCTTTGGCAAGCATCCAAGTCTTTAGTTGCTTCTGAAACTTCAAATGGCTGGGGTGAGTTAATTTACTATAAATTGTACAAATTGCAGGAAGTCAGCACTAGACCAGTTTTTACTGGGAGGCCATTAGCACTTTTCAGTGCACTTACTCATAAGCATGTAAGTATTGCCATACTGGGAAAGACCAAAGGTCCATCAAGCCCAGCATCCTGTTTCCAACAGTGGCCAATCCAGGTCACAAATACCTGGCAAGATCCCAGAAAAGTACAAAACATTCTATACTGCTTATCCCAGAAATAGTGGATTTTCCCCAAGTCCATTTAATAATGGTCTATGGACTTTTCCTTTAGGAAGCCGTCCAAACCTTTTTTAAACGCTGCTAAGCTAACTGCCTTTACCACATTCTCTGGCAACAAATTACAGAGTTTAATTACACATTGAGTGAAGAAAAATATTCTCCGTTTCGTTTTAAATTTACTACATTGTAGCTTCATCGCATGCCCCCTAGTCCTAGTATTTTTGGAAAGCGTGAACAGACGCTTCACATCTACCCATTCCACTTCACTCATTATTTTATAGACCTCTATCATATCTCCCCTCAGCTGCCTTTTCTCCAAGCTGAAGAGCCCTAGCTGCTTTAGCCTTTCCTCATAGGGAAGTCGTCCCATCCCCTTTACCATTTTTGTCGCCCTTCTCTGCACCTTTTCTAATTCCACTATATCCACACTCCACCAACACTCAATAAATCAGTTCAGGCCAGAATTTATATTCTGATCCGATGGATTAACTTAAACTTGGATCTTGTCAAAAGCAGTTCCTTCACAATTTCTTGCTCCCCTGAACCTTTGGTTACAATGTCCATATCTGCTGGTTCCTTCCCTAGTGGGAATCTGATACAAAGTTATTTTATTTTGGGAGATCTTTCCTACTCTTCTTTGGGCTGGTTTTCAGCAATTCTTCCCTTCTTGTCCTTGGAAGGATATGGTGGTTGGCTGGTTCTCTATTCCATGTACCACCTGCGGCAAGTGTAACAGTTTAATAGGCTGTGGCACTGCTCCTCACTCCTCTCTCCAGGTGCACTGGCTGAGCTAGCCAGAGACCCTCTTCTCTTTGCTTAATGGTGTAGTGGCCAGGAAAAAAGAGACAAAGGCAAAGATATTGAAACTGGGTTGAATATATATACCAGTGCAGCTTCCCTCCAAGAGGTTTCTCCTCTTACCACTGTCACTGGTTAGGAGATTCAACCCCTTATTCCAGATCCTGTGAGAGTATGCAGAAAGTCCAAGTCCATTGTTCTAGTAGAGCTACTAGAGGTTTCTGCAGTCCATAAGTGGCAGAACTCTAAGGGTTTCTACTTAAGCATATCAGAAGTGGCAACAGCTAAATGCCAAATTTCTTGTCGTTAGCCTTGCTGAAGCGACACACAGAATGGAAAGCAAATTCTGCTGAGAGGAATGTAATATGTTTCCTGGAACATATGATGAAACCTGGTCATGGCTGATTCTACAAGTGTCCCTAACTGCAAACTCTGAATGCTCCATTGGCTTGGGTAGGCACTTGTCAATTTGTTCCAATATTGACAAAACCAACAAAACAGGTCTAACTTGAATGATTTTCAATTGTGTTAGTGCAACAATTCAGAGATTTTCAACGAGATTCAAAGAAGCAAAACCCTTTTCTTTTTACTGAGGACCTGTAACTTTTCCATGACCTGCTTCTCCCTCCTTGAACACAAAAGCATAATGGGCTGAAGATTTCTTAAGGCACAGTTCCAAAGACTGCTAATTATCTATGTGTCATAAAGCCAAAAAAAAACAAAGCACAACAAAAAAAAAAGAACTGTTTGCAATCCTATTCAAAAAAAGAGTAGTATATAACAGTTACATAAGAATAGCCATACTGGGTCAGACCAATGGTTCATCTAGCCCAGTATCCTGTTTCCAACAGTGACCAATCCAGAAGTATCTGGCAGAAACCCAAATAGTAGCAACATTCTGTGCTACCAATCCCAGGGCAAGCAGTGGTTCTCCCATGTCTATCTCAATAGCAGACAATGGACTTTTCCTCCAGGTACTTGAACAGGTTGGGAACCACTGTCACGAGGAACAGATTAAGCTAGTCCTACTTTCACCCTGTTGCATGTATATCCATTGATTTCACTATGAGAAAACATCTGTGGTAGGGTTGGACAAATACCTGGAGGAAAAGTCCATTGTCTGCTATTGAGATTGAGATAGTCCAAGGCACACAAACATTTTCAAAAATGTTGTGCAGTATACTAGCCTCCATGGAGCAAGCACTATAGACATGGGAGAAGGTTACCATTTGGCTCCATCTTAAATAAACACCTATCATTTCATTTTGGAATCCTGAGTCTGTTTTTGAAGAGCCTGGTCCAGTTCCCACTCCTTGTTTTTTTTTATTTTATCTACCCCATGGGACCTTTGTGTTCTTTCCACTTTTTGTGGTCTTTTTTGCTCCAGAAAAAGGAGGACAGATTGAGTCAGTCCAGGTTTTACTTCCATTGAAAGCACTGAAAACCTTCACCAGAGACTGGGAACATATTATGTTCCTCTCAGCAGAATTTGCTTTCCATTCCCTCTGTCGTTTCAGCAAGGCTAACAACAAGAAATTCAGCATTTAGCTGTTGCCATTTCTGATATACTGATATATTCTGATATACTGTGTCCAATTCTGGTCACCGCATCTCAAAAAAGATATAATGGAATTAGAAAAGATACAGAGAAGGGCAAATGATAAAGGGGGTGGGACGACTTCCCTATGAGGAAAGGCTAAAGCGGCAAGGGTTCTTCAGCTTGGATAAAAGACAGCTGAGGGGAGATATGATAGAGGTCTACAAAATAATGAGTGGAGTGCATTGGGTAGACGTGAATCACTTGCTTACTCTTTCCAAAAATACTACTACTACTACCATAAATCACTTTTATAGCACTACCAGTCGTACGCAGCGCTTTACAATTGAACATGAAGAAATACTAAGACTAGGGGGCAGGCAATGAAACTACAAAGTAGTAAATTTAAAACAAATTGGAGAAAATATTTCTTCATTCAATGTGTGATTAAACTGTAGAATTCTTTGCCAAAGAATGTAGTAAAAGCAGTTAGCTTAGCAGGGTTTAAGGTTTGGATAGCTTCCTAAAAGAAAAGCAAATCCATAAGCAATTATAAAGGTGGACTTGGGGAAAATCCACTGCTTATTTCTAGGATAAGCAGCATAAAATATATTGTACTGCTTTGGGATCTTGCCAGGTACTTGTAACCTGGATTGAACACTGTTGGAAACAGGATGCTGGGCTTGATGGACCTTCAGTCTCTCCCAGTATGGCAACACTTATATTCTTATGAAGAGACTCAGGAAAACAAAGAGGAAGAGGTGCTCTGTGCAATGAATATTCTGCACAAAGAAGGGCCTGACTATCCACACTCTACATGGACCTTTAAATTTCCACATTCCAGGAGTTATACTAGGAAAGAAACATGCAATTAAACATGTGCTCAGAAAGATGCTCCTGCCAGGGCATGATTAATCGTTTGGTAGGTCCTAGGCATATATACGTTTTTAAAACTCTCACAAACAGGTTCTCACATGATTCTGACTGGAGAAGAAAACCGGGGAGGAAGAAGCAACAGGCAAGAACTTGGAGGACAGTGCACAGAAGGATAGGGAGAACAGACAGACCTCTAAAGGCTGTGGTGACTCTTGCCTCCTTCTCCTCCCCCACTCCCAAGTCTTCTTTTCTGTCAGCAACAGGCATGGCAACAAAAATCGCCTTGGGAGCAATTGAATCACCACATATAAGAAGGCCCCTCCTACATATTTGGCCCCTAGGCACATGCCTAGTTTGCCTATATCGTAATCCTACCCTGGCTCATTTTTTTAAATTGAAATTATAGATGATTAGAAAATAGTAGCTTAAAGTAAATGTAAATACAATTCAAGAAAATATTCAACGAAACAAAATAGATGCTCAATCAAGTCCACAACAGCTAGGAAACCTAACTAAGATAACAATAAAAAAAATATAGATTTGATCTGTTACAAGACTGCTCCCCGTTCCACACGCAGGACCCATGAGGCAGGCGGAGCGCCAAAGTCTCAATGTGTGGATGAGACAAAGGTGCAGGGAGGAGGGATTTAGATTTGTTAGGAACTGGGCAACATTCTGGGGAAGGGGGAACCTATTCTGAAAGGATGGACTCCACCTTAACTGGGATGGAACCAGGCTGCTGGCATTACCATTTAAAAAGGAGATAACGGCATTTTAAATTAGAATGAGGTAGAAAGTCGACAGTCACTCAGGACAGGAGTGCATAGTTCAGAGTAAGGTATCTTTGAAAGATGCTATTATAAGAAGACATTTAGAGAATCCCAATTGAGAGGTTTCAACAAAGCTGAAAGAAAGCCGGGAGAGTATAAGGATAGAACAGAACAAAAGTTGAAAATTATCTCCTGTCAACTTCTTAGCAGCTTGTAGCTACAAGGAAAAACACACTTTGAAGTGTCTGTATACAAATGCTAGAAGCCTAAAAAAGAAGATAGGAGAGTTAGAGTATGTAGCACTAAATGATGAGGTAGATATAATAGGTATCTCAAAGACCTGATGGAAAAAGGACAATCAATGGGACATTGTGTTATCCGGGTATAAATTATATATCAATGATAGGGTAGATCAAATTGGACGGAGGGGGTTGTGCTGTATGTTAAAGAGGGAATTAAGTAAAACAAAATAAAAATTCTGCATGATACAAACAGCAACGTGGAAGCCTTACGGATAGAAATTCCATGTGTGAAGGGAAAGAATATATGTGTAGGGCTATACTATCATCCACCAGGCCAGAAAGATCAGACAGATGAAAATATGTCAACAGAAATGAGAAAAGCTAGCAAATTTGGCAACAGTATAATAATGGGTAATTTCAATTACCCCAATATTAAAAGGTTAAGTGCCACATCAGGGAGTGCTAGGGAAAAAAAATTCCTAGACGTAATAAGTGACTGCTTCTTGGAGCAACTGGTCCAGGAACCGACAAGAGGGGCAGGGTCTTAGTACAACAGGAAGTGGTATTGGGTCTGCTGGGAAACAGCGATCATAGCATAATCAAATTTGACTTAATAACTGGAGTGCAGTCACTAAGGAAATCTACAGTAGGGGCATTTAATTTTCAAAAGGGTAACTATAATAAAATTAGGAAAATGGTTTTTAAAAAGCTGAAAGGCTCAACTCCAAAGGTTAGGACTTTAAATCAGGAATGGACGTTGGTTAAAAACACCATCTTGGAAGCCTAGACCAGATGGATTCCACCACGTACTAATAAAGGTAGAAAGATGAGCAAACGACAACCAGCATGGTTACAGGGAGAAGTGAAAGAGGCTATTAGAACCAAAAGAACATCTTTCAGAATATTGAAAAAAAGATCCAAATGAAGAAAACAAGGAGCAACATAAGCACTGGCAAGTTAAAAGCAAACCGTTGATAAAGAAGGCCAAAAGAGAAAACGAAGAGAAACTTGCCTCAGAGACAAAAACTCATAGTAATACCTTTTTCAGGTATATCAGAAGCACAAAGCCTATGAGGGAATCCATGGGACCGTTAGATCATCAAGAAGTACAAGGGGCACTCAGGGAGGACAGGGCCATAGCAGAGAGGCTGAATGAATTTTTTTGCCTCGGTCTTTACTGGTAAAATAGGCTATAAATTGAAAAATTAGTCCCTAAAATATGGAGGGTCTTTGCTGAACAAGATATAAGAGATCTACATATACCAGAGATGGTTTTCAAGAGTGATGATGAGAAAGAACTGAAAGAAATCTCGGTGAACCTAGAAGATATACTGAGCCAAATTGACAAATTAAAGAGTAGTAAATCACCTGGACTAAATGGTATATACCCTAGGGTACTGAAAGAAATCAAATATGAAATTGTAAATTTGCTGTGATCTGTAACCTGTCGTAAAATCATCCGTAGTACCTGAAGATTGGAGGGTGGCCAATGTAACGCTGATTTTTAAAAAGGGATCCATGGGCGATCCAGGAAATTACAGACAGGTACGCCTGACGTCAGTGCTGGGCAAAATAGTAGAAACTATTACAAAAAATTAAATCACTGAACACATAGACAAACATAGTTTAATGGGACAGAGCCAACGTGGATTCAGCCAAGAGAAGACTTGTCTCACCAATTTCTTTGAATGCATGAATAAACATGTGGATAAAGGTGAGCCGGTCAATATAGTGCTTCTAGATTTTCAGAAAGCATTTGACAAAGTCCGTCATGAGAGACTCCTGAGAAAATTAAAGAGTAATGGGATAGGAGACAATATTCTGTTGTGGATTAGGATTTGGTTGATGGATAGAAAACAGAGAGTAGGGTAAAATGGCCAATTCTCTCAGTGAAGGACGGTGAATAGTGGAGTGCCCCAAGGTTCTGTACTAAGACTGGTGCTATTTAACATATTTATTAATGATCTGGAAATGGGAATGATGAGTGAGGTGATTACATTTGCAGACAACACAAAACTATTCAGAGTTGTTAGAATGCATGCGGATTGTGGAAAAATGCAGGAAGACCTTAGAAAATTGGAAAACTGGGCATCCAAATGGCAGATGACATTTAATGTGGACAAATGCAAAGTGATGCACATTGGGAAGAATAATCCAAATCATAGTTACTTGATGCTAAGATCTACCTTAGGAGTCAGCATCCAAGAAAAAGATCTAGGTGTCATCGTAGACAATACACTGAAATTTGCTCAGTATGTGGCGGCAGCCAAAATAGCAAACACGATGCTAGGAATTATTAGGAAAGGGATAAAAAAATAAGACCAAAAATATGATGTCTCTATATCAGTCCATGGTGCAACCACGCCTTGAATATTGTGTGCAATTCCTGGTCGCCATATCTTAAAAAAGATATAGCAGTATTAGAAAACATTCAAAGAAGGGTGACCAAAATGTTTAAGGGGATGGAATTCATCTCATATGAGGAAAGGCTTAAGAGGTTAGGACTCTTCAACTTGGGGGGGATATGATAGAGGTCTACAAAATACTTAGTAGTGTAGAACTGTTAAACATAAATCAAATTTTTACACTTTCAAAAAGTACAAAGACCAGGGGATACTCTAGGAAGTTACTTTTAGAACTAACAGGAGGAAATATTTTTTCACTCAATGAATATTTAAGCTCTCAAATTCGTTGCCAGAGGACGTAGTATCAGCAGTTAGTACAATGGTTCCCAAACCTGGTCCTGGAGGCACCTCAGCCAGTCTGGATTTTAGGATATCCACAATGAATATTCATGAGAGAGGTTTGTATGCACTGACTCCACTGCAATGAAATCTCTCTCGTGAATATTCATTGTGGATATCCCGAAAACCTTACTGGCTGAGGTGCCTCCAGGACAAGGTTTGGGAACCACTAGGTTAGTGTATCTGGGTTTTAAAAGGGTTTGGACAATTTCCTGGATGAAAAGTCCATAGTCTGCTATTGAGCTAGACATAGGAACAGCCACTGCGTGTCCCTGGGATCAGTAGCATGAATCTTGTTACTATTAGGAATTCTGTCAGGTATTTGTGACCTGAATTGGCCACTGCTGGACTGGGCTAGATGGACCATTGCTCTGACCCAGTATGGCCATTCTTATGTTCTAACACTGTTCATTGATTTCTCTGCCGAAGGGAGAGGAAGAGAATGTAAGGCTATTCTCGGACAGCTCTGGAGGGCATGCTAGGACTGTGGTAATGTAGGGACCAAGATTCAGGACTAGGGTCTAGCATGCCCATAGTTAACAACTCTAGTGTGGAAGGGAACTGATGGAGCAGGGTTCCTGGTGACAGTAAAACTATGTGCAAAAAAACATTACTACCTATGCATACAGAGCTGCCAAGGGGGCCAAATCTCTGAGTAGGAGATTTAAAGCCACATCTCCAGTGCTGCCCAACCACCCAGCTATGCCCCAGATCCATGCACTCCACCTCCTGCCCCCTCCCCCTTGACAGACTTCGGCCATGGTACCAACAAGCCACTTCCCCCTCGGTCAGCAGGAGATGCCTTAATAAAACATCACCTCTTGCTATTTCAGGACCAGACTGGTGATAAGAGCTGTGAGATTTTGAAGTTCTTATCGCAAGAATGATCCCGTGGCAGCAGGAGATTACATTACATTACATTTGGACTTATATTCCATTAACACCTTTTCAGTTCTAAGCAGTTAACAAGCTTTTTATAGGGATATAGAGATCAACATATACCAGAGATGGTTTATGTAATTCCTCTGGGAATTACAATGGTTGCTTTGGAGATGGGCAGAACTCTAACTATAGTACATGTTTCTTAAATAAGAAAGCTTTTATCTTTTTTCGAAATATGAGATGATTGTGTAGGAGAATACATTCCGGCAATGTCTTTCCAAATTCTAGCTGCTTGAATGCCAATAGATTTGTTGATTAGCGCTAGTCTTTTCTTGCCCTTAGGTGAGGAGAAGGTGAAGAATTTTGCAGCTTCTTGTCTCCTAGATCTGGCTGAGGTTGCAAAGCAGAAATGAGATAGCCTGGAATCAGTTCTTGCAGTGTTTTTAATTGACTGCGCTCTTTCCCTGGAAGCAGAAGTCAACGCAAAAACTATTTCTTCCTAATGAGAAAGCTCTGTACCATCTGGAAGTACTTTGAAATCAATCAATATGAGCAGTAGGTACATGCGCTAAAACTATCATCTCTTGATTACTGCAACCTAATATACCTGGGCTGCACAAAGACCTTACTCAAGAGACTTCAAATCACTCAAAAGATGGCAATCAGACTAACCTTCAGGTTATCAAAATTCGGCAGTGTCCCCTTTCTACATCAAATTACACTGGCTCTCCATTAAGGCGTGAGTGTTTTTCAAATTGGCATGCTTCCTCTTTACATAAAAACATGAGTAGCCATACTGGGTCAGACCAGTGGTCCATCCAGCCCAGCATTCCGTTTTCCAAACAGTGGCCAAGCCAGGTCACTAGTACCTGGCAGAAACCCAAATTGTGGCAACACTCCATACTACAAATCCCAGGGCAAGCAGTTGCTTCTCATGTCTGTCTCAATAGCAGACTATGGACTTTTCCTCCAGGAATTTGTCCAAACCTTTTTTTAAACCCAGATATGCTAACCGCTGTTACCACTATTCATTGAGTGAAAAAATATATCCTCCTATTTGTTTTAAAAGTATTTCCATGTAACTTCCTCGAATGTCCCCTAGTTTTGGAACAAGTAAAACATCGATGTACTTCTACTCGTTCTGCACCACTCAGGATTTTGTACACCTGAATCATATCTCCTCTCATCCGTCTCTTTTCCAAGCTGAAGAGCCCTAACCTCTTTAGCCTTTCCTCATACGAGAGAAGTTCCATCCCCTTTATCATTTTGGTCGTTCTTCTTTGAAAGTTTTCTAATTCTGCTTTATCTTTTTTGAGACCAGAACTGAATGCAATACTCAAGGTGCGGACGCACCATAGAGTGATACAAAGGCATTATAATATTTTCGGTCTTATTCACCATCCCTTTCCTAAAAATTCCTAGCATTCTGTTTGTGTTTGCTCTTTTGGCCACTGCTGCACACTGAGCAGAAGATTTCAGCATATTTTCTACAACGACACCCAGATCTTTTTCTTGAGCGCTGACCCCGAAGGTGGACCCTATTATCAAGTAACTATGATTCAGATTATTCTTTCCAATGTGCATCACCTTGCATTTGTCCACATTAAATTTCATCTGCCATTTGGATGCCCAGCCTTCCAATTTCCTAAGGTCTTCCTGTAATATTTCACAGTCCGCACATGTTTTAACAACCTTGAATAGTTTTGTATCATCTGCAAATTTGATCACCTTACTTGTCGTTCTGATTTACATATCATTTATAAATATGTTAAATAATACCAGTCCCAGTACAGATCCCTGTGGCACTCCACTGTTCACCCTCCTCCATTGAAAGAAATGACCATTTAACCCTACCCTCTGTTTTCTGTCCAATAACCAATTTCTAATCCACAACAGAACCTTGCCTCCTATCCCATTACTCTTTAATTTTCTCAGGAGTCTCTCATGAGGAACTTTATCAAAAGCTTTCCGAAAATGTAGATACACTACATCAACTGGCTCACCTTTATCTACATGTTTATTCATGCCTTCAAAGAAATGAAACAAGAACGCGTGAACAAGATGGATAAGATGGCGGCCTGAAGGGAGTACAGTGAGCTGCTCCTGGACTCGTGCTCACTCCTTTTTCCTTTTTGAATTATATTACTCTGCTGATCTTATGCCTAAACGGAGAGGCAAACAGTGTGCAAGCCCCATTGTACCTGTTTTGTTGGCAGTTGGGCCCATGGATCACTTCGCTGTTCCAGGGATTTTGGGACGCTCTGAGTCTTCACTGCGAGGGGAGGCGGCGCGAGGTGAACTGCTCCTCCTGCTTGAAGTAGATACATCTCTCAGTCCCGAGACTAGAGATCCACCACGAATGCCTGCAATCGAGCAAGGGTTGAGAAAGCAGGGGCATACACGCTCCACAGGCGCAGAGACAGCCCCTGCAATGGGGTCAGACCCAAGCAATGGATTGCAGAGCACTTCCAGGAATTTGGTTGTGCCACAGCATAGCGTTGGCGTTTCTGGCGAGACTACTGCGGAGAAGGAGTTGGAACTCTCTGGAGATTCTTTGCCTGAAGTAACCTCACCTTAAGTCTTTTCTTCCAAATAAACCTTCAACCATAACTCTAGATGCTATATAAGAAGCTCTTCTGGGCTTAGAGACATCATTTTCCCAAAATTAATATCTGTTTTGCAACAAGTTCAATCTCCCCTTGAAAGAATATCTATAATGGAAAAGAAAATCACAATATTTGAAGGGAAAATTGAAACTAATAGCAAAGACATAAAACAATGTCAACAAATTCAAACAAACATCATTAAAGAAAATATGTGGTTGCAAAATAAAATTGAAAGTTTAGAGAACCAACAGAGATCAAAAACACTACAACTAATACATTTTCCAAAACAGATGTCGGTTGTACCTCTAATTACCTTTAAAAGGTATATATTTGAAATATTGAAAATTCCGGAGCAAGCTTGTCCTCCGGTATCAAAAATATATTATTTACAACCTTATAAGAAAAAAAGGGTGGATCAACCTATTTCTGAAGAGGCTGGTGTTGTTTTTGAGACTTTAAACCTCACACAAACTATTGAAGATGATAATTTGGGTTTACAACCAGCAACATTAATTGTGAATTTTGTACTACAGCCGGATAGAGACTGGATATTAAAACAGTTCTTCCGTCATAGGGAGGAAATGTTTTTGAACTATAAGATAAGAATTTTTCCTGATGTATCTCGTGTAACCCAGAAAAAGTGCCAAAATTTCCTTAAACTTCGCCCACCTGTTCTTCAGTTGGGAGGCCTTTTTTGGTTGAATTTTCCATGCAAATGTATAGTGAAGTTAAATTCAGTAAAATATGTTTTCTTTGATCCATTACATTTAAGTTCTTTTCTGGAATCTAGGTCAGTAATAACTCCATCTCCAATTCCAGAAACGGTAATGTCATCTACACCATAGTCTGTTATTTGATTTTCCCATGTGAACCTCCCTTCATGTCTCTAATAGTAGATTAGTTAAAGAAAATTATCCTGAGTATTGTGCCTTGTCCTCTTCTCCAAATTGTGGACGGAAAAGGATAATAAGTCATTTTTTTCCTTTTGACAAATTGTAATGTAACAGGTTTGCTTTATTATTCCTTTTTTCTGTAACAAGATTGCTCTTGGAATTGTATTATAAATCTTAAAAAAAAAAAGAAATGAAGCAATTTGGTGAGGCAAGACTTCCCTCGGCTGAACCCATGCTGACTCTGTCCCATTAAATCATGTTTGTGCATGTGTTTTGTAATTTTATTCTTTATAATAGTTTCCACTATTTTGCCCGGCACCGACGTCAGGCTTACCGGTCTATAATTTCCTGGATCACTCCTAGAACCCTTTTTAAAAATCAGCATCACATTGGCCACCCTCCAGTCTTCAGATACTATGAATGATCCAGGTGACCTCTCAGGACAGAGATAGTAAGAATGACCAGGAAATGATAGCAGGTAGACAAAGAGCCAAGCTTAGCTGAGATCAACCAAAGCCTCCAAATAATGCACACCTGGGCAGATGCATTCCAACTAAAACTTAACGCAGAAAAAACACAATGTCTTGTACTCACCTCACAACATAACACAAAAAACTTCTCCACCATAATCACACCATACTGTTCTCTTCCTGTCACACAAAACTTGAAAATTCTTGGAGTCACCATTGATCGAAATATATATTAAAAAGTAGCGGTCCTAGCACTGACCCCTGAGGAACCCCACTAACTACCCTTCTCCATAATGCCCATTTAACCCCACTCTGTTTCCTATCCTTCAACCAGTTTTTAATCCACAATAGGACATTTCCTCCTATCCCATGACCCTCCAATTTCCTCTGTAGCCTTTCATGAGGTACCTTATCAAACGCCTTTTGAAAATCCAGATACACTAGCCAGCTTATAATTGAAAAAGAAAAACGCCTAGATTTCGACCCAAATCGGGAGATAGACGTTTATCTCACAAAAACGAATAAATCGGTATAATGGAAAGCCGATTTTGGACGTTTTCAACTGCACTCCATCGCGGAAGCGTACAAAGTTGACGGGGGCGTGTTGGAGGCATGGCGAAGGTGGAACTGGGTCGTGGTTATCGGCCGAGGAGAGATGGGCGCCTTTCGCCGATAATGGAAAAAAAGTATGCGTTTGTAGCTAGAATTTAGGGCACTTTTCCTGGACCCTGTTTTTTCACGAATGCCCCCAAAAGTGCCCTAAATGACCAGATTACCACCAGAGGGAATCGGGGATGACCTCCCCTGACTCCCCCAGTGGTCACTAACCCCCTCCCACCACAAAAAATGATGTTTCACAACTTTTTATTTTCACCCTCAAATGTCATACCCACCTCCCTGGCAGCAGTATGCAGGTCCCTGGAGCAGTTGTTAGGGGGTGCAGTGGACTTCAGGCAGGTGGAACCAGGCCCATCCCCCCCTACCTGTTACAATTGTGCTGCTTAATGCTTAGTCGTCCAACCTCCCCAAACCCACTGTACCCACATGTAGGTGCCCCCCTTCACCCCTTAGGGCTATAGTAATGGTGTAGACTTGTGGGCAGTGGGTTTTGAGGGGGATTTGGGGAGCTCAACACACAAGGGAAGGGTGCTATGCACCTGGGAGCTCTTTTACCTTTTTTTTTGTTTTTGTAAAAGTGCCCCCTAGGGTGCCCGGTTGGTGTCCTGGCATGTGAGGGCGACCAGTGCACTACGACTCCTGGCCCCTCCCACAAACAAATGCCTTGGATTTATTCGTTTTTGAGCTGGGCGCTTTCATTTTCCATTATCACTGAAAAACAAAAACGCCCAGCTCACAAATTGTCGAATAAAACATGGACGTCTATTTTTTTCGAAAATACGGTTCAGTCCGCCCCTTCACGGACCCGTTCTCGGAGATAAACGCCCATGGAGATAGACGTTTTCGTTCAATTATGCCCCTCCACATCAACCGGCTCCCCTTTGTCCACATGTTTGTGTTGGATTATTTGTAGTAAATAATTAGCAGATTTTAGTACACACAGCTTCAGCTTTAGAAATGTTAATTTCTTTCTTCATCTCTCTCTCATTCACCCCTGAATAATTCACTGCTGAGTCACTTTAAAGTTGAAGTAACAAAACATCTGTTTACTCACAGTTTGTAGTTAGATTATAATCAGACAGGCTTATATATACATATTACTATACATTTGTCTTATCAGCTCCTTCCATGTGCTTAGATGGTAATGGATGCTCACACCACCATAGATCCTCTCAGGTTAGGAGAGATCATGAGTTCCATGTGCTCCATGTGCTGTGTCTGCTGCATCTAACCCCCAACAGGAAGTTGCATAGCTGTGTGACCTCTCTAAGTAATTCACATCAGAGGTCACAGAGTAATCACAGAGAAATAATAGGTGACAGGCAATGCATGTAAAAATACAATTACATTCCAACAAACCCCTTCTCATGCATAACTGTCATGCAATTATTTATTCATACAAAGTCCAAGCTTTATACGCAGATTCACAAAATGTTCTCTGGGTAACGGTTTGGTCATGATGTCAGCTGTCATCTCACTGGTGTGACAATAGTGTAGACTGATGACCCCTTCTTTTGCCAACTCTCGCACGTTGTGGTATTTCGTTGCGATGTGCTTGGTGCGTGACTGAACCTTGTCATTCTGTGACAGTCGGATGCAGCTCTGATTATCTTCCATTATCTGGATTGGTCTCTTTTCAGCTATTCCAAAATCCAGCAAAAGTTTTTCAATCCACATCAGTTCTTTGCACGCTTCCGATACAGCCACGTATTCAGCTTCTGTAGAAGACAAACTCACAATACTTTGTTTATGACTGGCCCATGAAATTTGTACATTTCCATACATAAACACATATCCTCTTGTGGATTTATAATTAGAATGATCCCCTGCCCAATCTGAATCACAGTAACATATTAGTTTTGGATTACTATTGGCTGAAATCTTTAATTTACAATCAATGGTACCCTTTAAATACCTTACCATCCTTTTAACTGCAGTCCAATCTGATTTGGTAGGTGAGCTGACCCTTCTGCTCAAAATTCCTACTGCATTTGCTATATCAGCCCTGTATGTGGTAGCTAGATATAAAAGCTTACCTATGGCTGATCTATATTGGATGTTATCTGGTAAAGGTTCTCTTACTGTTTCATCCTTCAGAAAATCAGTGATCATGGGAGTGCTTACAACTTGGGCATCTTGCATACCTAAACTTTCAATAAGCTCATTTATTTTCTGCTTCTGGCTTAGAAGATAAGAACCATCATTTTGTTTCTCAATTTCTATACCAAGATAGTATGACACATTACCAAGTTCTTTTATCTCAACATTGTGGTTTAAACATTTTACAATGTCCTTGTACTCTTGCTCACTTTTGCTTGCAATGAGCAGATCATCAACAAAAGCTAAAATGTATGCATATTGTCCATTTGTGCACCTAGTGTATAAGCATTTATCTGCTTCACCTTGCTTAAATCCTAAATTTGTCAATATTTCATGCAATTTATCATTCCAACATTTTGCACTTTGCTTTAATCCATAAAGACCTTTGTTTAATTTACACACTAGCTGTCTTTGTTTTGTATTTATGAAACCTGTTGGCTGTTCCATGTACAAGTCTTCAGTTATATCTCCGTGAAGAAACGCTGTTTTCACATCAATGTGGTTGACTTGCATGCCTTTTGAGACTGCAATGCTCAGAAGTGTTCTAATTGTCGTGTGTTTCACTACAGGTGCAAACACTTCATCAAAATCTTCTCCATATTTTTGAAGATATCCCTTTGCCACTAATCTGGCTTTATACCTTTCCACTTTTCCTTGTGCATTCCTTTTTAACTTGAATACCCATTTGCATCCTATAGCTTTCTTGCCAGGAGGTAATTTTGTAAGAATCCAAGTATTATTTTTATCCAATGCATCAATTTCTTCTTGTGCAGCTTTATGCCATTCAGCAGCTTCTTCTGCTGGCATTTTTTCAATCTCATCCCATGTTAAGGGCTCTTGAGCTTCTGCTGACTTTGTTAGGTAAGACAGTCTTGGGGGTGGAACACCTTTGTTTTCCCTGGATGAGCGTCTGACAACAGGTTGGTCTGACCTTTCCGCATCCTCTAAATCTGAGAGTTCTTCTCCAATTGATTCCCCTTCTCCAACTGTACTGTCTTCTTCAATGATCCTTTCTGTGTCTGTTTCCTCTGCCTGTTTCTCGTTAGATACAGGTGAGTTGCTTTCAGACATCTGCCTTGGTATGGCATTTATATACACTGGCATGTCTATTATGGTTCTAGTTTCATATTCTGGATGATAAGGCTCATCTGGGATAATCCAGCCTTTATCAACCCTTTTGTTTTCATCAAAATATGTAACATGTCTTATGCCAACAATGCCAGTTTTCAGATTCAAAATTCTATATCCTTTGTGTCCTGGAGCATAGCCAACTAAAATGCCCCTTTCTGTTGTGGAATCCAGCTTATGCCTTCTTTGCTTTGGTATATGAGCATATGCTGTACTTCCAAATGTTCTTATGTGTGACAGGTTTGGCTTCCTACCATGCCATGTCTCATGTGGTGTGCGCTCAGCGCCTTTAGTTGGCATTCTGTTTTGTAGGTACACTGCTGTGAGAATGGCTTCCCCCCATAGTCTTTTAGGGAGATTGCTATCTGACAGCATACATCTGGTCATTTCCACAAGTGACCTAAATTTTCTCTCTGCAACAGAATTTTGCTCTGGTGTGTAAGCTACTGTTGTGATAAGCTGAATGCCTTCTTGTTCTAGAAATGTGCGCATGCTTTGTGAAGTGAACTCACCACCATTGTCGGTCTGAAGAACCTTTGGTTTTCTTTCAAATTTATTGCTCACCATGGCTACGTATTTCTTCAGCATGTCTGTGACTTGACTTTTTTCTTTCAGCAAATAGGCCACACAATATCTAGAGAAATCATCCAAGAATATTAGCACAAATCTGTTATTTCCCAATGATGGGATATTAAACGGTCCACATAAGTCACTGTGTATTAAGTCCAGCACTTTATTACTCCTATTTCCTGTGTATGCAGGAAATGAGGGTCTCACACCTTTTTGAGTAACACAGTCTATGCATTTCTCCATTTTACCAGCATCTGCACTTATCTGAATGCCGGTGGCCAGTTGCTTACTGTAAAGATCCTGGATCACCTTAGAATCACGATGTCCCAGGCGGCGGTGCCAGATTTCCAGACTACATTTACCATCATTCTTCCTTACTTGCGCCATATGTGAGGCTTCACCTGAAATGCTCAGTTTATAAACATCTTTATGCATAAAAGCTTCAGCATACACTTCATCATTTTTAGAGATTGTGCACTTACTGTTTTCAAAATGAATCGCAAATCCCTTCTTATCTAATATAGATACACTAAGCATATTGCAAACTGCTTGGGGAATATACAAAACATCACTTACAGGAATTTCTTTAACTTCATTAGACACTTTGCATTTTAAGAATCCAATACCTTTTGCTTGGATCTTAGCAGTCCCTGCGTTTGCAGTTTTAAGAATACCTTCCTCTGGACACATTTCCTGAAAGAAATCCTTACAATTGGTTAAATGGCATGTGCTCCCCGAATCCAAAATCCAAGTACTTTCATTTGAATTATTATTTACCATAGTCAAAGATTTTTCTGCCATTAGAAAGCCCTTGTGTTTATCTTTGTCCTTCATACATTTCCTGGTTTGAAAATTCTTTAGTTCCATTGGCTTAGGTGAGCTAGAGGGAGTGTTTTGTGTTTCCTTACACCATTTAGATACATGTCCCTCCTTTCCACATGAGTAGCAAATCAGCTTGCCCTTGGGTGGAGTTTTCCCATAGCTCCGCCTTCCTCTGTTCTTTGCCAAGAAATTTGTTTCATTTCTCTCTGACTGACTTTGAGAACACATCTCCTCAGAATCATTTATTATGCATTCCTGCCTTAGTTTTGATGTTGCCTGTTCAAAAGATTGCCCTTCAATGGCCTCATTTACAGACCTAAAAACATCAAACTTCTTTGATAGTGAGGTAAAAAGAAATGCTCTTTTCAATGCATCACACATGGGAATTCCAGAAAGTTCTAACTTTTGAAATGAAGACATAAGATGCATAATGTGATCATTACATTTACTTTTATCCCTTAATTTGGTTTCATTCAACTCTGCCAGCCAAATTGGTTGCTGCTTTGCATATGTAGTTGCATACATAGTTCTCAGTTTATATAAAATGTCCTTTGGTGTATCTTTTCCCTCCACTAATATGGCTTGTTTCTCTGAGAGAGCTTCCAAAAGCATGCACTTCACATAATAGTTTGCATTGTCCCATTCAGCCATATTTTCAGCTGTTCTGTCTTGATCTAAGCATATATTTAATCTTTTTGCTCGAAGGAGACATATGAATCTTAATTCCCACTGCCGATAATTAAACTCAGTTAATTTAGGCACCTTGAGAGAATAGAACAATGGTGAATTTCTTCCCTCAGCCATTTTCTTAGCCTTCTGTCTGCTGTGTGGGGGGAGAGAGAGACAGACTGAATCTTTCCTTTAAAACTTAAGAGAAAAATGTGGCTTTTTTTTCTGCCTGGTAATATTTCTCTTCTTTTTCAATTCCTGACCCTGGGCCCATAACCCTTTTGTTGGATTATTTGTAGTAAATAATTAGCAGATTTTAGTACACACAGCTTCAGCTTTAGAAATGTTAATTTCTTTCTTCATCTCTCTCTCATTCACCCCTGAATAATTCACTGCTGAGTCACTTTAAAGTTGAAGTAACAAAACATCTGTTTACTCACAGTTTGTAGTTAGATTATAATCAGACAGGCTTATATATACATATTACTATACATTTGTCTTATCAGCTCCTTCCATGTGCTTAGATGGTAATGGATGCTCACACCACCATAGATCCTCTCAGGTTAGGAGAGATCATGAGTTCCATGTGCTCCATGTGCTGTGTCTGCTGCATCTAACCCCCAACAGGAAGTTGCATAGCTGTGTGACCTCTCTAAGTAATTCACATCAGAGGTCACAGAGTAATCACAGAGAAATAATAGGTGACAGGCAATGCATGTAAAAATACAATTACATTCCAACAGTTTGTTTACTCCTTCAAAGAATTGAAGTAAATTGGTCAGGCAAGATTTTCCCACACTAAAGCTGTGCTGACTTGGTCTCAGTAATCCATGTCCTTGGATGTGCTCTGTAATTTTGTTTTTGATAATAGCCTCTACCATTTTCCCCGGCACCGACGTCAGACTCACCGGTCTATAATTTCCCGGATCTGCCCTGGAACCTTTTTTAAAAATCGGCGTTATATTGGTGTCACGATTGTGCCCATGTTTCATGCTCTCATTCATCTCGCCACCTGGTGGCTACAATGGACTCTCTGTTTGCTGTTTCCCATGTTCCAGAAGTCATGCCAGTCCGGTCCGGATCTTCCAGCCTTCCAGACTGTCTTGGGATTTTTGGAACTTAGCAGCACCCTTACCTGGTGAACTCCCTTGTATGTTGCCTTTATTAACCACCTGGAAACTTTCTACTTTGCCTTGGCAACAGAGGTCTTCAGTTGTGTTCTTGTCCTTGTTGGTCTGTTGCGGTTCCTGCCTTGAAAGCTTGCTTTGCCTGCCTTTGACCCTGCTGGTTTCCTGGTTTATTCTACTGTCTGCTGCCTGCCTTTGACCCTGCTGGTTTCCTGGTTTATTCTACTGTCTGCTGCCTGCCTTTGACCCTGCTGGTTTCCTGGTTTATTCTTCTGATTGCTGCCTGCCGGTAGGACTCTGCTTGATTCATGGACTATTCTCCTGCTTCTGCTTAGTGCTTCTGTTCCAGTCCAGCTGCTCCAGTCTGCCCTATGCCCGTCTGTCTGTGGTCTGCCTTGCCTCCAGTTTGGGTGATTTGCCTGCCGCTGCCACTCCTTGGCAGTGGCCCAAGGGCTCACTTTTCCTCCCCAGCGTGACAATTGGCCACCCTCCAATCTTCCGGTAAATTGCATATCACTAACAGAAGCTCCGCAAGCTCATTTTTCAGTTCTATCAGTACTCTAGGATGTATACCATCCAGTCCAGGAGATGTGCTACTCTTCAGTTTGCTGAACTGCCCCATTACTTCCTCCAGGTTTACTGTGAATTCAGTAAGTTTCTCTGACTCGTCCACTTGAAATACCATTTCCGACACCGGTATCCCACCCAAATCTTCCTCGGTGAAGACCGAAGCAAAGAATTCATTCAATCTCTCCGCTACGTCTTTATCATCCTTGATCGCCCCTTTTACCCCTCGGTCGTCCAGCGGCTCAACCGATTCTCTTGCCAGCTTCCTGCTTTTAATATACCAAAAAAGTTTTTACTTTGTTTTTTGCCTCTAATGCTATCTTTTTTTTTTTAAATCCCTCTTGGCCTTCTTTATCTGTGCCTTGCATTTGCTTTGCCTTATGTTGCTTCTTGTTATTTTCAGACGTTTCCTTCTTCCATTTTCTGAAGGTGTTTCTTTTAGCCCTAATAGCTTCCTTCACTTCACTTTTCAACCACACCGGCTGTCTTTTGGACTTCTGTCTTTCTTTTGTAATTCGCGGAATATGTTTGGCCTGGGCCTCTAGGATGATACTTTTGAACAGCATCCACGCCTGTTGTACAGTTTTTATCCTCTCAGTTGCTCCTCTAAGTTTTTTTTTAACCGTTCTCATTCTATCATAGTCTCCTTTTTTAAAGTTAAACGCTAACGTATTTGACTTCCTATGTATAGTTACTTCAAGGTTGATATCAAAACTGATCATATTATGATCACTGTTATCAAGCGGCCCCAGTACCATAACATCCCTCACTAGATCATGCGCTCCACAAAGGACCAAGTCTAGAATTTTTCCTTCTCTCGTCGGCTCCTGCACCAGCTGCTCCATAAAGCTGTCCTTGATTTCATCAAGGAATTGTACCTCTCTAGCGTGTCCCAATGTTACATTTACCCAGTCTATATTTGGGTAATTGAAGTCACCCATTATTATCGCATTGCCCATTTTGTTTGCATCTCTGATTTCTTTTATCATTTCTGCGTCTACATAGTAGCATAGTAACATAGTAGATGACGGAAGAAAAATACCTGCATGGTCCATCCAGTCTGCCCAAGATAAACTCATATGTGTATACCTTACCTTGAATTTGTACCTTACCTTGAATTTGTACCTGTCTTTTTCAGGGCACAGACCGTATAAGTCTGCCCAGCAGTATTTCCCGCCTCCCAACCATAAACTCATATGTGTATACCTTACCTTGAATTTGTACCTTACCTTGAATTTGTACCTGTCTTTTTCAGGGCACAGACCGTATAAGTCTGCCCAGCAGTATTTCCCGCCTCCCAACCACCAGTCCCGCCTCCCATCACCAGCTCTGGTACAGACTGTATAAGTCTGCCCTCCCCTATACTAGCCTCCCAACCACCAACCCCTCTTCCCCCCACCTGCTCTGCCACCCAATTTCAGCTAAGCTTCTGAGGATCCATTCCTTCTGCACAGGATTCCTTTATGCATATCCCACGCATGTTTGAATTCCGTTACCGTTTTCATCTCCACCACCTCCCGCGGGAGGGCATTCCAAGCGTCCACCACCCTCTCTGCTCACCCTAGCGAGGTGGACGGTAGTACACTCCTATCACCGTCCTTTTCCCTTTTATACATGGAATTTCAACCCACAATGATTCAAAGGTGTGATTTGTGTCCTGCTGAATTTGTAATCTATCTGAGTCAAGGCTCTTGTTAATATACAATGCTACCCCTCCACCAGTCCGGTCCAGCCTATCACTACGATATACTTTGTACCCCGGTATGACAGTGTCCTACTGGTTATCCTCCTTCCACCAGGTCTCAGTAATGCCTATTATGTCCAATTTTTCATTTAGTGCAATATATTCCAACTCTCCCATCTTATTTCTTAGACTCCTAGCATTTGCATATAGGGAAAGGGAAAGGGGAAATGGGACTTGATATACTACCTTTCTAAGGTTTTTTTGCAACTAAATTCAAAGCGGTTTACATATAGTCAGGTACTTATTTTGTACCAGGGGCAATGGAGGGTTAAGTGACTTGCCCAGAGTCACAAGGAGCTGCAGTGGGAATCAAACTCAGTTCCCCAGGATCAAAGTCCACTGCACTAACCACTAGGCTACTCCTAATTGCATGATGCTTAGTGCTTGACACTATTGATTTGCCATCTTTTGTCTGATCTTTAGTTGTATTTAAGGGCACCTGGTGTACCATGGTCTCTTGTGTAGCCTCACTATCCAGAAACCCTATCTTCTCTGTTTGTGAGGTATCCTTGCAAGATACCTTATCCCGAACCATGCGCTGTTGTGTGACTGTCGGCCTTTCCCCTATATCTAGTTTAAAAGCTGCTCTATCTCTTTTTTAAATGCTGACTCCAGCAGCCTGGTCCCACCCTGGTTAAGATGGAGCCAAGGGTGCTTTCTCAGGGACTGTGTGGGCTCACTGAGGTCCAAGGATGAGGGTCATCACCACCTGCTTCAGGCACATCTCATTTGGTGTTACCTGGCCTGAGCTGGTTGCTTCTTGGTCTCTCCCACTGCGGAGCCTTGGTCTTCGAGGGCTTTTGTTGATTTTGCCCATCTAATTTTGGAACTGGGAGTCGGGAGCTCGCTGTAGTGCAGCTTCCCTAGTCAGCGGCCATCTTCTTCAAAAAAATTATTATGAAGACATGAGGGCACACACAGCAGCTCCATGGGTGCTTGAGAAGCCACAGACGATGTCTTATTAATGCATCTCCTGCTGCTGATGGAAGGGGAGATCTTAGCTCTCCATTGGGAGTGTGGCAGATGACCCACATAGGTGACCTGTATAAGAGGCTTGGGGAGGCTAACCCCAACCACTACCTTCCCCTCCCTGCCACTGCCTTCTTGCATCCACAACTAGAACCTTAGTAACCTTCCATTCCCTTCCCTTCCTGATTCATTCTGTTGCCTCCCCGACTTGGCTGGAAGCAAAAAAGAAAGTGCACGCAGGGTCATAGCCCTCAGCAAGCTGCCGGCTCACCGCCAGTCTCTGTCTTCCTCCTCTTCCCTCCCAACCCCCCAGTACAGAAAATTACATCATAGGAACGAGGAGGAAGACAGAATAGCAGAGCCAACAGTGTACTGAGGGTTATGTCCCCATGCATACTTTCATTTTGCTTCCAGCCGAGTCGGGATCCAGGGAGACAGCAGCATGAATCAGGAAGGGAAGGGAATGGAAGCTCGTAGATTCTAGAAGGCACCTGCCTTGGAGGTGCAAGTGAGTGAATAATTAGGAGGGGGCAGGGAGAGAGAGAAAGATGGGGTGAGGAGAAAAAAGATGAACAATGCAGCATGGTGGGGGATGGGAGAAAAAAGAGAGATGGGATGCTACATAGAAAGTAAAGAAAGACAGGAGATTCTGGATGGGAGAGTGAGAGGGAGGAGATGCTATATGACTGGGGAGAGGGAAGAAGGACACAGAGAATATGCTGCATGAAAGAGAGAAAAGAGAGAGAGAGACTAGACAGAAGATGTATGGCTGAGGATAAGAAAAACAGAGGGGAAGGTGCTGTATGGATGGGGGGAAAGAGAGAGAGATGGGCACAGATGGGAGATGCTGTATGGCTGTGGGGAGAGAGAAACATGAAGAGGAAATGCTGCATGGCAGAGGGAAGAGAGGGAAGAGTTTGTGAAAGACTGAGAAATAAGAGAATTAAAATGGGAAGGCCTGGGTAAAGGAAAAAGAAAACAATAAAAAAAGGACTGAAGACTGGATACTAAGAATGAATGATATCTGAGTAGACAGAGAGTCAGTAAAATGCAAGGCAGCTGAATGGGAAATATTGGTGTCAAAGATAGATGCAGTGGAAGAGGTGAAGAAGACAGGAGAAGAGAAAAAAATGAAAAATGGATTTGAGACCCTGGAAAGAGTTAAAAGATAGGAAAACAGTAACCAGAGACTATGACCTACACAATTACAAAAATTAAATGGCCGGACAAAAACAGAAAGAATAATTTTATTTTTAATTTAGGTTGAAATAATATAGAAACTGTCTTGGTCCACATTGACAGAAAATAAAGAGATACCTTTTTATTATACTAAATACATTTTTTTGAGGAAGTACAAAATACATTTTTGACTAAGAGGGGCATAATCGAACGGAAATGCCTATCTCCATGGGCGTTTATCTCCGAGAACGGGTCCGTGAAGGGGCGGGCCGAACCGTATTTTCGAAAAAATGGACGTTTTTGAGCTGGTCGTTTGTTTTCTTTAGCGATAATGGAAACTAAAAACTCCCAGCTCAAAAACGTCCTAATCCGAGCCATTTGGTTGTGGGAGGGGCCACGATTCGTAGTACACTCGCCCCCCTGATATGCCAGGACACCAACTGGGCACCCTAGGTCAGTGCGGTGGACTTCAGAAAAAGCTCCCACATGCATAGCTCCCTTACCATGGGTGCTGAGCTCCCAACCCCCTCCCCTAAAACCCACTACCCACAAATGTACAACACTACCATAGCTCTTAGGGGTGAAGGGGGCACCCACATGTGGGTACAGTGGGTTTTGGACGCCTCCCATTTACCAGCACAAGTGTTACAGGTGGGGGGGATGGGCCTGGGTCCACCTGGCTGGTGCACTGCGGTACCCACTAAAAGTGCTCCAGGGACCTGCATACATGCAGGCCTCTAGGACTTGTTGCTGCTGTATAACATTGGCACACCAGTTGACGCCTGAAGACTAATCTCTCCGAAAATGTCCTTTATTGGAATAACCGTGTTTACTCACAGTTAACTGCAGATCAGAGGTTGTGCCCCACTGGCAACGAGTCTCCCTGGTACTGAGATTAGCAGTAGATCAGAGCTGGCAGAATGCTGTACAATGCCCTCTTTCAGCCACATTCAAGGTAAGAACTAAGTTCTCTAACGTGGCTAAAACATTGGAAGGGATCTAAAACTGGCTAACAAAAATGGCCACTACCTCATAGACTACCGGAAACACAACAGGGCACACTCTGACCCAGTAGGCAGGGGGAAAAGCACCATGGGAGAAGAGCCTACCAACTACCAACATCGTGAGACTGTAACACAAGGTAATGAAATCACGGAGCCCAATACCCTACACCCACCACAATGCAATGCTGATGTGACCCTGTAGTGCACCCGAGAGCCACATCTGACTCAGAGAAAGGCTGTGAGAGGATCGAACATATTCTGCTGTCATGGAGGTGGGTACGGCATTTAAGGGTGGCATACCGGCTGGAAAAAATGTTTGTAAAGTGGGGTTTTTTTGGTGGGAGGGGGTTAGTGACCACTGGGGGAGTCCGGAGAGGTCATCCTCGATTCCCTCCAGTGGTCATCTGGTCAGTTGGGGCACTTTTTTGGGACTTGTTCGTGAAAAAAAAGGGTCCAAAAAAAGTGACCCAAAATCACCTTTTTTTTTCGATTATCAGCTAAAGACGCCCATCTCTCCTTGGCTGCTAACCATGCCCCAGTCCTGCCTCTGACACGCCTCCGACACGCCCCCGTCAACTTTATTCGTTTCCGCGACGGAGTGCAGTTGGAAACGCCCAAAATCGGCTTTCGATTACACCGATTTGGGCGCCTTTGCCAGAAAAACGCCCATCTCCCGATTTGGGTCGCAATATAGGCGTTTTTCTCTTTCGATTATAAGCAGGTAAGTAAACTATCCTGACCTGAGGAAGGAAGCTTTGGCTGCCGAAAGCTAGTCAAAAATCTATTAAATTAATCCAATGAAAAGGTATCACCTTATTTTCTATTTTACTTTTATTTTTATATTTTCATTTTTAATTTCATGAGTGGACTGTGTCCGTTTTTTAAATTTACATCCCCTATCTTTATTTTTACAGCACAGAAGGAAATATATTATTGTTTCTAATTCTCTGGTATTACACTATATGCAGAGTCCGGCTTCATGGGATTTCATTTTAAGTTTTGTCTATATATTTCTTGTTTTAGTTTGTGGTTACTTATTCTATTCTTGGTGAGAGTCTGCCCGTGTTCTGAATTTGTGAAAGAGGCCAGTTATTCCGATAGCATTAAATAACGACACATTGTAAGCCACATTGAGCCTGCAAAGAGGTGGGAAAATGTGGGATACAAATACAATAAATAAATAAATAAATGTCTGTAAGGAATCAGTTTTTTTTTTTTGTTACATTTTTCCCACTCATGGCAGGCTCAATGCGGCAGGCAATGGAGGGTTAAGTGACTTGCCCAGAGTCACATATTCATTTGTTTAGTAGCTATATTAATATTCTACTGCCCACTAATATGTTTCCTATGTAGGCCCTTGTGTGTCTCCTGGAAGTAAGTGCTATTATGGTATGGTAGAATAGCTTTATAGGTCCTGCGTAACTTTAAGATTTTGTATTAATTCACAATAGGCCTAATACTAGATTTTGAATTTGGATTTAGCTCATGTCGTTCTCAGTTATAGTTCTGTGTAAGTTACATTCACATACATTAGATATTTTTCTGGAGGGCTTACAATTGAAGTTTGTTCCCGAGGCAATGGAGGATCCAAGATCTTAATGAGCAGCTGTTGGATTTGGATCCTGGCTTCCCTGGTTCTCAGCCCACTGCTCTAACCATTATGTACAGATAGTACAGATAATACCTAATCCCAGTGGTGTGCTGGTAAATGTTTAACAACAGGATCTCTCCCCAGTCCACCTCTGCGCCCCCCCCCCCCCCAAATTGCAGAGCTGGCTATAGCCGGGGAGAGAGCCTTGGGGGGGGGCGGCAATGCATTACTCTCTCCAGGAAAAAAAAAATTAAATGCTCCCAGGTTCCAATCTACTTCATGTTTAATGTGGGATAAAATGCCATAATAAGTAAATAAATATAAACTTTTAACATTGAGAACCTGATTCTCATAACATGATGTCTGTTTTAGAAGCCCTTTACCAGGGAAAAAAAATCTCTGCAGTATACCCAAAATGACACAAACCAAATTAGCATACAGACCAGGAATTAGGAGAACAGACAGTCTTGCCAACTCTGAAAAACAATGAGGGGTATAATCGAACGGGGCGCCCAAGTTTTCCTGAGGGCATCCTTGCAGGACGTCCCCTTGAAGGGGTGGGGAAACCCGTATTATCGAAACAAGATGGACGTCCATCTTTCATTTTGATAATACGATCGGGGACGCCCAAATCTCAACATTTAGGTTGACCTTAGAGATGGTCGACCTAAATGTTGAGATGGTCGACCTTAGAGATGGTCGTCCCCGGTCTTTGGCCATAATGGAAACCGAGGACACCCATCTCAAAAACGACCAAATCCAACTCATTTGGTCGTGGGAGGAGCCAGCATTCATAGTGCACTGATCCCCCTGACATGCCAGCACACCAGTCGGGCACCCTAGAGGGCACTGTAGTGGACTAACTGATGCACTAACTGAATGGAAAAAGCCCTTCCCTTACCGATCCCTTAGTGATTCGGAAAGGAACGGGCATGCATGAAGGAAATCGCATGCAAATGAGCTGCTCACTGTTAGCTCATTTGCATACAATTTCCTTCCTAAGGAGGGGAAGCCAGTGCAGAGCATGGCAAAGAAGGCTTCATACATGCAGACAAGCTGCGTGTATAATAGCAGTCTACAACCTTAGAAAAATACAAGTCCAGGTGAAAACGTCCAAGTGCTGGTCAGGGACGTCTTTTTTTTTTTTAGAGTATGGGTAATGGACATCCTTTCCTAGGCATCCGTCCCTGTGAAGGGACTGCAGTTGAAGATGTCCAAAATGTGAATGTTTCTGTGAGAAGGACATCCATTCCTTTGCTATACCTCCAACACCCCCTTTATTGATTTGGAGTTTGGATCAAGGCAGCAGCAGTGGGGTTTGAACTGGCCACCTCTGGATTGCAAGACCAGTGATCTAACCACTAGTCCACTCCACTCCCTTGAAATTTGACTGACCCTGGGGGGGGGGGAGCAGTTCAGGACGTCCAAAATGATTGAAAGAAGGACGTCCACACCTTCGCTATGCCTCTGCTGACACACACATACCTTCCCCCCCCCCCCCCCCCCCCCCCAGGGACCTGCATACTGCTGCGATGGACCTGAGTATGACATTTCAGGCTGGCAAAAAAATTTTTAAGTTGTTTTTTTCAGGGGGGAGGTGGTTAGTGACCACTGGTGGAGTCAGGGGAGATCATCCCTGTTTCCCTCAGGTGGTCATCTGGTCAGTTTGGGCACCTTTTTGAGGCTTGGTCGTAAGAAAAAATGGACCAAGTAAAGTCGGCCAAGTGCTCGTCAGGGACGCCCTTCTTTTTTCCACTATCACTCGAGGACACCCATCTGTTAGGCATGCCCCAGTCCCACCTTTGCTACGCCTCCGACACGCCCCCGTCCCGGAACTTTGGTCATCCCCGCGACGGAAAGCAATTGGGGACGCCTAAAATCAGCTTTCAATTATGCCGATTTGGGCGACCCTGGGAGAAGGATCGCCCATCTCCCGATTTTTAGCATCAGCTAAAAACGCTAGCGTACCTTAGTAAAAGACTCTTCATAATTCCCTTGAGTGCGTTCAGTGTGTATAATACCATCAGTAACAGAAGTACTAGGTGAGGGAGGAAGCTGTGTTCAAAAGTGCCCCCACTGTCCCTTTACTGCTGACACAGGTGTTGCGCCACAAGGATTTTAACTTGGCCACCACATTCCATCCCAACTCACCCTAGCCCTAGCCCCGCCTCACTTTAGACTCCCCAAACATCTGAGTCACCAACCGCCTTTGATGACCTTCAAACATGGGAGTCTCTCGTGCAGGTTTGTGCATAGGATCATTCCTGGTTCCCTCTACTCTGGTAGGCAGGGGCAAAGTTTAATAGTAGCTCCAATCCCACAGCACTCAAGGAGACCCATGACATCCACACTTTCTTCAGTGTAATTTCCTTCTAGAAGCTGCAGGAAATTAAAGCCTATAGTCTATCAACCCAACGCAAAAGAGATGTTTATAAGTACAGTACGTGAATTAACTAATGTGAGAAAAAGACTCGGCAGTGACTCATTTCACATCAGAACCACTGCCCGATGACTCACTTATCTCACTATTGGCTTAACAATTTCTCACACCTCATTATTTTAAAGATTTACTCGAAAAAATGTTTTACTTATCTTACGCACTTCATAAAATTTGAAGCATATCAACAATAAACTAGGACTGCGCCAGCATGCCATGTTTTGCTGTGCTGCGTCAGAGCCACGATTCTTTCAAAGACGCCCAAATCTCTCAGTGTCAAGCACCTCTTTCAGGTCCCAGTTTGTTGTTCATATGCTTTGAATTTTATGAAGCGTTTAAGATAAGTAGACATTTTCTAGTGCATCTTTAAAATAATGAAGTAACATAGTAACATAGTAACATAGTAAATGACGGCAGAAAAAGACCCGCATGGTCCATCTAGTCTGCCCTACAAGATAAACTCATATGTGCTACTTTTTGTGTATACCTTACCTTGATTTGTACCTGTCCTTTTCAGGGCACAGACCGTGTAATCTGCCCAGCACTATCCCCGCCTCCCAACCACCAGCACCGCCTCCCACCACCGGCTCTGGCACAGACCGTATAAGTCTGCCCAGCACTATCCCCGCCTCCCGCCACCGGCTCTGCCACCCAATCTCGGCTAAGCTCCTTAGGATCCATTCCTTCTGAACAGGATTCCTTTATGTTTATCCCACGCGTGTTTGAATTCTGTTACCGTTTTCATTTCCACCACCTCCTGGGGAAGGGCATTCCAAGCATCCACTACTCTCTCCGTGAAAAAATACTTCCTGACATTTTTCTTGGTATATTTAAGCCAATGATCAGATAAGTAAGTCTTCAGGCAGTGGTTCCGAGTTGAGTCACTGCCGAGGCTTTTTCTCACATTAGTTAATTCATGTACCAGGGGCGTAGCCAGACAACAGATTTTGGGTGGGCCTAGGCAAGAAGTGGATGGGCACCAAGTGTTCTCCCCCCCCCCCCCCCCCCCCGCACCACCACCAAAAAAAAATATCTCAGTTGGCGAAAAAACGCTCCTTTCCACCTTGACAGTCTGCAGCAGGCATGCGCTGAAGGCTGAGCATGCGCAGGTGACAGGATCAAGGAGAGTAGCGTTTTCATTACCATCAGGGGGAGGTCTTCAGCTGGTGGAGCTGGGGATCCCCACCAGCTACCACTAAACGTGTGCTACTGTTGGGTGGGCCTGAACCCTAAGTGGGTGGGCCATGGCCCACCCAGGCCCACCTATGGCTACGCCACTGTCATGTACTTATAAATATCTCTTTTGCATTGGGTTGACATACTATATGCTCGTGATTGCCCCCACATGTGAAAGCATTTTTGGGACATTTGATTACTGATTTATTTGGGAAGTTAAAGCCTGGCACAAAAGAGATGTGCTGTTCGTTTCATAACCGAGCAAGTGCACAGACTTGTTTTCAGTTTACCTTATATTTGTTTGGTGCTCAGATTATTCTTGCTCTTTAGAAAATATGCATAAAAAGGAGGGGCACCCACAGAATTGCCAAGTTTTGAACTGAAGGGCAAGAATCCAAAAGCATGAAGATTACCCAGCCAATCCTAAACTCTGGAACTCATTGAAAGCAGCTTATGCCAAAATCTGAATGTAAATAAATAAAAAAAAAAAAGCATAAGCATAAAAGGCTGGTAACAGAAATCTGTCTGTTAAGTACTGTATAAAAAAGAATGCATGAAGAAGAGAAGACAGAACTTGCAGACAAAGTGAGCCAGAAGATTCTGCTCTGAATTTTTCTACCCTATCCAGCTTTTGATGCCACCCAATTCTACAAGGTAAAATTCTCATGGTGAACAATTATTGCATAACCAAGGGTTTGGAAGTTTCTACTGCTATAAAACCATCTTTGACAATGGTCTTTCCCTTTCACCTGTCTTCCATTTATTCTTCTGCTTCTCTGTCCACTCAGATGTCATGCCTCCTTCTTACCATTCCATCCTCAATCTCCATCTCATTACTGCATTTCTATCTCTGTCCCACTCCCCAGCCTCTTAGTTCTCCAACCTTCACTAACTCTCTTCTTTTTTTGTTTTTGTCCCCCTGTGTCCAACATCTAATTCTTTTCTCTTAATTTAAAATGGTCATTTGGATTGGAAAAGTGGCTTAGTGGTTAGAGCAGGTTCAAATTCCTCTAATGCTCCTTGTGACCCTGGGCATGTATTGCATCAGGTACAAACTCACCCCCCCCCCCCCCCCCCCCCATTTACTAAGCCACACTAGCAGCTGCCAAGCAGCAATGTCGACAGTGGCACATAGCAGCCACTGTCACAGCTTAGTAAACAAGGAGGTCCCCATCTTCCCTTAATTTAAATGAGCTTTTGTTTTCTGCTTACCCTAGAAAGAATTCACGGTGGATTACAAAGCATAAATAATAATAATAATAAGTGGGAGAAACATGCAGAATATAGCTCATGGAATTCTTTCCAACCTTTTTCTGTGTGTGGGTTAGTGTGCGTACATATCTATATCTATGTTGCCTTTCTGTGTGTCTGTGATTCAGAGGGGAGATTAGAGGGAAAGGTGATTTGCGAAGTGCATTTTCCTTAATCACTTTTGACATACTACATCTGCTAATTACACCTTGGAAACAGGTTTAATCTGGTTTAGCATAGCAGGATGTTAAAAAATATTTAGGCAAGTCTGTGAAAGAAATGGACATGAGAAAATCCACTGCTTATTCCTAGTAAAAGCAGTTAGCTTAGCAAATTTTAAAAAAGGTTTGGATAGCTTCCTAAAAGAAAAGTCCATAAGCCATTATTAAGATGGGTTTGAGGAAAATCCACTGCTTATTAAGCAGCATAAAATGTATTGTACTGTTTTGGGATCTTGCCAGGTATTGTGACCTGGATTGGCCACTGTTGGAAACAGGATACTGGACTTGTTTGACCTTCAGTCTGTCCCAGTATTGCAACACTTATGTTCTTATGATAAACAGCATAAAATCTGTTTTACTCTTTTGGGATCTTACAAAGTACTCGTGGTCTAAACTGGCCGCAGTTGGAAACAGGATACAGGGCTTGATGGACCTTCGGTCTGTCCCATTATATCAATGCATATGGACTTATGGCTGTACTTACTCAGCTCTGTTACAAATTACAGCTGAGTTACAAATTACAGTTCAGAATGCTGGAGCCAAAATTCTGAATATAATTCTTAGCCAGATAACTCCTTCTTGCAAGAATTCCAGCATGCTGTTCACTTTTCATTTACACACCACTGTGTGTTCCTCAAGTATTCTTTTTGTTATGCCCCCTTATGAGCATCCCTGGGTCTGGGGTTGACCTAGCAGAGTCTCCCTCAGACAGGCTGTTCTTGATGCCAGGTGCCTGCACCTGGAGAAGAAAAATGTTAAAGGGTAATGTTTCCCTGCCTTTTCCAAGGAAAAATCAAAGAAACAAAATGCTACTATGAATATGGCTGGCTGAATGGTTAAACAGTTAATTCAATTAATTACAACTTACACTGTTTATTTATTTATTTATTTTTATTTTATGTTAAAAATGTATAATCCACTTAAAACCTAAGTGGTTAACAGTATAGTATTAACCTTATAAAATGCTGTGTAGTAAGCAACATATCAAGCATCTCTTGAACAATGTAATCTATATTCTTAGAACTTTTCAGGCAGTTTATATGCTGTTTAAAAATGTAGGCTGTGTTAGTTATATCTCCCACACACACACACACACATCCCAAATCTCACCCTCTTGCTGGTGGACAGTTGGACTGGAGGCTACTGGTCATTGTAATTGCCCTTTATTGTCTACTTTTAGCCAGTTTGACTGCTAGACTGCAATTATTGCAAAACACCGCAGCTAAGATGATCATGGGGCAAAAGAGATCAGATCATGTTGCACCTACATTGATCAATTTTTATTGATTACCCCATCAATTGGCGCTCTAATGCTAGATACACCCATATATTCCTATGGGTGTCTCTAGCGTTAGCACGTGTTAATTTTTGGAATGCACTAAAAACGCTAGCGGAATCAGAAAAGGTTCAAAGGAGAGCGACCAAAATGATAAAGGGCATGGAACTCCTCTCATATGAGGAAAGGCTAAAGAGGTTAGGGCTCTTCAGCTTGGAAGAGAGACGGATGAGGGGAGATGTGATTGAGGTCTACAAAATCCTGAGTGGTCCAGAACGAGTAAAAGTAAATCGACTTTTTACTCGTTCCAAAAGTAGAAAGACTAGGGGGACACTCGAGGAAGTTACATGGAAATACTTTTAAAACAAATAGGAGGAAATATTTCTTCACTCAATGAATAGTTAAGCTCTGGAACTCTTTGCCGGAAGATGTGGTAACAATCTGGGTTTGAAAAGGGTTTGGACAAATTCCTGGAGGAAAAGTCCATAGTCTGCTATTGAGATGGATATGGGGAAGCAACTACTTGCCCTGAGATTTATAGTATGGATTTTGCCACGATTTGGGTAGTTGTAGGGGGGTCATTTTAGGGATTGAATAAAATTGGGGATGTTGGTTAATTACAGGGGTAGTTTAGGGGATTATGGAGTAGTTGCAGGAGACAGCTTTGGCAGTGGTGGGGCAGTTCAGGGGTAGTTTTGGGGATGGAGCAATTTGGGGTGAGGGTAGTTGCAAGGTTAGTTTTAGGGTGTGGGGCAGTTTGGAAGTAGAGTAGTTTTAGGATTTGGAACATTTGGGGATAAGGGTCAGTTGTGGATGGGTCCTTTGAGGGGTAGAGAAGTTTCAAAGATAGTTTATATGAGTGAGGGCAGTTGTGGGGCATAGTTTTTAGGGTAGAACAGTTACATGCTGGAAGAGTTGTGGTGTCATGGCTTAGAGGTGCTAGTAGAGTTGCTAAGTGGTACTTTTGGGAGTAGGGATAGGGGGTTTTGATGTTTCTGGAGGTGTTACTAGGAGGTAGGTTTGGGGATGGAGGTCATTTGGGAGTAGTTTTGGAGTATTGGGCAGTTTGGGAGTGTGGAGAGTGGAGCATGGGGAGAGAGTTTGAAAGGAGACATTTAACTACTGTGTTTAACTTTAAATTAGTTTCTATACTGCAGAAACTGAAACTGCTTCTCTCATAGAAACGCATTGGGCCTTTTTTTAGGAGACGTGGGGACATAATTGAACGGGGCGCCCAAGTTTTTATGAGGGCGTCCTCTTAGGACAGCCCCGCGAAGGAGCGTGGAAACCCCTATTATCGAAACAAGATAGGCGTCCATTTTTCCCTTCGATAATACAGTCAGGGATGCCCAAATCTCAACATTTAGGTCGACCATCTCTAAATGTTGAGATGGTCAGCCTTAGAGATGGTCGTCCCCGGTTTTCAGCCATAATGGAAACCGAGGACACCCATCTCAAAATGACCAACTCCAAGCCATTTGGTCATGGGAGGAGCCAGAATTCGTAGTGCACTGGTCCCCCTGATATGCCAGGACACCAACCGGGCACCCTAGGGGGCACTGCAGTGGACTTCACAAATTGCTCCCAGGTGCATAGCTCCCTTACCTTGTGTGCTGAGCCCCCCAAACCCCACTACCCATAACTGTACACCACTACCATAGCCCTAAGGGGTGAAGGGGGGCACCTACATGTGGGTACAGTGGGTTTCAGCTGGGTTTTGGAGGGCTCACATTTACCACCACAAGTGTAACAGGTAGGGGGTGATGGGCCTGGGTCCGCCTGGCTGAAGTGCACTGCACCCACTAAAACTGCTCCAGGGACCTGCATGCTGCTATGATGGAGCTGGGTATGACATTTGAGGATGGCATATATTTTTAAAGTTTTTTTTTAGGGTGGGAGGGGGTTGGTGACCACTGGGGGAGTAAAGGGAGGTCATCCCCGATTCCCTCCGGTGGTCAACTGGTCAGTTTGGGCACCTTTTCAAGGCTTGGTAGCAAGAAAAAATGGACCAAGTAAAGTCGGCCAAGTGCTCATCAGGGACACCCTTCTTTTTTCCTTTATCAGCCGAGGACGCCCATCTCGTAATCACACCCCAGTCACGCCTTCGCTATGGTGCCGACACACCCCCATGAACTTTGGTTGTCCCCGCGACGGAAAGCAGTTGAGGACGCCCAAAATCAGCTTTTGATTATGCCGATTTGGGTGACCCTGAGAGAAGGACACCCATCTCCCGATTTGTGTCAGAAGATGGGTGCCCTTCTGTTTCGAAAATAAGCCTGTTAGGGGCTCATTTTGAAAACAAGAAAACGTCCAAAAGATGTTATAAGGTGGCAGAAGGATGTTTTTCTCTTAAAAATGTCTAAGTTGCTATTTTCAAACAGCAAAAAAAGGAGCACCAGGAGCCTTAAAAATAAGGACACAGTTCCTTTTAATCATACGTCTTTATGGAACAATCTTCGAAAATGACCCGACATGGGCCTTGTTTCGGCGCACAGCGCCTGCGTCAGGGGTCACAAAAGTAGCAGGAACAATGTGCAGCTATGTAGATTAACTCAGCAGGAATATTGGAAGCTATGTGAAGCGATGGTAAATATTCCTCCGCTCATATAGTAAAGTAAAAACGCTCTCCTTCAATTTTGGATCCAATAGGTTAAACAGGACTTTAGTTGAGAATTTGCTCAGATGATGGTTTTAAACCTCCACTACATAGAGGAAATGAAATACAGAGCTGCCTTGTTTAAAACCCATTGCTAAACGAAACAGCAGATTTATTAAATTATGAGCACTTCTTAAATCTAAATTCATTTATTTTCATTTATTTGATATACTGCCAATCGCCATGAGGCAACTAGGCAGTGAACCATAAAAGCTCAGATCCAGCAATAAAAAGGGGGGGAGGAAGCCACAGGAGTAGGGTGAGTGTCATGGGAGGAAAGCTGAGCCAGAGCCAGGATTTAAGCAGCCTTTTAAAAGTGAGGCATGATGTCTGGAGTCAATAGAAACATAGAAACATGACGGCAGATAAAGGACCAATCCAGTCTGCCCATCCTCTGTAACCCCCAATTCTACCTGTTCCTAAGCGATTCCACATGCTTATCCCATGCCTTTTTAAATTCTGGAACAGTCCTCGACTCCACCACCGGGAGGCCATTCCACGCCTCCACCACCCTTTCTGTGAAATAATACTTCCTTGGGTTACTCCTAAGCCTATTCCCTCTTAACTTTGTCATATGCCCCCTCATGCCAGAGCTGTCCTTCATTTGAAAAAGGCTCTCTTCCTGTACATAAATGCCCTTGAGATATTTAAACGTTTCTATCATGTCTCCTCTCTTCCAGCGTATACATGTTGAGGTTCATAAGCCTGTCCCTATAATTTTTGCATTCAAGACCGTTTACTAATTTCGTAGCCGCCCTCTGGACCGACTCCATCCTGTTTCTATCTTTCCGTAGGTGCGGTCTCCAGAACTGCACGCAGTACTCCAAATGGGGCCTCACCGGAGACTTATACAACGGCACTATCACCTCCTTTTTCCTGCTGGTCATGCCTCTCTTTATGCACCCAAGCATTCTTCTGGCTTTGGCCGTTGCTTTTTCTACCTGTTTGAAAGCTTTAAGGTCATCACCCCCAAGTCCCGCTCTTCCTTCGCACACTGAAGCAATGGAGCCACTAGACCTTGCATGAAAAAAGAAAAGGAAAGGAGTATTCCTATAACTCATGATAGGAATCTTCCAGCACCCCCTCCATCACCTGCAATGGCTCCATGCTCCACACAGGGTGGAGGAAGAGAGAAAATAGCTTTCTCCCACCTAAAGGTATAGGAAGGCAGATGTTGCAAGGAGGTTTGGCGGTACTTGCTGCTGCCCAAAAAATCTGCCACTTGAGGCAGCTGCCTCACTCTTTTAATGACAGAGCAACCCATGATTGGGAAGAATAAATACCTAGAAAACTTAGGGGCCCTTTTACTAAGCCACGTAAGCATCTACACACGCCCAACGCATGCCAAAATGGAGTTACCGCGTGGCTCTTGCGGTAATTTCATTTTTGGCGCGCGTCCGATACATGCGTCTGAAAAATATTTTTTAATTTCAGGCATGCGTAACAGACACATGCCAAGTGGCATTTGACGCGTATAGGTCATTACTGACCGGATTCTTTACCGCTAGGTGAAGGCTGACGGTAAGGTCTCAGACCCAAAATGGACGTGCAACAATTTTGATTTTGCCACAAAGGCCTTTTTTGCAGGCGCGCTACAAAATCGATCGGCGCGCACCCAAAACCCACGCCTACGCTACCGCAAGCCATTTTTCAGCGTGCCTTTGTAAAAGGACCCCTTAGTCAGGGATGAAAAGAATATTGGTCACTATTCTCTCACTAGATCCAAATGGAAAACAGAGAGTTTCATCAGTAGGGTTATTAGATGACCTCAGGTCTTAATGGAGAGAATGAACGTTTGCAGTTGTGTTTTCTTAAGAAAGGAATGGAATAAACCAATCCCAATTATTACCCAACATAATAACCCAATTATCTACCATACATGTACCTTATCTACCATAATATCACCTTGTATTCACTCACACCTTGTATTTGTTCAGACCGGAACCGGCTAACGCCGTTAACGGTAATATGTAAGCCACATTGAGCCTGCAAAAAGGTGGGAAAATGTGGGATACAAATGTAACAAATAATAATAATAATAATCTGTCCCTGTGTGCTCTATGTTAATGCTGCTGATTGGGGGGTTTCAGGAGCTTCATAAACTTATAGCACAGAGCCTTTAACCCAAGCCTTTAATGGAAGTACTAACTTGCTAGTCACACACAAATGAGGACTAACACCAGCTGCACATACCAGTGCCGTAGTGAGGGCGGCTGACACCCGGGGCGGTTCGCCGCTGCACACCCCCCCCCCCCGGGTGCAGCACGGCGCACCCCCCTTCAACGCACACACGCACCCCCCTCCCGGAGCGCGCACCCCCCCCGAGCGCATTCTCACCAAAGGGAGGGGTGGGAGGGCCTCTCCGCCCCGAGTGCACGTCGCTGGGAGCTGCGTCGGCTCCGCTGGTTCCCTGCTCTCTCTGCCCCGGAACAGGAACCTGTTCCGGGGCAGAGAGAGCAGTGAACCAGCGGAGCCGACACCCCCCCCAGCGGCGTACACCCGGGGCGGACCGCCCCACCGCCCCCCCCTCTTCCTACGCCACTGGCACATACTGTAGCTGGTCTTACTTATCCATTTCTATCGTACCTGAGATTATATTCATGCACCTTTCTGACTTCACATGCACATTTCCTTAAATTAGTCCTCTTATTTTCTAACTCCTGTTAACATTTCTTATCTATCTATATGTTCAACCTTAGCTTACACCCTATGTTGATTATTAAGATGTTTTATTATGTATTGTGTTGACATTGTAATGAGGCATACTATGAGGGGCATTTTCGATCGGGGGTGCCCATCTCCGAGAACGGCGCTGCGAAGGGGCGGGGCCAACCGTATTTTCGAAACGAGATGGGCGTCCTTCTTTCGTTTCGAACATACGGTTGGGAGGAGCCCAAATCTCAACGTTTGGGTCAAATGCTGAGATCGCCAGCTGTAGAGATGGGAGCCCTCGGTTTTCAGCCGTAATGGAAACCCGAGGGCGCCCATCTCAAAAACGAATAACTCCAAGGCATTTGGTCGTGGGAGGGGCCAGGATTCGTAGTGCACTGGTCCCCCTCACATGCCAGGACACCAACCGGGCACCCTAGAGGGCACAGAAGTGGGCTTCACAAATTGCTCCCAGGTACATAGCTCCCTTACCTTGTGTTCTGAGCCCCCCCAATCCCCCCCAAAACCCACTCCCCACCACTATACACCACTACCATAGCCCTAAGGGGTGAAGGGGGGCACCCACATGTGGGTACAGTGGGTTTCTGGTGGGTTTTGAAGGGCTCCCATTTTCCACCACAAGTGTAACAGGTAGGGGGGGATGGGCCTGGGTCCGCCTGCCTGAGGTGTACTGCCCCCACTAAAACTGCTCCAGGAACCTGCATACTGCTGCGATGGACCGGAGTATGGCATTTGAGGGTGGCATAGAGGCTTGCAAAAAAAGTTTTTAAAGTTGTTTTTTTTTTTAGGGTGGGAGGGGGTTAGTGACCACTGGGGGGAGTCAGGGGAGGTCATCCCCGATTCCCTCCGGTGGTCATCTGGGCAGTTCGGGCACTTTTTTGTGACTTGGACCTAAAAAAAAAAAGGGACCAAATAAAATGGACCAAATTTAAAACAGACCAATTTCTCGCCAGGGACGCCCCTGTTTTTTCCATTATTGGCCAAGGACGCCCATCTCTCCTCGGCCGATAAACACGCCCCAGTCCTGCCTTCGCTATGCCTCCAACATGCCCCATGAACTGTGTTCGTCCCCGCGACGGACTGCAGTTGAAGGCGCCCAAAATCGGCTTTCGATTATAACGATTTGGGCGCCCGCGGGAGAAAGGACACCCATCTCCCGATTTGTGTCGAAAGATGGGCATCCTTCTCTTTCGAAAATAAACTGGTATGTTATATTATGTATGTACTGTTTTTGAATATTTTTACTGCTGTAATTGTATATTGCCTATGTTTGACTTATACTTGCTGTACACCACCTTGGGTACATTTTTCAAAAAGACGGTAAATGAATCCTAATAAATAAATGAACAAACAAACAAAGAGAAGATCGGGATAAGGTACTAATGCTCTTGTGTTTGATAACCAACACTCAACTGGATTCTGTGTTGCAGGTTTAGAGGTGTTCATCAGTTCCCCTTAAGATGGATATCGGTGTTTTGTTGATTCTCTTGCTGACTGCCTGCATCTCCTACCTGATTATGATATATGGAAAAATACTGCAGAAAAGGGGTCAGTTCCCCCCTGGTCCCATCCCCCTACCAATTGTAGGCAACTTGCTGCAGGTGAACACCGATAACATCGCCCGGTCTCTGATCGCAGTAAGTAGGATTTATTAATTCCCTACCAGAATATAATGCATTGTAATTGAGTATTTAGTTAAATAGACTTTACCTTACACATTAAGTTCTGCCTCAGAGATGCCAAGAGTGGCCCACTCCAAAGAGTGAGATTACTGGCCCAAAGGCTGAGCTTGAAAGCCAAAGAGTCAGATTTTTCAGCAGGTATGCTCAGGTTATAACTCAGAAAAATCAATGTAGTATTTATTTAATTGTATATTTACAAAATGCATGTTCTACAAATCCATTGCATCATTGTTCTATGTGAATTACAGCAAAAACAAAAATGCAACACACGAGGTATACAAAGACAAGACAAACAAATATACGACTTAACCAATATTTAATGTGATTTTATATTCCTTAGTGTAACCTTGGTTTAAGGACAACATACTGGGGACAATTCTATAGTCGGGCACCTCCATTTAGGTACTCCAATGCCACAAAAACATTAGAATGGGAGGGGGTCCCAGAAACTGTGTATGAATCAAATCTTATATTTTTTTTGTGAGGTTACCCTTCCTGAAAAATCAGGTCTGCAAGTAGCACAAAAGCCTGTTTTTGAAAGGGGTCTGAGAGCTCATGTGGAAAGTAACAACAGGTTTTGGCCAATGATATCCCAGGTGCTCAACTACACTGATAAATGTGTGTTCTTTAAAGGGTATAGGGTGACCAAGCCATTAGAAGTGGAAAGCAATCATTTGTTGATGTTCTAGGACTTCTTGGCACAGGTCACAATGAAATGAAAGGAGATGACTCTATACTGCTCCCGCCTCTCTTCATCCATTTGCAGTACCCAACAAAATTAAGAGTTTTCCATAATGGATTCGCTAAAACCTTTGAAACACTGAAGAAGGCTAGGAAGTTTGTGTAGAGCATAGAAGCACCATCAATGCATTCATCCCTAAAAGTGTATTACAAGGATGCGAGAAATGAAATACAATTGCAGGACAGTGCCTGATAATTTCTATAACCCTACGTTCAGTGTATGCTCTTAAGCAGTGCTTGCCCCATGGAGTGGAAACCAGGTACACCACCAAATGTGTTGATTTAGCTGGAACAGAGCTGGGACTGGTTAAATTCAGAGGTCAAATAAGCAATTCAGCCTTTTTTTTTTAAACTCTCCACACAATAACTCAGTTTACTTTAATAAAGTTTGTTCTGAACCAAGATGTACTTATGTAAGTGGAGGAGTGGCCTAGTGGTTAGGGTGGTGGACTTTGGTCCTGGGGAACTGAGGAAATGAGTTCAATTCCCACTTCAAGCACAGGCAGCTCCTTGTGACTCTGGGCAAGTCACTTAACCCTCCATTGTCCCATGTAAGCTGCATTGAGCCTGCCATGAGTGGGAAAGTGCGGGTTACAAATGTAACAAAAAAAAAAAAAAAAGTCCGTTATAATTATAACTGTGGCAAGGCAAGTAACATGTATCAAACAGAGAACCATAACTGTGCCAATAAGTATATACAAAAGTCTTTCTGGCAATTCACTCCCGTTTCCCAGCAGTACTGCACTCTTTCAACTTAGTTATTCTACCATTGGGGGTAGCAGGCCATTAAGTGGACAGTTACATCTGATGGCTCACCAGAAGTTAACTTTGTAAGACATTTATTGACCTGAATAGTACATAAGTACATAAGTATTGCCACACTGGGATAGACCAGCATCCTGTTTCCAACAGTGGCCAATCCAGGTCACAAATACCTGCCAATATCCTGAGAAGTGACCGAGAAATACATGCATTGTTATAATCAGATAGACTTAAATCTTTCTTGGCTGTTATCTTCTTCTCAGAGAGGAGAGAACAGCATGAAAATCAAACTGATAGGGGTGATGGATGGCTGCTCATGTGCTATACAACTGCTGAAGTAAGTGAAGCCAATCTCTTAATGATTGCCAGAGAACCCAACACAGAGAAGTTTTGCCAAGGCTGGTGAAATGGACTGTAGTTCCACCTTTTCACTGCTGCGTTTGGCTCCTAGCCACTACTCATTTGCCTCTCCCCCTTGTTCCTTCTCGCTCAGTACTTCCCTCACCCTTAATTGTCTGTCTGTATTATTTTAGATTGTAAGCTCTATTGAGCAGGGACTGTCTCTCTGTGTCAGATGTTCAGCACTGTGTGTGTCTGGTAGCGCTATACAAATGCTAATAATAATAATAGTTCCCCCTTAGTTTCAGTACTGCTCTCTCTCTCTCTCTCTCTCTCTCTCTCTCTCTCTCTCTCTAAGCATAAGAACATAAGAATAGCCATACAGGGTCAGACCAAAGATCCATCCAGCCCAGCATCCCATCTCCAATAGTGGCCAATACAGGTCACAAGTACCTGGCAGAAACCCAAATAGTAGCAACATTCCATGCTGTCAATCCCAGGGGCAACAGCGGCTTCCCCATGTCTGTCTCAATAGCAGACTATTCTCCAGGAACTCGTCCAAACCTTTTTTAAACCCAGATACACTAACTGCTGTTAACACATCTTCCGGCAAAGAGTTCCAGAGCTTAACTATTCGTTGAGTGAAGAAATATTCCCTCCTATTTGTTTTTAAAGTATTTCCATGTAACTTTCTCGAGTGTCCCCTAGTCTTTGTACTTTTGGAACGAGTAAAAAAATTGATTTACTTCTACTGGTTCTATACCACTCAGGATTTTGTAGACCTCAATCATATCTCCCCTCAGCCATCTCTTTTCCAAGCTAAACAGCCCTAACCTCTATAGCCTTTCCTCATATAAGAAGAGTTCCATCCCTTTTATCATTTTGGTTGCTCTTCTTTGAACCTTGTCTAATTCCGCTACATCTTTTTTTTTTTTTAAATATGGCGACCAGAACTGAACACAGTACTCTCAGTGAGGTTGCACCATGGAGCGATACAGAGGCATTATTATATTACTAGCCTTTGAGCCCGTAAAAATGGGCTATTATAGGAAGGGGGGGTTGAAAGGCCCCCCCCCCCCGCGCCACCGAGTTCGCCGCTGCCCCCCCTCCGAATTCACCCCCCCCCCCGGAGCCGTCGCCACCGCCACCCACCTTCCACCCAGCCGTCGCCACCGCTATTGAAACATCGAAGGTCCGGGAACGCAGCACTGAGCTCTGCTGAGCAGCCGACGTGGGCCTTCCTTCTTCTTCTCTGCCTGTCTCGCCCTCGTGTGACGTAACGTCGTCGAGGGCGGGACACAGGCAGAGAAGAAGAAGGAAGGCCGACGGCAGCTCAGCAGAGCTCAGTGCTGCGTTCCCAGACCCTCGCTGTTTCAGTAGCGGAGCGAGGGCCCGACCGGGTGGAGGGTGGGTGGCGGCGGCGACACCGGGTGGGGGGAGCGTTAGCGACGGCGGTGTCCCTCCCTCGCAAATGCGCAGTACAGACCCTCTCTGTTCCGCCCCCGTCATCACGTATTGACACGGGGGGGGGCAGAGAAGGTCTCTACTGCGCATTTGCGAGTGAGTACGACACTCGCCTTTTATATATATTGATTCTCAGTTTTATTTACTATCCTCTTTCTAATAATTCTTACCATACTGTTTGCTTTTTTGGCCATCGCCACACACTGGGCACCGGAAAAGTTATTGTTCATGGTGTTGGTGGTTGTAGGCAGGTTCCCCTGAGTGAGAACACACTTCCACTTTCAGTACAACTGCTTTAAAATAAAACTGGCAATGATTACACAGGTCTGCTAACTTTGCAGTGAGAGAAAGAGAGTCTACCACCAATAAATTTAAACATCGTTTTATTACAAAGAGAACAAGTACATGAGATCTAAAAGCAGTTCTACATTCAAATATTGGCTTTACATTAACTTTGTTTACAATCCTGGAACAATGTTGTAAACCCATAATTATGGACATTGTTTCTATGTAACGTGAGTAACATTGTAGATTACAGCAGATAAAGACCTGTACGGTCAATCCAGTCTGCCTAACAAGATAAACTCATTGTATGTGCTACTTTATATGTATGCAGAAAAACCACAAAAGTGGAACGAACACCAATATCCCATGGGGAGTCCAAGAGAAGACGGAAAGTCATCTTTTATTAAATTTATTATTCATATCCAGCATCTTTGGTCGGTTTTTGAAGAGCCTGATTCCTCTCCCACTTTCCGTCTCTACTTTATATGTATACCTGACCTTGATAGGTCCTTGCTGTTTTCAGGGCACAGACCATAGATGTCTGCCAGCACTAGCTTTGTTTCCCAATTACCAGTGTTGCCACCCAATCTCCGCTAAGCTTCTGTGGATCCATTCCTTCTGAACAGGATTCCTTTGTGTTTATGCCACACATTTTTGTACTATGTACTTTGTTTTTTGCACAGTAAATTTTAAAACCAATTAGCAATTTAAGGGGTTGTTTTACTAAGGTGCGCTGAAAAATGGCCTGCGCTAGTATAGGTGTTTGGACACGCGCAGATCCATTTTTCAGTGCACCTGTAAAAAATGCCTTTTTTTATTTTGGACGAAAATATCCGGAAATGCGGCAAAATGGAAATTGGAGCGTGTCCATTTTGGGTCTGAGACCTTACCGCCACTCATTGACTTAGCGGTAAGGTCCCATGTGTTAACAGGGCAGTAATAGTCTACGCGCGTACAATGCCTTTTACTGCCCGGTTAGTGCCGTGCACTGGAAAATAAAAAATTATTTTCTGGCGTGCATAGTAGATGCACGTAAAAAATGAAATTATCACCCGGGCCACACAGAAGCCAGGCGGTAATTCCAAATTGACGCTTGTTGAGCACTCATAGGCGCCTACGCGGCTTAGTAAAAGGGCCCCTAAAACTCTGGACAAATGTCAGAATGCAAAGTGCGTTAGGAATTTTTAAAAACTAATTAAAAAAAACAATTCTTCTTCAAAATATCTTTGACTCTGGTTTCAGGTACACCTGCTATATGCAAAAGAATACACAACTCAATAACTTCCTACACCACAGGAACCCAATACTCCAGATTCTTCTACCCAACAGTCACCCAGCCAGCAATGTTACATTAGTGTTTTACAATTCTTTCTCAAGCTAACATAAGCTCTCATAAATTAAATTTACACCAAACCCGTAAGTTTTAGACCAAAAGGACCTCTTTCACGAGCACCACACCTAACAGCATCTCCCTCTCATCTGCCCCAGTTCTCAACTGCCACAATGGTTTTGCCTCCCTAGTGACATCTCTCCCAAGAGACTGCATGCACTTCTGCAAGCACAGTCCTCCCACAGAAGTTGTTTGACAGGTCCCACATAAGACAGTTATGTGAGAACCGTATAACTAGTTTTCAACCTCCCAGCCCCCCCCCCCAGGGGGGTGGGAAGAAGGGGTTATTTATGTTTGCAGGCAGGGGAGAGGGGGAAGGATGGAGGATGCCATTTTGAGGAGTCCAATGGGGCTCGGAGGGCTGCTAATGGCCCTACAAAGGTAACTGAGCAATTGCCAGTATTCAGTCTGGTGCCTGGTTGCCTTCAGGGCATAAAGTTAGGACAACCTTTTTTCTGTCTTAACTTTAGGAGTCTTTTACTAAAGATTTGTTCATATTATCTACCATAGGACCCATTTTATTCCTTTGGGCACTGCTGCAGATAATGCGAGCTAATCTTTAGTAAGACCCCCTTTATGCAGTTGCTCAGCCGGTTAGTATATTGAAAATCTATGCTAACCAGCTAGCTTTCCACACCACACTGTCTCCAGCTTAACTCTGCCCCTGCACTGCCCACAAACTAGCCATTGGCATGGGCGGTCAGAGGGGATATTCAGTGGTACTGTTTGGTTAAATGCCACTGAATATCCCCATTTAGCACTGGACAGGCATTTTGAGCGGCCTGGAGCCTCTCCTGGTCAGTTAAATCGCTTTGAATATTGGGCCCAAAGAAATCAGACATCATTTACATAGAGGAAACACTCTTGAATGCAGCAGCAGCACACCAGAAGCTACAGAGAAAATGAGTGGGGTAGGTGTACTACTCTGCTTTTAAGGGGAGACAGGACAGGGAGACAATATTGATTCACAAGGGGGTGTTATTTCCAGTGTGTTTTTTCTAGCGGAAAAGGTGCCGGTACTCAAATGCCAGGCCACCCTTCAGTGGTGGGGTGATCACTGAGAGACCCACCCCACAATAGCCAGGCCCCCTGCAACCAGTCACAGAATCTATAACAAGGCAGAATTAGTATGTAGAGCCTGAGAGTTTTCATTAAAACTTGGGGACCATGGGTCAATTTTACTAGACAATGGAAAAGGTGCCGGTACTCAGTTCCCCCCAAGTACCCCCTCAAAAAAAGCCCTGGTTATTTCAAATGTACAAAATGGTCCAAAATCCAGAAGGTACGTTTATATTAGTAGTGGGGTCCCTTTATAATCAAAAAGCGATGCTGTGTAGTCTGTTAAGCACCCAATATCTAAAACCACACATTTTTCTCCCACAGAGTTTCCAAATTGACAGCATTGGGTGAATACAATACAGGGACATAGCCAGCCCTCCAATTTTGGGGATGGACTGGGAGAGGGCAACACATTGCTTCCTCCTCCTCTCTCCCCCCCCCCCCCCTTCACACATGCGCCCGCCAAACATACCTTTGCTGGAGGGGATGCCCAGGCCCCACCAGCCAAATAAATAGTGCCGCTGCTCCCCTCCTCCTCAATGGTAGAAGTCAGCACATGCCTTGAGCTGCCAACTTCTGCCTTAAGGAAGCAGCGCGAAGAGAAGGGGAGCCATGGCACTGTATTTATTTGGCTGGCAGGGCTTCGGGTATCCCCGCCAGCAAAGGTAAAGGAATGCTGTAATTCTGGAGGGGGCCCAAGCCCAAAGTGGGGAGCCCATAGCGGTAAGATCTCACGCATTAACCAGGCAGTAATTGTCAGTGCGCATACAGTGACGATTAACACCCAGTTAGCGCCATGCGATAGAAAATAGAAATTATTTTCTGCTGCACATTTTGGACACACGTCAAAATTAGAATTACCGCCCGGGACACGCGGTAGCTGGGCGGTAGTTCTAATTTGATGCCTTTTGTATGCTCATAGGCAGTGGCGTTCCTAGGGGGGCGGACACCCGGGGCGGCGCCCCGCCCCCCCCCCCCCCCAGGGTGCAGCACCCCCCCCCCCCCCCCCCCCCGATGCAGCGCGGACCCCCCTGGTTGCAGCACCCCCTCCCCAATGCAGCACGGAACCCCCCTCCGGGTGCATGCCGCTGGGGGGGGTGCCGCAGCGTGCACCTGCTCAGAGTTCCCTGACTTCGCGCGTTCGCCGGAGCTCCCTCTGACCCGGAACAGGAAGTAACCTGTTCCAGGGCAGGGGGAGCTGCAGCGAATGCGCAAAGTCAGCCAACTCAGAGCAGGCGCGCGCCGCAGCACCCCCCAGCGGCGTGCACCTGGGGCGGACCACCCCCACCGCCCCCCCCTTGCTACGCCACTGCTCATAGGCGCCTATATATCTTAGTAAAAAGGCCCCATAGGACCTCCCAGCAGTGGATGTTCAAATTACATAGTGAATTCAGCTAGCAGAGAAGGCAGGCAGGTCATGCATGTTCACTGTCCTCCTTCTGGCCAAAAGGAGGGAGAAAGGATCAGGAACTATGTAAGCCACTTTGAGCCTACTAATAAGTGGGAAAAGGTGGGATACAAAATGTAACAAACAAACAAACCCTAGGCGTGAGAAAACATTACATGGAGGGAAATTGTTGATACCAGAATACTGGGGGTGTGGTGTAGGGGTGAAGAAGAATGGATTGAAAATAAAGATGGGGGGGCTGGGCAAATCATGTATGTAGGAAGTTGAAAGATGATCATAAGGCAGGAAGGTGAAGGAAAAATGATAAAGGTGTGAAAGAGGATTATAAGGGCATGGGGTGGGGAAAACCTTCCCAATAATTGGATGTCCTGCTTTGAGTGCCTTCAACCTGCAGTTGATTGGAATTGGAAGTCCAAGCTTGGAGGCACAATTGAATTTCAAGTCTCAACAAAGTGACCAAGAAGCTAATTTTCAAAGCACGTAGACTTACAAAGTTCTAAAGGTTACTATTGGGCTCATTTTTTAAAGAGAAGGACGTTCATCTTTCGACATAAATCGGAAGATGGACGTCCTTCTCCCAGGGACGTCCAAATCGGTATAATCGAAACCCGATTTAGGAAGTCTCCAATTGCACTCTGTTGCAAGGACAGCCAAAGTTCAAGGGGGCATGTCGGAGGCATAGCGAAGGCGGGACTTGGGCGTACCTAACACTTGGACGTCTTTGACTCATAATCGAAAAGAACAAGTACGTCCCTGACAAACACTTGGATGTTTTCACCCGGACCTGTTTTTCTTACAACTAAGGCACAAAAAAGGTGCCCGAAATGACCAGATGACCACTGGAGAGAATCGGGGATGACCTCTCGTTACTCCCTCAGTGGTCACTAACCCCCTCCCACCCTCAAAAAGCATCTTTCAAAATATGTTGTGCTAGCCTCAGATGTCATACTCAGGTCCATGACAGCGCATGCAGGTCCCTGGAGCAGTTTAGAACATCAGAACATAAGAGTAGCCATTCTGGGTCACACCTAGATGTGGGTACAGTGGGTTTGTGGTGGGTTTTGGAGGGCTCACATTTACCACCACAAGTTTAACAGGTGGGGGGGATGGGCCTGGGTCCGCCTGCCTGAAGTGTACTGCAGTACCAGGGACCTGCATACTGCTGTCATGGAGCTGGGTATGATATTTGAGGCTGGCATAGAGGCTGGAAAAAATATTTAAAAAAAAAAAATTTTTAGGGTGGGAGGGGGTTAGTGACCACTGGGGGAGAAGGGGGAGGTCATCCCCGATTCTCTCCGGTGGTCATCTGGTCAGTTCGGGCACCTTTTTGTGGCTTGGTCGTAAGAAAAACAGAACCATGTAAAGTCGTCCAAGCGCTCGTCAGGGACGCCTTTTTTTCCATTATGGGTCGAGGACGCCCATGTGTTAGACATGCCCAAGTCCCACCTTCGCTATGCCTCCGACACGCCCCCGTGAACTTTTGTCATCCCCGCGACGGAAAGCAGTTGGGGATGCCCAAAATCGGCTTTCGATTATGCCGATTTGGGCGACCCTGGGAGAAGGATGCCCATCTCCTGATTTGTGTCGAAAGATGGGCACCCTTCTCTTTCAAAAATAAGCCTGATAGCGGTTTACAATTGAAAATAAAAGAGACAAAAAAAGCCAGATAGCAAAAGTGAATGAGTGCAAAACAAAATCAAGAAGGAACGGACAAGACAGAAAAAGTAAAAGTGCAGACAATAAAATCAAAAGAAAGTAAAAACAGTTAGGTGAGAGCCAGGGCCAACTCAGTCTGGTTCTGCAGAAGGGGGAACCGGAGAAAGCGGAGGAGACTCCAGATCACAGATGGGGGAGGAGAGAGAGTGAAGGGTGGGATACTAGATTGTGGGGGAGAGTGTGGTGCCAAAGCAAAAGTGCCACAGTCCCTTGAGTCTGCCCTAGTGCAAGCAGGCATGATGGGGGTGGGTGAAGAAGACTGGGGGAAGAAAAGAACAAGTGAGGAGGGACAGGAGGAAAGCAGGAGGACTGGAGAGGAAGGAAGGACAGGAAGAAAGGTGAGGTGGTGAGATGTCCTTGAAGGCCTCGAGATTTGGCAAGAGGGATGAATCCATTGCCAAGAGCAAATGTGACCTCCTAACACTTGAAAATTAATTACACCTTTAGGAAGGATACATTCAAGGTATATGGTAGATCTGGTATTAGTATTTAAAGTGGTTATTTGCACATTTAAAAACATATTCCCCCCCCCCCCCCCCATTCCCACCCCTAATATTTAACTACAGCAGTCCTCATTTTTTAAAATTCCAGCCAGTAGCAAGGAAATGATTCTTTATTTTCCCTTGTTTTTGTATTTTCTGCTTTCCGTACAAGTGGTTTACTTGATGCAGTGATTCCCAAACCAGTCCTGGTGGAACCCCAGCCACTAAGGGTTTCACGATATCCATAATGAATATGCATAAGATAAATTTCCATACCAAGGAGAAAATATTCAGTGCCCCAGAATATTTTACTGGCTGGCACTTATCTGGTTAGAAGCACCTGTGAATATTGACCTTATAATTTGCATATCCGTTAGCATTACCCTCAAGAATTCCAGCAGTAATCTGAAAGTAAATGCAATTTATGTACTTTACATGAACACAATATAACACCTACATTAACACAGACAGCCTTAAGCTATCTTTATATATATTTTTCTCTAATATTTTACTCCCTTAAGCTTTTTGTTACGCTAAATCAATATGCTCTTGCTTATCATTCTGTGCCTATTTGTCTTTCTACAGATAAGTAAGAAATACGGCCCAGTGTTCACAGTTTATTTTGGCCCAAAGCCAAATTTAGTTTTGTGTGGATATGAGACCATAAAGGAGGCTCTAATCAATCAAGCAGAACAATTTGGTGGCAGAGGACCTTATCCAGTCTTTGACAATTACACCAAAGACAATGGTAAGACCATGGGACTCATTATCTAACGAGCCACCAGGTAGGTCAAGATAAGAACATAAGTTTACTGGAGTTTATTGATTGTATTTAGAAATGATAGTACTAATGTTGTCTGTTTTAATTTTATGTGATTTTAAATTGTGTATGTTTGATTGTGACCCACTTTGGTGAAAGAAAGAAAGAAAGAAAGAAGTCCTTTTACAAAGGCGCACTGAAAAATGGCTTGCGGTAGTGTAGGCACGGGTTTTGGGCGCGCACAGATCCATTTTTTAGCACACCTGCAAAAAATGCCCTTTTTTTGCCGAAAATGGATGTGCGGCAAAATCAAAATTGCCGTGTGTCCATTTTGGGTCTGAGACCTTACCACCAGCCATAGACCTAGTGGTAAAGAATTTGGGCAGTAATGACCTACACATGTCAGATGTCACTTGGCATGCATCCATTACGCGTGGCAGAAAATAAAAAATATTTTTCAGACGTGAGTAGGGGACACGCACCAAAATTGAAATTACCACAAGGGCCACATGGTAACCGGGCGGTAACTCCAATTTGGCGCACGTTCGGCATGTGTAGGCACTTACGTGGCTTAGTAAAAGGGGCCCTAAGTCAGTCACTAAGTAAGTAAGTCAGTCAGTCAGTCATTCTGGGTCAGACTAAAGGTCCATGAAGCCCAACATCCCTATTTCTGACAATGGCCAATTCAGGTCAGAAGTACCTGGTAAGATCCCAAGGAGTAGATCCATTCATAGGCGCTGACTCCGTGGGTGCTGTGGGTGCTCGAGCACCCCCAATATTGCACCCACTGGAAGTTTGTGCACCCACTGGAAGTTCATTCCCTCCCTCCCTTCGAGTTCCAGGCCCCCTCCCTCCAAATGTTAAAAGTCATCTATTTTACCTCGTCGGGGTTAGGGCGGCAGCAGCGGTAAAATCCATGCAGGCTCGGCTCAGTGCTTAGTTCAGTTTTCTCTTCGCTCTCTCTCAGCTCTGGTCCCACCCTCATTTCCTGTTTACGCAAGGGCGGGACCAGAGCTGAGAAAGAGCGAAGGGAAAACTGAACTAAGCACCGAGCCGAGCCTGCATGGATTTTACCGCTGCTGCCGCCCTAACCCCGAAGAGGTAAAATAGATTACTTTTAAAATTTGGAGGGAGGGGGCCTGGAACTCGAAGGGAGGGGGGACCCTGGAACTCAAAGGGAGGGAGGACCCTGGAACTCGAAGGGAGGGAAGGAGGGAGGGGGGACTCTGGAACTCGAAGGGAGGGGGGACCCTGGAACTCGAAGGAAGGGATGGAGGGAGGGGGGACTCTGGAACTCGAAGGGAGGGGGGACCCTGGAACTCAAAGGGAGGGGGGACCCTGGAACTAGGAGGGAGGACCCTGGAACTGGGAGGGGGGCCCCTGGAACTCGGAGGGAGGGCGGTAGGCCTGGAACTCGGAGGGAGGTGGAGGGGGGACAGGAGAGGAGGAGAGGGAGGGGGACGGGGGGACAGGGAAGAGAGGGGGATGAGGGGGAGGGGGGATGAGGGGGAGGAGGGACAGGGGGAGGGGACAAGGGGGAGGGGGGATGGGGAGGGGAGGGGAATGCACCATCTGTAAAAAAAAAAAAATTCAGCACCCCCAATCATTTTGAAAAGTTGGCTCCTATGGATCCATTCCTTATTCATATCTAGAAATATGGCTTTCCAAGGCTACTTTGCTAATAGTGATTTAGCCTGGTTAAATAGCGCAGAATATCGGGGGGGGGGGGGGGGGGGATAAGAATCTGGCATGCACTCCCTCTTCCTCCTCCCTCCATTAACTCGAGAGTGGAAAAAAAATCAGCACAGACCAGCAAAAGATACATTTCCCCCTTCATCTACAATTTTTGTTATGCATGGGGTCAAGGCAGGATATATCCATATTCTACCAGATTCTGTATAGCGTGCCTAGAGATCCAAGCCAAAATCCAGGCAAATTCTATAATTACACGCGTAACTTAATTGGCTTAACAAGCTAACCAACATTGTTAACAGCACTTAACAAGTAATAATGAGCAGGCATTGGCACTAATTAGAACTTACGTGTGGAATTCGCTAAGCTTATTCTATAATGCAGTGCACCTAACTTCTACGCACACAGGGAAAAAGGGGTGTGGCTAAGGACGGGGAAATGGGCATTTCATAGGCGTTCCTAGATTTACGCGCATAATTATAGAATATGGCCCAGTGCACCTAAATCTATGAGCAGGGACTTACGCCCACTTTTCACTGGTGTAAATGGATGCGTGTAGTTTTAGGCGCTATGACATCGATTTAATCATATTCTATATACCACGTGTAAATTTTATAGAATACACTTAGGCAGAAATGTGTTCCACGTGGAACTTTTAGGTGCCATATAGAATGTGGCCCATTGTGGCTTCAAAGCTGTAACATTTAACTACAAATACTACTACTACAAATCATTTCTGTAGCGCTACCAGTCGTACGCAGTGCTTCACAATTGAACATGAAGAAAAGACAGTCCCTGCTCAAAAGCGCTTACAATCTAAATCAGGGCAGACAGACAGGACAAAAAAGGGATAAGGGTAGGACAGACAGAAGGACACATAGGGAAAAAGGGACTATTGAAGAGAGGAAGACAAGATAAGGTTACGAGCAGGTGACAAGTTAGGAATTAAAAGCAGCATCAAACAGATAGGCCTTTAGCCCGGATTTGAAGGCGGCCAGGGATGGAGCTTAATGTAATGGCTCAGGAAGTCTATTCCAGGCATAAGGTGCAGTGAGATAAAAGGAACGGAGTCTGGAGTTAGAAATGGAGGAGAAGGGTGCAATTAGGAGAGATTTGCCTAGTGAACGGAGTTCCTGGGAAGGAGCGTAGGGAGAGATGAGGGTGGAGAGGTAGTGAGGGGCAGCAGAGTGAATGCACTTATAGGTTAATAGGAGGAGCTTGAACTGTATACGGAAATGGATAGGGAGCCAGTGAAGTGACTTCAGAAGAGGGCTGATATGGGCATAGCGACTTTGGCACAATATTAGTCGTGCAGCAGAATTTTGAACAGATTGAAGAGGAGAGAGATGGCTAAGTGGGAGACCTGTGAGAAGCAAGTTGCAGTAGTCCAAGCGAGAGGTGATGAGAGTGTGGATGAGCCCCCGCCCCCCCCCCCCCCCAATAAAGTAGGAAGTAAAGTTCAGTTTTAACAGTTTTCTATGCTAGTGAAGCATGAGGCCCTAAGCTGTAGACTGTCTATTTTACATGTAAATCCAGCCTTTCCTGGAATAAAATTAGGCTTGTTTATATTGTTTTCTATCTGCGTCTATATATATATGTCTTCTTTTTTTTCTACTTGTTTGTAATGTGTACTAGTTTTGTTGTTTTTGTATTTTATGATCACTTTGTTGTAGTCCACACAGATGTCTGATAGGTGGATGAGAATTTCTTTTCTTTTTTTAAATAAAGATAAATAAAATTTAAGAAGGAACCAGATGTGTAATTTCCTCCAGAAAAGTCTGTAATCCTGCTCTAACCCTAGCTCCTCCTGAAGATGACTCCCCAACTCAAGAGCAACTGTAAAGGGCATACATTTTTTTTTAAATCCCTAGAACAAGATGGGTGCAGGTGGAAATTTGGAAGTCTTAAGTTTAAAGAGCCCTTTTAATAAACTGCAATAAGAACCAATACGTTCTTCCTGCTGGTTAAAAAGCACTTCTGCGGGGCACGCTCAGGCATCCTGCGGCAGGGGCGTAGCCAGACCAGTGGGAGGGGGTCCAGAGCCCGAGGTGAGGGGGCACATTTTAGCCCCCATGACGACGACGACCCCCCCTCACCATTGCCGACCTCCCCGCCGCCGCCCCCCCCACCACCACCAACTTTGATCCCCCCCATTCTCTTGACCCCCCTCCCGCCGCCAACCCTCCCCCGCCGTTGGCGTCGCCTACCTTTGCTGGCGAGGGACCCCAACCCCCGCCAGCCGAGGTCCTCTTCTTCCTTCGTTCTGTTTCTGAGTCTGACGTCCTGCACGTGGTACGTGCAGGACATCAGATTCACAGAAACAGAACGAAGCCTTGTGATCTGCAGGGCTTCATTATGTTTCTGTGAGTCTGATGTCCGTCAGACTCAGAAACAGAACGAAGGAAGAAGAGGACCTCGGCTGAGGGGGCTTGGGGTCCCCTGCCAGCAAAGGTAGCAGACGGCGACGGCGGGTTGGCGACAGGTTGGTGGTGGGAGGGGGGTCGAGAGGGTCGTCAGCAGGGGGGTCCAGGGCCAACTCTACAGGGGCCCAGGCCCCCGTGGCCCCACATAGCTATGCCTCTGGCCTGCGGTAGTTTTGGCATCTGCATACGCATCCCACACACAAAAAAATACTTTTTAATTTTTAGCGCTGGTGATGTGTTTGGGGGTGGAGATTAGGTGTGTTCTGCGTTAATGGGTTAGCGCAGATACATTGCCGCATGCCAAATGATTACCGTGGGAGCCCTTACCACCTTGAAAATAGGTGTCTGTAAGTGCTCCCTCAATAATGGCCACGCGCTCATAGGGAAATCAGTGCATGGCCATTAATTGAGAAAATGGGGAATGCAGCCATTTTACAGCTGCGCCAAAAGAGGCCTCAGCACACAGGTAAGACCCGTGCTAGTGATAGCACTGGCTTAGTAAAAGGATCCCTTAATGAGATACAAGAATGAAGTCCAGGTCAACAAATCTTGTTCAGCTTGGGCAGTCCAAGGACATGGATGTCATTAGTAGTAGTAAAGGAGTAGCCTAGCAATTAGAGCATTGAGCTAACAACCAGGGAAACCTGATTGAAATCCTGCTGCTCAGGGGCAGCCCGACCGCTAGGCCGCCTGAGGCGAGGGCCTCAGGCGGCACTCATCAGGAGTGGCCATCAGAGGGGTGGCATCTTCCCCTTCGCGGCATTATACCTGACGGTGACATTCCAAACCGGCAGCAAATCCCATATGCTGCCCTGCGCTCCCAGCACCCGCCTCTTCCCTTTACTGCGGCCATGTCTCTGATGTAATTTCCTGTTTCATCAGAGGCTCAGGCAGCCACAGTAAAGGGAAGAGGCGGGTGCCAGCGGCAGCAGGGCAACGTATGGGAATCGCTGCCGCTGCTGGGTTTAGAAAGTCACCGTGAGGTAAAACGCCACGAAGGGAGGGGGGGCGTCATCTTGGCCCGGGAGGGAGGCAGCATCTCGGCCCGGGGAGGGCGGCATCATACCTTGGGCTGGCCCTGCAGTGCTACGCTGCTGCTCCTAAGATATTGAGCAAGTCACTTAATCTTCCATTGCTTCAGGTACAAAGTTAGGGGCCCTTTTACAAAAGCTTAGCATACAATAACAGACTTTAGAGCATTCTATTTTATACTTATGGTGAATGTGTCATTTGCACTTAGTGTCACATGTTTGATTATCTCCCAGTTGGTGAGAAGTCGTATGTGTATACTGGGTGCAAAGAGCTCCTAGCACTCGGGGAACGGGTTCAATCTCTGGAACCTAGAATAGCAGACTTGAAGGAGCTGAGGCAGACACAGAGGTTTATAGAGGAGGTCTATAGGGACAAAGCAGAGAAGTCCCACCTCCACTCTAGTAACCTCTGTGCTGCCTTGGAGGAGAATAGATCTCCTGAAGGGAGAGCATCACTGTGGAGAGGAAGGAAGTGATCCTACAGACAGAACTTGCCCTCCAAGGGATGCAATATCTTCTAGCACCAAGGATATGTCTCCAGGGGCTTCTGCACTGGAGGGAAGGGGAACCCAAACTATAGCTACATGATGCAAGGTTCCACATTAAGAGTCACCACCCAGGAAAACGGATTTAGGTGTCATCGTTGATAGGTTGAAACCCTCTGCTCAGTGTGACGCAGTGGCTAAGAAAGCAAATACAATTTCAGGAATTATTGGGAAAGGAATAGAAAACAAAAATGAGAACGTTATAATGCCTTTGTATCACTCCGTGGTGCGAGCAAACCTTGAATACTGTGCAATTTGGGTCACCGCATCTCAAAAAAAGATATAGCAGAATTTGAAAAGGAACAGAGAAGGGTGATGAAAATGATAAAGGGGATGGGATGACTTCCCTATGAGGAAAGGCTAAACTGGGCTCTTAAGCTTGGAGAAGAGACAACTGAGGGGAAATGTGATAGAGAGATATAAAATACTGAATAGAATGGAACGGGTAGACATGAATCTCTTGTTTACTCTTTCCAAAAATACTAGGTCTAGGGGGCATACAAGAAAGCTACAAAGTAGTAAACTTAAGACAAATGGAGAAAATGTTTCTTTACTCAACATGTAATTAAACTCTGGAATTCATTGCCAGAGAATGTGGTAAAAGCAGTTAGCTTAGCGGGGTTTAAAAAAGGTTTAGATCACTTCCTAAAAGAAAAGTCCATAAGTCATTATTAAGATGGACTTGGGAAAATCCACTGCTTATTTCTGGGATATGCAGCATAAAATCTGTTTTACTGTTTTGGGATCTTGCCAGGTACTTGTGACCTGGATTGGCCACTGTTGGAAACAGGATACTGGGCTTGATGAACCTTTGGTCTGTCCCAGTATGGCAACACTTATGTTCTTATTTATTTATTTATTTATTTATTTATTTATTTATTTATGTTGCCGCATTTGTATCCCACATTTTCCCACCTATTTGCAGGTTCAATGTGGCTTACAATATAATGTCCATTAGCATGTGCTAACCTTTAGTAAAAGGGCTCCTTAGATTGTAAGCTATCCAGAGAAATACAAACTGTTCCTGAATATAATTCACCTGGAGCTACTACTTAAAAAGGTGTGAAGAAAACCCAAATAAATAGTATCTTTAAATTCAATTGTAGGTACAAGTAGCCAAAAGCGCAGTTTTCTATAGAGCAGAGAGTCAGGAGAGCAGAACGATACTTGACAGATTACATGGCTTGCACCTTTCCCTCTAAGCTGAGCAGGAGTCCTCCAACTGCATTGCTGCCAGTAGGGGGTGGTGATTCAATATTGTGTTTTCAATTGCTGGGGACAGACAGATTCCCTGGAGTCCTGCAGAGCTTGCCTGTCTCTCACTGTTGAACAGGAGATAGTAAAACAGCACCACTGCTGGCAGGACTATAGGTGGAGGGCTCCTGCTAAGCTTAGAGGGAGCAGTTAACCAATCTCATTTAATGCCTGCCAAAACACACGGTACATGTATTCAGGAAGAAAAATGAGCAGAGAGTTTGAGAATTTCTGTGTGTGAATAGATCGTGGCCTTTCTTCTCATTATTGCAGGCTGTCACAGCCAATGCGGAGCAAGCCCAAAATTCTTGGATGCTTCTCAGTGGCTTTGTTAACCAGGTTTCTCTTGCCATTTGCTTCTTTCAGATGTGGCTTTTAGTAATGGGGAAAAATGGAAGGAGCTTCGTAGATTCGCTCTGCAGACCATGAGGAACTTTGGAGTGGGGAAAAGGAGCATTGAAGAGAGGATCCAAGAGGAGAATCGGTTCCTCATAAAAGAGTTCAGAAAAACCAACAGTACGTATTTTTTTCATGCATTTAATTATGGCATTCATTTAATCTTGAAACCTAGGCTTACAGTATATATACTCCTATTTCTTCCAAGGCTTGAAGGAACTCTCAATCCACAATGGTTGATGATAGATGTTACAACGCCCCCTAATAGCCTTTCTGTGAAATTTCTAAAGATATTTCAAATCATTCAGAATATTATGGCACACGTGGTTATGGTCTAATGCCCTACCACTACTGGCCAATTACACTGGCTTCCAAAGGTTGAACAAAATCCCCCCACCCCACACCCCAATATTCAGCAATATGTAGCCTGCCAGAACAGCTGCTGACTGCTTAAATACCTCTTAACCGGCTATCCACTGATATTTAGTGAGGGATAACCAACTATCCCCCACTGAATATCCCCAGTTAGCGGCTTGCAGCTAGCCAGTTATATCGCATGATATAACCGGCTATCCACCAATTCTTAAAGCGAGTTTAGCAAGGTTGCAAAAGAGACCATAGTAGATCAGATGTACTTAAATAAAAATCAGACAAAAGATTTCAAATTAACACTGTCAACTACTGAGCAAGATGTAAATAGGAACAACAAACAAAGTATGCTATATGCGAATGCCAGAAGCCTAAGAAATAAAATGGGAGAATTAGAATACATTGCACTAAATGAAAAATTAGATATAATAAGCATCTCTGAGACCTGGTGGAAAGAGGATAACCAGTGGGACACTGTCATACCAGGGTTCAAATTATATCGTAGTGACAGGGTGGATCGAATTGGTGGAGGGTTAGCACTGTATGTTAAGGAACGCCTTGAATCAAATAGATTGAAAATTCTGCAGGAAACAAAACACTTCTTGGAATCCCTATGGATTGAAATTCCATGTGTAAAGGGGAAAAGGATAGTGATAGGAGTGTACTACCATCCACCTGGCCAGGATGAACAGACGGGTGTAGACATTTTATCAGAAATTAGGGAGGCTAACAAACTGGACACAACACGATAATAATGGGTGATTTCAAATTACCCCGACATTCACTGGGTAAATGTAACATCAGGGCATGACAGGGAGGTAAAATTCCTTGATGAAATCAAGGACTGCTTTATGCAGCTGGTACAGGAGCCAACAAGAGAAGGAAAAATTCTAGACCTAGTCCTTAGTAGAGCACATGATCTGGTGCGGGAGGTAATGGTGTTTGGGCCGCTTGATAGCAGTGATCATAATATGATTGGATTTGATATTGGCTTTGGAGTAAGTATACACAGGAAATCCAATATGTTAGCATTTAACTTTCAAAAAGGAGACTATGATAAAATGAGAAGAACGGTGGAAAAAAAATTAGAGAAGCAGCTGCGAAGATCAAAAATTTACATCAGGCTTGGATGCTGTTCAAAAATACCATCCTGGAAGCCCAGGCCAAATATATTCCATGTATTAAAAAAGAAGGAAGGAAGACCAAACGACAGCCAGCATGGTTAAAACGTGAGGTGAAGGAAGCTATTAGAGCTAAAAGAAAATCCTTCAGAAAATGGAAGAAGGAACCGACTGAAAATAATAAGAAACAGCATATGGAATGTCAAGTCAAATGCAACGCGCTGACAAGGAAAGCAAAGAGGGACTTTGAAAAAAAGATTGCATTTGAGGCAAAAACACGTAGTAAAATTACTAGATTACCAAGGGGTAAAAGGGGCAATCAGGGAAGACAAAGCCAAGAAGAGAGATTAAATGGATTTTTTACTTCGGTCTTCACCGAGGAAGATTTAGGACAGATACCGGAATTCGTTGCCGGAGAACGTGGTGAAGGCGGTTAGCTTAGCAGAGTTTAAAAAGGGGTTAGACGGTTTCCTAAAGGACAAGTCCATAAACCACTACTAAATGGACTTGGGAAAAATCCACAATTCCAGGAATAACATGTATAGAATTTTTGTACGTTTGGGAAGCTTGCCAGGTGCCCTTGGCCTGGATTGGCCACTGTCATGGACAGGATGCTGGGCTCGATGGACCCTTGGTCTTTTCCCAGTGTAGCACTACTTATGTACTTATTTACTGTCCCCATTGAAAAAAGCCTTTTTTCCCAGACACGGTAAAAAATGGCCCAGCACATGCCAGAAACACAGGCCCACTTTTTACCGCAGGTAAGTAAAAGGACCTCTAAGCTTCTAACTGTCTAAGGGGCACTTTTACTAAGCTACAGTAAAAGGTAGACTTAGTGCACCCTTACGCTGGGTTTTCCCTGCGCACTAAGGCCATTTTTGCCATAGCCATTAGTGCTACCCATTTTATAAGCATTAAGGGCAGATTCTATATATATATGGCGCCAGAAAACTCTGCACAGAATACATTTCCACCTAAGCGTATTCTGTAAGTGGTGCATGTTCAGTTTCATTAAAATGAGCATGCCAGCGAACGCCAGTAGCTTCGGAACTTTGTTCAACAAGATATAGATACATTTTTTACACCAGAATTCTCATAACGATTGTTGTCAAACTACGCACACAGCCTTTTTAAAGGTAGAGTGTTATTGAATATAAGTTTATTGAATATCCTACAAGAACTTATAGTGCCAGAGAAAACATACATGGTGTAACAGACTCCTGACGCAGGCCGGTTGGGCCGAAACACAGCTGTGTCGAGTCATATCACCTAAATAAATTCATTTTTTTTCATTTTACTTGTGTCGTCTTTTTCTGATTTTTGATTTTGATTATATTCACATTTTTTAGTTTTTTTCTTTTCTTGTGCATATTTTTGCAATTCTCATTTTTCAATTCTTTATTTCCCTGTTCTACCTTTTGTTGTTGTTTCTTCCTTTTTTCATCTTATTGTTATTTTGCGTCATCTTCGCTGTTTTTTGATCATTTTTAAAAATGGCCACATAAGCACTTACCGCTACCCATTTTATAAGCATTAAGGGCAGATTCTATATATATATGGCGCCAGAAAACTCTGCACAGAATACATTTCCACCTAAGCGTGTTCTGTAAGTGGTGCATGTTCAGTTTCATTAAAATGAGCATGCACAGCGCAACTGAGAAGAGCAGGGCAGGAAATGCGAGACCATTGCAGGACAAACACTTCAGCTGGTGGGGGTTGGGGATCCCTGCCAGCCAAGGTATAATGATGCGGCAGCGGGGGGAGTACGGCAAGGAGGCGAGCCAAAATGTGCCCCACGCAAACACACACTTTGGGCTCTGGCCCCCTCCCCCTTCAAGCTCTGGCTATGCCACTGGTTCAGGAAGTACCGTATTTTTCGGACTATAAGACGCACCGGACCATAAGATGCACCTAGGTTGTAGAGGAGGGAAATAGGAAAAAAAAAATTTGGACTATAAGACGCACCTTTTTTCACCTCTACAACCTGGGTGCTCTGGTGCATCTTGTCAGAATGTCTCCCGTTTCCAGGGTCCGTCCGTCCTTCTCCCTCCCTCCCGAGTTCCGGGATCCCCAGCCCGCCCTCCCTCCAAGATCGCCCGCCCTCTCTCCGAGATCCCCTTCCCGCCCGCCCGCCCTCCCGAGTTCCGAGATCCCCTTCCCTCAGTGGGCGGGACCAGAGCTGAGAAAAACAGAACAGGGAAGAGTGACGTGCCGAGGCTGCATGGTTTTCGCTTCTGCTGCTGCCCAGACTAGGTAAAATTACTTAGAACTCAGAGGGAGGAAGGGAAGGGGATCTTGGAGCTCGGGAGGACGGGCAGGAGGGAAGGGGATCTCGGAGGGAGGGCGGGCGATCTCGGAACTCGGAGGGAGGGCGGGCTGGGGATCCCGGAAGTCGAATTTCTCTACATTCGGACTATAAGACGCACCCCCCATTTTCCTCCCAAATTTTGGGGGAAAAAAGTGCGTCTTATAGTCCGAAAAATACAGTACTTGTTTTGATGTGAATAGACAACGTGTTGGACTAGGCTAGGAGTTAGCCCTAATCAGAGACTGGACTTTATTAAGTTTCGGTTCAAAGTGGCTTACAATTTACATTTTGGTGGAGTTACGATAGTGTTGTGCAATGTGGAGACGACATCTATAGTTTCTGTGGCTGTTCATAGAGTTTATGAAGAGATAGATTTGAAGTGGAAAAAGCAGTGGTAGCTTTTGTGTTCAATTGTAAAGTTTTGGTGATATTCATTCATATAGTTTTTGAAGAAGTAGATTTGAAAGGAAGGCGATGATATCTTTGTGATTAGCTGTAGAATTTTTGAAGAGGTAGGTTTTCATTTCTTTTCTGAATTGGAGGAGATTTGTGATGCTTCTTATGGTTTTTGGTATCAAGTTCCACCATTTGGAACCCAGGTAGCTAAATCCTGCTGTGTAGATAGATTTGTAGATTGTGTTTTTGCAGTTAGGTAGATGTAGGAGTAGGTAGTTTCTGTTTTCTGGGCTGGCATTTCTTGAGGATAGTTCAATCATGTTAAGCATTTATTTGGATGCCATTTCGAATAGTTTCTTGAATATTAGAGTGCGCGCTTTGAAAGATATTCTTGTCTTGACTGGTAGCCAATATAGTGTTTCAAGTAGTGGGGTTGCTCATTCATATTTCAATTTCTTGAAAATTAGTCTTGCTGTTGTGTTTTGTACTGTTTGCAGTGATATTAGTCTGTTTTCCTTGCACCCTATGTATGCTGAATTTCAGTAGTCTAGTTGCGATAGTATCGTTGATTGGACCAGTATCTGGAAAGATTGTCTAAGGAAATAGTCTCTTATTCTTCTCAGTTCTGTAGCATTTTGATATTACTGCTTGTTCAGCCCTCTAAGACTTGTAGCTTCTAAGTCTTATATCCTGACGTATAACCTCAGTACACCACACCTGAAGACTCTATCTCTCTGAAAGTCCTTTACCGGCTCTGGATAGCAGAGCCGGTAGTGGGAGGCGGGGCTGGAGGTTGGGAGGCGGGGATAGTGCGGGGCAGACTTATACGGTCTGTGCCAGAGCCAGTGGTGGGAGGCGGGGATAGTGCTGGGCAGACTTATACGGTCTATGCCAGAGCCGGGGGTTGGGAGGCGGGGCTAGTGCTGAGCAGACTTATACGGTCTGTGCCCTGAAGAGCACAGGTACAAATCAAAGTAGGGTATACACAAAAGTAGCACACATGAGTTGTCTTGTTGGGCAGACTGGATGGACCGTGCAGGTCTTTTTCTGCCGTCATCTACTATGTTACTATGTTACTATGTTACTATTTGAATAACACAATGTTTACTCACAGTCAACTGTAGATCAGAGGTTCTGCCCCAATGGCAAAGAGTCTCCTTGATTCTGAAAACAACATTATCTCAGAGCTGGTTGAATGGGGTACAATATCTTTTTTTTAGTAAGATATATTCAAGGTAAAAACTAAGTACTCTAACAGAGGGTAACGCAGGAAAGGGTTCTATACTGTCTAACAAATGGAGCCTACCTCAGACTAAAGGGATCAGAAAAAGGGCACACTCTGACCCAGTGAGCAGGGGGAAAACCACCAATGGGAACAGAACCTGCCAACTAGCAACAGCATAACCAATCATATAACAGTTCTATACAGACAGGCTAGTGAACAGGGTTGCCAGGTGGAAAATTTTTTTCCAGCCCGATCGAGCCCAAAAAACAGCCCAAAACCCGCCCAAACACAAACCCCGCCCCTGACACCCCCACCCCCGCGTCATCACGCCCGCCCCCGCCGTCATCAACCCCGCCCCCGCCGTCACTGGCCCCGCCTTCCACGTCACCGGCCACGCCTCCCCGTCATCGGCCCCGCCTCCCACGTCATCGGCCCCGCCTCCCCGTCATCGGCCCCGCCTCCCACGTCATCGGCCCCGCCTCCCCGTCATCGGCCCCGCCTCCTACGTCATCGGCCCCGCCTCCCACGTCACTAACCCCGCCCAAAACGTCATTAACCCCACCCAAAAACGTCACTAACCCCGCCCCCCCGCGGCCGAAAAAACCGCACTGAAGGCCAAAAACAGCCCAAAAAACCGCAACCCGCCGCGGGCAAAAATTTCCAGCGGCGGGTCGCGGAAAACCGCCCAATTGGGCGGTAAAACCGCCCACCTGGCAACACTGCTAGTGAAGTCACGTTGCCTGATAACCCCCCACAATGCAACGCTCATGTGACTCTGCAGTGAGAATGACAGAAAAAGTGTCACACCCACCCCAGAGCCACATTACAATCAGGGAAAGGCTGTCAGAGGACAGAACACTGCTGATATTTGATTGTCCAGTGTTAGGTGTGTATCGAGAATGATTCCTAGTATTTTAAGTTGTGTTTCGATGTGATATGTTTGTTGGTTGATTGTGAATTTTTGGTAGAATGTGGGATTGTGTAAACTGGATAGTACTAGGAATTTGGTTTTGTCTCTGTTCAGTTTGAGTTTGAAAGTTGTTGCCCATTCTTCCATGAGATCCAATCCTTTTTTTATTTTGTCCTGTTTGTGATATTGTTTTGGAAAGGTATGAAGATGGTGATGTCATATGCATATATAAATGGGTAGAAACCCATTAATTCCAGTTTTTTTTTCCGAGTGGCACCATCATTATATTGAAAAGTATTGGTGATATTTGCGATCCCTGTCGTACCCCGCACTCAGAGATCCACGAGGCTGATGTATGGTTGGACATCTTTACAATGTAGGATCTAGTCTTTAGGAAGTCATTGAATCATGTTGCCACAGCACTGCTGATTCCTATGTTGTCAAGCAGTGTCATTAGTGTGGTGTGGTCTACTAGGTCGAACATACTTGACATGTGGAATTGTAGTAGTAGTAATACGTTTTGTCCTTGGCATATTATGCTTCTGAATTTTGTTTTCAGGGTGGTAATGACCATTTCAGTGGTGTTGTGATCTGAAACCTGATTGGGATTTATGAAGAATTGAGAATTTTGTCAAGTCTGTTAGTTGCTGTGTTACTAGAGCTTCCATCGTTTTGGTCAGTAGTGGTACAATATTCCCTAGTCCCTATTTCATTTATTTATTCATGTGTTTATATAGTCCCTATTTCATTTATTTATTCATGTGTTTATATAGATTTTACTGTACAGGTGTTTCATGCAACATTAGCATTCTATGGGAATATTGTACATGCAAATATGTATTTATGTAAAAATCTTTTCAGTTTTCATTATAAGCTTACTGCTCGTAACTATACACATTATAGCATATCCTTCCAATATACTATTTCATTCATACGCTCTGTATGTTTAGTCCCTATTCTATTCATTATTTATATGTATTCTATTATACGCATTGTTCTTGCAATATTAGCACCTTATGAGAGCATTGTATATGTGAACACATTTTTTTACGTTTAGCAAAGGATGTTATTCCCACATTTTATCTTTTCATTTTATTTGTTTTTTTACTATATGTTATTGCTTACTGTGATTTTTTTATCATATATGTTTTATATTTTTTTATTTAATTTTTCTTTATTTGCATATGTATGTTTTATAGACTCCTGATGCAGGCCTGACGGCCGAAACATAACAGTTGTGTCGAGTCTTTTCATCAATAAACAAACTTTTTAAGAGTCTTGTCTCCAGGATTTGTATTTCCGTGGTCAAACATCCCACTCTCACTTATACAAGATTACCTGAGTACAGCTTGAGTACAACGCAAATTTTTTCAGTTGTTTGGGCTTCGTTTGCTGCATTTGACTTCTTACAATAGGTGGGCCGCATGCAGCCTGTGGGGAAGTTCTGTGCGGCCTATGTCATAGTATCTAATGCACATTCTAAACACCTGATTAATTACATAATGTAAATTTAGCTTCTAAATAATTGTAATAGGAAAAATAGGGAGGTCAAATATTCTAGTACAGCCCATCAATGAATACGCAGGTGTCGTAGCAGCTAATCATTAGCCGTAAGTTTGACATATCTGTCCTGCAGCATTCTTGGTTAAGTATTGAGGATTTTCCTACATTAATTCACGCTTTTATTATGTCAATTATGTTGTATGCTAGGCTCCAAAACTGTCAATTGGAGAGGCTGCAGCTTGTCCAAAAAATGTTGTTTTGGGGTAATAAGGCTTCTGATTATGTCTGTCTGTTGCTTATAGCCCTCCACTGGCTTCCAGTGAAAATTAGAATTCCAGTCATGGTGTCTAATTTTGAAAACTCTGTTTCACAGAGGCACTAGATATATTGTGAAACTATTGTTTTCCTTCCTGGACGATTTTTTGTTCTCTTCTTCACTTTCTTTGTTGTGTCTTCTGACGTTAGATTACAGTATACAAGGGCTTTAGTCCCTATCTTTGGAATCGTGCTCCTTTAGATTTTTCGATTGGAACAAAATTTTCTTACTTTTAGGGAAAAAAAACTGAAGACATGGTTTTGTGAACAAGCTATTCCCATTCAAGTCTAGTGACTTGAAATTTAGTTGTATAGATTTTTTAATTAATGTTTTGATTCTGTTTTGTAATAGCAGATGCTTTACCTATATTTTTTTATGATATAATATATTGTAATTTAATCTTTTATCCTGTTGTTAATCTTTCATTTGTAAGCCTCCTCAAAACAGTACAAGCAGGTGGGAAATCAAATGCTGCTAAATAAGGGGTCCTTTTACTAAGCAGCATAAGTGCCTAAGCGTGCCCAACAGGCGCCAATTCTAAGTTACCGCCCGGCTACCGCGTGGCCTGGGCGGTAAGTTCATTTTTGATGCGTGTCCCCTACGCACGCCAGAAAATATTTATTTGATATGCATAGACCATTACCACCCAGTTAACACGTGAGATCTTACTGCTAAGTCAATGGGTGGTGGTAAGGTCTCAGACCCAAAATGGGCGCGTGTCAATTTTCATTTTGCCGCATGTCCGTTTTAGGTCAAAATTTTTAAAATGCATTTTTACAGGTGTGCTGAAAAATGGATCTGCGCGCGTCTAAAACACGCACCTACACTACCACTGGCCATTTTTCAGTACACCTTAGTAAAAGGACCGCTAAATAATTATCCTGGTATGCCAGTTGCAAAAAGGACTTTAGAAAACTGACTTGCTATCTCTTCAACAAGGCATGCCACAAAGATAATCCAATGTGAATATACACAACTCCTCCACATATATTCAGAATTGTTTTATAGTATCTACTTGTTATACTACTATCATGTTTTTCTTTTTCATTATCATGTTACCCAAGATCCTTCTGTAACACTAAATGTCTATTTTCTAATATATTTCCACCACTCGTGATGTATTGTAAGCCACATTGAGTCTGCAAAGAGGTGGGGAAATGTGGGATACAAATGCAATAAATAAATAAATATCAAGTTCTGCAATGGACAAATGAGTGCTCCTCTCAGCTTCAGGTTTCATCAAATTAGAGCTACTGCAGCAACAATGGCTCCCTTAAAGTCTGCCTCACCGAATACCATCTGCAAAGCAGCTACGTGGTTCTGCCTTCATGCTTTTACTGCACCTTATTGTTTAGACTAAGCCTCAGCAAGGAACAGTGCCTTTGGTCAAGCAATGTTGGTCCATATGTTTCTATGAGCTAACATCTCTTGCATGTGGGCTGCTCAAAGGAAACTTTTGAAGGTCATTCACTAATGTGCCTGACCCAGTCCTGCTTGTCAACAAAAAAAGCAATATTGCAGATCTGTAAAAGATCAGTTGATAAGGCACATTGCCTTCTATCTCCCCAAGAGTTGCTTGCATTGAGCTTTGAAACCAGTTGGGGAGCTACGGAGACTACTGCATGCAGGGAGGGCCACACATTTTCAGAGCTTTACATTGAGTTCTGAACTGTAGGAGAGAAGTTCCATCTTGATGCTATCAGATGGCAGCGCTAACTTATGTGACTTATCGAGGCTGATGTCTACGGAAAACATCTGTTATAGGTGAACAACATTGCTTTCCCTGTATACTGTAACATATGTTGACAATTGGTTTTACTGGATGAATGGCATGAAACCCAAACTGAAATTGCCAATATTATATATATTAAAAAAATAACCATTTTCTTATAGAGTCACACTTTGAGCCCACACATGTCATTTGCCAATCAGTCTCCAATGTCATCTGCTCTGTCTTCTTTGGGAGTTGCTTTGATTATGAAGTGAGAGCAGATGGCATGGATGAGCAGACTGGATAGGCCATATGATCTTTATCTTCCTACATTTTTTTATGTTTCTATACAACAAAAATAATCATCTTCACTGTACTTTCTTATAGAGTCACCCTTTGAGCCCACACATATCATTTGCCGATCAGTCTCCAATGTGATCTGCTCTGTCCTCTTTGGGAGCCGCTTCGACTATGAAGATAAAGTCTTTCAAACCATCGCCCGCTCAATTGATGATAACTTTAAGTTAATAAGCTCTTCCTGGGGAACGGTCAGTCTTTGCGAACTTCTTTCCTAGTAAACTTCAGATATGTAACCGTGATGTCAAGGAAATATTCCGATCCTTTAGGGTTCTTTAAACAAGTGGTCAAGCAGCTGATATAGTGGACATTGGGTGGCATATCACTGACAGTGGGAGACAGCCAGTCCTCTCTGTGGCAGCCTATAACTCTTTTGTCAAACTATAGACTAACTTCAGAGTTCATATTTGCAGGGAAATTCTATAAATAGCGTGCAAATTTCCATGTACAAATTGTGTGCTATTCTGAGATGTACGCACAACTAAATGGGTTAACGAGCCAATTAGAGCTAATAATTGGGTGCTAACAATTATTGATGCTAATTGGCAACAACTTGGATTTGCGTATATTCTATAAAGATACGCATGCAAATGTTTTAGTGTGCAACTGAACAGGGGCATGGCCATGGGAGGGGCATTGGTGGGTAAGCTGCGTTCACTAAAGATGTGCGCACTATTATAAAATTGGGATCCGCATCTAATTTAGGTGCATGGATTTATAGCTGGGTTCAGTTGATGTAAATCCTCTCTCATAAAAGTTGGGTGTGGATCCCAATGCTAAGTGCTGGTCTATGGACGGTGCCAACTCAGAGCTCCATTTATAGAACTGCGCTCGGCGTGCATGTTTTGTGTGGGGGGGTGCCATTTACTGAATTTAGTCCTTGATGTGGGTCTCAACTAAGCAGACTATTTACAGTAAAATTTATGTACAGGCTCTATTGTACAGGAATAAGTCCAAAGTATACATCTAGAAAGTGTCAAAAAAAGTAAAATCAGTCTGGATTTGGATTTAGTGCCCACATTTTCAGTAGTAGTTCAAAGTGAGTTTACATTCAAGTACAGTAGGTATATTTTTCTGTCCCCAAACAGTCTACAATCTATGTTGTGAAATTCTAGAGATTTTCAGGTTTGGATGAGTCCCTTCTCCATCCCCATGAGCTAGTACTCCCATTTAGTAGATAAAATTCTTTACTTTGCTTCTGCTCCCCTTTAAAGGATTAATTTAAACTGTCAATTCATTCTCTACCTTGAGTGGGAATGTGAAGGGGCATAATCGAACGGGGCGCCCAAGTTGTCATGAGGGCGTCCTCGCAGGATGGCCCCATAAAGGGGCAGGGAAACCCGTATTATCGAAACAAGATGGGCGTCCATCTTTCGTTTCGATAATACGGTCGGGGACGCCCAAATCATGAAATTTAGGTCAACCTTAGAGATGGTTGCCCTTAGGTCGTTTTTGAGATGGTCGTCCCCAGTTTTCAGAGATAATAGGGACCGAGGACTTCACGAGTTGCTCCCAGGTGCATAGCTCCCTTACCTTCGGTGCTGAGCCCCCCAAACCCCCCCAAAACCCACTCCCCACAACTGTACACCACTACCATAGCCCTAACGGGTGAAAGGGGCACCTACATGTGGGTACAGTGGGTTTTGGGGGGGGTTTGGAGGGCTCAACATTTACCACCACAAGTGTAACAGGTAGGGGGGGTGGGTCTGGGTTCACCTGCCTGAAGTGCACTGCACCCACTAAAATCTGCTCCAGGGACATGCATACTGCTGTGATGGAGCTGGGTATGACATTTGAGGCTGGCATAGCAGCTGGCAAAAAATGTTTTTAATTTTTTTTTGGGGGGGGGGTTTGGTGACCACTGGGGGAGTAAGGGGAGGTCATTCCTGATTCCCTCCGGTGGTCATCTGGTCAGTTTGGGCACCTTTTCGAGGCTTGGTCGTGAAAAAAAATGGACCAAGTAAAGTCGTCCAACTGCTCGTCAGGGACGCCTTTCTTTTTTCCATTATCGGCCGAGGACGCCCATTTCTAAATCACGCCTCAATCCCGCCTTCGGTACGGTGCCGACACTCCCCCATGAATTTTGGTTGTCCCCACGACGGACGCCCAAAATCGGCTTTCCATTATGCTGATTTGGGCGACCCTGAGATAAGGACGCTCATCTCCCAATTTGTGTCGGAAGATGGGGGTCCTTCTCTTTCGAAAATTCACCTGATAGCCTTTTACTCACATATCTAGAAGTTGGCTCAGGAAGGAACATCTCTAGAAGTAAAAGGAGGCCAGCTAGGAAACTAGAGGGTTGTTCGCCTGCTTTATACTTTCTACATTCTCTGGTTCTCTTATATTACTGCAGCTCCATACACGGATTCATGTTCCCTCAATATCTGGACCAGAACTCACTGTCCCATTCACTATACTAAGCACGCTCAGAATTTCTTTCTGTTATCACACTAGGATTTGAGTGTTGCAGAGGACTCGCTCATAGGGTCCCCTATAACTCTAAATAGGAGCTACAATCTTTTTTTACAGTTACAGTGCTTGTAGTCCATTATTACCAAATGTAGTTCTAAGTGGATAACAATAAGAGGAACTAGACTATACATCTAGAATCATACATCAATACAAATATATTACATTAGTTAATTTAGGGGCCCTTTTACTAAGCAGTGTAAGTGTCTACGCATGCCCAATGCGTGCCAAATGGAGTTACCACGCGGCTACGCACCCAAAAATATTTTTTATTTTCTGGCATGCGGTAGCTACGCGTGCCAAGTAGCATTTGACATGTGTAGGTCATTACCGCCCGGTTACTGCATGAGACTTTACTGCTAGGTCAATGGCTGGCGGTAAGGTCTCAGACCCAAAATGGACACATGGCAATTTTGATTTTGTCGCGTGTCTATTTTCGGCAAAAACTTAAAAAAGGGCTTTTTAACAGGTGCACTGAAAAATGGATTGGCGCATGCCCAAAACCCACGCCTACACTACCGCAAGCCATTTTTCAGCGCACTTTAGTAAAAAGACCCCTTACTGTATTGAAAACGTATTTCCTAGAAAGATTTTGAGCATCTTCTTAAAATAATCAAAACTAGAGCAAGCTTTAATACCATTCAGAAACTGTGACCTAAAGGTTGCTGCTTGGTACATGAAAACTGTCTGAAATATTTTCCAATAGCGCACACGCTTAGGGCTGGGAAAAGTTAACAGGTTAAAATGCCATACAAGGTGTAGTCTCCCATACAATAGTCTACATATTAGTGTCAACATATAGCCCGGAATAGCTCCATACAGTATCCTAAATATTAGGCTACTTAATTTGAAAATAATTCGGGCCTCCACTGGGAACTAATGAATCATTACATAGAATGGAGTAAAGTGCGAAGAAACTTTCAGGGAGAAAACCAAATAGATGGCAGTATTTTGAATGGTTTGCAAATGTTTTAAACGACTCTTAGCCACCCCTAAATAATACTATATTACAGTAATCCAATTTGCTCAATATTAAAGATTGGACTACTAATCTAAACTGCTCTCAATTCAGGTATTTTCTGATTCTTCTCAATTTCTGCATTATCCAAAAACAACTCTTTGTCAGATGATTTCCAGAATGGTCAACTTGCAATCAATGATAACACCCAAGATTTTAACTGATCTCACCAACGTATATATTATCTACTATAAGCATAGATTTATCATTGACTTCCAGGGCCGCTGAGAGAGAGGGCAGGATGGCAAAATTTCCTGGGCCCAGCCTCCAAGGGGGGCCTGGCACTGGGCCCCAGGGTCTGTCTCTCTCCTGCTCCAATCAGGAACCAGTAGCAGCACACTGAAGCAGGTGAGAGACAGACTGCAGTGCCGGACCCCACTTGGAGGCCCAGCACCGGAATCTGGTGGTAGCCTGAGAGTAAGTGAGAGGCAGCAGAGGTGGCTGCATTCTGGGTTGGGCCCACCAGCTGCATCCTGAGTGTGGGTGGGGGAGCCCAGTGCCTGTGTCCCGAGTGGGGGGGCCCAGAGGCGGCGGCCCTGCCCCAAGCCCAGCTCTGTCTCTTGGCGGCCCTATTGACCAACATCTTTACCAATCAGCAGAAATTTGGTATTCTCCTTGTTAAGCTGTAAAAGGTTCTTTCCCATCCAAGCATCAATAAAAGATATATACCTTGTTACATCTGGTAATAAGTCCACTAATTTAGATTTAACTGGGAACAATATCGTAATATTATCAGCAAATATAAGCCTGGTAACCAAGTTTTCAAGGGAATATATCCCAATGAGGATAATAACATGTTGAATAAAAGGGGTGACAGTGCGGATCTGCTGGGAGGAAAGGGTATTTTCATGCTAAAGACCAACTGTTGCTTTAACTCTCAAAGGATGAAATGAGATGTAGACTAAAGCCAGACTTGTTCTTCAGTTGTGATCTTCCATATAAATATATCACTTTTCCACTCTGTTCTTTCCAGTGGTACAATATCTACCCAGAAATCATGGACTATCTGCCAGGACCACATAAAAAGATAATGGTAAATCATGAAACTCTGAGACCCATTTTTCAGGATATAATCAAGACTCATCAGGAGACGTTGGATCCCGACAATCCTAGAGATTACATCGATGTTTTCCTCACCAAAATGGAAAAGGTAAGTTTTAGGGGACTATGATACTTACCATAAACTCTGCTGTTCAGAGATAGGGAAGGAATTTCCCAGTCATTTCCTCCTAAGTCTACATATTTATGATTTAAATGGAGTAAATAAAGGGAAATGGCACCAAGTGCCTTCTTTCAGAATTTACCATTGTCATTCTTTCAGCCCAATAGATGTTAGACAATGAAACAGACAGGAATTGTCAACTTCATATATAATTCTTTTTCTCTGGGTGAAAAATAACTCTCTGAAATTTTTACATAATGGGACCAAATTTGGCCTGGGTGGAAAATGGTGAAAATATACATTGAGTTCAAAAATGAGCCAGATCAGACTAGGAGTTCCAGAGAAATAAGTTCTCCCCAAAAATGGCTAAAAGCATTTCAATAATACACAAGGAAGTGGGAATAAAATAATATCAGTGCTTAAAAATCAACAGTACACAATGAACATAAATTCAGTACTCTAGACTCGACACGGCACTGTGTTTTGGCATATAACGTTCCTGCCACAGGAGTCTGACAATGAATTAATGGAATCAAAATGCACTGCTGGGTGAAAAAAGCAAAGAGGTATTTAAAAGACCGTGCATACATAAACTGATGCACCACGCAAACTCCAAAGGTATCAAAAAGCAAAAGACAAGTACTCCAAATGCATGAGATAAAGAGGGGCATTTTCGAAAGGGACGTCCAAATTGCGATTTGGATGTCCTTGCAAAACGGTGAAATCTAGGGGCGGGGAAACCCGTATTTTCGAAACAAAATGGACGTCCATCTTTCGTTTCGAAAATACCGTCAGGAACATCCAAAACCTTAAATTTTGCCGTTCCTAGATTTGGATGTCCCTAGACATGGTCGTTTCTGATTTTCGGCGCTTTTCGAAACCAAAGATGTCCATGCCAGAAACGACTAAATGCAAGCCATTTGGTCATGGGAGGAGCCACCATTTGTAGTGCACTGGTCCCCTTCACATGCCAGGACACCAACCGGGCACCCTAGGGGGCACTGCAGTGGACTTCATAAATTGCTCCCAGGTACATAGCTCCCTTACCTTGTGTGCTGAGCCCCCGAAAACCCACTACCCACAACTGTACATCACTACCGTAGCCACAGTGCAACCACAACTCGCAATTCTGGTCACTGCATCTCAAAAAAGATAAAGCAGAATTAGAAAAGATTCTGAGAAGGGTGACAAAAATGATAATGATGTTGGGATGACTTTCCCATGAGGAAAGGCTAAAGAGGCTATGACACTTCAGCTTGAAGAAGAGACAGATGAGGAGAGATGTGATAGAACTCCATAAAATGCTGACAGCCCCGTGCACAAAGCTTACCATGGTATCAATGTTTGCTTTAGACTAGTTGTAGCCAGTCTAAAATAAATGTTATCTATTGCGTAATGCACATAGGATTTTTCCATAGTTCTATCATGTGCCATTAGCAACCACCGAGAACCCTATGCAAATATATTACAATGAGCTCATTATTAATGAGCATTCCATAAGATGCACAACTGTAGAGCACCTAGCTTTAACAAGCTAGTTTTACAGCTGCTCTGGAGCTGTCGGAGAGGAGGGAAACCGGCAGCTGCAAAAGCTGCCTGTTTCTGCTACCTACCTCTCCCCTCCTGAACCCCCCCCCCCCCCAGCTCCCCACCACACCCCACCAAAAATTCCTGGTGGTCCAGTGGATTGCCTCCCAACCTCCCCCTTGACCCAACCCAGACCACCTACTACTACTATTTAGTATTTATATAGCGCTACAAAGCATACGCAGCGCTGCACAAACATAGAAGAAAGACAGTCCCTGCTCAAAGAGCTTACAATCTAAAGGACAATAATAATAAAGCAAGCAAATCAATTAATGTGTAGAGGAAAGAGGAGAGGAGGGTAGGTAGAAGCGAGAGGTATAAGTGGTTACAAGTCAAAAGCAATGTTGAAGAGGTGGGCTTTCAATCTAAATTTAAAGATGGTCAAGGATGTGGCAAGACGTAGGGGCTCAGGAAGTTTATTCCAGGCGTAGGGTACAGCGAGACAGAAGGAGCGAAGTCTGGAGTTGGCAGTAGTGGAGAAGGGAACAGATAAGAAGGATTTATCCATGGATCGGAGCGCACAGGAAGGGGAGTAGGGAAGGACGAATGTGGAGAGATACTGGGGAGCAGCAGAGTGAATACATTTATAGGTTAGTAGAAGAAGTTTAAACAGGATGCGAAAACGGATAGGGAGCCAGTGAAGCGACCTGAGGAGAGGGGTAGTATGAGTAAAGCGACCCTGGCGGAAGACGAGACGGGCAGCAGAGTTTTGAACCGACTGGAGAGAGGAGAGGTGACTAAGTGGGAGGCCAGCAAAAAGCAGATTGCAGTAGTCTAAATGAGAGGTGACAAGGGTGTGGATGAGGGTTCTGGTAGAGTGTTCAGAAAGAAAGGGGCGGATTTTACGGATGTTGTAAAGAAAGAAACGACAGGTCTTGGCAATCTGCTGGATATGAGTAGAGAAGGAGAGAGAGGAGTCAAAGATGACTCCAAGGTTACGAGTTGAAGAGACAGGGAGAATGAGAGAGCCATCAACAGAAATAGAAATCGAGGGGAGCTGGGAGGTTGGTTTGGGGGAGAAAAATGAGAAGCTCGGTTTTGGTCATGTTTAATTTCAGGTGGCTTTGAGACATCCAGAGAGCAATGTCAGACAAGCACGCTGAGACTTTGGTTTGGATGCAAGGTGAGATATCAGGGGTAGATAGGTAGATTTGGGAGTCATCAGCATAGAGATGACCCCCCCCCCCACCAAGGATCTCTTAAAACTTCCCTAGTGGTCCAGTGGACCCTGACACCCCCTACCCTACCCCCTCTCCTCCCAGACCCCCCCAAGCAAAGAACTCTGGTGGTCCAGTGGACCACCTCCCAGCCCCCACTCACTGTAACCATCCCTCCCTAGTGGTCTAGTGATTCCATACACTCCTTTTTTGCTTCTAATAATCCTAAAAAGTTTTTACTATGTGTTTTAGCCCCCCCCCCCCGGCACCGCCCCCCCCCCCGGCACCATTGCCGACCCCCCGTCTCTGCCGACCCCCCTCCCGCCGCGAACCCTCCCCCGCCGCTGCCTACCTTCAGTTTTGCTGGCGGGGGACCCCAATCCCCGCCAGCTGACGTCCTCTCCGACTGTTCTGCTGCAGTAGGACTCAGAAAAGTCTTCTTCCTTCAACAGTTGCATGCTGACGTCCTGCACGTACAACGTGCAGGATGTCAGCATGCAACTGTTGAAGGAAGAAGACTTTTCTGAGTCTGACTGCAGGTTGGAGAGGACGTCGGCTGGCGGGGATTGGGGTCCCCCGCCAGAAAAACCGAAGGTAGGCGGCGGTGGGGGCGGGTTCGCCGGGAGGGGGGTCCCGACTGAAATCTACGGGGGCCCAGGCCCCCTCAGGCCCCACGTAGCTACGCCCTGTTTTCTTGATGCCACACTCAGAACTAGGCCTTCTAGTTTTCCCTATCCTACTTCTAGAGAGGTGAATATAGGAAGAAAGCCATGAACAAAGATCCCTGTGGGAAAGGGGGGAAATGGAAACAGTGAATAAGACTCCATGGGAGATGAAAATAAAAGTCTTCAGAGGTTCCATGGTAGGGGCCCACAAATGTATGTTTGTCTACAGCTCAATATATTATTAATCCAGCTTTCTTTTCATAACTGTCAGTGACATGTAATGGTATGATATATTATCACACTTGGTTTAGCATTCTTTCCAATCAACAGAATGTTTGCTTACTGCAGTGCCGTAGCGAGGGCTAATGGCACCCGGGGCGGGTCGCCGCTGCGCACCCCCCCCCCCCCCCCGGGTGCAGCACAGCGCAACCCCCCCCCCCTCTGCGGCGCACCCCCCCTCCGGAGCAACCCCCCCCCCCCCCCCCCCCGGAGCACAACTCTCCCGACCGCATTTTTACCTGCGGGAGGGCCGATCCGCCCCGAGTGCGCTGGTTCCCTGCTCTCTCTGCCCCGGAACAGGAAGTAACCTGTTCCATGGCAGAGGGAGCAGGGAACCAGCGGGGCCGGCACCCCCCGAGCGCATGCACCCGGGGCGGACCGCCCCTCCCGCCCCCCCCTTCCTACGCCACTGGCTTACTGCATCATTCAAGCTGCCCACCTGTATAAATTATATTAAAGTAGTCCAAACTGATGAAAAATATCGAGATCAAAAAGATGCAATTGACAACTCCGCTAACTCCAGACTCCGCCCCTTCTGCCTCGCATCACCTTATGCCTGGAACAGACTTCCCGAGCCCATACGCCATGCGCCCTCCCTGCCCATCTTCAAGTCCTTACTCAAAGCCCATCTCTTCTCCCTTGCCTTTGGCGCCTAACCACCTTCCCCATTCATGTTACCTACACTGACTACATAGTTTGTAACCTCTAGATTGTAAGCTACTTAGTGTATAACCTTTAGATTGTAAGCTACCTACACTAACTACATAGTTTGTAACCTTTAGATTGTAAGCTCTCCTGAGCAGGGACTGTCCTTCCCCATCTTCAAGTCCTTACTCAAAGCCCATCTCTTCTCCCTTGCCTTTGGCGCCTAACCACCTTCCCCATTCATGTTACCTACACTGACTACATAGTTTGTAACCTCTAGATTGTAAGCTACTTAGTGTATAACCTTTAGATTGTAAGCTACCTACACTAACTACATAGTTTGTAACCTTTAGATTGTAAGCTCTCCTGAGCAGGGACTGTCCTTCCCCATGTTAAACTTGTACAGCGCTGCGTAACCCTGGCAGCGCTATAGAAATGCTAAGTAGTAGTAGTAGTAGTAAAGAACAAAGAAACTAACCTTATATAGATGTGAAATCTGTGGCCCAAATGAAAATTTTGAATCAAGAAAAATACCTAGGTATTTGAAAGAGTCAGCTGGCATGATATTAGTTTGAATCAGGGAAATTGTACAAGAAGGTTGGGGAAGATAGCCAGTAATCCAACATGCAACAGTTTTTTTTTCCTTATTTAAGACTAATCTATGATCAATAACCACCCTGCCACAACATCAAGACACACCTGAAGAGAGCCTAAAGACGGTAGAAAGGATTTGTCAAACACGTTAACAAAATAACATCTGCATAGAAGTGTGTAGATACACCACGTGATTGGATAAGAATAGCTAACGGACTCAACAATGCATTATATACAAGCGGAGAAAGAATGGAGCCCTGTGACTCTCCACAGTGTAAGGATTGGGTATCAGAAGAGTTGTTAGCAGAAGTAACTTTAGAAGTTCTATTTGTTAAGAAAAATGAAAAACAACGCAATACAGCCCCTCAAATCCCTAGTGAGAAAGAAGCAAAGCAGGGTGAACCAAGTCAAAAACAGCTGATAAATCAAGTGACACTATAAGAACTATGATGTCTATCCAAATAAGAGTGAATTTTACTTAATGCAATGAGAACTGTCTCGGTAATGAAATGTGGTCTAAATCCTGATTGCCTTGGATGCAATGCTAACGTTTTGTCAATAAAAGACATTGTCTGAAGAAATACAGTCTTTTCTAATAACCTTAAACAGAAAACATAAATTTGATACTGGGCGGTAATGAGCACGTACTGCAGGATCAAGTGAGGATTTTTTCAGAATTGGACGTACAACAGCAGCTTTCCAAATGGTTGGGACTTGCCCAGCAGTTGGACTGTGATTTTCTATTCCATTCATATTGATCCAGTAAAATTAATAATTCAGAATGTCTATCAATATTTATCTTGTGGCACATTTCTCTTGCATAAGATCCCCAAACTAAGTGCTATAATCAATGCATTGCCTGTACAGATCTGTAAATAAACTTGCGCTGCACTTAAGATTGATTGATTTATTTATTTGTTACATTTGTATCCTACATTTTCCCACCTATTTGTAGGCTCAATGTGGCTTACATAGTACCGGACGGATGGTTACAGACTCCGGTGTGAACTAATACAGAGTGGACAGAACAATTAATTCGATTTAGAGAGGCTAGTCCCATGCAGGTTGCAAGAGTGGAATTATTTGGCGAGGGATTGAGAATTGTCCATGTCTTAGTTTAATTGTTGTGTTTCATTGTTCGGTGAATCAAGGGCGTCTTTTACTAACGTTTAGCGCACACCAAAGTAAAAAACCCTCCTAGTCTTTTCTTAACTTTCCATAAACATTGCAAGTACAGGTTTCCAGTACAGGTTGGTGCTGTTCCCCCAACATATATTAAATTCTTCCTGCATAAATAAAAATTTTTAACACTGCTGCATGGTGCAGCACACAGAAATGGTTGCAGACAGGCAGCATGGTGGCATAAGCTCCCACTGTTCTGCATGGATCTAAAGGCACCAATTAGAAAGGAGAAAAATGCTGATGCTGGGGCAGCTGGCAGCAACATTTTAGTGGAGCCCCCGTGTGCATCAACCTTTGTATGTCCCCAGTGTTGCTGCGCTGTTGTATGGGTCAGACCAATGGTCCATCTAGATTTAAAACAAATAGGAAGAAATATTGTTTCATTCAATGACTATTTAAGCTCTGGAACTCTTTGCCAGAGGATATAGTAACAGCGGTTAGCGTATCTGAGTTTAAAAAAAGGTTTGGACAAGTTCCTGGAGGAAAATAGTCTGCTATTGAGACAAATCTGGGAAGGCCATTGCTTGCCCTAGGATTGGTAGCATGGGAATCTTGTTACTCCTTGGGATCCTGGAATTCTTGCTACTCCTTGGGATTCCGGAATCTTGCTACTCTTTGGGTTTCTGGAATGTTACTATTATTTGGGTGTCTGCCAGGTACTTGTGACCTGGATTTGGAAACAGGAAACTGGGCTAGATGGACCATTGGTCTGACCCAGTATAGCTATTCTTATGTTTTTATGTACTCTGAGCCCTGGGGGCCAGGTCCAATTCTTTAGTCACTATGGAAACCTGGTACCGAGGGTTTATCAAGTTCTGCCATATGACTCTTTAGCTCTTTGTCCTTATTTATTTATTTATTTATTTATTGCATTTGTATCCCACATTTTCCCACCTATTTGCGGGCTCAGTGTGGCTTACAATAAGATATGAATAATAGAGATACATTGGTTACAACTAGGTTATGGATTACATTGAACAGGGTTGTGCGAGACATTCGAATATCATTGGGAATATAACAATGGGACATCAACTGAAAAACATTGGAAAGAGACAATGGGAAAAAACATTCATCAACTGAAAAACATTGGAAAGAGACAATGGGAAAAAACATTCATTGTTGGACACCAAGACATTTGGTGTATAAAGTTCTGTGAATAAATATGTGATTGACTGGATAGCGGGATGAGGGATAAGAAGTGGATGTGCATTGCATTGGTGAACAGTGAGTGTGGTCTCTATGTGTTTAGGCTCTTTCCGTAGGTTTGTTCAAACAGGTGAGTCTTCAGTAGTTTACGGAAGGAGGCTTGTTCGTTAATCATTCTTAGGTTGCGCGGTAGTGTATTCCAGGATTGCGTGCTCTTGTAGGAGAAGGTTGACGCGTATAGCGTCTTGTATTTCAGGCCCTTGCAGGTTGGGTAGTGGAGGTTGAGGTGAGTTCGGGATGATCTTTTAGCGTTTCTGAGTGGTAGGTCTATTAAATCAGACATGTACGCTGGGGCTTCGCCGTGAATGATCTTATGGACTAATGTGCAAACTTTAAAAGTAACGCGGTCATTGAGTGGAAGCCAATGTAGTTTCTCTCGTAGTGGTTTTGCTCTTTCGTATCTAGGTTTTCCGAAGATGAGCCTGGCTGCTGTGTTCTGGGCTGTCTGAAGTTTCCTCAGTATTTGCTCTTTGCATCCTGCGTATAATGAGTTGCAGTAATCCAAGTGGCTAAGGACGAAGGATTGAACTAGGCTGCGGAAGACAAATCTTGGGAAGAATGGTCTTAGCCTTTTCAACTTCCACATGTAGAAGAACATCTTCTTTGTTATGTTGTTTGCGTGGGTTTCGAGTGTTAGGTGGCGGTCGATAGTCACTCCAAGGATTTTTAGCGTTTCTGAGATAGGGAGTTTAAGGTTTGGTGTGTTTAACATGTTGAATTCAGTTGTGTTGTATTGGGAGGTGAGTATCAGGCATTGGGTTTTTTCAGCGTTCAGTTTCAGGCGGAATATATTTGCCCATGTGTTCATGATGTGTAGACTCTGATTGATTTCTTTTGAGATTTCTTTGGTGTCTTGTTTGAATGGGATGTATATTGTCACATCATCGGCGTATATATATGGGTTGAGGTTATGGTTTGATATGAGTTTCGCTAGAGGGATCATCATTAGGTTAAATATGGTTGATGAGAGAGGTGATCCTTGTGGGACTCCACATTCAGGTATCCATGCTTTGGACGTGGTTGAGTTTGATGTGACTTGATACGAACGCAGGGTTAAGAACCCCTTGAACCAGTTCAGGACGTTTCCTCCGATGCCAAAGTATTCAAGTATGTGTAGTAGGATTTCATGGTCAACCATGTCGAAGGCGCTTGACATGTCAAATTGTAGGAGGAGTATATTGTTGCCGGTTGCAATTATTTGTTTGAATTTGGTCATAAGGGTGACTAATACTGTTTATGTACTGTGATTCGAACGGAATCCTGATTGGGCATCATGCAGTATCGAATGTTTGTCTAGATAGTTTGTGAGTTGTTTAGTTACCATGCCTTCGGTTATCTTGGTTATTAGTGGTATGGATGCTATTGGCCTGTAGTTCGTTATTTCGCTCGTGTTTTTCTTTGTATCTTTAGGAATTGGGGTGAGTAAGATTTTTCCTTTTTCTTTTGAGAAGAGTCCATTTTGTAACATGTAGTTTATGTGGTTTGTTAGGTTTATTATGAATTTTTGAGGAGCAGATTTCATGAGGCTGTTCGGACAAATGTCTAGTTTGCAGTTGGATTTGGCATATCTTTTGAGAGTATTAGAGATGAGGTCTTCTGATAATAATTCAAATTCGGTCCAGGTTCTGTCTGCTGGGTGTGTTCCTTCTTCTGGATCTAGACAGTCTAGGAGAGTGGTGTATTCTATAGGGCTGGTAGGTATTTTGTGTCGCAATAGTGTAATTTTCTCCTTGAAGTATTTCGCAAGGTTGTCGACACTTGGTATATCTTTGCTGTTGTTTGTAACAGGTGTGGTGTCTAACAGTTTGTTCACGAGGTTGAAGAGTTTATGTGTGTCTTTGTAGTTTGGTCCTATTAGTGTTTTATAGTGTAGTCTTTTTGTCTGTTTGATGGTGTATTTATATTTTCTCCGAAGTTGTTTCCAGTCGTTTAGTGTTTGTTCGTCTTTCTTTTTGTTCCATGCTCGTTCAAGTCTCCTGACTTGTGTTTTCAGTTTTTTCAGTTCTTCGGTGAACCATGGATTTGCATTTTTCCTGTGTGATGTTCTGGTTTGGACTGGGGTGATTTTGTTTAATGTTGTTGTGTTTATATCGTCCCATTCTTGGAGGAATTGGATGGTGTCGGCGTTTGTGGTCCATTCGCTCTGGTAAATCTGTTGCCAGAATGTTGTGGGGTCTATTTTTCCTCTTGTTGTGTAGGTTGTTCGTTCATGTTTGTTGATTGTGTTTAGTTGTGTTTTTCGCCAGTAAAGAGTGACATTTGCTTTATGGTGGTCTGACCATAATGTAGGTGTCCATCTTGTGTTAGTGAGTATGATAGTTGAGTCCAGTTCGAATCTGTTTGTTATGATATCTATTGTGTGTCCTTTTTCGTGGGTTGGTTGTAAATTGGGTGTTTGCAGGTCCCAGAGTTTTAAGAATTCTTTGAGTTCTCGTGTACTTGGTAGAGTGTCATTTTCTAGGTGTAAGTTGATGTCGCCTAGTATGAGGATGTTTGAGGCTGATACGCAGGTATTCGAGATGAAATCCATGAGTTGTGTTTGGGTGTCTTGCCATTTTCCTGGTGGCCTGTAGAATAGGATTGTGTTAAGGTGTCCTATTAGGCTTGGATGGCTGATTCTTGTCGATGAGTTTCATGTTTGCGAACACATACATACATGCCCATCATATTGAAATGTATTTGTTATTTTTCCTTTAAGGTTCTGTGAGAAGTGTTTGACTGGCACGGGACTCTCATATATTGAGAATTTAATTTTGACTAATCTAGTACATAAGTCACATTACTGGAAAGTTCTATATATAAATAACCTTACAGAATGGTAATAAGTAATGTGACCCTGAGGGAGAGAGCTAAAGCTCAAATAATCCTACAGGTAGACTTTGAGAAATGGATGACCCTAGAGGAAGTCTAGGAAAGGAAGGACCTTACAAGAGTATATGATCCTCCATGAGAATTATGGGGGGGGGGGGGGGTGGTAATAGCTCTACAGAAAGACTCAGTGGATGTTGGTGGACTGGCCTGGAAAGTAAGAGAATGAAAAGGGCTGTAAGAATTTCCTGAGAGATTATAAACCTTACGCAGTTTATTTCCTCTCTCCTGATTATTCATCTGTGTATATTTCCCCAGGAAAAGAATAATCCAGAATCCCATTTCTTCATGGAAACTCTCATCATGACTATGCATACCCTGCTCTATGGTGGGACAGACACCGTCACGACAACCCTTAAATACAGCATCTTGGTTCTGATGAAATTCCCAGAAGTAGCAGGTGAGTGTGAGAATATTTCAAAGGAATAAAAAGTGTACATACTGTTCAGTTTTAGCCCAAGTAGTATTATGGAGATGTAACTCTGTTCTGGGCAGTTCCTGGAGAACTTTAGTATTAACCCAACCTTTGAGTGAAATAAATTTATTAGCAGTTTCTGTCCCTTTGAGACCTGGGTTAGAAACTTCCAGTTCTCCACAATTAATTAACATGTAATGTTTAAAATCTCATTGGAAGGAAAAAGCCTCACAAAGCTCTGACAAAAATGTCTAGGCAATGTATGTTCATTATCGGCATAAAAAAACCTTCCAACTAATAATGCTTCTCCTTTGAAAATAACTTTTAACTTGAAACAATTTTTTATTGATGACACCACAAATGCAAACAATATGTTCATGTACAAATTCCTAACAAACAGGCACCAGCAGATTCTATAATGACAATATCAAGCTTTTACAAGGAAGATTCCACTGGAAATTTCTCGTCATCATGTTTTCTCCCCATTCCCTTCTACCCCCCGCCCCCTATCTGAAAATAACTTTTAATGAAGCGCATCTTTTAACAGACAGCTCTCAAGTTCTTTAGGACTCAAAGTCACATCCGATGTTGGTCATCATTTCGCTAAGCTGCTTCAGGTCCCGTAGACCAGAGCTCATTTGTTTAGGTGCACCTTCCCCATATGCTAACTCTTCTTAAGGCTTTTTCCTTCCAATAAAATTTTACTGTAAACAATTTTTATTGAACAAGGAAATAAAGTACAAGAATTCAAACAGAAACACGTTCAATATTTTACAATTTTTCATGTCTAACCGAAACTCCCCACCTCCGACCCCACCTTCATATTCAACATATTTCAAGATTGTTAAGATTATAAATCTTTAGCTGGATCAAAAATCTAAACAACAAACAATTAAATGACTAACCTGCTTATTTTCGAAGGAGATCGCCGGCCATCTTCTGACACAAATCGGGAGATGTCCGGCGATCTCCTGAACCCGGCCAAATCGGTATAATCGAAAGCCGAATTTGCCGGCGCCAACTGCTTTCCGTCACGGAGCCGGCCAAACTTCAAGGGGGCGTGTGGGTAGGGTAGCGAGGGCGGGATGGGGGCATGGTCATGACATGGCCGACTTCGCCTGATAATGGAAAAAAGAAAGCCAGCCCTGACGAGCATTTTGTCAGCTTCACTTGGTCCCTTTTTTTTCAGGACCAAGCTTCAAAAAGGTGCCCCAAGTGACCAAATGACCACTGGAGGGAATTGAGGATCACCTCCCCTTACTCCTCCAGTGGTCACCAACCCCCTCCCACCCAAAAATAATTTTTTTTTTTAACTTTTTTGCCAGCCTCTATGCCAGCCTGAAATGTCATACCCAGCTCCCTGATAGCAGTATGCAGGTCCCTGGAGTGGTTTTTTGTGAATGCAGTGCACTTCAGGCAGGTGGACCCAGGTCCATGCCCCCCTACCTGTTACACTTGTGGTGGTAAATGGGAGCCCTCCAACCCCACCCAAAAACCCACTGTACCCACATGTAGGTGCCCCCCTTCACCCATAAGGGCTATGGTAATGGTGTAAAGTTGTGGGGAGTGGGGGGCTCAGCACACAAGGTAAGGGAGCTATGCACCTGGAAGCTATTTTTGAAGTCCAATGCAGTGCCCCCTAGGGTGCCCGGTTGGTGTCCTGGCATGTCAGGGGGACCAGTGCACTACAAATGCTGGCCCCTCCCATGGCCAAATGACTTGGAGTTGGCCGGGTTTGAGATGGCCGGCATTAGTTTCCATTATCGGCGAAAACCGATGCTGGCCATCTCAAACATTTGGCCAGCCTCAACCGTATTACTGAAACAAAAGATGGCCGGCCATCTTTTTTGATAATACGGTTCGGGACTGCTCTTTGCGGCGCCGGCCAAATAGATGGTCCGCCATCTATTTGGCCGGTGCCGTTCGATTATGCCCCTCCAAGTAATCAAACTGATACAGAATGAACATACAGAAATATACCATTTAGATTACTGAATCACACCCCATTCCCACCCTACTGTAACCATTACTTTAAGCTACAACAGAGATGACCCATTGTCTGGACTCTTATGGCCCCAGGTCATCATTGGAATGATAACATCTACTTTCCTAATCCCCTTCCCCACCCCACCCAGGCAGAGAACCCCCAAGCAACCTTTTTACCAAACTTTTTGTCTTAGGAAACACTTGAGAACCTATTTGATACAGCACTTCTTGCTTTATGGGAAATATTTTGCAAATAATTCCAGAGAGAGATGAAGGCCCTTCTTCTCCTTGGGGAAGTCTGAGCTGCCCGTGCTTCCCAAAGCATTAACTTGTGGAATCTGTTTCTCCAATACCAAAAAGTGGGAGGTTCTTCTTGCATCCAATACTTAAGTATACATTTTTCCCCAATGCATAAGCTTTACAAAGTAGGAGACATGAGTTTTTGTTAGAGATCCCATAAGCCTCCCAGTAAGATTTTAAACTTTATACGTTAATTCATTGTAGAGAATTGTAGTTCAGTGCTACGTAATATGTGTAGACATTTTTCTCTGTTTAAAACCTCTGTCTGCAATTCTGTTTTCGCCTGCCTCCCCCCCCCCCCACACACACCCACACACATACTCTTGTGAGTGAGCCTGCCCTGCCTGCTTCCATTGTAACTAGCAGCAGCGACTGTAGGTAGGATCCAGCCAATGAAAAGGCAATGGGGTCAGAGGAATGGAAGACAACAGAAGTCACAGGAAGAGAGTAAGTGATGTGGAAGAAGTTTCCATGCTGTAAAAATGAAATTTCTGCATTTGGTAAGATGCAGAAGAGAAATGAACCCACTCCAAAAAATACCCCAGTATCAGGGTCAGTTCAATGATTATGGTGCTCTGAACCAACTTTCACTTCAGTGTTCAACAAACTCAACCAGGTCAAAGGGCAGATCTGATACAGAGTCTAGCAAGAGAAGAGTCTCTTGCTCTGTTGGAGGGTGAGGTCTCACTCAGCCCTGAAGGCCAAATGCCACTAGATGACCCTACAAGAATGATGGAACCCAGGGCCACACAGCCACAGGAAGAGGTCCACAGGGTTGACTCAGCCGCAGTTATTGAGTTCTTGAACAATGTGGCACTGATTGGTGCTGTAAAGAACATGGCCAAGCTCAGATCTGGAAGGAGCCAAGGTTTGCAGAGCCCTAGTGTGGCGTAGCTGTTGGGGCTGGTAGACTCTAGAAAAGCTAAACACTAGTTGGTGGAATTTTTCCTGTTATCCAAACCTCCTACTGTTTCTTTGAACTCCTTGTGGGAAACCATTTCAACATTTATTCTTTAAGCATTGGATTTCCCAGTTTTAGCCCTTGTTGAAAGTAATTTTATACCTGAGACTTAGTTTACAGCAGCAAAAATGTGCCTATTTCAAGCGTATTTTCCTACTTTTCTTTACAAAATACGAGTGTAAGTTGCCAAAAATGCACCTTCATGTAAATGATTGCACCTTAGATGCATTTTTGGCAACAAGCATAAATTATAGTATTCAATAATTCAGGTACATAATTGCTCACTCCATTCATGTGCACATCCTCAGTGAAAGTACATGCATATGTAACCCCCCTGACCCAGGCACTCCTGGATTCGGGGTCTGACCTGAGAGTGCCTCCACCTGGGGAAAGAAGCATTAGCGGATGGGACTACTCTCTTCTCCCCCAGGAATGAAAAAGAAAAAAAAAACAAGTCCAAATGCAAACTGGGAAATAAGGCTGGCTGTTAGATTCGGCAGGCTTGGGAGACTTTTTTATTCTCTCAAGTCCAAGGAACGCTCTGGAGTCAGCAGCTCATGCAAACTCAAACTGTTTATTCTTCAACTCTGAAAAATCAGGAACATCAAACCATATCAACGTCTTTTAAAACCACAATCCTTCTGGTATTCCCCAGGGAAACGCCTGTATTCTTTTCCTTTGAATTTATGTACATAGACTTTTCAGCAGGACTATATACACTTTTTACAGACTCCTGTCCATGCTTATCCCAGAGAATAGTGTCCCACAGGCTGTGCTCCTCTCAGTTTCACAGGTCCAGACCTCCTGTGACGTGACTTCCCTCCAAGATGACCTTCACTTCGGTCCCACCTGGTCATGGGATGGGCACTCCCTGGCTCTGATCCCACGCTCCCGGGTTGGGTCTTTCCTTTGACCACCCGTAGTTCTCCTCCTCCACAGTTGCCACTTGGCTGAGCCACAACTCCTCTTTACAACCAGTGTTCACCATTTTCTTATTTGGGATTCCCCTTACTCCTCCAGGTCAGTGGAAGGGGACCATCAAGCAACAGAGACCCCCCTAAAGGACAAACAACTTTGTCTACTTCCAAACTTCTCCCCCACCCCCACCCCCCGGTCACTGTTCAGTATCAGGGCACTATTCCTCTGCATTTTAAAACTACTCCCCTTGGGCTAGGCTTTCTCCTACTCAAGGACCTCCCAGTCACTTCCCCCAGTGACTCTCCACAGGGACTTACTCTCTCAGTAATCCCCAACCTAACAGGGGATTACACATATTTTTGTAAAAGTTGGTATTTTATAAGATGTCATTTTCGTGTGTAATTATCACATATGTATGTAAATGGCTAAAATACCAACATTTTTGTATGTTGTTCACAGTTAAAACTAGGAACCACCTCATATAATTTCCCCCTTTTGAGTGCAAAAAAAAAAACACTTTTATGCCCTTTTTGTTGCACAGTGTCCTAGGTCTAGGCTCCTATCCTTCCAGCATAGGGACCCTCGCTGTCCTGGAGACTGCTTTACTGAGTTTCCTTTTGACTCACTCCATAAAGTAAACTGGAGAGCCTCCTTCCATCAACATGAAAAGAAAGGGTCTCCTCTTCTCCTTTCCTGTGGAACATCTCAGAGCACAACTCCCTTGGCTGCCTCCCACTGCTTTCTCAGGTAGATGAAACCCAGGGCTCACCTAGTCTTTGTTGTGTAATCTCATCCCCACTTCTTGAATAGGTAGTGCCTCATCACAATATCTGAACTTTTCCATTCCTCAAATGTTCTCTCTCTCTTATACATATAAGACACTAAATTACACATGATGACATCTAGGCATATCCACACAAGCAATATCATACCTATAAAACCTATACAGAACCAAGATATTCTAGACAAGATGAGAAGCACATTTTCACTTTGTGACACAATTACGCCTTTCCCCTTTCTCCATTTACATTCTGAGGCATTTACATGTATAGGCCTTATTATGGGTGACTGATGGTGAATTATCTTGGTAGGGTAGCAAGAGCTTGCTGGATAGATTCATAGACGTGTGCAAGTGGTATCTGTGTGAGTAATATGGTGAATAGTCTAGGTATGTATTTGTTTGGCATATGGGGAGGTTGCTGTGTTAGGGGATGTGTGTATCTATCAGAGTGTATCTCTTAACTATGTCTATAGGATATGTGTCAGGGGGGTGAATATCAGTTGCATGGTTATAGGTGTATATGCTTTCCCTCTCCCTTTCCTCTCCAACCTCCTGCATTCATATCTTCTCCCTCCTAGCCCCTTGCACTCTCCCCTCTTTTCCCTGCCACCATCCACCTTGCAATCTCCCTCCCTTCTCCACATGCACTTCCTTCTCCTTTCCCTATCCCCTTCAGTCCCCCCTTGCATTTATATTCACCCTCTTGCACTCTCCCCCACTGCACTTCCCATCTCTCTTTGCAGTCCCAGCCCTTCTCGTTTACTTATCCCTCCATGCACTCCCCACTCCCTCACATTCTCATGCTGGCAGGGATTGGGTTCCCAAAGGCATGTGCTTGTCTACACTGTGACTGGCTGAGCTGTTTTCTTCTTTGGCGGTAAAGCCTGATTTCCCTGCTATTCTGCTGCACTTATTTGCATTCAGCTTCGTCCGAAACTTGCACAGATCCCAAACTATAGGTTTGATCACACATGTGCAAACAAACATGGAAAGTGACTGGCAAATCCTCCCCAACAGACACTATTGGCTAGGTCAGTGGTTCCCAAACCTAGTCCTGGAGGCACCCCAGCCAGTCAGGTTTTCGGGATATTTACAATGAATATTCAGGAAACAGAATTGCTTTTGCTGTCTTCACTGCATGGAAATCTCTCTCATGAATATACTGTACATTGTGGATATCCTGAAAACCTGACTGACTGGGTTGCCTCCAAGACCAGGTTTGGGAACCACTGGCTTAGGAAAAACATGAAAATTTGGTGAATTGTTATTCAGGGTTAAATAAGGCATTCTTAAGATGTACCCCATACTCAATAAAAGCAAAATCCTACTGTGAAGAGGAGTTCTTTCAGTCCCTCTGAGGAGAAAGAATGTCGTGTGGACTTCTTAAGATATTTATGAAACATCTGTATGGAAACATTTTCTTTCCAGAAAAAATACAAGAGGAAATCAACCAGGTGATTGGTCCAGATCGTTCTCCATCTACCGATGACAGAAAGAACATGCCATACACTGATGCAGTGATTCAGGAACTTCAACGATTCACTGATATCACTCCACTGTCTCTACCACACCTGGTGACACAGGAAACCCAGATAAAGGGCTTCAAGATACCAAAGGTACTTTTTTGAGTCAGCTAGGGTTAGAATCATAGTTTTGATGGCAGCTCATTGAACTCTTAGAGGTCTCTGTTCAAAAGGATTTATGTGGTTAATATCACATAAATCTTTTTTTTATATATGTTCAAGGCTGCCTAATGCATAACCTTTGGTTGGACATGTCTTATAGTTCAGCCAAAACTTAAGTGGTTATTATGCAAAGGTGCTTTTGTGTTTAGCAGCTGCCAGTCAGGGGTTGATATTTAGAGGCTTTTAACCAAGCAGGAGACTCCTGGCTACTTAAAGCCTGACAAGCAGACTGAAAGGGAATATTCAGATTTTTCCAACAGGGTTGATCCAGTATTGCGCTTACCCCAATACCATGCAGGGACTTGTAGCATTGTTTTTCTTAGGGAATCCAGTGGGGAAATCAAAACCAGAAGTCCCTGCTTACAATGGGGTCAGCCCAGGACTGGATCAATCCTCTCAGGCAAATCTGGATCTAAATGGCAACCTTAACTGCATAGTGTAGCTGAATATGTAGTGTGACCACTGAGATACTGTCCGATTGGTGCTGGGACAGTTTATGGGCAGAATCAGGGTGGAGCTGGTAGTTATGTGGGCACTGATAATATTCAGTGCCTCTGCTTGCATAGCTATACAGAAGACCAAACAGTGAGGAAATAGAGTCACCTCGTAGAACCAAACAATCTTTATTCCAACCAGCATTGACAATATAAAAGAAATGTGTTATCAATGCTGGTTGAAATAAAGATTGTTTGGTTCTACAAGGTGTTTCCATTTCCTCACTGCGTTTGGTCTTCTTGATTTCCCTCATGAGGTTGTGTCCTTTTCTCTTGTCTTACTATTACTACTACTTATCATTTCTATAGCGCTACTAGACGTACGCAGTGCTGTACACTTGAACATGAAAAGACAGTCCCTGCTCGACAGAGCTTACAATCTAATTAGGACGGACAAACAGGACAAATAAGAGATAAGGGAATATTAAAAGTGAGGATGATAAAATAAGGGTTCTGAACAAGTGAATAAAGGTTAGGAGTTAAAAGCAGCATCAAAAAGGTGGGCTTTTAGCTTAGATTTGAAGACGGCCAGAGATGGAGCTTGATGTACTGGCTCAGGAAGTCTATTCCAGGCATATGGTGCAGCAAGATAAAAGGAACAGAGTCTGGAGTTAACGGTGGAGAAGAAGGGTGCAGATAAGAGAGATTTACCCAGTGAATGGAGTTCCCAGGGAGGACTGTAGGGAGAGATGAGAGTGGAGAGGTACTGAGGAGCTGCAGAGTGAATGCACTTATAAGTCAATAAGAGGAGTTTGAACTGTATGCGGAAACAGATAGGGAGCCAGTGAAGTGACTTGAGGAGAGGGCTAATATGAGCATAGCAACACTGGTGGAATATTAGTCGTGCAGCAGAGTTTTGAACAGATTGAAGAGGAGAGAGATGGCTAAGTGGGAGACTTGTGAGAAGCAAGTTGCAATAGTCTAAGCAAGAGGTGATAAGAGTGTGAATGAGGGGTCTTCTTGTTGCATAACTATACAGACAGGACCACAAAAAAAGGCAGTCCTATCTTTGTCCGGTTTTCTAACTGAATGTTAGCTGGTACCTGCATAACTTCCAGGTCCATGGTTGATCTAGATATTCAATGCTGGTGTCCGGACATGGCCCGGCATTGAATATCTGGGTTAGATTCAGCCCATAGCAGTCAACTGCTGAGGAGTAGCTTAATGGTTAGTACAGTGAACTTTGATCCTGGGGAACTAGGTTCAAGTCCCACTGCAGCTCCTTGTGACTCTGGGCAAGTCACTTAACTCTCTGTTGCCCCAGGTACAAAATAAGTACCTGTATATAGTATGTAAACCACTTTGATTGTAACCACAGAAAGGCAGTATATTAAGTCCCATTCCCTTTTCCTGATAGTGGCAGGCTGAATATTGTGAGGTTACAATAAAATGCATTTTATCACAGCAGCATTTACCGTAGAAGTCACTAACAATGCCAGCAGTAAATATGAATTTGTATTGCTGCAAATGGAAACATTGCACATTCCTGGCTACAATAACACAAATAGCAGACCCTAAATCAGGCCCACTGTCTCTTAGAGTCCAATAGTGGGTAAATTAACACCCCCTCCCCTGGATTGGCCGCTAGGCTTGATGGACCCTTGGTCTTTTCCCAGTATGGCGGTACTTATGTACTTAACCCCCCTCCACCCACACTCAATCCATCCCCAACCCCAAGTGCAACCCTCCCAATACCTTCCCCAATGCCTACTGGGGTTTCTCTGTTGACTAGTAGAGGGACAGGCAGTAGGAGCAATATCCAGCCACTCTTCTACCATCGTACCCAGATTCAAATGGCGTCAGTCGACTCCTACTTGTAGTCTCACCATACTACACTAGGGGTCAAGCTACCAAATAAGGGACATTATTCCTTTAACACACAATAGTCACTACCCATTAAAAATGAATAATTTATCCTCAGTGGTCCTACTTAAGAAAAGGCTTGGCTGAAAATTAGGGGTACAGATTACAGATAATTCATCTGCTTATCTTTATACAGAGGCCACCCCACTGAATACTAACCTCTTACACTGCAGTGATGTCACTTCCTTTTTTTTTCAGGACATAGCTGTCATTCCTGTGTTGAGCTCAGTTCATTATGACCCAACACAGTATGAGAAGCCAGACGTTTTCAACCCAGCAAATTTCCTGGATCAGAATGGCTGCGTAAAGAGAAATGATGCCCTGATGGCATTTTCTGCAGGTAAAATTTCATTTTGTATTTGCAGTGTAAACCCTCTTAACATCACTCAGGCCTTATATTCCAGTTTGTAACTTAAGACTTTACAATGTCCACTGCGACTGTTCCTGATGCCTTCAAACATGCCATAGTCACACCACTCCTTAAAAACCTTTCATTGGACCCTACCTGTCCTTCCAACTATCGCCCCATCTCCCTCCTCCCTTTCCTATCCAAGATACTTGAACGTGCTGTTCACCGCCGTTGCCTTGATTTTCTTTCATCTCAAGCTATTCTTGATCCACTTCAATCTGGCTTTCGCCCCCTTCATTCAACTGAAACAACGCTTGCTAAAGTCTCCAATGATCTGTTCCTAGCCAGATCCAAAGGTCTCTATTCTGTCCTCATCCTTCTTGATCTATCTGCTGCTTTTGACACTGTTGATCACAGCCTGCTCCTTGATACGCTGTCCTCATTGGATTTCAGGGCTCTGTTCTTTCCTGGTTTTCTTCTTATTTTTTTTATTTTTGTTACATTTGTACCCCACGCTTTCCCACTCATGGCAGGCTCAATGCAGCTTACATGGGGCAATGGAGGGTTAAGTGACTTGCCCAGAGTCACAAGGAGCTGCCTGTGCCTAAAGTGGGAATCAAACTCAGTTCCTCAGTTCCCCAGGACCAAAGTCCACCACCCTAACCACTAGGCCACTCCTTCACTCATCTCTCCCAGTGTACCTTTAGTGTATACTCTAGTGGATCCTCTTCTACTTCTATCCCACTGTCAGTTGGTGTACCTCAGGGATCTGTCCTGGGACCTCTTCTCTTCTCCATCTATACTTCTTCCCTTGGTACTCTGATCTCATCCCATGGTTTTCAATATCATCTTTACGCTGATGACTCCCAGATCTACCTCTCCACACCAGAAATCTCAGCTGAAACCCAGGCCAAAGTATCAACCTGCCTGTCTGACATTGCTGCCTGGATGTCTCAGCGCCAGGGCTTTTTTTGAGGGGGTACTTGGGGGTACTGAGTACCGGCACCTTTTTCATTTATCTGCTAAAATTGACCCATGGTCCCCAAGTTTTAATGAAAGAGTTCAGGCTCTATGCACCAATTCTGCCTTGTCATAGATTCTGTGACTGGTTGCATGGGCCTGGCTATTGTGGGATGGGTCCCTCAGTGATCACCCCACCCCTGAAGAGTGGCCAGGCACTTGAGTACCGGCACCTTTTTTTGCTAGAAAAAATGCACTGCTCAGCACCATCTGAAACTAAATATGACCAAGACTGAGCTTCTTATCTTTCTCCCTAAACCAACCTCTCCTCCTCCCCCATTCTCTCTTTCTGTGGATAACACTCTCATCCTTCCTGTCTCATCAGCTCGTAACCTTGGGGTCATCTTCGACTCCTCCCTCTCCTTCTCTGCACCTATTCAACAGACTGCTAAAACCTGTCATTTCTTTCTCTATAATATCAGCAAAATTCGCCCTTTCCTTTCTGAGCACACTACCAGAACCCTCATCCACGCTCTTATCACCTCTCGCTTCTTGCAACTTGCTTCTCACAGGTCTCCCACTTAGCCATCTCTCTCCTCTTCAATCTGTTCAAAATTCTGCTGCACGACTAATATTCTGCCAGGGTCGTTATGCTCATATTAGCCCTCTCTTCAAGTCACTTCACTGGCTTCCTCTCCTTTCCGCATACAGTTCAAACTCCTCTTATTGACCTACAAGTGCATTCACTCTGCAGCTCCTCAGTACCTCTCCACTGTCATCTCTCCCTACATTCCTCCCCGGGAACTCTGTTCACTGGGTAAATCTCTCTTATCTGCACCCTTCTCCTCCACCGCTAACTCCAGACTCCGTTCCTTTTATCTTGCTGCACCATATGCCTGGAATAGACTTCCTGAGCCGGTATATCAAGCTCCATCTCTGGCCGTCTTCAAATCTAAGCTAAAAGCCCATCTTTTTGATGCTGCTTTTAACTCCTAACCCTTATTCACTTGTTCAGAACCCTTATTTTATCATCCTCACCTTAATATTCCCTTATCTCTTGTTTGTCCTGTTTGTCTATCCTAATTAGATTGTAGGCTCTGTCGAGCAGGGACTGTCTCTTCATGTTCAAGTGTACAGCACTGCGTACGTCTAGTAGCGCTATAGAAATGATAAGTAGTAGTAGTAGTAATGTGGCTTCTACTATAATTAATGTTGTAGACCAGTTGTTCTCAAGCTAGTCCTCCAGGACCATCCAGGTAGTATGGTTTTAAGGATATGAGCAATGATATGCCTAAAATATTTGCATACAGTTGAGTGCATGCAAATACATCTCATGAATATTCATACTGGATATTCTGACAGCCAGACTGACTAGGAGGCCCTCCCATAACCTGGTTGAGAATCACCACGCTAGTCATACAAGGATAAAACCTTTCCATCCTGGAACTGCACCAGCTCTTCTTAATGAAACCTTGGCTAAAATAGAATCATAAATTTAAAACTGGAAAATATTCAGCTAGAAGTTTGTTGGCTCTGATAAGAGGAAGAAAAATGGTCTAAAACGCCAACACATTTATTTAATTTAAAATTATCATCTGCCTTTTCGCTCTAAATTTTACCTAGATAGCTATACTCAGTTTGTGAAAGTAAATTTGTTAGACAGAAAACCAAAGGTTCATTAAGTTCAACTTTCTTATTTAAAAATTTATATTCTGAAAACATCCATAGTTCAAAGTGGGGTACAATAAACACACATAAACGCTCAGTATACAACAAACAAAAAATATATCATCATATTTGCAACACTTCATAGTGATTCACAGAATGGTAACAAGTCCTCCTGTTCTTCTCCCTGCAGGCAAACGGATTTGTCCTGGAGAAGTTTTGGCTCGGATGGAAATTTTCTTGTTCTTGACCACCCTCCTGCAGCACTTCACTTTTCAGCCTCTTGGCAACAGGGATGACATCGACCTTACTCCAACAGGGAGCGGTTTGTTAAACATACCACACAAGTACAAGTGTTGTGCAATACCTCTTTAAAGCAGCTGTAAAAAAAAAAAAAAAAGTTATAGTCATCTGTAATCTGTTTCCATCATCAAGATTTCTGAGTACTAAAAGTTATAACTATTTCTTACTTTTATTGTTGGTGGTAGGTGATGCATTTTCTATGACCTGCCCAGCAGACAAGGCATACAGTCTAGATATCAGCAATGTGAGCCTTCCCTACCATCCCAATGTAACTGGTGACTAGTGGGTAGGTTTGTAAATCCTCCTTGGTTGCTGGGTTCCTACTTAAATCTGGTCGAACAGGTGTTGTAGTGAATTGGCTGCTCAAGTGCTATTTTACTGGATAGCGCTAGCAGGGCTCTTCTGTGGTGAAATAATTGCTTGAATTGTACAAACATAGGGGATAATATTCAGCCAGTAATGTAATAATTTTTTTAAATTCAGTGCCATCTCCTATCTGGAACTTGCACTGAATATCCGGGCACATAACAGCCACTGGGTGTTACCCAGGTATGCCTAATATTTAACTGCGCTAACCACATAGCTATCCGGTTAACGCCACTGAATTTTGGCAGTGCCCAAGTGTTAACTCCCAGCTTCACCCTCACTCCTTACCCTCTCCTCAGACACAGGGCCGCCGCATCCACAGCCACCGCCGCCAACCCCCCCCCCCCCCCCACACACACACACACACACACAGTCAGGACGCAGCTGCCGCCACCACCCCTCACTCGCTCAGACCACCATGGCCCCCCGCCCCCTAGCTTCTTGTGTCAGTGCATCTGCTACTTCCTGGCCTCCAAGGGGAGCCTGGCACCAGGGTCTGTCTCTCTCCTGCTCCTGTGTGCCTGGACCAAGTTATCATGTTAATGCAATTACCCGGGTCCCGACAGGAGCATAAGAGAGACAGACCCTTGCGCCAGGCCCCCCTTGGAGGCCGGGTCCATGGAATTTCCCTCCCCCCCCCCCCCCCCTCGGCAGCCCTGCCTGGACCACCCTGGTACTAACCACATAGTGCCACAGCAGGCTCTCTGGATTGTCAGTGGTACTACCCAGCTATATGTGACTGATAATCTGGGGATCATCCGACCGGAAGATAGCCAGATAGGACCCTGTCCTGCCCAGTTATCTCCTGCTGAAAATCAGCTCCTTAGTTTTCACATAGGGAATTCACTGACAATGTTTATGAACCTCCTAGAACAACACTCAGATGGAAACAGTGTTGATGATTTCCATTTTAAAAGAACCGTGTTACCTAGGGCTGCTGTTAGACTCTTCATTGTAATTGTGGCCTGTGATAGCATGAGCAAAGGTTGAGCGCTGAAACTTCACTGAACAGCCAGACCTGGTATGGAATTTAAACAACAATTCTTTATTTCTTAAACCAAAATATACTGAAGCCTGTTTACTGAACAGGCAGGCTCTGATTTGCACATAGACTTGATTTTAAAGTCAGTGAAAAGTCATCCTAGAGTTAATTTCTTGCCCGACCCCAAACAGAGGGTGCATCAAATTAAAGACAGCTTTACTCTAGCCCAGGCATATCCCTAGCCTGGCCACACAGGTTCACAATCTCCAAGAAAAAGACTTCTTACCTTGGCAGTCTTCTATTCTCGGCCTAGACAGAACCATAGAGTGGAGGCCTATGTGGAGAGGCAGTTCTTCTCCCAGACCTGTCTTCAGACATTTCAGCCTTTCCTGGGAAACCCCTGAAGAAACTCTACCTCCTTGATCTAGGCCTCCTGTTCCCCCTTAGGAATCCCCGGAAATGGCTTACGTGGCGATAACCCAGCAGCAATCAGGCATTGCCGCGCACTGCCCGGTTACCACCAGGTTAGCACGGGAGCCCTTATCGCCACCTCAGTGGATGGTGGTAAAGGTTCCCCACAGCATGGCCATATGTGTCTGGGGGCTTTTTTACCCGCTGCGCTAAAAATGGCCCCCGCTACTAGTGCAGGTCTCTTTTTCCCGCAGCTTGGTGAAAGGACCCCCTTAATGCTGGCTCAGCAGGCTAGCTCTGCCTGCATGAACCACACCCTTTCTACTATACACTACAGTCTCTAGCCACTGAAGGTGATCTTGTGAGGGAGGGGAGATTAGCAACTTCCTCTACACTCCCTCACAGTTGACAGCCATGATAAAGAAACTTTATTACAAATTGAAATAGGTCTGAAGGTTTTGTGATTTTTCTGCAGCCTGAGAATTTCAGAATGCTGTTCAGAGTAGAGTATTGTGATGCCTCATTTGACACTTGGGTGGGGGGGGGGAGTTATCAACGTGGGCTACTGTTAAGATCGGTTATTTCACCAGAAGTTGTACTATTTTAGCACGGAGTCTCATTGTTCTAAAATAGCACAAAGTGTGGTAAAATAATCTCTCTTAATGATAGCCCACTTTGATAACTTCCCTCCTCCCCCAAATAAGAGTTTAGAATTTATTAAAACTTGCTATACCACCCATGCTGACTCGCAGAACCTGGGTGGTTTACAATCAATAAAATTATATAAAAAAGAGTATAAAGAACCTACAAAATCCAATAGGAAAGAAAGTACCACAATCATACCAAGACGTTCACATCAAACTATGCTAGGAAAAGGCATGGGAAGTAAAGAAGGAGGGAGAAGGTAAGCAGGGAGTGCAGAGAGAGGAAGAGAAAAACGGGCAAGGGAACAGTGACGATCTACCTGAAGTACTGAAAAACAACAAATTATTTCAAGGAAAAAGCCTGTTTAAGGGAAAGAGGTAGAGAGTTCCAAAGAAAGGAGCAATAAAAAAAGAAGGCGTGATGCTGGGTGAATTCTAACTGAGCCAATTTGGGTTAGGAAGAACTGGTCTGTAATTGATTATACAGTGGAGCAAGCAAACAGGAGAGTATGGAATAGTAAATGTGGCAAGGTAATCTGGCAAACCTATTCTGTACGGTTTGAAAGTAAGGATGAGCAATTTGAAAATATGTTGTTCAATAGGTAGCCCATGGAATTTTTGCAGTAGAGGAAAACCTATGCGCGTGACAAATGAGTTTAATAGCTGTATTTTTAACTAATGGAGCTTTTTCAGATTCAAATGAGAACAACCCAAAGGCCCTGTTTACTAAGCTGTGTTATAGGCATGTTAACTTTTATAACGCACATTAACCATGTACACGCGTTAACTGTGTACGCACCTACAATATCCCTATAGGCGCCTACACGGTTAGCGCACACGCTAATTGTAGGCGCATTAAAAATGCTAACGTGCCTTAGTAAACAAGGCCCTAATTATGAAATATTACAATAGTCCAACCTAATAGTAAGAAGAGACAGCACAAGGGCGTGAAATGTGGATTGCTCAAAAAACCTACGGACAGACTGAAGTTGGCAGAGAATTAAAAAAAACCAGACTTACATAAGTTGTGGTAAGAATGAAGGGTGGGAATCGAGGGTAACTCCAAGATAACAAAATGGGTTAACTGGGTGAGTGGGAATTACAAAGAGATAAAGAGAAGAGTCTGGGATAGTCATACCGGGAGTAAAGCAGCATGCAATGGTTTTCTTCGTACTCAAAACTAATTTATCATCGTGTAACCAACTAGAAATAAATGCCAGGCAATCCTGGAGGGGAGTGAGAATAGGATTGTATGAATGTGTAGGGAAAAGAAGTAATATGTCGTCTGCATAGAAATAGAAAGAAATACCAGTGGATTGGATCAAAGAGGCTAGGGGACTTAGAAATAAGTTGAACAGTAGTGGAAACAGAACCGGGGGAACACCGCAGGACAGAGGATGAGGTGAAGCTGCAGTGGAGCCGAATGCAACCTGGAAAGAACAGTTTGAAAGAAAGGAGGTAAACCATGATAACACTGAGCCTGAGATACCCAAAGATGACAGATGTGAAAGTAAAAGTCCATGATTTACCAAATCAAACATGGCAGAAAGATCAAGTGAAATTGCAAGAACAATCATTTGCTTATCCCAGTGAGAATAGATTCATTTATAACAGCTGTAAGGACTGTCTCGGTACTAAAATGGGGCCTTAAACTTGATTGTCTAGGGTGAAGGGCAAAAATCTTGTCAACAGAGGACACCAACTATATGAAAACAAATTTTTCCAGTGCATTAGATAGAAAACTGAGATTGGATATTGGATGATAGTGGGCAGGAACAAGAAGATCAAGAGAAGGTTTCTTAAGAATTGGGCGTATGGTTGCTAATTTCCAAGAAGAAGGAACTTGCCCAGTAGATTGCTATGTTCCTCAGAGAGCTGTTTGCTGGATGTGCCCTGAATTGCATTGAATTAACAAATCAGATTTTTTTCAGGAAACAACTAAAGGTTTACTTATATAGGAAAGCCTTTTCACAGTTTCTATCATGGTTAAGATACCAACTGAGGTCAGGTAGTTAATTGATTGCTGTACTCATCATCCTTTGAAGCTGACTAGAGTTTGGTGGAGGCTTTGATGAATTTACTTATTCTGTTGCTTCATTGAACATTAAGCCATATATTTTAATTGTGTATCTTTTATTGTTGTCTGCCCAGAATAGTAGATAGCATGGGCTACAAATGTTGTAATAAATAAATAAATAAATGAACTGTGTCTGTTTATTCATAGAAAACATCAGAGGTCACAAAATCCACAGAGAAGATGTTCTTTTTGTGTCCTTCAACCATATAACAACAAGATGTGCTCCCCAGCATACACTCAGTAGTCAGACTCCTAGTGGAATAAGCAAAGTTCACTAACCAAATGTTTGAAGCTCTTACCTCACTTCTCAGTTTCTCTACACACTCCTTATAACATGGTAGAATTATTGGGCTTCATATTCCAAGGATTTATGCTCCGAACCTTGGGGCCCTTTCATTAAAGTAAACTAAAATCTGGGCTTAGCATGCTGTAATGTGGATATCCTATATAATAATTCTCACCTCCAACGTTCTATGGGTCTTGCTGCCTGTGTTCGTGACTTCTTCGGAGTTGGTGTGCTAGGCTCCGTAGCACAGGCTGATGTCACCATAGCCATTATGATGTAACCCACAGCTGATTCCCTCCCCCCCCCCAAAAAAAAAAAAAAACCAAAACTGGCTCGTGCATATTTGAACCACCATACAGCTTGACAGCAAAAGAAAAAAAAAAGTGACTCAAGCCTGCCTAACGCCATTGATGCGCTCAACAGCCGCCCTCCCGACTTACCGCAGTCGCTCAAGCCTGCCTGCCTCGCGAATTAGCCGCCCTCCTGGTTAATGAGTGACGAGACATGACCCGATGAGGTAAGTGAAGATGACTTTTAAAATTCATAGGGAGGGGGCCTGGAACTGGAAGGGAGGGAAGGAGGAAGGAAGGGAAGGAGGAAGGAAGGGACAACGATCCTGGAACTGGGAGGGAGGGGGACCCTGAAACTCGGAGGAAGGGAGGGGGGACCCTGAAACTCAGAGGGAGGAAGGGAGGGAGGTAGGGACCCTGAAACTCAGAGGGAGGGAGGGAGACCCTGAAACTCGGAAAGAGGGAGGGGACGACCCTGAAACTTGGAGGGAGGGAGGGAGAGAAGGGACGACCATGGAACTCGGAGGGAGGGAGGGGATGACCCAGGAACTTGAAGGGAGGGAGGGAGGGGGTGGACCACCCTGGAACTGGGAGGGAGGGAAGGAAGGGGGGCCCCTGGCACACACTCTCATTCTCACACACACACTCTCTCACAGACACACTCGCACCCAGTCTCACTCTCTCTCTGTCACACACACAAACACACACTCGCACATTCACGCTCTCTCACAGAGTCACTCTCACACACACACTCTCAAACATACACACTCCGAGGAAAACCTTGCTAGCGCCCGTTTCATTTGTGTCAGAAACGGGCCTTTTTTACTAGTTTTAAATATTGTACATGTCATTGCTATTTTTTGAGGAAAAGCGGAATATCAAATAAAATAAACCAAAACACTAATGCAGGAGCACTTACAGTTCCATGCACCACACCCTCAGAAACCTTGTCCAAAGTTGATTGTTTGGGCTGATTAAAATGTTCCTTCAAATAAGGCCAACTGCAATATTACTTTTGCTGCAGATATTGATCAAAGGAATCTGTCTAAAACACCTGACTTCCTTATAGCAAAGAATGCTTTATCATCTGCATTAGTAGTAGTGCTAATTCATCACCTGCATATTCTTCATCTTTGTTATCATTGTCATGCTATCCAATTACAGAGAAGGCTTTCACAAAGTTGAAAAAAAAAAGAAACCTTGTCCAAAGAAGTTATTAATAGAGGGTTTTAACACGAGAGAAAATACGGGGACACATTCCCTGTTTTGCAGGAGAATGTGTCTTAACTTGGCTGAGCTGACCAAATTCTAGGCTAAATAAAGTTAATTTTATTAAGGGCAATGCAGGGAAGAGGGGAGGTTAGAGCCCACAAGGAATATGTGGTGGATGGATGCTGATTGGGTGAGAATTCTGTTCAGAGCACCCAATGAAAATGTTTACAGGGGGAAGAATACAGTGGTACTTTGGCGGGCTTTTCTTTTGTTTTGTGGAGCCTGGGAGGCAGGTCAGATTTTGTCCCTCCCGCCATTCCTACAGGTCAGGTTGTTAGTGGTACTGTATGGGAGTGGGGGTTGGAGTAGTCACAGCAGGGTCCCAGAAGCCATTCCCTTGGGATGGACTCATTTGAGTTTTGAATTGCTGATTCACTGTGGATAAAGGGAAGCATTGGGTTGATGTTAGGAACCGTCATGAATCCAGGGATCTAGCTAAGTTTGGCGGTACCATAGAGCTTGCCTTGGGTGGAGCTGGGGGTTGATCAGTGTTGAAGACTGTTGTGATGCGGTTAGTTCAGTGCCATCTAACCATTACACATGTGACCTAAAAACTGATAAATAGTTGTAATATGGTTTTGACAATGATGTATATGGAGAATGGTATAATTTTGCTATATTCAAAAGCTTCAATAAAGCTACAGCCAGTAATTGCCACATGGCTAGTTGCTGTGTTCATTGTTTTATAACTTCAGAATTGGAAGTGTTAATGCCAAGGTTACGCAAAACACTTTAACGTGTTTCTACAGTACCCTATTTTCATGCGCTAAGGGGCCCTTTTACTAAAGGGTTGCCGCACAGTAGCGGGTTTGCCACGTGGCAAATCGGAACTATCACAGGCCTAATGCAGCCTCCGGCAGTATTTCTGCCTCCAGCTCACAGCATTTCTAGAGCTACCGGAAATTCCAAAAATATATTACCATAGGGAGTTACCGCTGGGTTAGCACAGGAGCCCTTACCACCACCTCAGTGGGTGGCGGTAAGTGCTCCCCCCCAAAATGGCCACATGGAAAGTGCAAACTTACCATATGGTCATGTCTTTTTTCTGACTTTTTACCTGTTGTGGTAAAAAGGGCCTCAGCGTGCGGTAAAGGCCACCACCACTAGCAAAGGGCCCCTAAATGCACATTAAGGGCCAGATTCTATATAAAGCGCCTAAAAAATCCACGTGGTAAACATTTCCACCTAAATGGATTCTATAAGCTGCACCTAGATCTAGACACGGTATATAGAATACGCTTAGTTAATATCCCAGCACCTAAAACTATGCGCCTCCATTTATACCAATGAAAATGTGGCATAAATCCCTGCACATAGAATTACACGCACTGGGCCATATTCTATAACTATGCATGTAAATTTTGGAACGCCCATTTCCCCGCCCATAACCACACCCCTTTTGAACTGCATGCCTTAGAATTTAGCGCAGTTCATTACAGAATACGCTTAGTGAATTGTGCATGTAAATTCTAATTATTGGCAAATAGTGCTCATTATTGCTTATTAAGTGCTGTTATCAACGCTGATTAGCTTTTTAAGCCAATTAAGTTATACATATCGTTATGGAATACACTTAGATTTTGGCGCAAACTCTAGGCACACTTCATAGAATCCGGCAGAAAGGGCTTAATGCTCTTTAGTGAAAGGGCTCTTTTGAGAGTTATGCTCCTAAGTTTGCCTCTTTGAAAATTTACTAGAGCTGAGTGCATAAATTTTTACTCAAAAATTCACTAAACTCCTAAACAAAGGAGCATAATGCAGCAAGAGAGGCAGATTTAGGACAGGAAATTAAATTTAGGAGCTTAGCACTGATTTTCAGCACTAAGCTCATGAATTAGACTCATAAATCCAGGCAAATGGATGGCAGGCCTAAATTTATAAGCATACGTTTTTTAAACACCTAAATTAAGATGAATTTTCAGCTGAAAACGTACGCTCTAAAGTCTGATTGAAAATAGCCCACAAATTTAGGAGCAGGCAGCGGTGAGCATTTTTCTAAATGCTGGCTAAAATACTCTCGGATATTCAATGCTGGGCCATGTCCAAGCACCAGCACTGAATGTGCAGGTCTGTGGCGATAACTGGAATTTATGTGAGCATGCCAACATTCACTGCGGGCAACGTGAGGATTGCTATTTGTGTGCTCCTACTTTCCCGGTTAGCTATTTGGGCACTGGAACTGAATATCGCTGGGGCCTGCTTAACTTCCGGGATCTACCCAACTCCATTCCTGGACCACCCTGGCAGTGGAGTATCTATTCAAGGTGCATGTGTTGCGCTTACAACCCCTGTCAAACAGTTTATCTGCATTCTCTGTCCTGCCCTCTGGAGGGCAAGAGGGAGAATGCAGATAAACTGTCTGACATTTCTCACTTCCGTTCCTTTCCCAGCAAAGCTCTGCAATTTCAACACCCCCCCCCCCCCCCACACACACACACACACACACACACACACACTTCACATAACCTCTGCTCCAGTCTTCATCTGCGCCTGCTTCGGAACTTTCTCTCACTCTGAGCCATCCCGCCTCTTCTGAGACAACTTCCTGTTTTATGAAGGAGTCCTGGTTCAGAGAGAGAGAAAGTCCTGGTGCAGGCAGTCTACGAATGCCGCTGCCACTGCCCGGGAAACACTGGAGTGGAAGTGATTTGAAGGTATAGACGGGAGAGGGGTGTGGGTGTGGGTGACACCCCCCCCCCCCCCCCCCCCCGTGAAAAATTCCTGGATACGTTGCTGCTCCCTGGTCCTGCCTGGACAGTGTTGCAACAGTCAGAGTCAATTTTCAGTGGCACTGCCAAGTTAAGTACTGCAGAATATCGGCAGCCAGCCTGCTTAGCATGGTTTAAGCAGGCAGAAGCCTAATATGAAATTGAAACCCAGTATTGTATAACTACAGTTTGGCTTATTTTTCCCTCTGTGCATCACTTTTCAATTGTCAACATGTGGATGATAATTTCTTAATAGATCAGCCTAGGTTTGGAGGTAGAAAAGGCACCTATTTTATATTCAACATTGGTTGCAAAATGAGTCACCTTCATATTGGAAGTGGAGGAGTGGGCTGCATGACCTCTGTGTCTTTGAATCTTGGGGAGTAAGGGGTATTCCTAAATGTAGATGAAGATTTCTGTCGGTTTGGAATTCTTACCTTTGTTCTCTTTCTCCGAGAGTATAAAGTTCAACTGTGAACATTCTTGTTAGACCATCTAGACAGTTGTAACCTCAGACCTGGGTCTGGATTGGTTTCAAATGAATTAATGCCATCTGGTTGGGTTGGGGTGGGATTGGCAGTAAGCAGTTGGGAGGGGGTTTAGAGATAGAAGCATAGAAGCCAGCTTTGTGGGTGCTGTGGGTGCTTGAGCTGCCCCATTATTGAACAAATTCCTTGACTGTGTCCAGGAAGAGGTCATTTTCATTGGGTTTAGCGCCCCTAATAATTTTGAAGAGTTGGCTTCTATGGATAGAAGAGGGTATTCTGTTTATTCTGAATAATGGAGGGAGCTATAAGACTACAGGCTGTCTCCAGTTTCTTGAGTTTTGAGAGTGGCCGATGGAAGAGAAATGGGGGGAGTTGGGGTTTTCTACGTTTTATGCTCCTTTTGTACCTTTCTTGTCTTTTCCTTTATTCCTCTATCTGACCACCTTGTACTTGTTGGTTGGGGGGAGGGGAATTGTGTTGGTGACAGGGGAGAAAAGGAAAAGAGGGGAGGGGTTATTTTATAAAATTATTGAATGATGACAAAGCCTGGTTATCTTTCTCATGTATCTTTCCACATTTTGTTTAATGTTCAATTTTTATGTTGGCTATGGTAACTATGCTTTGTCATCAGTAAAAATTGTTGAAATATAAACCTATTTTATAAAAACATAAAGGTGCCTATCCCCGAAATTCATGGGCGGATCAGGTGCATTCTTAGAGTTTATGCATGCTGCTATAGAATAAGAGGTATCCATGCCTAATTTAGATGTGAAGATTTACACCAGGGTTTACTTGGTGTAAATCCTCACGTCTAAAGTTAGACGCTAACCCATGGATTCTATATATCGCACCAAGATGTCTGTGCAGAAATTGAAGCGTATTCCACAACAATATGCATAATGGCTAACAAGCCAATCAGCATTGATATTTGCCAATTACTGACACTAATTGGCATTAATTAGAATTTACGCAGAGAACTGTCTAGGCGTATTCTATAATGTGCTGTGTGTAAATTCTAAGTTGCATAGTTAAAAAGAGGGCATGGTCATGGGTGTAGAATGGGTGAGTCGTGGACATTTCTAAAATCTGTGCGCATTGTTATAATATACACTCGGACTGTGCCTAATCGAGACGTCAGCATTTACACCAGGGTTTACTTGGTATAACTGCCCATGACTAAATTTAGTCATGTGTACGGGTGCTTGACGTATTATAAAAACTTCACAGAAATCTAAGCTTATTCTATAAAGTATGCCTAAATTGAGGCTGTAATAAATGTATTACTTTAATTATTTATTTTCTATTTTGCTCACACCTTTTTCAGTAGTAGCTCAAGGTGAGTTACATTCAGGTACTCTGGATATTTCTCTGTCCCAGGAGGGCTCACAATCTAAGTTTGTACCTGAGGCAATGGAAGATTAAATGACTTGCCCAAGATCACAAGGAGCAGCAGTGGGATTTGAACCGGCCATCTCTGGATTGCGAGACCAGTGCTCTAACCACTAGGCCACTCCTCTGCAAAATTAGATTTTAAATTATATGAGAGGAATTTAATATATGTGTTGGGGAATTGGGTGGCGGGGCTGGTGGTTGGGAGGCGGGGATAGTGCTGGCCAGACTTATACGGTCTGTGCCAGAGCCGGTGGTGGGAGGTGGGGCTGGTGGTTGGGAGGCAGGGATAGTGCTGGCCAGACTTATACGGTCTGTGCCAGAGCCGGTGGTGGGAGGCGGGGCTGGTGATTGGGAGGCGGGGATAGTGCTGGGCAGACTTGTATGGTCTGTGCCCTGAAAATGACAGTTACAAATCAAGGTAAGATATACACAAAAAGTAGCACATATGAGTTTGTCTTGTTGGGCAGACTGGATGGACCGTGCAGGTCTTTTTCTGCCGTCATCTACTATGTTACTATGGGGCTCATTTTCAAAGCACTTAGAATTACAAAGTTCCATAGGTTACAATGGAACTTTGTAAGTCTAAGTGCTTTGAAAATACACCTCCACGTATAATGTTTAAGGAAATATACTCAGAACACAAGGACTAGATTCTTAATCTCAGGTACAGAGCAAGTTTATTTACAATATTGTACACGTAATGCAATAATTTTAGCTTCAGTTTAGGGATCTTATATAAGGGAAATGTTCCACAAGATAAATATTGTTAGAAATTTTGAAATACTAATTATGCTGGATTGATGTACTCTTTCTGCTTCTGGTTGGAGTGGTGAAGGAGGTCTTAATCTCTGTTGCTTGATGAGGATCCTTGCTGGACGAGAAGTCTGCAGATTTAATGGTATTGGAACCTGGAGGAAGTCTTATCTTGGGTGCGTAGCAGGGTTGCCAGATGGGAAAAAAAATTCCCATCTCAATTCGCACCAAAAGGGAGCCCAAAAACAACCCAAATTGCCAAACAAGCTATCTGAGGATCAAGGGATATAACAAAAGAAAGGCCATCTACCTGAAACTCCCAGACAATGACTCTCTTAATCTTGTCAGGTACATTCTGGGGTGTGTAGCACAGCACCTGGTCAGCCAGGAAGCATGTGACTAGCTAAATCAACTTTTCCACCCATGCAAGCACGCTTGCTCTGCCTCCTCTCCTCTTCCCACATGGCTACTCTGCTCCAAGCATTCAACTGCTGCGCTCTCTCTTCCCGACATGCTGCTACAGCTCTGCTGCTCCTCCCTGCAGAGCGACTTGTAATGAGTCATCATCAGTTGATGACCTCATTACACACCTCACTCTCCTGTTGGTCAAATTTGGAAATAAGCCTCATTCCAGCTCCAAATTTGACAAAATTTGAGAGCTGGAAGGAGGAACCAGAAGCAGCCACCCAAAAAGAAAAACAGCTCAAAAAGTCACAACCCACAACTGCCGGAAAGTGCCCATGGCCATAAAAACAAAAACTCACTCAATTCCACGGGAAAACCGCAGAATTGGCAACCCTGGTGTGTGAAGTCCAGCAAAGGTCCAGAGAGAGCAGTGCAGAAAGGGTCCAGAGAGAGAGAGAGTCCAAAAAGAGTGGGTTCAGTGAGAGTCCAGTTTTTATAATTCTTGTTGGGCCATAAGGGTTGGTCATGTGGGGTGTATTAACCCAATCACAACTCAGGGATAGCTGAAACTAGTTCTTTCTGGTTCTTGGAGATGAAGGCATGAAAAAATTGATTTAGCTAGTCACATTCTTCCTGGCTGACCAGGTGCTGTGCTACACACCCCAGAATGTACCTGACAAGATTAAGAGAGTCATTGTCTGGGAGTTTCAGGTAGATGGCCTTTCTTTTGTTATATCCAGCCTCTTTGTTTGCTGTCAATATACAGATCCTGTTCTTGGAGAATGGTGGTATTTAACTCTCCTGTATCCACCTAGCCTGCTTTTGTTTTACACTGGTTGACCATTTAACAATTCTATCGTTTCAGGCTTTCAGGTCTGAAGGAGGAAGATGGGAGCCAGATCTGCTTTCTGATTCTGAGCAAGTTATATTCAAAGCTTTTGCAAAACACTGTTATATATCTGTATCCAGCAAAATTAATAACTCTGAAAATTTATCATATCATGCTACAAGGTGTACTTTGTAGAATGCGCTTAGGCGAATTTCATTTCAGCACCAAATTTTTAGGTGTAATATATAGACAGTGGCATACCAAGGGGGGGCAGTCCGCCCCGGGTGCACGCCGCTGTGGGGGTGCCGCGCGCGCCTGTCCTTCGTTCTTTCCGTGCTCCCTCTGCCCTCTGAACATCCTGTTCCGGGGCAGAGGGAGCATGGAACGAACAAAGGACAGGCGCGCGCGGGCCCCCCCCCCAGCGGTGTGCACCCAGGGGGGGGGGTGTCCTTTCACCGGGGGGGGGGTCGCACTGCATCCGGGGGGGCACTGCACCCGGGGGCGGGGCACATCGGCGATCCGCCCCGGATGTCAGCCCCCTTAGGAACACCACTGTATATAGAATCTAGTCCTAAGTGTATTCTATAAATGGTGTCTAACTTTCAGCATTGTTTAAGCACTTAATGCGTTATTTTTTCAGTACCATTTTTCAGCACTTTATACAATTTGGTCTCTTGCCTATAAACTGGTACAAGTTGAACCTAGACTGAAGCCATGAATATTAATGCCTGCTTGGGAGCAAGCATAAATGTGTATTTTATGAAATATCCATGTAAATCACCATTCTGCCCATGCTTTGCCCAAATTCTGCCCCGAATACACCTACATGTTAGTTACATAAACGTATGTGAGCTTAGAAAACTACAAGGCAAGAGGTCCACGATATCTAAGAAGGAAAATAAAATAGATAGAACCAGACCTTTTTAGAAAAGTAGTCTTTATTAAATCTTTAAAACTCCCAGGTATCAAACAGCATTGCCTAACATGGCCATGTTTCACCAGATGGTTGCGTCAGGGGCAAGAAATACTAAAACAATATAAAATAACTATTAATATAACATAACATAAATAATCACTAGAGCAATTCAAAGCAATGACATAAACCTATATGTATATATAGAATGAAGACTGCATGTATATAAAATCAAAGTTTGCTACACATTCCCCCGGGCCGTACGTTCCAGGAAGAATGTGAGCCCTTCTGGTTATTCCTGCCCTCTAGGGCACATAGCTGTTTACTGAATCTTTAAGCATGCCTGTTTTTGTTTGTTTGTTTCTGTGTGCTATGATGTTTGCTTGGTTTGTTCAGTAGTGTGCAAGGGGATTGGAGTGGGTGGGGGGTACATGAGATGGGGGAAGGGAAGCAATGTTGTGGATATTGATGGTTTCCATACTGTAAGAGTGATTTTATTTGTTTCTTGCTCGCTAGAAGAGGAATAAAAAAAGATTTAAACATAAAATCAAAATTCATAGTAAAAATATAAATAAACTTAAAACACACATCATGGCACCTTCACCATAAAATAGAACATATCAAAAGCTCCCAAAATAAGTATTTAAAAAAGGAGATGACTAGACAAACACGACCATTCAAGATAAAATCATCTTCTTAACTACCTTATCTTAATTGAACCATTTAATGCTCCCAAAATACATAGTAGAACTCCAAGGGAGGAAAAGCTTACCCAGCTGCTGAAAAATCTCAGGTTCCACTAAAGCTGACAAAAGGAACCAATTAATATTTGACTAAAAATGTATCCCCCTCATAATCTCATTAAGCCACATTGAGCCTGCAAATAGGTGGGAAAATGTGGGATACAAGTGCAATAAATAAATAAATAAAACAACGCCTTAGGAAAGTAAAACCTCAAAAAGAATTAAAACAGAGAACCATTACTCGCCAGTTCCTCTGCCTGGGTTCCTTTGCTATGAAATGAGCAAAACTTAAATATGTTTTGTTCATTTTATATATACAATTTTAGATAAGAGAACACAAAAATAATACATAAAAGCAATTTTATAGGTTGCAAAACAATTACTAAAATATATAAAACCATGAAACTTGCATGAATCTGTCCCCATTTAAAAGTTCATTGGATTAACTGCTGATACTACTTATCCATCAGGTAATAAAAATTGATCAATTAGAATAGAAACATTGAAAAATATTCTTGAGATGTTTAAAGAGCTAATCCAGATAAAAAATCGCTTCAAAAAACCATCAAAACATCTATTAAAACATCTCAAAACGCTAAAACAGTGGTGGAATGCTATGAAGTTGATTCTATGTATTCCAGTGATGTCAGTGCATTCCAATGACATCATTGGTGCATTTCAACCAAGGATGAATCTTGAAAGTGTTGCAGAACCCATAGACATGTGAGGAACATATAGTGTGTGTGAAAAAAACTTCTTAGAACTTCAAAAAAATATGAAAACCTATGAAGGGTGGTGTCTACATGCCCGTAAAAAGCAAATAAAGTAAAAAATTTAAAATGATCCAAAATCAGTAATGGCAATCCAACCAAAAAGGACTCCAGAGGTAGACTGGTGAAAGTCTTTATTAGCAAACTACAGCTAGAATGAACTCAACACGGTCCCGTGTTTCGGCAACAAAATGCCTGCTTCAGGAATCTGAATATCTATTTTACTTTCCAACGTATCTTACCAAAAAAGTATTGCAAGTGGTTATCACGAAATGGCACATACTAATAGCATTTTTCTTGATGCTTTATGTGCCATTTCATGATAGCCATTGTAACAGTGGTTTTGTGCTATACTTTTTTTGGTGAGATATGTTGGGAAGTAAAACAGATATTCAGATTCCTGAAGCAGACATTTCATTGCTGAAACACAGGACTGTGTTTAGTCCATTATATCTGTTGTTTGCTAATCATGACTTTTACCAATCTACCTCTGGAGTCCTTTTTGGTTGGATTGCCTTACGTCCCCTTCCCTACTCTTATGGACAGCTCTTGTTCCATAGGAAATCCTTCCTTGTCTGTCAGGTGTTGCCAAAATCAGTAAAATCATCCTTCTGGTGGTAAAACCTGATGAGCAATCACAAATAGAAAGTCAAAAAAATGCAATAAAAACTTTGAGAAGGGAGCTGGAGAGCAACGTGCTAAAAAGTAAAACCACTGAGCATTAAAAAAGATAAATGTAAACCTGGCCTTGGTAAAACATTCAGTGGACAGTGCTGCCATCTACAGGGTCAAAAACAAAAATACACATAAAATGGCCTTTGCATACGAAAATTTCTTTGTAAAATTATATCTTTAAGGGGTCCTTTTACCAAGCTGCACTTTTCCCATGCACCAGGGCTGTTTTCTCCGCAGCTGGTAAAAGCCCCCCAAAATGGCCACGCAGTGAGATAACTCTTACCATGTGACCATGCAGCGGGGAGCCCTTACCACCAGCCATTGAGGTGGCAATAAGGGCTCCCGTGCTAACCCAGTGGTAACTGGGCAGTACATTGCGATGACCGGTTACCACCGGGCTATCACACGCAAGCCATTTCCAGGGGTTTTCAGTAGCACTAACAAGTTAATTGGCCCTTTTAAAAAGGTGCACCTAAAAGTGGCATGTACTGGTGTAGGTGCATGCTTTGGACGCGCACAAGTCCATTTGCTCAGCGCACCTAATTTTTTTTCTGCCGTAAAATGGACATGCGGCAAAATTAAAACCAGCACGTGTCCATTTTCGGGCTGAGACCTTACTGCCTCCCATTGACTTAGCGGTAAGGTCTCACGCGCTAACCAGGCAGTAAGCAGTCAGAGTGCGTAAACTGCCGATTAGTGCCACATGGTAGAAAATAGAAAATATTTTCTACTGCTTGTTTTGGGCATGCATCAATGGAATTACCGCCTGGGGCACGTGGTAGCCAGGCGGTAGTGCCAATTTGGCGTGCGTTAGACGCAAGCAGGTACCTACACGCCTTAGTAAAAGGGTCCCTAAGTGGCTCTGAAAATGCCCAGTGAGCCCCAGACAGGCTATTTAAATGAGGTATTCTATTAGGGCTCTATTAAATATAAACTGACGTTGGTAGATATATCTATTGATTTAAATTACGCCAGAAATCCTAGATGTAATTGTGTCATCTATTGTATTTTTTTGTTTTTTGCTCAGTGTAATACTGTAGTACCTTTAACCATATATTATGGAGTAGGTATACAGCCGCCAGACATCACAGCACTCGCCCTCCCTTCCTGACCTTTGCTGTTGAGATGTTATAAATCTGTACTGGCTGATATTAATCAATAATTGTGACGAAACTTTGTTCACTTATCTTAAGCTGGTAATCTGAACGGTCGTCTCTACTCCATATCACCCGTGTTTTGTGCGTGGTGATTAAAATCAAAATGCTTCCTCCATCGCTATTCCCAATCAAAATGCTTCCTCCATCGCTATTTAAATGGCCAGGAGCCTCTCCTGGCTGTATAAATCTTTCTGAGTACCAGGCCCTAAATCTTGAGATGTCTGTAAAAATGCTGTTAAATCAATCAATGCCCCATCCACCAGTGTCCCACCTCATTCACCATCACTTAACACATTTTGAGCTGAAGAAATATAATACATATTGATTGGAGAAACCAGGAGATATCAAGTGAAATTTAGGAAAATTCAGGAACCTTAGGTTTTTAGGCCAGTGTAAATTCTCCAAGATTTCATGTTGGCTTTGCAGAAATAAACTATCTTTAATAAATGAAGCATTTGCAGAGTGTATAGCAATAACTTGGGTCTCCAGTGATTCCACAGAAGATTCCAGAGTCCATTTTAGAAATAGTCTGCTGAGAGAGTACATCGACTTAAGGGAGAAAATGTTGTAACATAGATTGAGTCTCAAGAAGCAGAATCCAAAAATCCTTTACAGAAATGGAAATGGGACTTGATATACCGCCTTTCTGAGGTTTTTGCAGCTACATTCAAAGTGGTTTACATATATTCAGGTACTTGTTTTGTATGAGGGGCAATAGAGGGTTAAGTGACTTGCCCAGAGTCACAAGGAGCTGCAGTGGGAATCAAACTCAATTCCCCAGGATCAAAGTCTACTGCACTAACCACTAGGCTACTCCTCTAGATTGTACCAACTCACTTGAGATATTCTGAAACTGGGCAGAAATATGTAGCAATTACGGCAAAGGAAATGTAATCTTTTGAGAAGCAGGGTCCAATGAAGCATCCACAGGAAGAGGAGGGGCAAGAACCTGCTCAAACTTTGGAGCAGTGCCATCATAAGTAACCACCAGTAGTATTCAGAGGTAAAGCAGGAGTTCTAAAACAAGGTTCAATTAAACCCCTGACACTTTGAAAGGCAGACTTGTATTAATAGACATAAACATCACTGACTATTGAGCAGGCTAAATACGGGGTCCTTTTACTAAGGTGCGCTGAAAAATGGCCTGCGGCAGTGTAGACTCGTGTTTTGGGCGCACGCAGAATTATTTTTTAGCACACCTACAAAAAAATGCCTTTTTTATTTTTGCTGAAAAAGGACGTGCGGCAAAATGAAAATTGCCACGCGTCCATTTTGGGTCTGAGACTTTACTGCAAGCCATTGACCTAGTGGTAAGGTCTCATGTGGTAACCAGGCGGTAAGGGTCTACGCACGTCAAATTCCACTTGACATGCTTAGCTGCTGCACATCTGAAAATAAAAAATATTTTTCAGACACACGTAGCGGACGCATGCCAAAATTGAAATTACCACAAGGGCTACGCGGTAACTGGGCGGTAACTCTAATTTGGCGCATATTGGGCACACTTAGGGCCCCTATATTTGTCCATAGGACCAGCACTTACCAAAGTAGAAAAAGGCATAAGCGCCCTAAGTCTCCCTTTCCTCTTCCCCATTGCAGATGAAAAATCCTGGTTCTTATGAGCACCTCATGGGCTTTGAAGGGGCTCCAAAGAGCCATGCCCATTTGCCACATCCCTGCAGCCATGCTGGTTTTTAACTTCATGCCGGTGCTGTGATGTCAGAAGGGGGCAGAACAATACCGATAGCAACTCACACAGCAAATATCCAATGGTCCGAGGTCTTCCAATTGGCTCCTTGCTTACAATTCAAGGGCGTAGCCACGGGTGGGCCTGGACGGGCCCAGGCCCAGCCACTTTCCCTCCAGGCCCGCCCCAACATCGTCGTACCAAGGCGGGGCGATCTGCCCCGCCGGCGTCGCAGCTCCGTCGAGGAGCAGACCACCCGGAACCCAACCTTAAAAGAAGAATCAGACGGTGAAGCGCCTCACGTCAGCTGCTCTCTCTGCCCTGCTCTGCGCTGCTGCAGCTGTAAAGCGATTTGCTCATCGGCCCTTCCTTCACCGTGTCCCGCCCTCTGATGTAACTTCCTATTTCCGCGAGGGGGGGACACGGTGAAGGAAGGGCCGACGAGCAAATCGCTTACAGGTGCAGGCAGAGCAGGGCAGAGAGAGCAGCAGATGCGAGGCGCTTAAGATGGAGCATTAGCAGCAGTGGGGTGTCAGAGGGAGGGGAAGGGAAAGAGGTCAGATGCTGGAAGGAAAGGGGAAGATGGCAGAGGGGTCAGGAGCTGGATGGGAGGGTCAGAGTGAGAAAGGGAAGGGACACGTGCTGGTTGGAAGGAGGAAGAGAGGGGCTGGATGGGATCCTGAAAGAGAGAGTCAGAAAGAAGGGGAGGAGGAAGATTTGGAAGAGACAGTTACTGAATGGAGAGTGGGAAGGGACAGGTGCTGGTTGGAAGGGAGAGAGCTACTGGACATGGGAGGGAGAGGAAGAAGGGACTGGAGGGAAGGGAGAAAGCTGCTGGGACATGGGAGGGAGAGGAAGAAGGGACTGGCTGGAAGGGAGAGAGCTATTGGACATGGGAGGGAGAGGAGGAAGGGGCTGGAGAGCTGCTGGACAAGGGAGGAAGAGGAGAAGGGATTAGAGGGAAGGGAGAGAGCTGCTGGACATGGGAGGGAGAGGAGGAGGGGATTGGATGGAAGGGAGAGAGCTGCTGGACATGGGAGGGAGAGGAGGAAGGGGCTGGAGAGCTGCTGGACAAGGGAGGAAGAGGAGAAGGGATTAGAGGGAAGGGAGAGAGCTGCTGGACATGGGAGGGAGAGGAGGAGGGGATTGGATGGAAGGGAGAGAGCTGCTGGACATGGGAGGGAGAGGAGGAAGGGGCTGGAGAGCTGCTGGACAAGGGAGGAAGAGGAGAAGGGATTAGAGGGAAGGGAGAGAGCTGCTGGACATGGGAGGGAGAGGAGGAGGGGATTGGATGGAAGGGAGAGAGCTGCTGGACATGGGAGGGAGAGGAGGAAGGGGCTGGAGAGCTGCTGGACAAGGAAGGAAGAGGAAGAAGGGACTGGAGGGAAGGAAGAGAGCTGCTGGACATGGGAGGATAGGGAGAGAAAGAGGGGAGATGGATGAAAGATGCAGAGAGAAAGGGGAGAGACTGGAAGGATGTGGAGAGAGAGAGGGGAGACTGAACAGAAAAGGGTAGAGAGATAGACACTGGATAGAAGGAGAGGGGAGATAGAGACACTAGATGGAAGGATCAGGGTAGATGGGTGGAAGGATGAGGAGAGAAAGAGGGAAGACACTGGATGGAAGGGTAGGGAGAAAAAGGAGACACTCGATGCAAAAGAAAGAGGGGAGACACTGGAAGGATGGGGAGAGAAAGTGGGGAGCTGCTGGATGGAAAGAGGGCGAGGACAGAGTAGGGAAAGACTGGAGAATAAGAGGAAGGGGCATGTGGAGACCAAGGGTGATGAAAAGATGAAAAGCCATAAGTGATGAATGGACAGGAAACCCTGGCAAGAGAAAGACGAAGGAAAGCAGAACCTAGAGACTGGGAGCAACACAATGAGAAAAAGTAAATGGCCATACAACAAAGGTAAAGAAAATAATTTTATTTTTAATTTAGGATAAAGTAATACAGTACCTATGTTAATAAAGTTTCAGAGACCAATACTTCCTTCCTTAGGTCAGGAGAGGATACTGTAACAGCATTATACTGACCTTAGGCAGGAGGCTTTGGCCTCTGAAAGCTCATTGAAAAGGGTGTTAGGCTATTAAATTATTTTCTGAAACCTGATGCACTGAAAAGCAGCACTTTACCCCTGTGTGACAAATGCATCTGATAACTGTGACTAAATTTTGCTGGGGAAGGGGGGTAGAGAGAAAATTTTGTGCCCACCCACTTTAGGTTCAGGCCCATCCAAAACTGGCAGTCTGGCTACGCCACTGGCTTACATACAACACTGCTGTCCTGTCAGTTTGTCCCCTTCCTTGCTAGTGCAGGGAGTCTGCAGGTTATTAACTTCACACTTCAGTGCACTGACATAAGGGGGTGGAGCAATACTAGCAGCAGGTCACATGGTCCAAGGCCGTGGTGCACCTAGCGTATTTGATACCCGGTATGGATCATTTTTTTTATCACACACACACCCACCCTCCTTAGAACTACAAAAGATTTTTTTTCAAGGAGGAGTATTTTATCACTGACATTGTTTAGAATTGTCGGTGCATAGTGGTAATAAAAAGCAGACCAACTTTTAGTCGGTTTTATTATTGTTTTTAAATTCTCTACAGATAATGTTGCACTGCTCCCACTGCCCTGCCCATGGTACTGGAATAAAGAAGCAAAAGGTATTCCAATTTCCTCTATTCTAAGATGCCCTCAATTCTAAGACGCACTCCTCCTTTGCATACAAGGGGGGGGGGGGGGGGGAAACACTCGATTCTAAGGTGCCCTTGATTTTAAGACGCACCTTCCTTTTACAAAAGTGAAAAATATGATAAATAAATACCGTAAACAAACATATGGAGAAGGAAAAGCACAGGAGGAGGTGATCCACCAAGGTGGATGAACACTAACTCCCACGAGAAATCAACAGAGGGAAGTAGGTCAATGACTCCAGGGAGACGGGATACTGATGTATAGAGTACCACTTTATTCACAGACTTGACACAGTACCGTGTTTCGGCCACGGTACTGTGTCGACAGGGGAGCCGGTGACAAGCAAAGCTCCGCAGTCACCTAAGACGGCACAACCAAATAGATCGGGCCAGGGCTCAGCCAGACAACGGGCCGTAGCGGTGATGGCCAATGGCTCCTGAGTCCACTAACCGGCAGCCATTTTAAACATTTTTCTCTTTCAAAAATGAGCCCCTTATTATTCCAAACAAACTTCTAAATTCTGTTCTGAAGGGAGCATAGGTAGTGTCTTGGGAGTGATACGAGCAGCACCTGAAATAGGTATAATAATCTAGTTAGTATATTTATTTTGATAACTGCCCAAATCATGAAATAGTAAGTCCCAGCATTCCAAATCAGACTTAACTTCCCGAATGAGCTGCAAAATGTCTTTCATAGTTGGTGGTTAAATGAAACCCAAGGTACTTAAATACTCTTGATGATCTACTTAAATGGAAAGGAAGGGTTTAGCACATCCAGACCCACCTGCTCCAAAGGCCCATAATAAATCCAGTATGATGCAACAGGACGAGTAAGAGAAATAAGGATGTTGTCCACAACCAGAGAGATTTTATATTCAGAGGGGCCTGAATTGAAATATCAACATTATCCTTAATTGTTTTTGCAAAAGGCTCCATTACTAGTGCAAAAAGAAAGGAAGATAACGAGCAATTCTGCCTAGTACCCCTGTCCAATTCGAACATTGGAGAATTCCCCCCATTAATTCTGGCATATGCCTTAGATTTCATATAAAGAGCACATACTCGGCATCAGAAGCTTTCCACATACCAAATTTGCACAGATCCAGGAAACATCAATCAATTCTATCAAATGCTTTCTCAGCATCGATAACAAGCAGGCAAGCAGAGATCTTTCTGTACTGGGCAAAATGCAGAAGACTGATCATCCTACAAATATCATTAGCTGCCTAACACTTAGGCACAAACCCTACCTGGTCAGAATGTATCAACGAAAGCAACCTGGCTAGGAACCATTTCTGGCAAGTTCAATCACTTTGAATATTGACCCCATAGTCTTTATCTGCCGTCATTGTCTATGTTTCTATGAGAATTTCCCTTTTTAGAAATATGTTCTATGGATGAAGAAGACTAGTGTTGATCATGGCTGCGCTGTAGGTGTCAGTATAGCAGACTAAGAGGAGAGTCTGATTAGGTCCGTGGAGCAAAGGGAGAACACCACTCACTTTTGCAGGTTGTGGTAGGCGACACCTCTTTCATGGCCACTGTCTTTGCCCCTTCTATGCTTGAGCCCATAAAAGTAATCTTGCTAAATACCAGAGCTTGCAATGCATATATGCTGTGAGCATGATTAAATTAGCTTTCTTTCTTTTTATATATATATATTTCATGTGATGTCTATATAAATTAAATCTTGTCTTTAGTATCTGGCTTGTTTCTCCAATATAGCATCCTTCCTCACATTTTTTTACACTGAATGATGTAAATAAGAAAGTCTTCAGCAGTCTACGAAATGCAACATAATTAGGTTGAGCTTTAATTTCTACTGGTAATGCATTCCAATTACTAACTGCCTGATATGCAATACGTTTATGTAACTAGCCACAGATACTAAAGTAATCTTTGCTTTTCTAGCAACCTCGACACAATTTAATATTCAAATGGTACCATTCTGACATCTAGTGGCCACAAGATATGTCACACTTCTTTCTTTTTTCCAAAGAGTTAAGTAGAGGAGTGTGGTAGCCGTGTTAGTCCTAGCCCATTATAAACCATAAAGCTGTATGTCTCTGTTGATCACCCTACCCCTCACCTATCCACACCCATCCTGTTAGAATATCAATGATATGCTTTGATGTCCTCATGCATACCTCCTACCCACCCCCATCCTCCCACCCTGTCAGACTGTCATAGTAATGCTTGAATGTTTTCACTTATATACACTGTCAGCTAGCACATTTGCTTATTTCCGATCTGACGAAGAAGGGCAACCTTCGAAAGCTAATCAAGAAATTTATTAAGTTATGTCCAATAAAAAAGGTATCATCTTATTTTCTTTTCCATGTTTTATTTTGTTTGATTTCTATATTCCAAAGAGTTGAAATCATACTTTATTAATTATATTGGGCCCAATATTCAAAGCGATTTAGCCTGCCACTGACCAGTTAAATCGCTTGGTCAGGGCTAGCCACTATATTCAGTGGCACTTAACCGGTTAAGGGGATCTTTTACTAAGCCATGGTAGCATTTTTAACTCGGGGTATCAGTTGGCAGTAAACGCCGAGACACCCATTATATTCCTATGGGTGTCTCGGCGTTTACTGCCAGCCGATTTCTACTGTGAGCTAATCAATAGAAATAAAACAAAAGAAAACATAGAAAAGAAAATAAGATGATACCTTTTTTATTGGACATAATACATTTCTTGATTAGCTTTCGAAGGTTGCCCTTCTTTGTCAGATCGGAAATAAGCAAGTGTTGGTAGATGATAGTATATATATATATGTGAAACATCAAAGCATTTCAGTGACAGTCTAACAGGGAGGGGGTGGATAGGTGAGAGACCAGGAGATATGCATGGGAACATCAAAGCATTTCAGTGACAGTCTAACAGGATGGGGGTGGATAGGTGAGAGGAGGGTGACAAACAGAGCAATACTTTATGGTTTATAATGGGCTAGAAAACCCAGATCTTTGTTAAGTACTGTCTGGTAGGTGTCAAAATATTCAATCATTCTGACTTCAAAGGTCTTACGTTCCTGTATTGTTTTAAAGTTACCTTTCAGGATTCTTACTATGAAATCACTGGTACAGTGTTCTGGTTTTGTAAAGTGCTGCCCCACAGGAGTGGAATCCTAGCTGGCACTGGCATTTTTCATGTGATGTCTATATAAATTAAATCTTGTCTTTAGTATCTGGCTTGTTTCTCCAATATAGCATCCTTCCTCACATTTTTTACACTGAATGATGTATACCACATTGGAAGATGAGCATGTAAAGGATTCCTTTATGTTGAATATTTTTCCTTTGTGAATGACTGTGGGGTCCTGTGAAATGTTTTGGCATAGCTTGCAGCTGGATATATTGCAATGATGTGTGCCATTCTCTTCTTTTTGAGTCTGTGTTGGGAGCTTACTTCTGATTAGCTTGTGTTTTAAGTTGGGTGGCTGTCAGAAAGCCAATTGTAAAGGGTCTCTGTATGTTGGCTGTACATTCTCTGTAAAGTTCTGGACAAGTACAAGCAATCCAAATGGGGAAAATAACTAAAGGAGTCTGGTAAGGATTTCTATATTATCCCCTACCCCTCCACCCATCCTGGTGCACAAAAATATAAGAAACTAGAACAATGGTTCCCAAACTGGCCTGGGGGAACCCCGGCCAGTCAGGTTTTCAAGATATCCACAATGAATATTCATGAGATTGATTTGCATACACTGCCTTCTTGGTATGCAAAAGTATCTCATCATTGTGGATATCCTGAAAATCTGACTGACTGGGTTTCCCTCAGGATAGGTTTGGAAACCCTTGAACTAAAGCAATGAAAACAATAAGGCATACAAGTCCATCAAAACAAATTAAGGTGATAGCAAAAAGTATCAAATAGGTGGCGCTAATGTTCCTTGATCTCCTTTGTGGTGTGCTGCCATTTCTGCTTTCCTGTATCTCTTGGTCTCCTTTTCTCATGTGGACGGGTTGTGAACACTTTCTGATCTTCTGTCACATGCCTCTCAACTCTGACAGCATCAGTTTCCTCCATCTCAGATAGTAATAGTTGACTATCAAGGTATAGGACATACCTTCTCCTCCTTTCCTATTCTGTCTCCTCTCAAACTGTGTAGTCACTCAGTGCATATACAGATCTCTTTCCCCTATCTAGAGCTCAGTTCTCCTCTCCTCTTATACATGCTCAACCTCTCTGAATTAGGCAAGTAGGATGCACTCAGGGCTTGGATTCCACCTCCTATCACAGCAGGTTTCCAACATGTACTCACACTAGTTCTGGATTCCCAATCCTGCTCCCAGGTTTAGATGTGGACCTAGTTGCAACATTTCTCCCCATGCTTCATCTTCATGATAATCTCTCCTTTCTCCTCATTCAGGCACCTTGAGGTTATTTTATAAATGGGCACCTAGAAGGCACCTGATAGGAGCCTATTCTATAAGGAAAGTAAGTGCCTACTTTCTTTATAGAATACTAAAGCAGTGGCATACCAAGGGTGGGGCAGTGAGGGGGTGCAGGAAGCAGCCGTGTGGCTGTTGGCTCCACCAGTTTCCTGATCCCTCTGACATTACTTCCTGTTCTGGGGCAGGGAACTAGCAGAGCTGACAGCCGCACGACTGCTCCCTGCACCTTAGAAGGTGATGTGCCGGGGGAGTGGAGGTGATACGCTGGGCGGGTAGAGGTGATGCACCAGGAGGGGTGGAGGTGATGCGCTGGGGGGGTGGAGATGTTGCGCCAGGGAGGAGGTGATGCACTAACTGATGGGGTGATGTGCCAGGGGGAGTAATGCGCTGGGGGGTGCGCAGCGGTGATCTGCCCCGGGTGGCAGCCGACATAGGAAAGCCACTGTACTAACGTAAATGAGTATATGCACGCAAGTGCAATTAGGTGCAATCACTTACACTAGCCATATAGCTGATGTAAATGTGTACACCTATATTATGGAGATACGTGCATGTTCTATACATTACAAATGCAAGTGTGCACCCCCATACATGCATCACCCAGAATTCATCTGTTTATACACCTCCTACAAACTGGGTCCTGGGCCTAAGGTTACCATATGTCCGGATTTACCCGGACATGTCCGGGCAACTGGGCAGGTTTTGCCAATCTGCCCGTTTGTCCGGATTTCTGGACAAACGGGCAGGCTGCTAGCTTCCCCTCTCCTTACTTACTAGTGCCCTGGTGGTCTAGTGACCTCTTCCGCCTTCGGGGCAGAAAAGAGCCCCCTCTTTCCTGCCCGGAGCGCAGCCCTGCATGCATCCTTCCAGTTGGTGATCCTCGGCGCCGATTCAAAATGGCTGCCGAGAATTAAAGTGACCTTGCAAGACTTCAACTCTCGGCGGCCATTTTGAATCAGCGCCGAGATCACCAACAGGAAGGATGCATGCTGGGCAGCGCTCCGGGCAGGAAAGAAGGGGCTCTTTCCTGCCCCAAAGAGATCACTAGACCACCAGGGCAGTAGTAAGGTAAGGGGAGGGGGGTGACGGGGAGGGGGGGGCAGCGGGGTACGTGACAGGGGGGAGGGGAAAATGTGACAGGGGGCGGAGCGAGGGTGTGAAAGGGGGGTGGCGCGTGTTGTGGGGTGGGGCATGTGTCCTTTTTGGGGTACAAAAAATGGTAACCCTACTTGGGCCCAACCTGGTAGAGCCCCCTTGCGCCAGCTCCGTTGGTTCCTTAAGTGTGTGGCACCTGGTGCCTCCATCTGAGGCAGAAAGGTGTTAGCACAGGGGTGGGCAACCACAGTCCTTGAGGGCAACAATCCAGGCACATGAGCTCTATTTGCATACAATGGAAGCAGTGCATGCAAATCAATCTCATGCATATTCATTATGGAAATCTTGAAAACCTGACTGGGTTGTGACCCTTGAGAATCATGGTTGTCCACCCCTACGTTAACAGGTAAGATTTCCCTCCCTTCTCCCCAAGAAAATCCAAACAAATACCACTGTGAGTTTATCTCTCATAGGAATTTAGCCCTCTGTGATCTGAGATTGTAAGAGCAGGGACTGTCTTTCTTCTATGTTTGTGCAGCGCTGCGTACGCCTTGTTGTAGCGCTATAGAAATGCTAAATAGTAGTAGTAGTAGTAGTGAGCTGACAGGCTTTACAGATCTCTCTATACTAACTCCTTCAAACTGTAAGCCTTTTCAATATTGAGAAATTCCTTCAGCTCCCTAGTGATCTCTACTGGCTAAGACCTGGAACTGCACTCTTTACAGTACTAAGAAACTACCTCCCTCCTCTCAAGCAGAGAGAAAAATATAAAACATTTTTCTCTGTTTAAACTAGTTTCTATTTCTCCTTTTTTTCACAGACAATATATGTTCTAATATCAACACAATACAAAAAAAATCCACTCAAAAACCCTAGAGCTCCTCTACAGCCACTTCACTTGCCCTCTCTATATATATCAGAGTGAGGCAATTTGCCTTATCAACAAAAATGCCTCTGTTCCCCTTGTACAATATGTGCCTTACTTTATACATACTCTGTTCTTTTCCCTTTAGCCACTATAACCTTTTCACATATACAAATGTCCACAGTTACTAACCCCCTCTTCTCACAGTTAAGTTCAATAATTTGCATACGGCTGCACCCCTCTCCCTAGCAACTCAGTGAGGGATTAGAATGCAATGTGGATTTTTTTGTGACTGGTCCTGATCAGCTTCATCTGCTAGCTTATTTTTTCAACACACAAACCATGTCTTATAAAATCTCTCTTTAAAGGAGTCCCACAAACCAATCTCCAGCCTGTTTTTAACACATACAACAACAAAAAAAGCCACAGAGGTGGAGGAACAAAAGAAACCCTTAAGATATGCACACAATCAGTAGGGAAGTAGGGTTAGTAGATGAGTCTTCCAATACTGGACACTCATGCACTGGTAGGATCTTAAAAGCAGTCTTTATTGAAATCAGCTAGGACCCAACACGGAACCGTGTTTCAGCTCATAAGATCCTGCTTCAGGGGTCTGCAATGAATGGCGTCAAAGAGAACTCTTCTAAAAACAAAATACATGAAAGGCAGCAGCGTACCTGTGAATGCCTTTCATGTACTTAATTTTGTTTCTGGAAGAGTTCCCTTTGGCTCCATCCATAGCAGACCCCTGAAGCAGGCTCTTATGAGCCACAGCATGGTCCCATGTCAGATCCTAGATGATTTCAATAAAGACTGCTTTTGAGATCCTACCAGTGCATGAGTGTCCAATTTTGGAAGACTCATCTACCAACCTTTTAACACTTACAAACCATGTCCTTTTCAAACTTCTTTATAGAGGAATTTTAAACACACTATTAATAATATGAACACAGTCACAGAACAGTGCATAGGTGCATATTCAGCATTCATGCATGTATGTGTAACATTTAAGTGAATAATTCATGCACAAATGTTACCACCTACTTTATAGAATTATCCCACTTGTGCCCTGAGGTTCAGATGTGGCTCAGACTCTTGCTCTTCACCTCTTTTCTTATGGGACCAGGACCTCAATTTTTTTTTCTTTCCTTTCCTCTCTTTTCCTCCTCCTTAGTCTCTGGTTTAGAGGACTAACGTCCTGATGGGCCCCAGGTCAGAATACCCACCATCCTTCTCACTACATGATGATTCTGTGGACTCTCCTCTCGGGAAGTGTAAAGACCTCTAAGGTTCTGTCTTGCTTAGATGCAGAGACCTCTAGTGGATCTGCAGTATTGTATTGTGACCCTTGCAGTTTCCAGAAGAGGGGAGGGCTTTCATAAGCTTTTAAAAATGTGGTTGTTTTAGCAGTGTTTTAATTTGTATTGCTTTGATTCTATTTTTTGAATGGTAGGCCATGTTAAACCTCTTTAACACATTGTACAAAGCAGTATATAAATTTATAAATCCAATCCAAAATGTAGGAAGGGCACTTGTAATTTACTATATTCTATAATTTTGAACACACAAGATGAATAAGTGACAGTCCCACCCATGCTCCTCCCATGCTCCGTTCATGTGAGTACCCCCCTTTGTATTTATGTGCAATAGCACTTACATACAACCTTAAAGATTAGCTCTCAATTGATAGGCTGCCACTCATGTGTATATAAGTGTGCACTTATCCGTGAAAGTGCTGGTATTCTGTATATTCAAAATGAGCATAAAGCATTCAGTTTGCTAACAGGATGGCTAACCCAGACTGTGGGGAGCTATAAAAAATCTTACAATTTAAACAAACAAGGCCTCAAAACTCAAAGAGCAATGGTCTGATCAAACGTGTCAGTCTATCCCCAAAGGGGTTTGTCAAGACTCTCAAGACTTGTTACTGTAAAGTCTTGATATCTTGGAGTATAACCTTGGCACACCAGTGCACACTTGAAGTCTCTATTATTTTTCTGAAGTTTCTTTATTGAATAAATCACAGATAATTTACTCACAGTCAGATGTTCAGAAGTATTGCTCCAGGGCACAGAGACTCCGTAATCCTGAGAGCTGTTTCAGTGGTTGGAGGTGGAGACCTGAAGAGAGGTAGCTTTATTGCAGAGGTGAGAAATAGTTGAGCAGATAGAAGTGGTTCAAAGCTGGGTGACTGGAGAGTGCGATATCTCATTAGGGAGGAGATATTTTCAAGGTAAAAAACCAAGTTCGTTGCAGGGAGTTCAGCAGGACAGGTGCTATCTGAAGCAAGATGGTGAATGCCTCATGGCGAAAGGGACAAGGAGGTCAAGAAGCCTCACACAGGCCCAAGGAGGAGGAGGTAAGAACCAATAGGGACAGAGCCTGCCACCGGGTGGCAAGGGGGGTGCTATAGGACGGCCCTCGATTGGAGGGAAAGGTCATACCTGGCTGACCTCTCAGGACAGAGATAGTAAGAATGACCAAGAAATTATAGCAGATAGACAAAGGATCCAAGCTTGGCTGAGAGAGAGAGAAGGTCTGGGCAGCCTCACAACCAGTGGTAACCATTCTTATACAGACAGACAAGTGTGGCTGCATTGCCTGTGAACTACATTACGCACAATGCCTTGCTCACATACCTTTGCAGTGAGAACTGCAGCAATGATAGTCCTTAGAAATGAGAATAACAGTAAAAGCATTACACACATTTTAGGATCACATTATAAACTAGTGCGAGGCTGTCAGAGGACAGAACAGTGCTCCCAGAAATTATTACTGGCCCCACTAAATTAGCTGTCTCCAGAAAGAAGAGAGCAACAAAAAAAACCTGCGAAAACAGAGAAAAAAGTTGTTAACTAAAAAACCTGGAGTAAAACAGCCATAATCCACAGTCTATTTTAGTCATCAAAAAACAAAAATATCCAAATCAAATTCCCACAGACTATGTGGGTTTTTGATATTGTTCTCCGTTTTTTTAGTTAACAACATTTTGGAGGGATGCACGGGGTGAGGGGGGGGTCTGCGGTCCACTGGACCACCAGGGATGGAAGTCTGGTAGGAGGTGGGGGGTCTGGGAGGGATGGAAGTCTTTGTGGTGGGGAAGTGGGAGGTGGGAGTCTTTGTGGTGCACTGGATGCACTAGGTGGGGCTTAACTACCATATAAGGGAACTTCTCCCTTATATGGTAGTTAAGCTCCACCCAGTGCATCCCAGGATACACCAGGCAGGGCGCCACCATTTTGAGGAGGTGCCCAGCAGGAGGAGGGAGGGAGTTCTAGTCCCTCCTCCTTCATCAATGTAGGAGGGGTTTGGGCTGCTAGACCACCAGGCCTAGCCTGCGGGATGCGGGGGCATGACTAGGGGTCCCACTGGACAATCAGGGCTTTAGTTTAAAATACGTGCCACTCTCTGCTCTCCCCACGCCCTCAACCTGGCTACGCTTCAGATCTGGGATCCACTGGACCATCTGGGATGGAAGCCTGAGGGGGTTGGGGGGGTCTAGGAGTGATGGAAGTCTTTGAGGTGGGGGGTGGGAGTCTGTGGTCCACTGGATCACAAGGGCTGTTTGACAGGTCAGGGCTTTTCTGAATTGTACCTGGGCTTAATGCACAGCTCTTGAGCAAATGCCTAGGTACAATTCTCCCCCACAGAACTGGAAACAGCTCCCTAATGCTCAGCTCTGACATTGTGCCTAAATTTGCATATCATTAGCACTGAGCATTAGAGAGCTGTGTTGCAGCACTGATCAGGTGGTATTTCTCTGGCGCTGTTCTGAACAGCACCAGAGTTTTGAGCATCCGGGCATTAGTTCCACTTTACCATGTCGTCCCCTTCCCCACTGAGATATACAACACATGATCTGAATGTGCTACAAAATATTCATGGTTTCTAGAGCTCCTTCAAGTGCCCAGAATTTGATGAATATTCCATTATACTTTCTTCTCTCTTTGTGCCCCTTTTCTTGTTAGCCCTTTTTTCTCTTATATGCATCCTACCTTCTCTCCTGTAATCATTACACCTTCTCTTTCACCTCTGCTCTCCTTGTTCCACCTTCTCTTTCACCTCTGCTCACCTTTCTTCCACTTTCTTTTTCACCTCTGCTCTCTTTTATCTCTCCCTTTCACCTCTGCTCTCCTTTTATCTATTCCGCCTTCTCTTTCGTCTCTGCTCTCCTTTATTCATTCCACCATTTTTTTCCACCTCTGCTGTCCTTTACCCTTCCCTGCTTCTCTTTCACCTCTGTTCTCCTTCATCCATTCCACCTTCTCTTTCACCTCTACTCTGTTTTCCATTCATCATCCCCTTCCTTCTACATTGTCTCCCTGGAGTCTCATCTCTCCAGTTCAGGGCTTTGTCTGTCTCCCAGTCCACACCGGTTTCCTTTGAAAATTCTGATTCAGACGGAACTGAGGTACTTTTGTACATGCAGTAAAACATGCACAGAGATTTGAAAATGAAGTGTATGCATCCACTGTATCTTCCCCACTCTGAACCAGCCCCCATACCCCAATCCATTCACTGCAGGCCAAAGTATGTGTGTTCTGAAACAGTGCATATACTTTTGCATTCTGGAGGAGGGGAGGGGGAGGGAAGGCAGTTTTAGTTACCTGAGCAATCTTCTTTGAAAATTGCTCTCTTGCTGTAGCACAAACACACTACATTGTAAAACCGTTTACTCTTGGTTTGTCCTGATTTACCCAATCCTTGAGTCTAATCCAAAAGTTTCTTACAGCTAAGCCAATATACAGCAAATGTTTGGGAAAGGAAAACAAGTGAATAATGCTGGAATTATTACAGCTCTATTTCCTGGCCGTGTATCAGCTTGGATGCAGTTTACAGATTAATAGGAAACATAACATATCCGATGACATCAGCAGACTGAAAGTGGCTGTCGAGGTTGTAGCCCACGGAAGAATCAGCTCAAGAGAAACACAGAATGAACTGGTTGGTAAAGAATAGTGGATCACCTGGGCTGCTCATTATCCCTTCCTGTAGAACACTACAAAAATCTCCAACTTCACCTTCAGTTTTTGACTCTCAACTCAAAATCTTTTGTGCTTATCCTATGTATTCTTGAATTGCTTTACTGGCTTTGCTTCCAGTATTTTCTCTGGGAGGCTAGTCCATTCACCCAACTGTCTGGAATAATGAGACAAAGCCAACATGGATTTAGTGAAGGGAAATCTTGACTCACCAATCTATTACATTTCTTTGAAGGGGTGAATAAGCATGTGGATAAAGGTGAGCCGATATCTGGATTTTCAAAAGGCATTTGACAAAGTACCTCATGAAAAACTCCAGAGGAAATTGGAAAGTCATGGGATAGGAGGTAGTGTCCTATTGTGGATTAAAAACTGGTTAAAGGATAGAAAACAGAGAGTAAGGTTAAATGGTCAGTATTCTCAATAACGAAGGGTAGTGGGGTTCTCCAGGGGTCTGTACTGGGAATGCTGCTTTTTTACATATTTAGAAATGATCTAGAGATGGGAACAACTAGTAAGGTAATTAAATTTACTGACAACACAAAGTTATTCAAAGTTGTTAAACCACAAGAGGATTGTGAAAAATTACAAGAGGACCTTACGAGACTGGGAGACTGGGCATCTAAATGGCAGATGACGTTTAATGTGAGCAAGTGCAAAGTGATGCATGTGGGAAAGAGGAACCCGAATTATAGTTATGTGATGCAAGGCTCCACATTAGGAGTACCCAACCGGGAAAGGGATCTAGGCTCATCATTGATGATATGTTTACACCCTCCACTCAGTGTGCGGCCGCGGCTAAGAAAGCTAATAGAATGTTACGTATTATTAGGAAAGGAATGGAAAACAAAAGTGAGGACGTTATAATTCCTTTATATCGATCCATGGTGAGACTGCACCTCGAATATTGTGTTCAATTCTGGTCACCGCATCTCAAAAAAGATATAGTGGAGTTAGAAAAGCTACAGAGAAGGGCGACGAAAATGATAAAGGGGGTGGGACGGCTTCCCTATGAGGAAAGGCTAAACCGGCTAGGGCCCTTCAGCTTGGAGAAAAGACAGCTGATGGGATATATGATAAAGGTCTATAAAATAATGAGTGGAGTGGAACAGGTAGACGTGAATCACTTGTTTACTCTTTCCAAAAATAGTAGGACTAGGGGGCACGCAATGAAGCTACAAAGTAGTAAATTTAAAACGAATCAGAAAAAATATTTCTTCACTCAATGCATAATTAAATTCTGGAATTCATTGCCAGAGAATGTAGTAAAAGCGATTAGCTTAGCGGGATTTAAAAAAGGTTTGGATGGCTTCCATTGACCATTATTAAAATGGATTGAGGAAAATCCACTGCTTATTTCTAGAATAAGCTGCATAAAATGTATTGTACTCTTTTGGGATCTTGACAGGTACTTGTGACCTCGATTGGCCACTGTTGGAAACAGAATGCTGGGCTTGATGGACCTTCGGTCTGTCCCAGTATGGCTATACTTTTGTACTTATATCTGTGAAGAACTATTTCTAACAACAAAATATAATGTATACCAATGTATATTGGTATACTCAATATTCAATATAATGTGAAGGTGCTCAGTAAAAAGTGCTTGTTCAATCAAAAGAATTTTGATACTATCAGGCTTATTTTCGAAAGAGAAGGGCGCCCATCTTTAGACACAAATCGGGAGATGGGTGTCCTTCTCCCAGGGTCGCCCAAATCGGCACAATCGAAAGCCGATTTTGGGCGTCCTCAACTGCTTTCCATCGCGGGGATGACCAAAGTTCACGGGGGAGTGTCAGAAGCATAGCAAAGGCGGGAGTAGGGCGTACCTAACACATGGGCGTCCTCGACCGATAATGGAAAAAAGAAGGGCGTCCCTGACGAGCACTTGGCCGACTTTACTTGGTCCATTTTTTGTTACAACCAAGTCTCAAAAAGGTGCCCGAACTGACCAGATGACCTCCCCTTATTCCCCCAGTGGTCACCAACCCCCTCCCACCCTAAAAAAAACTTTTTAAATATATTTTGCCAGCCTCTATGCAGCCTCAAATGTCATACCCAGCTCCATGACAACAGTATGCAGGTCCCTGGAGTAGTTTTAGTGGGTGCAGTGCACTTCAGGCAGGCGGAGCCAGACCCATCCCCCCCCCCCCCCCCACCTATTACACTTGTGGTGGTAAATGTGAGCCCTTCAAAACCCACCACTGTACCCACATGTAGGTGCCCCCCTTCACCCCTTAGGGCTACGGTAGTGGTGTACAGTTGTGGAGAGAGGGGTTTGGGGGGGGGGGCTCAGCACACAAGGTAAGGGAGCTATGCACCTGGGAGCAATTTCTGAAGTCCACTGCAGTGCCCCCTAGGGTGCCCAGTTGGTGTCCTGGCATGTGAGGGGGATCAGTGCACTATGAATGCTGGCTCCTCCCACGACCAAATGGCTTGGATTTGGTCGTTTCTGAGATGGGCGTCCTCGGTTTCCATTATGGCCGAAAATGGGGGACGACCATCTCTAAGGTCGACCTAAATTTCATGATTTGGGCCTCCCCAACCATAATATTGAAACGAAAGATGGACGCCCATCTTGTTTCGATAATACAGGTTTCCCCGCCCCTTCGCCAGGACGTCCTGCAAGGACGTCCTCAGGAAAACTTGGGCACCCCTTTCGATTATGCCCCTCTTTGTGACCATCCTTGTCTCAGATAGAGGCATAACATAAATGGGTTGTAGAAGTTGCTCAAGCTTTGATTTGATATTCCCTGAATCCTTTACATGGAAGTCTTCTGTATTATACCAGTGCAACATACACTCTGTGAGCTATTTAGACATGGTTGTTTTAGCTATTGATATCCCAACCTGTTACCAGCACATGAGGCTTGTTCTCCCTGGTCCTAAGCTCGCCCACTATGAATCTACTAGGCATTGCGCCTTGTTCTTCTTGTCCCCCCACACTTGGAACAATCTTCCCCACCCCCTCTGTGCAGAATCCTCCCTTAAGATTTTCAAAGCTGAGCTAAAAGCATGTTGTTTAGGCAGGTGTTTGAAGTGCCTGATTAAGTGGTTTTCCACCAACTGGAGGTCCTCTACCTTTTCTTTCTTTCCTATCTCTCTCTCTCTCTCTCTCTCTCTCTCTCTCTCTCTGATTTCCTCCTGTGTGTTTCCTCACTCCTTTTCTTTGTATGAATGTTTATCTTTCCTCAGTGGCGTTCCTAGCGTGGATGGCACCCGGGGCAGATCGCCGATGCGCCCCCCCCCCCCCCCCCCACCTGCGAAATGACACCTTCCCCCCTCCCCGGCGAAATGACACCGCAGGAAGTAACCTGTTCCGGGGCAGAGGGAGCTACAGCGAATGAGTGAAGTTCGCGAAGTCGGAGCCCAAAGGCTCGCGCCGCGGCACCCCCCAGCGACGTGCACCCGGGGCGGACCGCCCCCCCCCCCCCCTTGGTACGCCACTGTCTTTCCTATTATTAATGGTGTTCCTTTCCTACTGCTTATTTGATTAGCCTGTACACTGCTTTGCTCTGTCATGGCAGCTTGAGCAGTCTAGAAAGTTAAAATAAACCAAACCAAACTACAACAGCACTTATCAAACTTTCTGTGACTGCGATCCCACTATCACAGACACAGATAGCACACAACCTCCAGAGCCTACCATTTCATCTGTGCTGTCGCTCCTGGCCCTCCTACATAGTAACATAGTATGACGGCAGATAAAGACCTGTACAGTCCATCCAGTCTACCCAACAACATAAACTCATTATATGTGATACTTTATATGTATACCTGACCTTGATTTGTCCTTGCCAATTACCGGTGTTGCCACCCAATGTCCTCTAAGCTTCTGAGGATCCATTCCTTCTGAACAGGTTTCCTTTGTATTTATCCCATGCATTTCTGAATTCTGTTACGTTTTCATCTCCACTACTTCCCGCAGGAGGGCATTCCACGTATCTACCACCCTTTCCGATAAATAATACTTCCTGACATTTTTCCTGAATCTACCCCCCTTCAACCTCAATTCATATCCTCTAGTTCTACCACTTTTCCGTCTCCAGAAAAGGTTTGTTTGCAGATTAATACCTTTCAAATATTTGAATGTCTGTATCATGTCACCCCTGTTTCTCCTTTCCTCCAGGGTATACATGTTCAGGTCAGTAAGTTTCTCCTCGTACGTCTTGTAATGCAAATCCCATATCATAAGTACATAAGTACATAAGTAGTGCCATACTGGGAAAGACCAAAGGTCCATCTAGCCCAGCATCCTGTCACCGACAGTGGCCAATCCAGGTCAAGGGCACCTGGCACGCTCCCCAAACGTAAAAACATTCCAGACAAGTTATACCTAAAAATGCGGAATTTTTCCAGTCCATTTAATAGCGGTCTATGGACTTGTCCTTTAGGAATCTATCTAACCCCTTTTTAAACTCCGTCAAGCTAACCGCCCGTACCACGTTCTCCGGCAACGAATTCCAGAGTCTAATTACACGTTGGGTGAAGAAAAATTTTCTCCGATTCGTTTTAAATTTACCACACTGTAGCTTCAACTCATGCCCTCTAGTCCTAGTATTTTTGGATAGCGTGAACAGTCGCTTCACATCCACCCGATCCATTCCACTCATTATTTTATACACTTCTATCATATCTCCCCTCAGCCGTCTCTTCTCCAAGCTAAAAAGCCCTAGCCTTCTCAGCCTCTCTTCATAGGAAAGTCGTCCCATCCCCACTATCATTTTCGTCGCCCTTCGCTGTACCTTTTCCATTTTTGTAGCTTTTCTTTGCACTGCTTCAAGTCTTTTTACATCCTTAGCAAGATACGGCCTCCAAAACTGAACACAATACTGCAGGTAGGGCCTCACCAACGACTTGTACAGGAGCATCACTGCGGTTGGCTGCTGAGGGAACATCTGGGAACGGAGTGGATATTGTGCCATTTACGGAAGAAATAGTTCATAAACAGCTGGAGAATCTGAAGGTGAACAAAGCTATGGGGCCGGATGGGATACATCCCAGAATACTGAAGGAGCTCAGAGAGGTCCTGGCAGGACCTCTTAAAGATTTATTTAATAGATCTTTAGAGACGGGAGAGGTTCTGCGAGATTGGAGATGAATGGATGTGGTCCCTCTTCACAAAAGTGGAGACAGGGAAGAAGCAGGAAACTACAGACCGGTAAGTCTCACGTAGGTGGTAGGAAAAATAATGGAGTCGCTGCTGAAAGGATAGTTAACTTTCTAGAAACCGACGGGTTACAGGACCCGAGGCAACATGGCTTTACCAAAGGAAAATCTTGCCAAACGAATCTTATTTTTGACTGGGTGACCAAAGAACTGGATGAGAGACATGAGCTAGATGTAATCTACTTGGACTTCAGCAAAGCCTTTGATACGGTCCCCCACAAAAGACTCATGAATAAGCTGAAAGGGTTGAACTTAGGACCGAAAGTGGTGAACTGGATAAGAAACTGGTTGACCGACAGGTGGCAGAGGGTGGTGGTATATGGAATCCGCTCGGAGGAAAGGAAAGTGAGCAGTGGAGTTCCTCAGGGGTCGGTGCTGGGGCCTATTCTGTTTAATATATTTGTGGGAGATATTGCTGAAGGGTTGGAAGGAAAGGTTATTACTATTAGCATTTGTATAGTTCTACCAGATGCACGCAGCACTGAACACCTGATACAAAGAGACAATCCCTGCTCTAAAGAGCTTATAATCTAAGTAATTCAGACAAACAAGACAGTTACGGGTGAGGGAAGTAATGGGTGAGAAGGGAGGAAGGGACAAGGGGAGGGCAATTTGGGCTAGGAGCTAAAAGCAGCAGTGAAAAGGTGGGTTTTCAGGTGTGCCTTTTTGTAGATGACACGAAAATAGCCAATAGAGTGGATACCCTGGAGGGAGTAAAAACGATGAGAAGGGATCTCCGAACGTTAGAAGAATGGTCGAGGGTCTGGCTTTTAAAATTTAATTGAATTCATTCAAAGTACTCCAAAATACCATCCATATATAGATATCATTTATTAAACATCATGTGTCCCATAGGCGGTCGGTGGCCCAACTGTTTGGGGAGGCTAAAGGGGGCGGGTTAGGGGTGGGGCCAGGGGTGGAGCTTAAATCCATAATTGTCTGATAACACACAGAAAAAATAAATAAATAAAAATAAAAGTCACAATTAATACCTTTTATTAAATTTAGATATTAGATATGTATCATATGTCAAAGAATAAAGTGGTTGCTCAAAGCATATACTAACCACAATCGTTCAACTGCAAAACACTATGCACAACTTTGTGCAAAAACACACTCAGAACCTTACTGTACCATAAATATTACAGTGGGCAGAACCTAATACACCAATATACCACCCATACGGAAAATGCAGACCGTCAACAGTTTGAAACAAGGGATCATAATATCACAATTCTCATGTAGAGCCACAAAACATCCTAATTCATGTTTAATGTGGGATAAAATGCCATACATAAGTAAATAAATATAAACATTTATTGTTGAGCACCTGATTCTCAAAGTGGACATATTCCAAGCACTATAATGAAAATAAAATTATCTTTTCTATCTTTGTTGTCTGGTGACTTTGTTTTTCTGATCATGCTGGCCCAGTATCCAATTCTGCTGCGATCTGTCCTCTTAACTCCATTTCCAGGGCTTCCTTTCCATTTATTTCTTTACTTTCTGCCTTTCTTCTTCATTTCTTGTCTTCGTTCCCCTGCCTCCCCTCCAGCCATCCATACCCACCCATTGATTCTCTCTGCTCCCCTGCCCCCCTCCAGCCATCCACACCCACCCACCCATTGATTTTCTCCTCTCCTCTCTGTTCCCGGGCAGATTTTCTAACAGGAGCTGCTCATCCAATCAGAGAGCTCTATTTGAATGCAGATTAACATACAGACACTCTAATGGGAATTTTTAGTCAAAAACACTAGCTAAACCCTTCATTTTTGGATCAAAGTTCACATTTTTGATCAGAGCCATGCCCTAACATTAAGGCTGTAAACATTTCCAACAATTTTTACCCATAAATATGCAAATGAGAACCTCCCAAAAACGGACTAATCTGCATATGGCTTGAGCAAATTTGAGTACTTGCATACCAATCCCACTTCCTAGCACCTAAATTCTGCAATTAGATTTAATGCAAATACTTTTAAAACTTATTTTTAGCACTTTTAAAATTTCAGGGGTCAGTGCAAGTCTCTTTGGTGTGAACTGCTCATGTGCAGGAATTCATGATCCTAGTTAAATATCTCCCTGGCAACCCAGGACACCTCCAGCCAACCCCCCTGCTCTGCTCTCCCAGCAGTAAGATGATCAAATTACAACTGGTTATACACAAGGCTAGAGACCGCTTTCACTGCAGTTGCTGCTGCTATTTAAACCCCCCAGAGCAGCAGGACTGGCAGGAGAACTACTACTAATACTATTTAGCATTTATATAGAAACAGCTGATCCATCCTGCTGTGGCTCTCCCCAAGCCTCTTATACCGGGCGCCTATGATGTGTCCATACGATAAGTTAACAAATACTTCGAAACTCACAACCACTCGCCCAACATCAATCATACCTGATATACTCTCTATGTGAATATATAATGACACTCACATTATTCTTAATCTAGACAAAAAACAAACTGCCTGTTCTCATATAGTCCATATTAGAAATAATTTATCTCAAAACCTCATGAAGCAAGATTCCTTCACTAATGCTTCATATAGCAGTGCTGTTATTGTCCATAATCTAATATTCCAGCACTCATGAATATGTCAATCGACCTTTTCACAAATTGTTCGGGTCTAACTCCAAGTAGAAACAATGTTCAGCCCAGGGAAGGCTATCGAAGAGATGTATTCACAGTAGATCAATGCAGCCGATTGTCTTTTAATCCTTGAGGACCACAACCGATTCTTTTGCCAGCTTCTTGCTTTTAAAATACCTAAAAAAAAATCTTGCTATGTGTTTTTGCCTCCAACGCAATCTTTTTCTCAAAGTCCCACTTTGCCTTCCTTATCAGCACTTTGCATTAGACTTGACATTCCTTATGCTGTTTCTTATTATTTTCAGCCGGTCCCTTCTTCTATTTTCTGAAGGATTTTCTTTTAGCTGTAATAGCTTCCTTCACCTCACTTTTTAACCATGCCGGCTGTCATTTGGTCTTCCTCCCTCCTTTTTTAATGCACGGAATGTTTGTGGCCTGGACTTCCAGGATGGTATTTTTGAACAGCATCCATGCCTGATGTAAATTTTCGACCCTCGACTCTAAATTAAATTTTCAAAAACAAATCTCTGTAGTAGTTTCAGCCAGTTTTCTTTCTCTCTGAAGTTTGTGCTACCTGCACAATTTTGTCAATTTTTCGGCATTACACATTCTTAAACAGGCTTTCCTGATATCCCAACTGGATTACTGCCATATATTCTATGCCAGTATTCCTTCCTATCAAGCCAAATGCTTTCAGATTCTCCAAAACAGGTCCCTTTGACTCCCTTGTCATGCTCGAAATTTTGTCCATCTCACTCCCCTTTACCTTAATCTTCATTGGCTTCCCTTTTACTTACCTAAACATTCTATCATGTAGGTGTCCCATTCTGTGTGTCCTCTTTGATTCTTCCTTATACCCCCACAAGGTCATTAAGATTGCTCGATTCTCATTGTCTTGTTCTGCCTGGACCTAGGTTAGCTCGCTATGAATCCAACAATCTGCTTTCTTTTTCCTGACCCCACAGCTCTGGAATGATCTCCCTCTGGATATCCATGAGGAACATTCATTCACAAAGTTCAAGACAGCTTTAAAAACAAATCCTCATTTTTTCCACAAGGCATTTGAGGTTGTGCCAGGGTGGCCAACCAGATGATTTATCTACTTGATTTGCACTCAATAATCTATTCTACTTCACGGCTGCTTTGCACCATTAATGACCAATGTATGGTGCTTCCTGGCTCTTGATTGGCTAGACATGAAGGCACCAGATGGAGTGCCTTTTACTTTTTGGCACCTGCAACTCGGAATTCTCTCCATTTTGAGATCCGCTGTGAATTGTCTCTTCGAAAATTTAAAAAGGCTATTAAGACCTGCTTTTCAAGTAGGCTTTCGAGGCTTTGTGATAGTGGTCCTACTTTTTTCCTTGCCTTTTTATACTTTTCCCTACCTTTTCCTCTTGTGCTCCCTCACATTTCCTTTCCTTTGGTTTGTCATGAATCAGTTTGTTTTTGCCTGCTTCCCTGCTTTCCTATCCAAAAATTGTAATTCTTTTTCTGATTTTTCTGTTAATTTATAAACCACTTGGTTCTATGTGTCAGTCAAAACAGTATAGTAAATGCAAATAAAGGATATTGTTCTTCGAGAGAACATTTGTGAAATCTTCCTATTTGTTAAGGATTTCCTTTCCAATTTTATGTATTGTGGTTTTTATTGTTAAACACGTTAACCCACCCATCAGACTTCGCAGTATACCAAATCTTGAATAAACTGTAAATTGCAGGCTGTAGATTGTAAACCAGTTTGTGCAGGGAAATAAATTGTGTACCTGAATATGAAACCAAGCTTGAGCACAAATTTTAGGTCATAAGAAACATAACATAAGAATAGCCATACTGGGTCAGACCAATGGTCCATCTAGCCCAGTATCCTGTTTCCAACAGTGACCAAGCCAGGTCACAAGTACCTGACAGAAACCCAAGTCATGGCAGCTTCCCCATGTCTGTCTCGACATTTTGGAAAGCAATAAATTCAAAGGGATCCACACCTTCTAACCATCCCACCAAAATAACACCAAATTGGTAAATCAGACAAAAAATAGCAAATTCCCACAGGGGTGACATAATACAGATGTTCAAATATTTGAATGGTATTAATCCGCAAACAAACCTTTTCCGGAGACGTGAAAGCAGTAGAACTAGAGGACATGAATTGAGGTTGAAGGGGGGCAGACTCAGGAGTAATGTCAGGAAGTATTTTTTCACAGAGAGGGTGGTGGATATGTGGAATGCCCTCCCGCGGGAGGTGGTGGAGATGAAGACTAATGGAATTCAAACATACGTGGGATAAACACAAAGGAATCCTGATTAGAAGGAATGGTTCCATGGAATCTTAGCGGAGATTAGGTGGCGACACCGGTAATTGGGAAACAAAACTGGTGCTGGGCAGACTTCTACGGTCTATGCCCTATCGTGACTGACTAGATAGGGATGGGCTGGAGTGTAAATGTTAAGGGGTTTCAACATTAACCTCAGAACTTAGTACAAGAACAGTGCTGGGCAGACTTCTACGATCTGTGCCCTGAGAATGGCAAGGACAAATCAAACTCGGGCATACATATAAAGTTATCACATACTATGTAAAATGAGTTTATCTTGTTGGGCAGACTGGATGGACCGTACAGGTCTGCTGTCATTTACTATGTTACTATGAAAGGCAATGCATAGCAACAATTCTTAAATTAAGATGTTCTGCAATACTGCCCTATGGCCAGAAGGTGGCAATATACTCCATGGTTTTATAACCATTCAAATGAAATAACTCACTATTAACTGCAGCATTTCTGGTACCTGAAAATTCACAGACAGTTCTTGCTCCACTGTAAAAAGTAGGACACTGCAGAGGGAAAACAGAATGCAAAGTTCAGGATCCATTGTCTTCTTAAAAAAAAAAAACATACAAAAGAAAAATGAACAGGAGCATGGCTGTCGGAGACAGGACAAAGAGCACAGGCCTAGATACTGTGGGGCCCATGCTGAAAACCTGTTGCGATACAGCTAGCTCAGCATGTGGCTTTACCACACCATTAGCTGCACTTCAAAAATACTGTGGCGTGCTATAAGCAATGACTATTTTTTTAACCCATGCTCTTCATGGAAGGCAGAAAAAAGTTGTGGCTCTTTATGCTCACAGTAAAGACATAAGTACATAAGTATTGCCATACTGGGAATGACCAAAGGTCCATCAAGCCCAGTATCCTGTTTCCAACAGTCGCCAATCCAGGTCCCAAATACCTGGCAAAATCCCCCAAAAGTACACAACATTCTATACTGCTTATCCCAGAAATAGTGGATTTTCCCCAAGTCCATTTAATAATGGTCTATAGACTTTTCCTTTCGGAAGCTGTCCAACCTTTTTTAAACTCCGCTAAGCTAACCACCTTTACCACATTCTCTGGCAATGAATTCTAGAGTTTAATTACACGTTGAGTGAAAAACGTGTTCTACGATTCATTTTAAATTTACTACATTGTAGCTTCATCGCATGCCCCCTAGTCCTAGTATTTTTGGAAAGCGTAAACAGACGCTTTCCCATCTACCCGTTCAACTCCACTGATTATTTTATAGACCACTATCATATCTCCCCTCAGCCGCCTTTTCTCCAAGCTGAAGAGCCCTAGCAGCTTTAGCCTTTCCTCATATGGAAGGCGTCCCATCCCCTTTATAATTTTCGTCGCCCTTCTCTATACCTTTTCTAATTCCACTATATCTTCTTTGAGATGCGGCGACCAGAATTGAACACAATATTCGAGGTGCGGTTGCACCATGGAGTGATACAAAGGCATTATAACGTCCTCATTTTTGCTTTCCATTCCTTTCCTAATAATGCCTAACATTCTATTTGCTTTCTTAGCCGCAGCAGCACACTGAGCAGAAGGTTTCAACGTATCATCAGTGATGACACCTAGATTCCTTTCTTGATCCATGACTCCTAATGTGGAACCTTGCATGACGTAGCTATAATTCGGGTTCCTCTTTCCCCACATGCATCACTTTGCACTTGCTCACATTAAACGTCATCTGCCATTTAGACGCCCAGTCTCCCAGTCTCGTCAGGTCCCTTGTAATTTTTCACAATCCTCCCACGATTTAACGACTTTAAATAACTTTGTGTCATCAGCAAATTTAATTACCTCACTAGTTACTCCCATCTCTAGGTCATTTATAAATATGTAAAAAAGCAGCAGTCCCAGCACAGACCCCTGGGGAACCCCACTAACTACCCTTCTCCATTGAGAATACTGACCATTTAACCCTACTCTCTGTTTTCTATCTTTTAACCAGTTTTTAATCCACAATAGAACACTACCTCCTATCCTATGACTCTCCATTTTCCTCTGGAGTCTTTATGAAAATCCAGATACACAATATCAACCGGCTCACCTTTATCCACATGTTTGTTCACCCCTTCAAAGAAATGTAGTAGATTGGTGAGGCAAGATTTCCCTTCACTAAATCCATGTTGACTTTGTCTCATTAATCCATGCTATTGAATATGCTCTGTAATTTTGTTCTTTATAAAATAGTCTCTACCATTTTGCCCGGCACCGACATCAGACTCACCGGTCTATAATTTCCCGGATCTCCTCAGGAACCTTTATTAAAAATTGGCGTTACATTGGCCACCCTCCAATCTTCCATTACCTTGCTCGATTTTAAGGATAAATTACATATTACTAACAATAGCTCCACAAGTTCATTTTTCAGTTCTATCAGTACTCTAGGATGAATACCATCCGGTCCAGGAGATTTGCTACTCTTCAGTTTGTAGAACTGCCCCATTACATCCTCCAGGTTTACAGAGAATTCATTAAGTTTCTCCGACTCGTCAGCTTCGAATACCATTTCTGGCACCAGTATCCCACCCAAATCTTCCTCAATGAAGACCGAAGCAAAGAATTCATTTAATCTCTCCGCTACGGCTTTCTCTTCCCTGATTGCCCCTTTTACCCCTCGGTCATCTAGCAGTCCAACCGATTCTTTTGCCGGCTTCCTGCTTTTAATAATCCTAAAAAAATTTTACTATGTATTTTTGCCTCCAACGCAATCTTTTTTTCAAAGTCCCTCTTAGCCTTCCTTATCAGCACTTTGCATTTGATTTGACATTGCTTATGTTGTTTCTTATTATTTTCAGTCGGTTCCTTCTTCCATTTTCTTAAGGATTTTCTTTTAGCTCTAATAGCTTCCTTCACCTCACTTTTTAACCATGCCGGTTGTCGTTTGGTCTTCCATCCACCTTTTTTAATACGCTGAATATAATTGGCCTGGGCTTCCAGGATGCTGTTTTTGAACAGCATCCACGCCTGATGTAAATTTTTTACCCTCGCAGCCGCTCCTCTAAGTTTCTTTTTCACCGTTCTTCTCATTTTATCGTTGTCTCCTTTTTTAATTTCCTATGTATACTTACATCAAAGCTAATATCAAATCCGGTCATATTATGATCACTGTTATCAAGCGGCCCCAGCACCATTACCTCCCGCACCAGATCATGCGCTCCACTTAGGACTAGGTCTAGAAGTTTTCCTTCTCTCGTCGGCTCCTGTACCAGCTGCTCCATAAAGCTGTCCTTGATTTCATCAAGGAATTTTTCCTCCCTAGCGTGCCCCGATGTTACATTTACCCAGTCAATATCAGGGTAATTGAAATCACCCATTATTATTGTGTTGCCCAGTTTGTTTGCGTCCCTAATTTCCTTTAACATTTCTGCATCCGTCTGTTCATCCTGGCCAAGCAGACGGTAGTACACTCCTATCACTATCCTTTTCCCCTTTACACGTGGAATTTCAATCCACAGTGATTCCAAGAAGTGTTTTGTTTCCTGCAGAATTTTCAATCTATTTGATTCAAGGCTCTCCTTAATATACAATGCTACCCCTCCACCAATTCAATCCACCCTATGACTACGATATCATTTGTACCCCGGTATGACAGTGTCCCACTGGTTATCCTCCTTCCACCAGGTCTCAGAGATGCCTATTATATCTAATTTTTAATTTAGTGCAATATATTCTAACTCTCACATCTTATTTCTCAGGCTCCTGGCATTCACATATAGACATTTCAAACTATGTTTGTTGTTCCTATTTACATCATGCTTAGTACTTGACAGTATTAATTTGCAATCTTTTGTCTGATTTTTATTTAAGGACACCTGATCTACTATGCTCTCTTTTGCAACCTCACTATCAGGATACCCTGTCTTCCCTGTTTTGGTGATATCTTTGAAAGATACCTTATCCCGAACTATGCGCTTTTGAGCGACTGTCGGCCTTCCCCCCGTTTCTAGTTTAAAAGCTGCTCTATCTCCTTTATAAATGCCGATGCCAGCAGCCTGGTCCCACCCTGGTTAAGGTGGAGCCCATCCTTTTGGAATAGGCTCCCCCTTCCCCAGAATGTTGCCCAGTTCCTAACAAATCTAAAACCCTCCTCTCTGCACCATCGTCTCATCCACGCATTGAGACTCCGGAGCTCTGCCTGACTCTTGGACCCTGCACTTGGAATGGGTAGCATTTCAGAAAATGCTACCCTAGAGGATCTGGATTTGAGCTTTCTACCTAAGAGCCTAAATTTGGCTTCCAGAACCTCTCTCCCACATTTTCCTATGTCATTGGTACCCACATGTACCAAGACAGCCGGCTCCTCCCCAGCACTATCTAAAATCCTATCTAGGTGATGCGTGAGGTCCGCCACCTTCGCACCAGGCAGGCAAGTCACAAGGCGATCCTCACATCCACCAGCCACCCAGCTATCTATATGCCTAATGTTCGAATCACCAACTACAACAGCTATCCTAACCCTTCCCTTCCAGGCAGCACTTGGAGTCATATCCTCGGTGCGAGAGGATAGTACATCCCCTGGTGGGCAGGTCCTAGCTACAGGAGTACTTCCTACTTCACCAGAGTGATACTCTCATTCTAGGAGATCTCCAAGGTAGCACAGGGAAACAAGGGAAAAGTAAAAGAAAATGGGATGGGATTTGATAGACCGCCTTTCTGTGGTTACAATCAAAGTGGTTCACATATGATATACAGATACATATTTTGTACCTGGCATGAAATACTCACTAGTGCTACCAAAAAACAAGCTGACCTTTTACTTGTTATATGTTCCCTTAGGCCTCCGCGGCTGGCGTCATGATTGTTGCAATTGTCCAAGTCTTGTCATGTCTGATTTAGCCATCATGCTGTGCCTTTCTTCAGGGTATGCTGAAGAAAGCCACAGCATGATGGCTGAAACATCAGTTCCATTTACTCAGACGCAGCAAGACCCAGAAAACTGCAACAGTCATAACCTTTTACTCCTTCTCAGACCCTGGCATTGCGCTCACTCTTTGTTTTCTGTGCACTTCTCTACATCTAATAGCTTCCTTAGCATGGATTTTATGCAGGGGTGGACTGACAGTGATCTGAGGCCCCAGGCAGAAAGGGTCATTGGGCCTTCCCCCAGGCCTCCACCACCATCTCCTTGTTTCCAGCACCCTCCTGTACACTACAAGCCCCAGACCTACCTTGAAGAGCCCTGGTAGTCAAGTGGCCTGTTCAGGAGGTAGGAAGGAAACCCATTCTTACCTGCCTGCCGCCGCTTCTTAATGGCTGCCAAGACTTCCTGCGACAGTCTCGCAGGTCTCGGCAGACATTTTGAAAATGCAGCAGTGCCAGACAGAGCAGTGTAGTGAGCAGGAAAGAGTACTATCCTGTCCCCGAAGAGGCTACTAGACCACCAGGGCCCTTCAAACTAGACTCAGGGCTATAGTGTGCAGGGGGGGGAGAGAGGCACTGGGCCCCCCAGAACCTCTGGGCCCTCAGACACTTCCTGGTTGCCCGTATGGTCAGTCCATCCCTGATTTTATGTGCTGTGTGCCAGGGGTGTAGCCAGACTTTGGCGGGAGGGGGGTCGAGCCCAGGTGAGGGGGCACATTTTAGCCCCCCCCCCCACCGACGACCCCCCCCCAGCCGCCGCTACCACCACCAACTTTGCCCCCCTGCCGACGACCCTCTCGACCCCCCCTCCCGCCGCCAACCCTCCCCCACCACCGCCATCGCCTACCTTTGCTGGCGAGGGACCCCAATCCCCGCCACCGAGGTCCTCTTGCTTCCCGTGCAAGGCTTCGTTCTGTTTCTGTGAGTCTGATGTCCTGCACATACAACGTGCAGGATGTCAGAAACAGACCGAAGCCTTGCGTGGGAAGCAAGAGGACCTCGGCTGGCAGGGGTTGGGGTCCCCCGCCAGCAAAAGTAGCCCACAGCGACGACGGGGGAGGGTTGGCGGCGGGAGGGGGGTCGAGAGGGTCGTCGGCAGGGGAGTCCAGGACCTAATCTATGGGGGACCAGGCCCCCGTGGCCCCACATAGCTATGCCCCTGCTATGTGCTAAGGCTTCGTGCATTTAGCGCATGTACCAGTTAAATAGCACTTAGCTGGCTAAGCGTTAGTTAATATTCAGCATGAGATAACCTGTTATGTCCACTGAATATAAGTATTTAGCGGCTAACCGGCTAGTCGTGAACAATCAGCACTTCACTAGCTAACTTTAGCAGCCAAATCTGACTGCCTAAATAACATCCTTATCTTTGACCACTATAAACTTAACTGAAAAATACTTCATGGAGAGAGTGGTGGATTCTTGGAATGACCTCCTGAGGGAGGTGGTGGAGATGAAAACGGTAACAGAATTCAAAAAAGCGTGGGATAAACATAAAGGAATCCTGTTCAGAAAAAATGGATCCTCAGAAGCTTAGCAGAGATTGGGTGACAGCACCGGTTGTTAGGAGGTGGGGCTAGTGCTGGGCAGACTTCCACGGTCTGTGCCCTGAAAATGGCAGATACAAATCAAGGTCAGGTAAAGTAGCACATATGAGTTTATCTTGTTGGGCAGACTGGATGGACCATACAGGTCTTTTTCTGCCATTACTTATTATGTAACTGTTTCGTTCCTCACCTGGTTCCAGGCCTGCACGGCTGATTCGCAGGCGAGGCGTGGTCCAGCAGACGACTATTTTGGATGTGGTTTCTCCAGGATACGTCTGTTTCTGTTTCCTATTTCTGGCAGCTGTCATCTTGGTTGGATCAAGGACAGTAGCCATCTTGGCTAGCTCAGGAGGGGGCAGCCATCTTGTATAAAAGAACAGGAAGGAAGCCCATATTTGGGCGTTGTGCTACTCTGCTGATGGGGGCAGCCATCTTGGATCAGCTGCACATGTTTGAGACTGATTCATACCCTTTTTTTTTGTTTTGTTACATTTGTACCCTGCGCTTTCCCACTCATGGCAGGCTCAATGCAGCTTATATGGGGCAATGGAGGGGTAAGTAACTTGCCCAGAGTCACAAGGAGCTGCCTGTGCCTGAAGTAGGAATTGAACTCAGTTCCTCAGTTCCCCAGTACCAAAGTCCACCACCCTAACCACTAGGCCACTCCACTCTTTGTGCCTCCAGTCCTTCATTGCTTTGGCCTCAATTGTGTTTGAGGTCCACACCGGTGCTTCTTATCTTCAGTTCCAGTGTTCCAGACCTCGGCTTGTTTCCCGGACCTCGCTTGTTTTGCTGCCTGCCTAGACCGTGGACTGTTTTTGACTACTCTTTGCCCTATGGATTTTCCTGGCTTTTGGACTGTGTCTGTTTGTTTGCCTGCCTGTCTGGTCAGTGGTCGTGCAAGCCCACCGGTTCCAGAAGTCCTGGTGGCCACCTGCAGCTGGGAGCTCAACTCCTGGTGAACGGTGGTCGCTTCCTAGGTGAAGCTAGGGGTTATCTGGCTGCCTGACCGAGTGCGTTGTCACTCCATCTCTGCCGTGCTCAGTCGGGGCACAGGGGCTCACTACTACCAGGTCATAAGAGTAACTGGCCAGTGCTGAGTATTAACTTGGCCAGTTAAGTTTAAGCCGGCCAAAAAAGAAACGGATATTCAATGCCGGTCACCAGAAACAGGCTAGCATTGAATATCCAGGCTCAGCACCGATCACTGAACTTAGCCAGCCTGCCTCCTCCTGGCTGAATATAGGTCGGCTTGTTTCTACAAAGGTCACACACAAAATTGTACACAAAAGCCATGCTAACCTATGTGCAAATCCTAAAACACTTTGCTGCATCAACCCCAGGTTCTGAGTGCTGCTGGCGTCCCCCTCACCACAAGAACAGATAGGACAGCTAGACATTTATAGGCAAGGGGGTTCTTCCAACAAAATGTATCAAGCATAAGGGAGGGGTAGCTCCAAGTGAGAAGATGTTCAAAGAAGAGTGACCAAAGTGATAAAGGGGATGGAACTCCTCTCATATGAGGAAAGGCTAAAGAGGTTAGGGCTCTTCAACTTGGAAAACAGACAACTGGGCGGGGGGGGGGGGGGGGCGGTTATGATAGAGGTCTACAAAATCCTGAGTGGTGTAGAATGAGTAAAAGTGAACAATTTTTTACTCTTTCAAAAAGTACAAAGACTAGGGGACACTCTTGGTAATACTTTTAAACAAATAGGATGAAATACATTTTCACTTAAACAGTTAAGCTCCTGAGCTCGTTGCCAGAGGTTGTGGTTACAGCCATAGGCATCGCTACGGGGTGGCAAGTGCCACTGAAAAAAATGGCTTGCCACCCGTTTTGCATGCAATCCAGCATTTCTCTCCACCCGCCCAGTTCAGTAGCTCTCTGTCTTTCCCTCCACTGCCTGATACAGTAGCTCTCCGTCTCTCCTCCCCCCACCCCTTCTTTCCCTCCTCCCTTGGCAGCAGGGCCGGTCTTAGGCAGAGGCGAACAAGGCGGCCACATAGGGCCCCGTGCGGCGCGCCTCAACTCTGCCTCGCCAACCGACTCCCACTCGGACTGCATCATGATTTGATCCCGCTCCCACCACCGTTCTGGTGCCCATCCCCCGCTAAGCCCGCCGTCAGTTCCCGCCTCCCCAGACCCCGACAGTTGCAGCGACGGCCCCGGCCCCCGACACACAGTTGCAGGCTTGCAGCGACGGCTCACCCCAGCTTTTCACTTCCCGCTCAATGTCCCGCCTTCTGATGATGAGGTATTTCCTGTTTCCACGAGGGCGGGCGGGAGTCACTGAGCGGGAAGGGAAAAGCCTGGTCGGAGGTGAGCCATCGCCATCCCATCGCTGGTGCGAGTGCGACGCACGCGAGTGCGACTTAAAATAAAGTGAAGTGGAGAAAATCAGCCTTTTATTTTTTAGCACCTTCTTTGTTGAATAACCTGCCCTCGGGACTTAGATCTGAGCTCTTCCTTCCATGTTTTAAAATCCTGTTGAAGACCAAGACCTATTACTTTCAACTGACTTTCAGTTGGCCTTCGGATTGAGCATTTTGTTGTCCCCCCTGTAATATAGAGCAATTGAAGCTTTGCTACTTATAATTTAAACTTATTGTATGATTGAATCACTTGTTGAATTTGTCTTTCCTATCCTAAAATGGAGTTGTTTTCCTTGCAATATTCTTATTATTGTTATTGTAAACCGCTTTGACCTTCTTAGACAAGTTGGTATATCAAGTACCAATTAAACATTAAACATTGTGGTCCCACAGGGAACTCAACTAGATTAGTGGGTCGCTGTAGAAAGGTTAAGCTAAGCAGAGCAAATCAGGGTGCACCCTTGTGCTGCAGCACCCCCCCCCCCCCTTGGGAGGTCGTTGAAATGATTGCTCCAAATTCTTTAATAACGAGACCCCCTTGTGAGAGTGGCATAAGTTCAAATGAGGGGCCCCACAAACAAAATGTTGTTAAGGCCCTCATGATGGTGGTGGTGTCAACAGGAATGCCACCTCCCAACCCCCACCCCACCCCAGTTCTTTATTCTCCTTTGTTATGAGAATTGGAACTACTAATTGTAGTGGACTTGAACTGAATAATTTCTGGGGGGGGGAGGGGGGTTCATGATAGCATTGTACTTATTGTTTCAATCAGTTTTTGTACAAGTTTAGCTTCATTTGTCTTTATTTGAAATTTCATAAATAATTTTCTAAAAATGGAATAATCTTTTCAATGGGGTGGAGCTAGGGTGGGGGTGGAGCTAGGGTGGGGCCCCACCAAATTGGTCTGCATAGAGCCCCGCACTTGCTATGACCGGCCCTGCTTGTCAGTGTTCCTGCAGACTTCCATCAGCATCAAAAAAGAAAACAACCTGCCTCCAACAGGCCTCAGAAGTGCCCTCTGCTTTGTCCTTCCTCCTCTGACAACTTCCTGTCAGGGTTGCCAGGTGGAAACTTTTTTTTTCCCACCCAAACCAGCCTAAATCCAGCCCAAAACCTCCCCCGTCATCGGCCCCGCCCAAAACATCACTAACCCCGCCCCCGCGGCCGAAAAAAAACACCCAAAAAACAGCCCAAAAGACCAAAAACCAGCCCAAAAAAATGCAACCCGCCGCGGGCAAAAATTTCCCGCGGCGGGTCGCGGAAAACCGCCCACCTGGCAACACTGCTTCTTGTGTCTGCACAGGCGGGACAAAGCAGATGGAACACTTTTGAGGCCGGTTGGAGACAGGTTGCTTTCTTTTTTTATGCTGCCTGCTGGAACACTGCCAAGGGGAAGAGGGAAAGACACCAGATCTACTGAACCGTGTGTGGGAGGATGGAAAGACAAGAGAGATAGTGAACAGGAGGGGGGAGGAAGGAAAGGAAGGCTAAAAGAGATGAACAAGGGAAGGAAGATGCCAGAATGTGGGGAAGGGATTCAGGGACAGAGATGATAGACCACGGAGGGAAGGACTGGACTGGAGAGAGTGTGGAAGGAAGAGAGCTCCAGTGAGAGGGATAGACACTGGACCCACAAAAGAGAGAAAGAGAGAGATGCAGTACCATGGGGCAGTGGACAGAGAGGGCGAAATACTGGCTTTGGGGTGGGGTGGGGTGGGGAGCAAAAGAAAGGGAAGAAGCTGTACACAAGGAGGAACAGGGACAAGAAGGGTGATACTGGACACAGGAGGAGGGATGGGGACACAGAGGGCAGATGGTGGACATGGGGAGGGATACAGAGACACAGAATGGAGGTGCTTTACAGGAAAGAGGAACACAGTGGGAATGATGGTGGACATGGGGAGAGAAAAAAATGTTGACTGGACAGAAGACCCTGGAAAGAGCAGAAGATGGATGGCACTTGGTGAGGGGGACAAAGCAAAAAAACAAATGGCACTTAGGGAGGGGGGCATGGGATAGAGCAGAAGATGGATGGCACTTGGGGGGGGGGGGGAGAACAGAGCAGAAAATGGATGGCACTTGGAGAGGGGGGAAAAACAGAACTGAAAATGGGACTGGGGAAAATAGAGCACAAGATGGATGGGACTAGGGGATGAAGGAGAAAGTGAACACAGCAAAAATGAGAAAGGGGCAAGGCAGTGGGTGTGAGAGAGAGAAGGGAAACCAAGCACAAGATGAATGTGACTAGGGGATGGGGAGGGAAGAAGGGGAACAGCAGAAAAGAGAAAGGGACTAGGGGGTGGTGGAAGGAGAAGGGAATCAGAGCAACTTGATTGAGTGGGAAAGCATTGGGGAGGCAGAGTTGGGAATTATGGATGAGAGAGATGGAGTGGGAATTTTGAGAGCAAAGTGAGGACTTGGCAATTGGTAGCTATGAGTGATGGTGTTTTGGTGGGTTGAGAGAATGAGTGAGGCTATGAAATGGGGGAGGGGTTAAGAGAAGGGAATAGCTTATAGTTTATTAAAATGCACTATATCTCTCAACTGACAGGCAGAGCAGAACAGTGTACAGGCTATAATATAAAGCAGGAAAGAACTCCAATTAAAGACAGGACAGTAAGTTCACTCACACAGAAAGAGCGCAGAAAGGAAAAGAAGGAAGTAGGGAGGGATAAGGGAAGGTTCTAGTGGTCCAATGCTAGACGATCCAAGAGTTCAGCAAGGGTATTATGGGCTTGTCATTCTTGAATAACATATTACCAGTAGTATTCCTTGGTCTGCTGCCACCCGAGGCAGATGGCCGCTGCGCCCTCCCCCCCAGGTGCAGCACCGTCCCTCCCTCCCAGGCATCGTCACCCCCTGGCGCATCACCTTTAATTCCCCCCCCCCCCCCCGGCCACAGGTGCATTGTTCTTACCTGCTGGGGTAACAGCAAAGGGAGCAGGGAACTGGCAGAGCCTACAGCCACGTGGCTGCTCCCTGCACCCCTCCTGCAGCGTGCACCCGGGGCAGACTGCACCCACTGCCCCACCCTCTGTACGCCGCTGCATATTACTACAGAGTGCAAGGCTGCCAGAAAATAAAAGGCAGAGTGCCTACTGGATTCAAATTGTGCCACTTTAGGGTAAAACTATGTGGTGGTCGTTAAGGGAACGAAGGGTCCTGCTAGGACAGTAGGGTATAGTTAGGTTAGATAAATAGTCTGGGGTCCCAGACCTAAAAGCCTTAAAGATAAGAACTGCAACTTTGAACATAATCCTCTGTTTAACTGGTAACTGGGGAAAATCTAGGGATGGTTATTAGACTTGGGAACCGCCTCTGTGCTAGTGATTTCTGAGAGCAAGATGACTTCCTTCCCATTTGTTAAAAGAACATAAGAGTAGCCATACTGGGTCAGACCAATGGTTCATCTAGCTCAGTTTCCTGCTTCCAAAAGTGGCCAAGCCAGGTCACAAGTACCTGGCAGAAACCCAACTAGTAGCAATATTCCATGTTACCGATCCCCGGGACAAGAAGGCTTTCCCCATGTCCATCTCAATAACAGACTATGGACTTTTCCTCCAAGAACTTGTCCAAACCTTTTTTTTTTTTTTTTTAACCCAGATATGCTAACTGCTGTAACCAATGATGTGTCTAGACAGAATTATTTGGGGTGGCAACAAGGGGGCATGCTAGTTATGGAGGGTGGCAAGCCAAAGCTGCATTTCTGCACATCACCCCCCACATACACACATGTATGCTTAAATTAACAATGGCCTTCTATACATTAAAAATCCTTCACCTCCAGCTAGTTTCAGCTACCAGGTACCTGTAAAACCACCATTATAACTGATAGCATCATTCAACAAATTCTGTATGGGAATGAAGTCTGGATTTTCTACAAAATTTGATAGAATCTCAATATAAAATCTGCACCTCCAGTTCTATATCACAAATTCCATATTCCCCATCAACATAGCTATCCCTCTTACATCATATAAAATATTCAGATTGTCATTATCACCTCAAGAAAAGCACACACTCCTTCCACTGCCAGATGCCTTGTTTAAAACGGATTTTTGTGTGCTTCTCATCGCAGTCAGTTTTGCAGGATATCCACAGTGCATATGCATGAGATTTGCATGCACTTCCTCCATGGTATGCAAACCTATTCAAGTATATGCATTGTGGATAACCTGAAAACCCAAGTGGCTGGTCTTTAGAATTTTTATTTTGGGTGGCAAGGTCCTGCTTTCAAATAGGGCCAAACACTTTCAAAAATAACACAAAAACCCAGCAAAAAGACACTCAAATTTAATTTGCAATGGGAACAATATCGATCCTGGAGATTACAAAATGGGATAGACTTAGATGCGCCTAAGATTATCCCAAGACTATGACTGCTATTACACAGACTTCACACTACGACACTCCACTAGTAACAAGGGGGGAGGGGGGTTTGCTGCAAGGGATAGGGGGGTAGGGATGAAGGGGGGATACGCTGTTCTCCGTTTTTGATGTTCTAACGTTCTGTACGTGATACATGACAGTTATGAGGATGTTGTCAATATGCTATTGTTTAAAAACTTCAATAAATACAATTAAAAAAAAAAAAAAAAAAACCTATACAGCAAACTTACCAATGCTAACAGCCCTAACCCACCTATGAAAAGATAGTGCTGTAAATATTACACTGGGCCCTAGAGCTCCAATATACCTACTACTGGGAAACTAGAACAAGCTGGACTGTTAAAGATTCCTACATAAATGCTACACACTAACACAGGGGTAGGCAACCTTGGTCTCAGGATGGCAATCCAGTCAGGTTTTCAGGATTTCCCCAGTAAATTCTTCTCTCTCGTCTTCTTCTTTTCCTTCTTCATGTCTGCCACTGATTTTTCTTTTTTTTTTTGTTTTACTTTTCTCTTCTATGTTTATATCTGTCCATTTGATTTTACCCTCATTCTCCCTTTCTCTCATCCTTGGTCTAGTCCTTAGTCTCCTTTTTATCTCACCTACCCACCAGCTTTTCCCATCTCCCTCTCATCTCCTCTACTTCATCCCTGTTGCCCCACCCCCATCTCTCTTCTTCCTCAGTCTTATCATCCCACCCTATCTTTACCCCACTCCCTAGTCACCCATTTCCATGCTGTGTACTCACCTTCTCATCTCCTCACCATCCCCAGCTCCATTCCTATCTTCCTTTCTTTCCTTCTCGTGCCTCCAGGCCATTCTTCTCTTACTCTCTACCCCATCTCCTATTACCTCTTTCACCATCTTTGTAACTCCATTTCTATCCTCACTCAACCCCTTCAGAGACTCATCCCCTTCCTCTTATACCCCTTCCCCAGTACCCCCATCCATTTTCAATGCCTCGCATCTCACCAGTCTTCCAGGTCATTCACACCATGTGTCAATCTTTCCCCTACTTCATCTTACTCAACCTGTTTTTGAGCCCCTTGCCTCACTTATTCAATCCTTCAGGAGCTCCTCTTTTTTTTTATGCTGATGATATCCTTCTGGTTTTTCCCATCATCCTTACCTACCTCCTCTCCAGGCCTACTTGCACAATGTGAACAAGTGGCTGCAGGAGGGTAGACTACTACTTATCAAGGACAAAAGAGTCGCTTGCTGGTTCACCGGCACCCAACCACAACCCTCCATTCCAGTAACACTGTTCGGTTCTTCTATTATCCCAGTTACTAGCTTTCGCTATCTTGGCGTCATTTGGGACTCCTCCCTATCATTCCTTCCCCAAATCTCTAATCTATCCAAATCCTGTTTCCTCACATCTTGTCAGCTATAAACAATTCGTCATCTCTTTACTCATAACTTTCATAAAGACATACTCTCATTTTTAATGACAAGAATATACTAGTGTAATATGGTTTATGCAGGTTTGCCTGGCTACACTTTAAAGAAGCTCCAAACACTTCAAAACATAGCTATTAGATTGCTCTGCCATGCCCGCTGCACAGATCATGACAGACATTTACTTAAAAATCATCACTGGTTAGCATGAGGTAATGTAGCTGTGCTGATAAGGGCTGCAACATCTACTCTCGGCCCCACTGACACACACTCAAAAATTTTTTTTTAAATATCTGTTACTGTGTGCTAATTTAGCAGTTACTGCAGGATACCTGAGCGCACCCCACAGTACACAATTTAAAGCTGCATTAGACGTGCGTTGCAGCTGTCAGTGCAAACTGAGGGGCAGCTTAGTGAAAGGGCCCCCAAGTTTGCACTGACCACGTATGAACACACCAGGCTTGATTCTAAAAAAATTGCCTAAAACTGCACGCGCAGATTTAGGCACAGCCCCAATTTGAATGCACAATAAAATATTGAGCCATTAATTGGCTTTTCAACAAGCAAATATTGGCACTGATTAGATTTAATTGGAACTTATGCACCTAAAATTTATGCGTAGCCCGAAAAAGGGGTTGCAGAAATGGGAGGGTTATAGGCATTGTAGGGTGGATTGGGGGCATGGTTTTGAGTTATACATATAATTATAGAATACTAGTAAAAAAGCCCCGTTTCTGATGCAAATGAAACGGGGGCTAGCAAGGTTTTCTTCAGAGTGTGCATGTGGGAGTGTGTGTCCCTCCCCTCTGCCCTCTCTCCCTCCCCCCTCCCCCCTTCGAGTCCAGTCCTTCAGTGTTAAGTTTCCTGCTGTTCTGTGTTTGTGTTACAGAGAGAGTGAGGGCATCTCTCTCCCCTCCCCCTCCGACTCCTTCACTGTTACAGAGAGAGGGATTTCGTGCTGTGCTGTTTTCCTTCACTCATGGGGAAACCGGATATCTCTGGCGCTTCACACTTCCGGCTGGAGGCTTCAGAACGTTGGTCTTGCCTTTTATATATATATAGATGGCTGCTCCACGTGTAAATTTAGGAGTGGGCATTTGCTCCACGTTTTCGTTGGTGCAAAAGGCGGTGCCTAAATTTATGCACACTCTTGACTTCTGCGTTATTCTTAGAAAGTTGACCGTGTGTTATGCCATGCAGCGTACATCGCGCCAGTGTTTTTTTTTCCCCCATTTACAAACTCTCAGAAACCGATTTATCTGGACTGCTATGACCCCTGAGAAAGGCGCTTAGCCGAAACACAGCCTATGTAGGGTCTCCTTGGGTTAGCTGACTTTCAGGCTCATTTTCGAAAAAGAAGGGCGCTCATCTTTCGACACAAATTGGGAGATGGGCGTCCTTCTCCAAGGGTCGCCCAAATCGGCATAATCGAAAGCCGATTTTGGGCGCCCTCAACTGCTTTCTGTCAGGAGGACGACCAAAGTTCCCGGGGGGCGTGTCAGAAGCATAGCGAAGGCAGGACTGGGGCGTGCTTAACACATGGGCATCCTCGGCTGATAATGGAAAAAAGAAGGGCGTCCCTGACGAGCACTTGGCCAACTTTACTTGGTCCATTTTTCTTGCGACCAAGCCTCAAAAAGGTGCCCAAACTGACCAGATGACCACCGTGGGGAATCAGGGATCACCTCCCCTTACTCCCCCAGTGGTCACTAATCCCCTCCCACCCTTAAAAAAAAAAAAAAAAAAAACCTTTAAAAATATTTTTTAGCAGCCTCAAATGTCATACCGAGCTCCATGACAGCATTATGCAGGTCCCTGGAGCAGTTTTAGTGGGTGCAGTGCACTTCAGGCAGGCAGACCCAGCCCCCCCCCCCCCCCCCCACACCTGTTACACTTGTGGTGGTAAATGTGAGCCTTTCAAAATCCACCAGAAACCCCCTGTGCCCACATGTAGGTGCCCCCCTTCACCCCTTAGGGCTATGGTAGTGGTGTACAGTTGTGGGTAGTGGGTTTTGGGGGGCTCAGCACACAAGGTAAGGGAGCTATGCACCTGGGAGAAGTCCACTGCAGTGCCCCCTAGGGTGCCCGGTTGGTGTCCTGGCATGTGAGGGGGACCAGTGCACTACGAATGCTGGCTACTCCCATGACCAAAGGGCTTGGATTTGGTCGTTTCTGAGATGGGCGTCCTCGGTTTCCATTATCGCCGAAAACCGGGGACGACCTAAATGTTGAGATTTGGGCATCCCCGACCGTATTATCGAAACGAAAGATGGCCGCCCATCTTGTTTCAATAATACGGGTTTCCACGCCCCTTCACTGGGACGTCCTGTGAGGACATCCTCAGGAAAACTTGGGCGCCCTGTTCGATTATGCCCCTCCACGGCGAATAAATTCTTGGATAGTCTTTCTCCTTGTTTGCCTCAGTTATTTGAAACACTCCTCAATTTCACCCATTTTTGCTTACTTGACTTCTTTTCGAAACTGTGAGGATCCCCTGTATTTTTTGTTTGGATAGCAATTCTACAAACCGCACCAAACTTTACGCGCAGCTTACAGAATACCGCTTGTTGAACAAAAGCATAAAAATGTTGAATAAAAGTATAAAAAATTGAAGTGGAATGCTTCAAAAAAACATGCAGAGCTAGCTGTTTCAACACTAAAACCTCCTGGGACATGATGGGGCCCACATTAGCCAAAGGCAGGCTCCAGAAAGTCTGTGGATAATGGGAACCAGATGCAGCATATGTTCTGCTATACATTAAGAATTTATGGTATGTTACAGCCTGCCTGCATACAGCCTGCAAGCACGTGATATCAGGAGAAGATTATAAGGAGAGGGAACAAAGAAATAAGTAAGCATTTTGAATTTCTCTTTGTCTGTGTATAGCATTTTGATTTGCCTTAAGCTTGCTGTATATTGCTTGTGTGTAGATATGCTTTGAGTACAGAAATGCTTCCTGACTACCCCTATTGATGGTAATCAGTTTGTACACTAAACAAATGAGTAAACTTTTTATATTAAATATTTGTTTAGCCTTTTCTTCAAAGTGGCGAGCCAGCCAGGAGTAGGAGTAGGCCGCAAACGGAAAAGAGAAGGCGAGACGAAGGACAAATTAAGTGTGTGTTGTTAATGAAGTTTTTTACAGGATTTTGAGAGAGCAAGCGTTGTTTACGCCTGATTACTGTGTACCACTGATGTGGGATTGATCAAACTACTGACGTGGACATACAGGTGATAACTCCTGGGCTTGCTAAAAAGAGAAATAAGAAGACGCGTGAGTAAGCTTACACTGTGGCCTTATATATTTGTTTAGTTTTGTAGTTTTCTGTTTTGTATATTTTCTTTGTTTAGGTGCAGTAGTATATTTTTGTAGGTTGTGGCTCTATAGGAGAAATTGTAATAGTCAGAATAAAATGAAAGGGAAAGGGGCAGATAAGAAAGAACAGCCTCCTGTATATGCTATGTATTTAGATTTAGATAGTTCAAAAAAAATGCTCCCCTTTGCAGCATGTCATAGAATTATTCCCATTAGAAAAAAAACAGATTGAAAAAATACATGAGAAATGGGTCAAATATGAAGGAAAAGATTCTGTTTTGAGCTGGTCTCAGGATGGATCGTTTGATCGTCCAAAATTATTATCTCTCCTGAGCTACTTACAAGAAAATAAAAATAAAACTAGGCAGAAGAAAAGCTTAGAGAAGCATCTTACAATTTGGAATTTATTTTCTTTAGCAGCAGATCTGTTTCATGCTGATGTAGATAGGATACAAAAAGAGGCAGAAAGAAATAATCCCCCGTCATATGAATCTAGCAGGGACACGTTGTGCCCCCTAAGGGCGACTGATAAAATGAAGGAATCAAAGGCAAAGCGCCCTGTGCCATGCGCTGGGTATTCGGCTCTTGATGACCCCCCCAGTGATTCAGAAGGTGAAAAGGGAGGGGATAATGAGGACAGTGATGTGGGGACTAGGGAACAGAAAAGGAAAAAAAACGGGTGAGACAGAAAGAAAAAGGAAAATCTAGTGCAGAATCAGGCACGTACCCTGATTTGAAAACCCTAATTACATCAGAACAATATGACCTGGCAACACAATTTGAAATTGAGGGACGGCTTCGGCTATGTACCGAGTCACCCCCTGAACCTTCCCTTAGAGTGGATCCTCAGACACCCACGTTTAAAATCAGGGAAACACCGCCCAAATTGACACCCAGACCGTCAAAGGCAATTTTTAAGGAAACCTATGTAGCTGCAGAACTTGTGAGATTGGATAAAACTAAATATGGGGCAGAATGGTGGGGAGTTACTAAGAACCTGTTGGAAGTTAAAGACCTCCTTTTCCCCTGTGATAAGGAAGGACCTACCTCACATGAGGATGTACAGAATTTGACAAAAGTAATAAATAAATATTGCCTCAAGGCGGGAAGCCTGGGCTTTATTAAAGAAGGGCTGGAGTACTGGGACGATTGGTTTTACAAAATGAAACAGGCTGAAGAAGAGGTGGAAGAGGAAGGTAAACAGGATATTTGTAGTGCTTTAGATAGTAGTGCTTTACACATGCCAGTTATGACGCGCTTGGACGCAGCTGGCAATCGAATACAACATTACAAGCCATACACCCCCGTAGATGTTACAACTTTAGTTGCAAAAATTCCCAGTATAGTGAAAGGAGCCCGCATGTGGTTAGAAGGGATAGAACAGGTCACAGCAGGCACTCTATTGACTATAGGTGATTTTAAAGCTTTGTGTGCAGCCTCGGGCATTAATATTTCTCAATTGGCAGTACAATGTGGATATCCGCGCCTGCCGTTATATACGGGCGACGGGGATATCTACGCGGGACAAATTAAGGCGCAGCTTTCTGCAGCGATGCATATTATGTACCCAACCCCAATTGATTTTTCAGCCATTACCGGTAGTAAGTGGGATCCAAAGACTGATTTTGCAGCCCACTTAACGCAGTGTTTGACCTTGTATAAAGCACAGACAGGGCAGGATGCGGATGTAGCTCATAATGTTGCCGTGTTTTTTGCATCTTTTTATGTCTACCTTGCCTGGTAATATGCGTAAAAATTTGGATGCTGTTATTGCTCTGTCTTCAAAACCATGGCCAGAAATAAGACAGACTTTGATGCATTTTAGTAATGTGCATCGTAAACTGATAGAGACCCCACAGAAAGAACAGGCAAAATTAACTTCTAAGTTAATGACTATGCAGTTAAAAGATTTGGAAAGCAAGGAACAGGATAGAAATAAAAAACAGGAAACAATGGTAATGCCCTCTGCCTCACCACAGGTCATTTACTATGTACAACTGGGATATAGCCGGCCGTACCAACCAAGGGGACGAGGCATGGTTAGAGGCAGGGGTAGAGGTCGAGGGATGCAAGGATCAGGACCATCACCTAATAGAAGGGCACATGTACAATGTTGGGGATGTCAGCAATTTGGTCACTATGCTTCAGAATGTTATCAGAATGCAGGAATGCCCCAAGTACAAATGCAGACGCAGCAAGGATTAATGCCACAAGTAGTAGGGATACCTGCGAGTGCCCCGCAGACTGCAATACAGCAGCCAGCGACGCAATCACAGGGACCAGGAGCGGCAGTACAGAGACAGGGTACTGTAAATGCTTTTCCAACTTGGCAGAATATTCCAGACCAATGCTATTGACTGGAAGCAAACCCGTGTCAGGAAGAGGGAATGATTTTCAGATTAGACACAAGGGAACCCTTTATTACATTGACAATTGGCAAATATGGAACTCCTGTGAGATTTTTGATAGATACAGGGGCGAGTACCTCTGTGTTGTGTGCAAAACCACTGGGAGTTAAGCTTTCAAATCAATATAGAACAACAGTGGGATTTACGGGGATAGAACAAAGAAAAAGGCTAACGGAACCGACTCTGGTGCGCTTGGAATGCCAACCGCACGGTTCAAGGGAGGCTGTGGTACCCTTCTTAGTGGCACCTGATTGCCCAGTAAATTTGTGTGGTAGAGACTTATTGTCTCAATTAGGATTGTGTTTAGATTTTGGAAATAAAGAAATACCAAGTTTGCTCACCATGGTTCAACAGTTGAATAATGAAAATAAAGTAAGGGTTATGGAAGAATTACCACAACATATTTGGAGTACAAGTGATTCACCATATGGACTAGCCATAAATGCAAAACCCCATAAGATAGAATTAATAGAAGGGGCAAAGGGGCCGAAGCAAGACCCTTACCCCATACGACCTAAATTAGTATCCAAAACCTTGGAACACATTGATAAATTATTGAAATGTGGTATTATTGAACCTTCAGTATCCCCGTACAATACCCCATTGTTTCCGGTCCCGAAAGGGGAAAACAATGTAAGGATAGTACATGATTTAAGAGAGCTAAATGAGATTACAAAAAATCAATTTCCGATTTGTGCAAATCCTGCTACTCTTTTGCATACCCAGAATATATATGCATATAACACTGTTATTGACTTGTCTAATGCATTCTTTTCAATACCTCTTCATCCAGAGTCTAGGGATTTGACGTCATTTATAGTACAGAATGAGGCATACAGGTGGACTAGGATGCCTCAAGGCTTTACTGATAGTCCATCGGTATTCTCAAAACAACTGATGATGGATTTAAAGGATTTCAGGAGTCAATTGCCTGACACGGTGTCATTGTTTGTCTATGTAGATGATATTCTACTGTCTGCTGAGACTGAAGCAGAATGCCTAGATTGGACTACAAAATTATTTGTGTTATTAGGAGAGTTAGGATATAAATGTAACAGGGAAAAATGTGTTATAGCTCAGTCTACTGTCACCTTTTTAGGACAAAATGTTTCAGCAGAACATAAGGTCATTATACCGGAAATTATATCTATTTTAAATGAAACCCCGGTACCGCAAACAGTTACCCAGTTACGTGCTGTTTTGGGAATGTTAAATTACTGCAGACAATGGATACCAAATTATACACAAAAAGTAATGAGACTTTATAAACATTTGAAACTGCCCGCAGCCACACCAAAGAATACATTAATTGTATTGGAAGAGCAGGATAAGATAATATTGGCTAAGATTGTGAGGGATTTATTATCTCCAGGACCGTTAGCAGTAATAGATATCCAATCACCTGTGCATCTGTGGGTAAAAGATATGGGAAATAGTTGGGCAGCTATGATTAATCAAAATAATGAAGTAAATGCACCAGTAGCTTTTTTGTCAGGCTCTTTTAATCATGTGGAAAAGGGAATGAAAGAAATACCAAAGTTACTGACAGCTATAGTGGCTGCAGTAGGTAAATGGAGAGCACAAATGCCTTTTGTTCCTATTGTAATACATACCAACCACACGATTAAAACACTGTTGAGCCCTAGCCAGACTGCATTGACAGCCACTAGATTTGGAAAATATCAAGCAGTACTTTTAGGACAAGATATAAGAATAATACCATTAACTAAAGAACAGAGAAATAAGATAGATCTGCTTTTTCCTGTCAATCTAGAGGGTGAGATCGATACTATAGAAATCCCTACATTTCACTGTCTTACTTTTGAACCCTTATCTGATGGATTAATATGGTTTACAGATGGAGCTTGTGAAAGGACTGTTGCAGGCTTTGCCTGCGTGCAGGTAGATGAGAATCTAAGAAAGATAATGCAAGTACAATATAAAACCCCTCCTGATCATACTGCACAGCATGCTGAACTTTTAGCCGTTATTACGGCCTTACAACACACTGATATGACTCAAAATGTCACTATATATACTGATAGTGGTTACGTTGCAAGTTCACTACAGTATCATATATTAAAATGGCAGCGTAGGGGGATGATAACCAGTGCAGGTAAAAATTTACAACATTACACATATTGGAAATTGCTGTTTGAAATTTTGGCAAGAAGGGAACGTGAAGGTAGAAAAACTGCAGTTGTGTGGACCCCGGCCCACACTGAAAAGTCAACCTTTGAGGCACTAGGTAATGCAATGGCTGATGCAGCAGCAACGGAGGTGGTTAAGCAAAGTGAAAAGATTTTGTATAATACTAGACAGACACAGGAAGGGCCACTTACGAATGTAGATAAGATTGAAATGTGGCAGCCAGAGGGACAGGAAAGTGAAAAATGGTTGAAGAGAGGATGTATGAAATTGGGAAGTGAATGGTTTAATGCAGAAGAAGGATTACCTTGCATGCCAATGAGCCAGGCGATTAAGGTATTGGCTGAGTGGCATGCAACCATGCATTGGAATAAGGAAACAATGAAGCAACAGTTTGAGCAAAGATTTTGGACTTTAAAAATTGATAACTTGATTCAACAGGTTGTGCAGAATTGCATGGTATGTAATATTAACATACCTAAACGAGGTCCTAAAATATCGCCTGGGACACTTCCAATACCAGAAGGCCCAGCAAAAGAATGGTATATTGATTTCACTGATATGATTATTCCAGTGCAGGGAAAAAGGTATTTGTTAGTTTGGGTGGATGCTTTTTCAAGATGGGTAGAAGCATTTCCATGTAAAAGGGAGACAGCACATGAAGTGGTACAATGCCTGGTAACTCATATTATGCCAAGGCATGGATGTCCATCTAGAATAATTTCTGATAACGGGACACATTTTAATAACAGTGTTTTGAAAGAAATGGAAACGATTATGGGTTTAACACACAGAAAAGTATCAGTGTATCGCCCCACCTCCAATGGTTTGGTGGAGCGCTACAATGGTATTTTAAAAACTAAATTGAGAGTATTACTGAAGGCTTTAAACAAGGAAACAGCAGGTAAACCATATACCTGGCTTGATTTGTTACCATTAGCTTTGATGGTTATAAGGGCCCAACCTAATGGGCGTACTAAATTGACCCCATTCCAAATTCAGACAGGACGTCATTTTTTCCCGATGCAGACAGCAAGTACTGATAGCACAGCTCAGTACTGGCAAAAGCTACAACCTATGTTGAACCTGACAAGTGATATGATCCGAACAAATGTAGTATCACAGGCAGGAACTACTAATGATGTTTGTGCTTTTAAAGTAGGTGACCTAGTGCTACGAAAGAACTTTACACATAAAACATGGAAGGATCCTGTGTATGTAGGACCTTTTGCTATCACGGCCCTTACTCAGACCGCTGCCTGTCTGGAAGGTCATACTTCTTGGATACATTTAGCAGATATTCGACGAATTAATAACATTGAAATGGACAAAGAATAAACAAACATCATGTCCCTAAACATGATGGTATTGGACTGTTGTTGTTTGTTAATGGACAATGAACACATATGATAATAGACTTGTTACAGTGGCCAAGATGTTGAATTTGACTGATTGTATCATATGTGCCCACTGACTGACATCATCCTTGTCCTTGCCAGCTATGATATATGGGACTACAATGATAAAATTGAGTGGGCACCATGACTGTGATCCCAATAATACCTGTGTAAGAGATGATGAAAACCTTCATTGGACAAATGAGACTATTTATAAGCAAGCCTTGCTTATGGACAAGTATCCACAGACATCATGTTGGTGTCTGATGAATAGTATGACAACTGAACACATTCCCCCGATAAAGTGCACTTACATGCAGAATGTTGTAACAACTGATTCAATGAATGTTATGCTTTTAATTTGTGTAATTTTTAATGCCACATTAATTAATGCAATTGGGCATTATCCTTATAATTGTTCTTATATGAAACATAAGAATGACAGTGTACTTCCCTTTGATGAAACTCACTGTCTGTATTCAAAAGAAATATAAATTTTGTACCCTAGTACAATTGAATCTGTTTAATGCAACATGTATTAGCATGTTTGCAAAGATGTGCCAGGATGCTTTTAAAATGATAATGGTAACTGAAATCCAGAATGAATAGAACTTTAATATGTCAACAGATTGAAAGATGTATGATAAAGATGATGAAAAGACAGAGCTTGCAGGCACAGCATATCATAAATAACAAGGGGGAGGAGATTTAGAAGGGAGGAAAGGAAACAGACTGGAGCTAAAACAGATGTTTGAGGCCTGAAACAATCAGTCCTCAAAAGGGAGGATTTGTTGAACAAAAGCATAAAAATGTTGAATAAAAGTATAAAAAATTGAAGTGGAATGCTTCAAAAAAACATGCAGAGCTAGCTGTTTCAACACTAAAACCTCCTGGGACATGATGGGGCCCACATTAGCCAAAGGCAGGCTCCAGAAAGTCTGTGGATAATGGGAACCAGATGCAGCATATGTTCTGCTATACATTAAGAATTTATGGTATGTTACAGCCTGCCTGCATACAGCCTGCAAGCACGTGATATCAGGAGAAGATTATAAGGAGAGGGAACAAAGAAATAAGTAAGCATTTTGAATTTCTCTTTGTCTGTGTATAGCATTTTGATTTGCCTTAAGCTTGCTGTATATTGCTTGTGTGTAGATATGCTTTGAGTACAGAAATGCTTCCTGACTACCCCTATTGATGGTAATCAGTTTGTACACTAAACAAATGAGTAAACTTTTTATATTAAATATTCGTTTAGCCTTTTCTTCACGCTTAAGCAGGTTTTTTTTCAGCGCCATTTATAGAATTCACCCGCAAATGTCTTAAAGCACCAGGCAAAGCCCAGCTCTGTGTATTCCTCTGCTAAAGTACTTTGACTGGTAGAGACCAACAACCGGTCTTTTTTTCATGGCTGGCTCTATCGCTTATGACGAAATCTCCCGCTCTGGTTTTCATTCCAAACCAGACTCCCTCCATTGCTGGAAAAAGGTTAAAAGCCCTATTTGTGTAAAAGCCTTTGATTTTGTGCTTCCACTTTATTTCTCTGTTTCATGCAGCTAGAGCAAACTGTGATCAAACCTTTTATATTCTTCCGTCATGTTTGCTTCAGTGTTTGGCAAACAAACGCAAAACTCAAGGGTAAAGGTAAAAACCCCTATATATAATCTAACACACGGGGTGGGCCAAAAATCTTGGCAACCAGAAGATGTAATAAACCTTATTCAACACAAACCATATATATGACCCAATACAGGGCCGTGTTTCGACAGGATACACCCATCTGCTTCAGGGGTCTTACACTTGAGTAGAAACACAAAAAGAGTCGATAAAGAACAATGAAACTTGTATTTGAAAAACCACTGACTCGCAGTGAATTTCAATTGGACGCTTCAAGCCTGCCCAAATAAGCTGGCTTGACGGCGTCCGATTGAAATTCACTGCCAGTCAGTAGTTTTTCAAATACAAGTTTCATTGTTTTGCACTGACCTTTTTTGTGTTTCTACTGCGAGTGTAAGACCCATGAAGCAGATGGGTATGTCCTATCGAAACACGGTCCCGTGTCGGGTCACATACACAAGTGGTGCTGAATAAAGATTTTTTTGGTCCACCCCTACTCTTTGGATTGTGCTTCAGTGTTTAGGACATTAAGCACAAGTTTTATATTTTATATTCCTTGTAATTTAAGAAAAACAAGTGAAGTAATGGCTATAAATCAGCTGAAGAGATAAAATAAAGTTGGGCAGGGAGGGTAGGCAGCAGAGTTATTTAATAAATTCTTTAATGACCGTAGCGCAAACACACATACACAGACTCATTTGGTGCATAATACGGCCCCAGTGATACTTGACAGAAGCTCTCTATCTCAGGCAGGATGCACACTCATGATGGCCACCTTACAAAGATTAAAGTTCACACATTTTAATTTTCTGTGAAAACTTGAAAAATTCAGGAGCATCATCCTACAGCAAGCTCTGTGCTTAGGAGAAAGTTTACTATGAAAGTAAAGCTGTCGGCATCTCATCTACATCCCTCTACAGAGGCTGGAAGGGATGTACCAGCTCCCAAAGCAGCTCTCTTACATATCCAGGAGAGCAGTCGCATACCTCCCCCAATTTTGGTGAAGCTAACCTCTAATTTAAAAGGTAGCTTCCTACTGCTAAGGACACACAATACCATACAGAATTACAAATGTTTGATGGCATATCATAACCCAATCAACTTTTGGTATAATCTAATCCAGCAGCGCTTCTTCAGTGCTGGCATCATCCTTACCTTGATTCAACTCATCTCTTACGCCTCAAACATTAGAAAATACTCACATACAGCCTCTCTCCCACTTACAGGAAAACATTTTTCCCACCCCAAAAACCCACATCACAGCAAGGATAAGAGAGGTTGGTGTCCTTTTATTTTTTCAATTACTTCATTACCCGGATTGTGGAGCCGAAATCCAGCTAGCAGCATGTTGGACAAGGGATACAGGGGTCTCTTCTAGTCGAGTAACCATGTATCCAAAGCACAAGGAAGGGCCCTGAGGCTCCCCCCTCCCCTACCCCAAAATCTGTAAGCCATTTTCGCATTCAGCGGCAACGTATTCTTCAATTTTCACAGTTGCTGTCTTCAGACGACAGAGAAGGACAGTACACAGCCCCTGTGCCATCAGGCATGCACTTGCTGCACCCTCCACCTCCCCCCACCCCACGAGAACCTGTTCATGAGGGTTACCCCCGTGCCGTTTCCAACTCTGGAGGGAGTGTGCTTCAAGCGACTGAAGAAATAGCACAGACTGCAAGCTCATCAACCAAATCTGCAAGCTCATCAGATGACTGACTGACAGACAGACGTGCCGTGGCGGATCAGAGCAATGGTCCATGAAGCCCACCATCCTGTCTTATCCAGGAGAAAAATGGCACCTAAGCAACACGGTTCAGTCTTTAATCCGCTTCAAACTTCTCTGCTGCTGTCAACTCGTGAAGAGGTGTTGGCTTGGGACACTGGCAGGTGGGCTTCTTTCTGGCCACCAGCTGTTGTGGTAAAAAGAAAAATTACACACAATCAGGTCAGAGGGAATCAACAACGCACCAAAGAACCGAAATGGGCCATGAAGTAGGAAAACGGAAGCAGATTTATTGAGAATTTATTGAGGATTGTGCCAATTCTGAGTTACCGCCTGGCTATCACGTGGCTCGTGGCGGTAATTTAATTTTTGACGAGTGTCAGAAAATATTTTTATTTTCTGGTGCGTGGGCGGTAATCGGCATTTTGATGTTAATTGGGCAGTAACGGTCAACAGACATGCGAGACTTTACCGCTAAGTCAGTGACTGGCGGTAAGGTGTCGGACCCAAAATGGATGCGCGCCAATTTTAATTTTTTCCACATGTCCATTTTCCCCCCCCCCCCCCCCAAAAAAGGCCTTTTTTTTTTTTACAGGTGCGCTGAAAAATGATCTTGTGCACGACCAAAACACGCGCCTATGCTACCTCAGCGCACCCATTATCTCTTGTAGGTTTGTTGTATTAGCTTCATTTTACTGCATTGGCGTCTGCCTCTGTGGTGCATTATAAGCCACATTGAGCCTGACACTGTTGGGAAACTGGGGGGTACAAATGAGATAATAAATAAATACATTTTAATGTAGTTCTTACATATGATACATTTTAAGTTTATTTTCTTGTTTTCATTGAGTATTGTGACATTTATACTATTTATTTATTTATACTTATATAATAAATTCACTGTGGTTTGCATATTTACAGATTTCTACTTTGTTTAGGTGTTACGCAGACACCTGACACAGGCAATATGCCAACATACGGTCCGTTGTCAGGTCCTCAAATCTGCTTCCATTTCCCTATTGTGTGGCTCACTTCACTTCTTCAGTGCATTACAGAAGAAAGATTACATCACATTTCACACCTCCACAATTTCCAGAAGTAGTGACCAGAGCAAGAATTCAAACACAAACAGTTAATATGAAAGAATGGGATGAGTCTATAGGAAGGTTTGCAGAACTGTGCTAGAGCCTAGCAGGAATTTTACTGGAGAAAGGGATAGAAGAGAGAGAGTGTCTCAGAGGCTGAAATGCCATAGGATACTCAAAAAAAAACAACAAAAAAACACATGGGAGCCTGACATTCAAAAAAAGCTGAGCTCCTAAATTTATACTCCTAAGGGCTCACACATAGGAGCATAACTATTTTCATAGTAAATGACGCAGATAAAGACCTGTATGGTCCATCCAGTCTGCCCAACAAGATAAACTCATTTACATGGTATATGATACTTTATATGTATACGAGAGTTTGATTTGTCCTTGCCTTTCTCAGGGCACAGACCGTAGAAGTCTACCCAGCACTGTTCTTGTACTAAGTTTATTTATTTATTTATTTGGATTTATTTACCGCTTTTTTGAAGGAATTCACTCAAGGTGGTGTACAGTAAGAATAGATCAAACATGAGCAATAGGCAATTAGAACAGTAAAAATATTCGAACAACAATACAAAGTATGGCATGGTATACTACTTGCAATGACAACACAATGAGGCATATTTTCAAAGCACTTTGGGAGGCTAAGTTCCATAGGTTTCTATGGAACTTTGGGAGGCTAAGTGCTTTGAAAATGAGCCTCAATATGTACTAGAACATTATAATTGGTAGTGAGGGGTAAGGCAAAGTTGTAACATATAGATGAGTAAGAAAGTAGGAAGAATTAGAAAGTAAGGTGATTGATTTGAAGAAAGTTGCACGTGTGGTCAGAGAGATGGTTAAATATTATCTCAGCTAGGGTAGGAGTGGATAAACATGTCCCGCTGCAGTATGTGCAGCCCGAGTCGATCCTTGTGTGTGTGAGTGAGACTAACAAGTTAGTTACTTCTTCCATTAAAGGCTTGGTTGAAGAGCCAAGCTTTCACCTGCTTCCTAAAGAAGAGGTAGTCTTGTGTTAAGCGGAGCCTTTCAGGCAATGCATTCCAGAGTGTGAAGGCTACTCCGGAGAAGGCTCGCTTGCGGGTAATCACATCATGTAATGTCTTTTGGAGAGGGTGTAGTTAGTGAAAGTCCTTGGGAGGACCTTCGTGTCCTTGGCAGTGTGTGGAGGATCATTTTATTCTTCAGATACTCGGGGCCATTTCCTTTCAGGGCCTTGATCAGAGTTTTAAATTTAGCCCTGTATTGTACTGGTAGCCAATGAAGTTTTTTTGCAAAAATGGTGTGATATGTTAACGTCGCTTGCAACCTTCTATGAGTCTTGCTGCTACATTCTGAATCAACTGGAGCTGGTGCAGGCCCTTTGTAGTCAGACCATTGTATAGTGCATTGCGGTAATCCAGTCTTAATGTTACCATGGCATGCACAACTGGGATAAGATTTACCTTCTCGATGTAAGGTGAGAGGCAGCGTAGCTGTCGCAAATAGTAGAAGCAGCTCTTGAAGCTTGCTTGGATTTGGGGAATCAGAGTAAGTGTTGAATCTAACTGTATTGCAAAGTTCCTGACGTGATTTGAGGAGGAGTTCATACTTCCCAAAAGGGATTTTGATGTTGGGTATGTATCCACATGTGTTAGGGACCCAGAGAAGCTCGGTCTTACTTGGGTTCAGGCAAAATTTGTTGTGTTTAGCCCATTCTTGAATTGATGTTAGACAAGTGATCAGTTTATTCAAGGATGTAGGTAAGTCAGGTTCAATGGGTATGAGTACCTGCACATCAGCTGCATACATGTAGAACTGAGTGTCCATTGACCGAATCAGCTCAGCTAGTGGTTTGAGGTAGGTATTGAACAGAATAGGTGACAGCATCGATCCATGTGGTACCCCGCAGGTCAGTGTCTATGGTGGTGATGAGTTGCTGCCAATCATTATGGATTGTTGCCTGTCTGATAGATAGGATCTGAACCAGGCAAGTACTGTTCCATTGATACCTGTTTCTGTCAGTCGTGCTAGCAAGGTATCATGATCCAGTGTCAAAAGCTGCTGAGAAATCTAGCAGTACTAACACCAAGGCAAATCCCTTGTCTCGGTTTCTGTGAAGATATCTAGCAGGGATACGAGGACTGTTTCTGTTCCATAACCAGGTCTGAATCCAGATTGACATGGATCTAGCCAGTCACTTTTTTCTAGCCATTCATTGAACACAGACTGTTTGTTCTAAGAGTTTCCCTAGAAATGGGATGTTGGATACTGGCCTGTAACTTTCAAGTTTGTCCTGGTCAAGGTTGTATTTCTTCAGCAGAGGGTGCACCACTGCCCTAATTAATGCTGTTGGTATTTGCCCATTAGAAAGAGAGGTGTTCACAATTTTTGTGGCGCCTTAAGGCCCATACTTGCCTGCTGCACTATCTTTGATGGGCAGGGATCAAGGGAGCAGGTAGTTGGTCGAAGGTCTCTTAGGATTTTGTCAAGGCTCTCCTCTGTCATTAGGTTAAAAATGTTCCATCTGTCTCTGTTAGGAGGGGGTGAGTTTGTGCACCCCTGGTTGACTGGTTGGGCACTGGGTGGGATTGCCTGTAAACCCTGCTGGAGACTTTTAATTTTGTTGGCAAAGTATGCAGCAAAATCATTGCAGTTCAGTTTAGACTGGGCAGGCTGTTGTTTTTTTTTTTTTTTGTTACATTTGTACCCCGCACTTTCCCACTCTTGGCAGGCTCAATGCGGCTTACATGGGGCAATGGAGGGTTAAGTGATTTGCCCAGAGTCACAAGGAGCTGCCTGTGCCTGAAGTGGGAATCAAACTCAGTTCCTCAGGACCAAAGTCCACCACCCTAACCACTAGGCTGCAGTAGGCTGTTTACTATACTGAACAGCTGTTTGGTTGAATTGGCAGCCTGTGCAATGCATTGAGAGAAATGCTGTTTTTTGGTTGCTGTTAAGGCTTGGCGGTACTTTGCCATGTGCTTCCTGCAGTTTAGCTTGTCTTCATCCAGGTGCTATTTGCGCCATCTCCTTTCTAGTTTTTGTCCTTCGCGTTTAAGGATTCGAAGTTCTGGAGAAAACCAAGGTGAGTGTTTGAGAGTGGGGCGTAAGACCTTTTTAGTGGTGCTGTTTTCTCTAAGGTCTTGGCTAGGTGTGTATTCCAGATGTCAACTTGTTCTGCCACTGATGTCTTTTCATCTACATGCGGATAGTCCAAGGCCTCTAGGAAATTCTCAGCGGTCAGCTTTTTTTTGTCTCTGATCTCCTTCCAAACTCTGGGAGGTGCCATTTGTTTCAGGTGGTCACTTAGGGAGAATTTAATTAGAAAATGGCCTGACCATGATAGGGGTGTTATTTCAATACTGTTATCCCAGAATTCTGGGATATCCACCCCTTTGTAGAATGCCAGGTCTAGTATGTGACCCTTTTCGTGGGTTGGAGAATTGATCACCTGTGTAATTCCTAGTGCTGTCATCATGTCCAGAAAGGCAGCTGTGGTGGTATCTGGGGTGTTGATGTGTTGATTGAAGTCTCTCATGATCACCAGCCTAAGGTAATTCAGGGTCACTTGAGTAATCATGTCCAGGAGTTCTTGCACAGATAATGTGTTGTTACGAGGTGCTCTGTAAATCATGAGCAGCCAGATTGGCTTCTCCTCTTCAAGTTGGATTAGAAGAGATTCTGATCCATGTAGCTGGAGGATGGATATTCTGCGCAGTTTGATTGTGTCCCGATCAATACTGCTACCCCTCCACCCTGTCTTCCTGGTCTTGGTTGATGTTGGATGTTGAAACCTGTTGGGCATAGTTCAGCCAGTGGTAAACTCCCACTTTCATCTAGCCAGGTTTCACTTATTCTTAGGATGTCAAGATGCTGTTCATTTATGGCATCATGAATCACTGAGGATTTCTTTGCAGCTGATCTGGCATTCACCAGTCCTATAGTTCCCAAGGGTGGTCTTGGAGTGCTGTGGGTAGCTTTGGTGTGACAATGAAGTGATCTTTTAAGTACTGTTATGTAGGTGTTTGACCTCTTGCACTTTTGCCTTCTCTTTAGTTTGTGGAGGTTATGGTTTCCTCTCCCACACACCAACTAGGGTGCTTGCATGACACTTTTTTGTGTCAGAAGCTAATTAGGCAAAATTTCACTGGGTGGTGCTGCAATAAACTCTTTGGAGTACACCCTGTAGATCAGCAGTCTTCCTAGCTGGCAATGCAGGGTTAAGGCTTTAATAGCTGAAAGAACAGACCTTTTAAAGTTGTAAATTCAGACCAGGCCTGTGAGATCAAAGTATTCCATCAAATAGAGAAACAAATGGCTGCACTTAGCACTTCTATGTGAAATTATTGGAGAGTTCTGAAGCTTACATCGAAGCCCCTTAAAATTTACACTCCAGCCCATCCCTATCTATTCAGTCACAATCAGGGCATAGACCGTAGAAGTCTGCCCAGCTCCCATTCTGTTTCACAATTACCGGCGTTGCCATCCAATCTCTGCTATGATTCCGCGGAACCATTCCTTCTAAACAGGATTCCTTTGTGTTTATTCCACGCACATTTGAATTCCATTACCGTTTTCTGCCACACTAATAAGCTTTTAACTGAAAATTCATCTTAATTTAGGCGCTTAAAAGTTGTTGCCCTTATTTTACAAGCTTTATTCTGGATTAATACATGCATAAACATCTTAAGTCCCTATTTGGCAAAGCCTGTAATATGAAAGTATTAGACTCGACATGCAGATGTAAAGGGGGTGGGGCAAGGCCATGGTAAATTCTTAGACATTTAGTCCCATTTCAGCCATACTGGTCCATCTAGCCCACTATCTTGCTTCCAATAGTTGCCAATCCAGGTCACAAGTACCTGGCAGAAACCAAGTTAGTAGCAACATTCCATACTACCAATCCTAGGGCAAGCAGTGGCTTCCCCCATGTCTATCAACGACGACTGTGGACCTTTCCTCCAGGAACTTGTCCAAAACTTTTTTTAAACCCAGATACGCTAACCACTGTTACCACATCCTCCAGCAGCAAAGTTCCATAAGTACATAAGTATTGCCATACTGGGAAAGACCAAAGGTCCATCAAGCCCAGCATCCTGTTTCCAACAGTGGCCAATCCAGGTCACAAATACCTGGCAAGATCCCAAAAATGTACAAAACATTTTATACTGCTTATCCCAGAAACAGTGGATTTTCCCTAAGTCAATTTAATAACGGTCTATGGACTTTTCCTTTAGGAAGCCAGCCAAACCTTTTTTAAACTCCGCTAAGCTAACTGCCTTTACCACATTCTCTGGCAACGAATTCCAGAGTTTAATTACACGTTGAGTGAAGAAAATGTTTCTCCGATTTGTTTTAAATTTACTACATTGTAGCTTCATCACATGTCCCCTAGTCCTAGTATTTTTGGAAAGCTTGAACAGACGCTTCACATCTACCCATTCAACTCCACTCATTATTTTATAGACCTCTATCTCCCCTCAGCCGCCTTTTCTCCAAGCTGAAGAGCCCTAGCCGCTTTAGCCTTTCCTCATAGGGAAGTCGTCCCATCCCCTTTATCATTTTCGTCGCCCTTCTCTGCACCTTTTCTAATTCCACTATATCTTTTTTGAGAAGCGGCGACCAGAATTGAACACAATATTCGAGGTGCGGTCGCACCATGGAGCGATACAAAGGCATTATAACATCCTCATTTTTGTTTTCCATTCCTTTCCTAATAATACCTAACATTCTATTTGCTTTCTTAGCCGCAGCAGCACACTGAGCAGAAGGTTTCAACATATCATCAACGACGACACCTAGATCCCTTTCTTGGTCCGTGACTACTAACATGGAACCTTGCATGACATAGCTATAATTCGGGTTCCTCTTTCCCACATGCATCACTTTGCACTTGCTCACATTAAACGTCATTTGCCATTTAGACGCCCAGTCTCCCAGTCTCGTAAGGTCCACTTGTAATTTTTCACAAATTTATTTTATTTATTGTGAACATTTATATCCCACATAATCCCACCAAGGCAGGCTCTATGTGGCTTACCTAACATTCTATTTGCTTTTTTAGACGCAGCAGAAAATGGAGCAGAAGGTTTCAACGTATCAACGAGGACACCTAGATCCCTTTCTTGGTCCGTAACTCCTAACGTGGAACTTTGCATGACGTAGCTATAATTCGGGTTCCTCTTTCCCACATGCATCACTTTGCACTTGCTCACATTAAACGTCATCTGCCATTTAGATGCCCAGTCTCGTAAGGTCCTCTTGTAATTTTTCACAATCCTCCCGCAATTTAACGACTTTGAATAACTTTGTGTTGTCAACAAATTTGATTACCTCACTAGTTTCTCCCATCTCTAGGTCATTTATAAATATGTTAAAAAGCAGCGGTCCCAGCACAGAGCCCTGGGGAACCCCTCTAACTACCCTTCTCCATTGAGAATACTGACCATTTAACCCTACTCTCCGTTTTCTATCTTTTAACCAGTTTTTAATCCACAATAGAACACTACCCCCTATCCCATGTCTTTCCAATTTCCTCTGGAGTCTTTCATGAGGTACTTTGTCAAACGCCTTCTAAAATCCAGATACATAATATCAACCGGCTCACCACATGTTTGTTCACCCCTTCAAAGAAATGTAGTAGATTGGTGAGGCAAGATTTTCCTTCACTAAATCCATGTTGACTTTGTGTCATTAATCCATGCTTTTGAATATGCTCTGTAATTTTGTTCTTAATAATAGTCTCTACCATTTTGCCCAGCACCGATGTCAGACTCACCAGTCTATAATTTCCCAGATCTCCTCTGGAACCTATTTTAAAAATCGGCGTTACATTGGCAACCCTCCAATCTACCGGTACCAAGCTCGATTTTAAGGATAAATTACATATTTCTAATAGTTCTGCAAGCTCATTTTTCAGTTCTATCAGTACTCTGGGATGAATACCATCCAGTCCAGGAGATTTGCTACTCTTCAGTTTGTAGACTGCCCTATTACATCCTCCAGGTTTACAAAGAATTCATTAAGTTTCTCTGACTTGTCAGCTTCGAATACCATTTCCGGCACCGGTATCCCACCCAAATCTTCCTCGGTGAAGACCGAAGCAAAGAATTAATTTAATCTTTCCGCTACGGCTTTGTCTTCCCTGATCGCCCTTTTTACTCCTCGGTCTTCTAGCGGTCCAACCGATTCTTTTGCCGGCTTCCTGCTTTTAATATACCTAAAAAAAAAAAAAAAAAAAAATTTACTATGTGTTTTTGCCTCCAACACAATCTTTTTTTCGAAGTTCCTCTTAGCCTTCCTTATCAGCGCTTTGCATTTGACTTTACATTCCTTATGCTGTTTCTTATTATTTTCAGTCGGTTCCGTCTTCCATTTTCTGAAGAATTTTCTTTTAGCTCTAATAGCTTCCTTCACCTCACTTTTTAACCACGCCAGCTGTCTGGTCTTCCATCCTCCTTTTTTAATGCACAGAATATAGTTGGTCTGGGCTTCCAGGATGGTGTTTTTGAACAGCATCCACGCCTGATGTAAATTTTTGACCCTCGCAGTTGTCCCATCCAAGTTTTTTTTTTCTCCATTCTCATTTTATCATAGTCTCCTTTTTTAAAGTTAAACGTTAACATATTTGATTACCTATGTATACTTACTTCAAAGCTAATATCAAATCCGATCATATTATGAGCACTGTTATCAAGTGGCCCCAGCACCATTACCTCCCGCACCGGATCATGCACTCCACTAAGGACTAGGTCTAGAATTTTTGCTTCTCTCATCGGCTCCTGTACCAGCTGCTCCATAAAGCAGTCCTTGATTTCAACAAGGAATTTTACCTCCCTAGCGTGCCCGGATGTTGCATTTACCCAGTCAATATCGGGGTAATTGAAATCACCCATTAATATTGCGTTGCCCAGTTTGTTTGCGTCCCTAGTTTCCTTTAACATTTCTGCATCCATCTGTTCATCCTAGCCAGGCGGACAGTAGTACACTCCTATCACTATCCTTTTCCCCTTTACACATGGAATTTCCAAGAAGTGTTTTGTTTCCTGTAGATTTTTCAATCTATTTGATTCAAGGCTCTCGTTAATATACAATGCTACCCCTCCACCAATTCGATCCATCCTATCAGCACGATATAATTTGTACCCCGGTATGACAGTGTCCCACTGGTTATCCTCCTTTCACCAGGTCTCAGAGATGCCTATTATATCTAAATTTTTCATTTAGTGCAATATATTCTAACTCTCCCATCTTACTTCTTAGGTTCCTGGTATTTGCATATAGACATTTCAAACTATGTTTGTTGTTCCTATTTACATCATGCTTAGTACTTGACAGTATTAATTTGCAATCTTTTGTCTGATTTTTATTTTTATTTAGGGACAAGCTGACCTACTACGGTCTCTTTTGCAACCTCACTATCAGGATACCCCAATCTTCCCTGTTTTGGTGATATCTTTGAAAGATACCTTATCCCGAACCATGCGCTTCTGAGCAACTGTCGGCCTCCCCCCCCCCCCCCCCCCCCCCGTTTCTAGTTTAAAAGCTGCTCTATCTCCTTTTTAAATGCTGATGCCAGAAGCCTGGTCCCACCCTGGTTAAGGTGTAGCCAATCCTTTCGGAATAGGCTCCCCCTTCCCCAGAATGTTGCCCAGTTCTTAACAACTCTGAAACCCTCCTCCCTGCACCATCGTCTCATCCACGCATTGAGACTCCGGAGCTCTACCTGTCTCTTGGGCCCTGCGCTTGGAACGGGTAGCATTACAGAAAATGCTACCCTAGAGGATCTAGATTTGAGCTTTCTCCCTAAGAGCCTAAATTTGGCTTCCAGAACCTCTCTCCCACATTTTCCTATGTCACTGGTACCACATCTACCAAGACAGACGGATCCTCCCCAGCACTATCTAAAATCCTATCTAGGTGATGCGTGAGCTCTGCCACCTTCGCACCAGGCAGGCGTCACCAGGCGATCCTCATGTCCACCAGCCACCCAGCTATCTATATACCTAATGATCAAATCACCAACTACAACAGCTGTCCTAACCCTTCCCTCCCGGGCAGCACTTGGAGACATATCCTCGGTGCGAGAGGATAGTACATCCGCTGGTGGGCAGGTCCTGGCTACAGGAGTACTTCCTACTTCACCAGGGTGATGCTCTCCTTCTAGGAGACCTCCCTCCCCCAAGGTAGCTCAGGGGCTACCAGACTGGAAGTGGGACCTCTCTACAACATCCCTGTAGGTCTCCTCTATGTACCTCTCTGTCTCCCTCAGCTCCACCAAGTCTGCAACTCTAGCCTCAAGAGAACGGACACGTTCTCCGAGAGCTAGGAGCTCTTTGCATCGGGCACAGACATATGACATCTCATCAACTGGGAGATAATCATACATGTGGCACTCAATGCAAAGACTGGATAGCACCCCTCTCGCTGTTGGACTGCTGACTCCATCTTAGTGTTTTTGAGTTTTTCAATAATTTAAAACTTGCTACAGTATTAAGGATATTAGCCTAATATAAATGTGTCTTTTAGTTTATATAGTATATTGTATGATTTATTTAGTGTTTCCTTCTTAGATAGTAATGAAATGTATTTAAAACTCTGTAAGAGCACTCCTTGCTTGTTACCCTAATTACAAAAACTGACTATAAATGAAGAGTTGTCCTAGAAGTGGGAAGACACATGGCAGAAAATTTTAGCATATTTTCTACAATTACACCTAGATCTTTTGCTCATGTGCTGACCCTAGCATCAGGTAACTATGATTCGGATTATTCTTCCAAATGTGCATCACTTTGTATTTGTCCACATTAAATTTCATCTGCCATTTGGAAGCCCAGTTTTCCAAGTGTCCTTAGTTCTTCCTGCAATTTTTCACAATCCGCATGCTTTTTGGCAGCTTTGAATAGTTTTGTGTCATCTGCAAATTTAATCACCTCACTCAGTGTTCCATTTTCCAGATCTTTTACAATTATGTTAAATACGACCAGTCGCAGTACAGATCCCTGTGGCACTCCACTATTCATTGAGAAAAATGGCCATTTAACCCTACCCCTCTGTTTTCTGTCCAATAACCAATTCCTAATCCATTACCACATGTTTATTTACACCTTCAAAGAAATGAAGCACATTAGTGAGGCAAGACTTCCCCTGGCTGAATCCATGCTGACTGTCCCATTAAACCATATTTGTCTATATGTTCAATGCTGTGGAAACCATTATAAAGAATAAAATTACAGAATTCAGGCTTACTGGTCTGTAATTTCCTGGATCACCCCAGAATTCTTTTTAAAAATTGGCATTACATTGGCCACCTTCCAGTCTTCTGGTACTACTTATGATTTTAAATGACAGGTTACAGATCACTAATATATCGGCAATTTCATGCTTGAGTTCTTTCAGTAGCCTGGGGTGTATGCCATCCAGTACAGGTGATTTATCATCTAACTTGTCATTTGGCTCAGTATATCTTCCAGGTTCACAGAGATTTCTTTCAGCTCCTCCACATCGTCACCCTTGAAAACCATATAGGTATAGGTAGATCTCTTACATCTTCTTCTGTAAAGACCGAAGCAAAGACTTTGTTCAATCTCTCTGCTGTGGCCTTGTCTTCCCCGAGTGCCCTTTTGCTCCTTCATAATCCAATGGTCCCACGGATTCCTTCACAGGCTTTCTGATGTACCTGAAAAAAAGGTGTTACTGTGAGTTTCTCTCTCCATAGCAAGTTTTCTTCATATTCTCTTTTAGACTTATCAATGCTTTGCATCGAGCTTGACACTTCTTAAGTTGCTTCTTATTTTCTTCATCTGGATCCTTTTTCCATTCTTTGAAGGATGCTCTTTTGCCTCTAATAGCCTGTTTCACTTCAGCTTTTAACCATGCTGGCTATTTGCTTTTCTTTCCACCTTTGTTAATACGTGGAGTTCATGTGGTCTGGGCTTCCACGATGGTATTTTTAAACATCCATGCACCTGATTTAAAGTCCTAACCTTTATGACCAACCCTTTCAGCTTCTTTTTAACCATTTTCCTCATTTTGGCACAGTCACCCTTTCGAAAATGAAATGCTGCTACAGTAGATTTCTTTATTAAATTCACTCCAGATATCAGCTCAAATCTGATCATGTTATGGTCACTGTTTCCCAGCGGATCCAACACCTCCTGTAAAATACCCTCCATTCCACTAAGGACTAGATCTCAAATAGCAACCCCTCTTGTTGGCTCTTGGACCAGTTGCTCCAAGAAGCAGTCATTTATTACATCTAAGAATTCTATCGGCCCAGCACTCCCTGTTCCACCCGTTTCCAAGCACACTTAGGATTTAGAGATCAATTGCTATTGAGCAGTATTCCACGGGGAGGAATTGCCCCCTTAATCCCCTCAGCAGTTTTTGACCCCCCCCCCCCCTCCCGTAAATGCCAAACCAGCAAGGTTAACAGGTCACTGTGACAGCATTGGGAACATAACTGGGTATGTTTCTAAGATCGCAAAGATAACTAGTTCTGTGTCGGCACATATTTATCTGTGCAATCTTAGTTATGTGCCAGCTTATTAAACCTCTAATCTACACATGCTTTTTTTCTTTTTAAATGGATGTTTATGCTGCACACACCCACCGCATAAACATCCATTTCCTTGTATTTTTGAAAAGGCTCTACGTCAGCAGATTCATTTCTAAAATACAAGTGAAAATTAAGATGCACTGATGGCTCTGCATGTGGCAGACCTAAATTTTATACTCAAGAGTTCACCGTGGCTGAAAGGACTTCATTGAAGTAGTCAGCGTTGTCAAGGGCAATAACAATGACTCGACACAGCTGCAGTTTAGCAAGGTCTGCCTGCATCAGGAGTATTACACTGTCCAACACACATCACAATGTCACTGTAATTATTACTATGAAGAGACAGTACATATAATTATTTTAATTTGTGTATGTGTCTTGGCATGAATGACAGTGCAGTTGACTTCTGTTCTTTAACTCTGGCGTTCTTTTCTTTGACAATTTTTGTGTTTTGTAAACCACTGTGACTTTTTAATAGTAACGGTGGTATATCAAGTAGAACAATAAACTTAAAACACAATTTACCTCATTTATGGGTCTAGTTTATTAATTTAGTGGTGAAAATCAGTGTTACGCTCTTAACATTTTTCCCCACCCTAAATTCAACCCTACTGCCATCCACTTTTTATGCTCCTAAATTTAGAAATTTAAGGCTTCTTTTACAAAGCCACGCTACCAATTCCCGTGCAGCAACCGAGAGAAAGCTCATAGGGACTGGACTTCCTCTCGTTGGCTGAGCAGGAATCGCTAGTACAACTTTGTAAAAGAAAGCAGTTAGTGCAATTTTAAACAAACGTTTAGGCCCAAAGCCCTAGTAAATTTTCAAAGAGGCCAATTTATAAGCTTAGCTATCAAAGTTTTGTTTTTTGTTATTTTAAATTTACATTTCCAAAATTTGCATCAAAGAAAATCAGCTCTCAAAGTTAGGAGCATAAATCCTTTTGAATATTGGACCCTCTTTTCACTTTGTGTGAGGAAACACAAGGTTCTTTCCTTTCTGTAGGATTCTTATCAAGGACTTTTGTGCTTTGGCTATAATTTGAGAGTCTCTCTCATGTCATTGCTCATTTAAACAAATGACCAAAGTTCACGGGCTCCTAGCAGAGCTCCGAGAGGAGGAAAAGCTTTCAAGGTTTTGCGGCCTGTTGCCAAAGGCTCAAATTTCTATCCAGCTCTCAACAGCGGCCTGTCCCACCCTCCCTGACACCTCCCACGTCATGCTCTTGTTCACAAAGAATATGCTGGCATCATATGCCCAGAGTGCTCCAATTTCTAGAAATATCAGGTCAAAGAGTTTACAAGCTGCACAGAGAAAGTAAAGGTGCAAGATGGAGATGGGGAAAACAGGCAGACAGAGTGCGGATGGGCAGTAAGGGAAGGTGAAATAGAGAAGGATGCCATAAAATTCAGCAGAAACAAGGCAGGAGGAAGTGACAAGAACAAGGGGATGAATAAGAAGCTAAAAAAAAGGTCAGAAAAAAAGAAAAACAAGCAAAAAGGGGTAAAAGAGAGGAGATGAAACCAAACTTACCCATCCGATACTTGTATTTAGCTTCTGATCTTTCTTTTGCATCAAAATACCAGACAGTAATGGCATACCTGCAGGAGAAAGGAACTGTACTGTGATGCTCAAGCTGTGGCAGCTTGTGCTGCAGTGCCCCCCCCCCCCAACCCAGTTTCTATCCTCTTTCCACCACCTCCCCTTTATAATTTATTCTAGGTTTCCATGCCTTCGACGCCACACAGGATGACCACAGATGCAGGGAAACAATTAACCCTAGTAATGGGCAAAAAAAAAAAAAAAAGAGTTCTAATGCCCCAGAGGGTTTACCACCTATGAATGGCAGAAACAGGAGTGGGACTGGCAGGAGTTAATATCAACACATCTGAAGAGGCATGTCCTCCTTGGGCAGGGCTTTTGTATTAGGGGAGCATGTGGCATAAGGGAGTGCGATAGCAAAATGGGATGGGGAGGCCCATAGTTAACCTCCAAGCTACCTCCCTACCTTGTGGCATAGGCTGGTTTCACTTCATGGGGATTTCGGCGATCAGACCAGAAGATCAACAGGCGATCAAACAAAGGCTCAATGTTAGCAACTAATGAACGGCCTTCTGGAAAAATCTGCAGCAGACCTCCATGGACCTTTAATAAAAAAAAGTTATACAAAGTTGAAATGTAACTTCAATGCAAATTCTGTTTTGCACCTCCCCCCCCCCCCCCCCCCCCACACACACATTACATACTGACTGGTCTCATCTTCCTATGATCACATGAATGAATAACCATATTCTGGCATGGCTCAGGTCATTCTTATTGTAGGAGCCCCAAGATCTGTGCCATTATCATCATGTCTGGCCCCACAACACCAAGATGGGGGCTAAAAGGCTTGAGGCACCACAATTCCTTGAGCAATGGCTGCTAAAGACTATCCTTTCCTTCTCAACTTCCTGTGCAGTTCGTATATCACTTCCTGTCTGTTAGGCTCACTGGCATCACTGGAGTCCCAAGAAAATTTCCAAACCAATCCAATTGTTCCACAGTATACCTAAGGAGGCCAATTGGCTCCATCACTTCTAATCTGTTTTTTATCCCCACTTCGTACAAGGGCTGGCAATTCTATATTTCTTTAGGAAATTAAGATAAGAGCATAAAGTGGAGGAGTGGCCTAGTGGTTAGGGTGGTGGACTTTGGTCCTGGGGAACTGAGGAACTGAGTTTGATTCCCACTTCAGGCACAGGCAGCTCCTTGTGACTCTGGCGCAAGTCACTTAACCCTCCATTGCCCCATGTAAGCCGCATTGAGCCTGCCATGAGTAGGAAAGCGCGGGGTACAAATGTAACAAAAAAAAAAAAAGTTCACTATATGTACTGAAGGTAAAAACCAGTTCAGAATCAATAATGCAGCCCAGATAACTGTATAACTAGCATGTTAACTTTATGCTAGTTACCCAAATACCTCACAGAGCCATCTTTTTCACAGTCAGTTATTGTAATGTTGTATTATAGGGCCACAGCCCCTCTCTCATGCACCCAAGCTGGTAACTATACCACTGCATCCCAAGAGGTTATTCTCCCCCCCCCCCCCAAGGCTGACCACAAAGGCAGTCAATCTGATTGGCTCCCATGATATGCAGGCAGTCTGAAGAAGAGCAGGGAGACACAAAAAAAAAAAAAGATGGGTTGATCTCCTGAGTGTCTTCCATGAGTTTTCAGTGGGATGTTGTCAAAAGAATTCATAAAACCAGGAGATGCCCCACCCTCCGCCATCCAAGTTACTCGCTTTAACGTCGTCCTTTAATCTCCAACTATGCTCCACCTCCCCCACTCATCAAAATGGTCACTGTCTTGATCTCATCTTCTCCTCCAACTGTTCACCTTCTAGTTTCCTTGCCTCTGATCATCCCTCCTCTGATCACCATCTTATAACTTTCACACTTAAATCTCCTCTCTCCCAGTCCCGTCCTATCCTATCTAATTTATCTAGGAATCTTCACGATATTGACCCTTCATCTCTATCCTCCCATGTTTCAAACCTCCTCTCTACTGTGGCACCATCCACGTCTGTCAACGAGGCTGTTTCTTCTTACAACAATACTCTATCCTCTGCCTTAGACACTCTTGCACCTTTGATGACCCGCCCTGTAAGGCGTACAAAACCCCAACCTTGGCTGAATTCTAATATCTGCTACCTACGTTCCTGTACCCGCTCCGCCGAACGCCTCTGGCGGAAATCTCGGGCCCTTGCTGATTTCTTACACTTTAAGTTCATGCTGACCTCCTTCCAATCTGCTCTTTTACGTGCCAAACAGGATTATTATATCCAACTGACCAACTCTCTTGGCTCTAATCCTCGACTTCTCTTCACCACATTGAACTCTCTCCTCAAGGTGCCCCCTCCCCCAACTCCCCCTTCATTATCTCCTCAGACCCTTAGTGAATTCTTTCACAACAAGGTTCAAAAAATAAACCTTGCTTTCTCTACCTCACCAGCTCTCCCTCCACTAGTCCATTCCCCTCTCTCTCCTTCCCCTCATTCCCTTTCCTCCTTTCCTGAAGTTACTATTGAGGAAACTACACTTCTCCTTTCTTCCTCAAAATGTACCACCTGTTCCTCTGATCCCATTCCCACCCACCTTCTTAATGCCATCTCTCCTACTCTTATTCCTTTTATCTGTCACATTCTCAATCTCTCACTTTCCACTGCGACTGTCCCTGCTGCCTTTAAACATGCTGTGGTCACACCTCTCCTTAAGAAGCCTTCACTTGACCCTACTTGTCCCTCTAATTACCGACCCATCTCCCTCCTTCCTTTTCTCTCCAAATTACTTGAGCGTGCTGTTCACCGCCGCTGCCTTGATTTTCTCTCCTCACATGCTATTCTTGACCCATTACAATCTGGTTTTCGCCCTCTCCACTCAACCGAAACTGCGCTTACTAAAGTCTCCAATGACCTATTACTGGCTAAATCCAGAGGTCAATATTCCATCCTCATTGTTCTTGATCTTTCCGCTGCTTTTGACACTGTCGATCACAACATACTTCTCGATACCCTGTCCTCACTTGGATTCCAGGGCTCTGTCCTTTCCTGGTTCTCTTCCTACCTCTCCCTCCGCACCTTTAGTGTTCACTCTGGTGGATCCTCTTCTACTTCTATTCCTCTGCCTGTCGGCGTACCTCAGGGTTCTGTTCTTGGTCCCCTCCTCTTTTCTATCTACACTTCTTCCCTTGGTTCATTAATCTCATCCCATGGCTTTTCCTACCATCTCTATGCTGATGACTCCCAAATCTACCTTTCTACCCCTGATATCTCACCTTGCATCCAAACCAAAGTTTCAGCGTGCTTGTCTGACATTGCTGTCTGGATGTCTCAACGCCACCTGAAATTAAATATGACCAAAACCGAGCTTCTCATTTTCCCCCCCAAACCCACCTCCCCGCTCCCCCCGTTTTCTATTTCTGTTGATGGCTCTCTCATTCTCCCTGTCTCCTCAGCTCGAAACCTTGGGGTCATCTTTGACTCTTCTCTCTCCTTCTCTGCTCATATCCAGCAGACCGCCAAGACCTGTCGTTTCTTTCTTTACAACATCCGTAAAATCCGCCCCTTTCTTTCCGAGCACTCTACCAAAACCCTCATCCACACCCTTGTCACCTCTCGTTTAGACTACTGCAATCTGCTTCTTGCTGGCCTCCCACTTAGTCACCTCTCCTCTCTCCAGTCGGTTCAAAACTCTGCTGCCCGTCTCATCTTCCGCCAGGGTCGCTTTACTCATACTACCCCTCTCCTCAAGACCCTTCACTGGCTCCCTATCCGTTTTCGCATCCTGTTCAAACTTCTTCTACTAACCTATAAATGTATTCACTCTGCTGCTCCCCAGTATCTCTCCACACTCGTCCTTCCCTACACCCCTTCCCGTGCACTCCGCTCCATGGATAATCCTACTTATCTGTTCCCTTCTCCACTACTGCCAACTCCAGACTTCGCGCCTTCTGTCTCGCTGCACCCTACGCCTGGAATAAACTTCCTGAGCCCCTACGTCTTGCCCCATCCTTGGCCACCTTTAAATCTAGACTGAAAACCCACCTCTTTAACATTGCTTTTGACTCGTAACCACTTGTAACCACTCGCCTCCACCTACCCTCCTCTCTTCCTTCCCGTTCACATTAATTGATTTGATTTGCTTACTTTATTTATTTTTTGTCTATTAGATTGTAAGCTCTTTGAGCAGGGACTGTCTTTCTTCTATGTTTGTACAGCGCTGCGTATGCCTTGTAGCGCTATAGAAATGCTAAATAGTAGTAGTAGTAGTAGTAGTAGAACAAACTTGCCCTGGGGGGTTCCCGGCTGCTAGGCCACAGAACCATTTCTTGACTCCCACTGAAGTCAATTTAAACAAACCCAATGCCCGTGCCACCCTTAAGTCAGGCCAGACTATCTATCTTAACAGCAAATCAGCAGGAAGTGGCCATAAGACCTCCAAGCATGGACAAAAGCGGGTCTATTGCTCTGGCAGATATGTCACAGGTTGTCCCTACCCCCCACCCCTCTGATTGGCTTGGAAGACATACCTTGATATCCCAGTTCCGGTTCAAGTAATATATACAGGTAATGCAGCGTCCATCTCCATTGGGGTTATCCACGTGTCGCACATACCCCATGCCGTTTCCAGGGTAACATGCCACCATAGCCTATGGAGAGGGAAAGTTGGGTGAAAATAGGATTAAGGACAGGATGCAAGAGACTTTGCGCTCACTCGCTCACTGCTACAGATGTTATGAGAGAAAAACCAAAAGAATTCAAGTGCAGAATAGGTCTCTCAGTTACAACAGAGCCTCCCAGTAATTACTAACATCCTCATAATACAAGGCATCATCTTGATAAAATTAAACAGGGCCAGCATTAGAGGGGTGCAAACAGGGCAACTGCCCTGGACCCCATAATAAGGGGACTTCCAAGTCTGCTTAAAACTGAAGGAGATGAAGCCTGCTGGTTGTTTTTGACCCCCTCCTCCACCAAAAAAAAAAAAAAAAAAAAAAAATTCTAACCTGGCCCCAACATGTATATAACACCAGTCCTGTGAAAACATTTATATATAAAAAAAAGGTGATTCCCCTGTACCTTCCCTCCTCTCTGACAATCAAATCAGGGAAAGGGGACACAGAAGTTCACACTCAGTCTCACTACAGCTGCTGCTCCTCCTCCTCCTCCTCATTATGTATATCCTGGTTACAAGGAGGAAGGCCCAGTTGAAAGGACAGGGTTCATATGGTCACCATGTCCTATCCCTGTCCTGCAGGCTTGTGTCACTCTTCTGCCTATGCACCTGTGCATAAAAAGACAGAAGAAATGGATGGCGGGGAGTACAGACAGGAATCCAGCAGCAGGAGGGAGATGGAGAGGATGCTGGTAGAGAAGACAAGAGTAAAATCTTGTGAAAGGAAGCAGATGGTGGTATTTTAAGAGGAATGGGAGATAGAGAGGAGGCTGAACAGTGATATAGTAGGGGGTTGGTGAAGAGGGACCCGGACAAAACCAAAGGGAGGGGGGAAAAAAGGAGCAGGAAGTAAAACTATAGGCTTGATATTAAAAAAAAAAATTATACGGTCAGCAGCACCCATGCCAATCACAGTTCTTTTTAATAAAAAATGGTTATGCATTAACCTGAAGGTGAAATTAAGAGCAGATTGGAGTCCTGCCAAAAGGTACATGCAGAACAGTGAAATTCAGCTGCTTGCCGCATGACTTCAATGCATAAATTAGGCCAACAAAACGCAGGCTTATCTTATGCATTACACAGAGACAACTGCTGCATAAACATACATTCAGGAGTGCTACTTAACATGTGGTGAAACTGAATAGCACAACGCACTGCTGAACCAGGCCTTACAGATCCTGCATTTAATGACATGTGTCTAAACTAGCAGTACTCGGGGGGGGGGGGGGGGGGGGGGGGGGCACCAGAGGTCAGATATTCCTAAAGAATATGTAAGAGATTTGGATGCAAACCTCTCATGCATATTAGGGATGATATGAAAACTTGCCCCCTTGGCAGCCCTCAAGGGCTGGGAGTGAAGACCACTGTTCTAAACTGTTCTTGTGTGCTATATCTGAATAAAGAAAGAAGAATAAATATGGGAAAGGACTTTTTTTTTTTTTTTTTAAATCATAGATCTGCTCATATGTGTTAGGTATGAAATTCAGTCACAGAGCCAGAGCTGATACATGGACAGATTTGTCCAGTCATTCTTGTCGATGTAGCCAAGGATGCATCTCAGGTACAGAGTGACCACCTACACAGTAACTGTCCTTATGCATGACAGCTTGTCTGCTTCCTCACCACCTGGGGAAGAGAGCATATGAGATCCCATACTTAATCCAGCCACCACCACCCCCCCTCCCACACACAATTTCTGGGGATGATCCGAACAGCTACCAAAAGCTGAAAGCCTGTTGCCTAGGTCCATACTGGACAGGCACAAGCCACCGCTTACCTGGAAGATTTCTGGGAAGCTGCGAGCACCAACCCAGCTACACTGCCCCCCCCCCCCCCCCCATGGCCTGCAGTATGCTTATGTAACAAACACAGTGAAGCTGACACCAAAGGAGGAATAGTCTAGATGATATGCGTGTGTGTGTTACACACGAATATATATATAAAAAATAAACACAATTTATTAAAAACATCCAAACACTCGACATGAATCGTGTTTCCCTCAGGAGTCTCCAAAATGGATGTCTCTATGCCTCCAATATGACGCAGGAAATAAATACACCTTTAAACCAACAAACGCTATCGCGTTGGTAATCGTCTCTACTACTTGGTCATGTCTCCTTTAATTCTCCCCCCCAAAAAAGGGTCTGTCTTTGTCACAGATGTCTCTGCTCCTGGTTGCAGTGCTGTAACCTACCAATCCTCCTACCACTGTCACAGAATGAGAACAGATAAGCACTGTTAGACCTATCTAGAATGCCTACCCTCATTCCTGGTGCCATACCACGGCCAATTTTTTTGCAATTCTTTATTGACAGCGATCTGCTGTGGTTATCTCTGGTTACTTTTTTTTTTTTGTCTCAACCACATCCTCTAGAAATCCATTTCATGTATCCACCACCCTGCCTCTGAAGGAGTATTTTCATAGCTTGCTCATGAGGTTACTATCATCCTTCCTGCACCCCAGAGATTCATATCCTCTAATAGATTCACGTTTTGTACCCCAATTAATAACCTCTGAGGTATCTTAATGTCTCTCAGTCAAATTTCTTTGTGTATGAAAAACAGGACAGTAGAGCAGTCTTAACAGTTAGGCAGCAGACCGAGAACCAGAGAAGCTTGGTTCAAATTCCACAGACACTGCTTGTGATCTTGGGCAAGTCACTTAATGTTCTACCGCCTCGGGTACAAAATTTAGATTGTGAGCCCTTCAGGAACAGAAAGATACTTTGTGTACCTGAATGTAATTCACCTTGAAGTACAACTGAAAAAGGCGTGAGCTAAATCCAAAATCCCTTCCCCGATTTGTTTAAGCTGGACACAGAATTGCTTATCGTTGATTAAATTTGTTATACCGCCTAGCTTTTACAATTTAAGACGGTTTACAAAACTATAATAAAAAATATTAAGAAAAGAACTCCATAAATGAGGAAAGACCTAAACGCAAACATACAAGAGAGCAAGCTACACAAAACATTCCTGTTATCAGGAAGGACATCTTGAAGCTCTCCCTGTAACACAAATTTGTTGTATCCATAATCCAACAACTGGTGATAAAAAGAAATAAAGCAAAAAGGAAATGAAAATAAGACGATACCATTTTTTATTGGACTAATTTGATACATTTTTTGGCACGCTTTCAAAGGCGGAACCTTTTTATTCAGGTTTGATTAAGCAAACACAGCTGGTGGAATTCAGACCCTTGTCACAGACCTGTGCATACACAGTGCCAGCTTCATTTCAGCGGTTTGCATATCACTTGCTTCCATCTCCAGCAAGGATTTTGTACACCTGCCCTCGTCCCTCCCCAACCATCATTCGCTCGGGTCACACACAAACAGAAAACTGCTTTAAACCTACCCTAACCCAGCCACAGGCAGTACCTCTCCATGCCCTATCACCTAGTAAATCTCAGTTGGATACCAGCACAGTGGAGGCTGCCTGTTCTACCTGCTTCCCAGTGAAAGGTCAGGCTCCGGGTGCAGCTGTACAACAAGGTGTGAAGGTAAAACCAGCTTAATGTTTCTTTCACAAGCTATTTGGGGCTATTTATCCGTCCAGGTCCAAACAGCTAAGGTCAGGCCATTCTAAGGAAAACCTTGTTTCACACACAGAAACAACAAACCTAGGCCATGTGTTCCCACTAAACAGGTCCCAGTTGCGAGGCCAGGGAACCTATGATTAAGGTCTGTTCCCCCCACCAACCCCATAACTGTTATCCAGCTGGCAACAGACAGCATTTTTTTGCATGCTGCTAGGGCTAACAGCAACAATTCAATACTAGATCTATCCAGCCTGGAACAGAATAAAAATGGGCCTAGGGGGGTGAAGTTGGATTCTAAACCCCAAACAGATTTTGAAGCACCAACTGCCCGAACCGACTGTTGCGTCGGGTATCCTGCTGCAGGCAGTAATGAGATGCGAATGTGTGGACAGATGACCACGTCGCAGCCTTGCAGATCTCTTCAATAGTGGCTGACTTCAAGTGGGCCACTGACGCTGCCATGGCTCTAATATTATGAACCGTGACATGACCCTCAAGAGCCAGCCCAGCCTGGGCATAAGTGAAGGAAATGCAGTCTGCTAGCCAATTCGATAAGGTGCGTTTCCCCACAGCCACTTCCCTCCTGTTGGGATCAAAAGAAACAAACATTTGGGCGGACTGTCTGTTGGGCTGTGTCCGCTCCAGATAGAAGGCCAATGCTCTTTTGCAGTCCAATGTGTGCAGCTGACGTTCAGCAGGGCAGGAATGCGGACGGGGAAAGAATGTTGGCAAGACAATTGACTGGTTCAGATGGAACTCCGACACCACCTTCGGCAAGAACTTAGGGTGAGTGCGGAGGACTACTCTATTATGATGAAATTTGGTGTAAGGAGCATGGGCTACCAGGGCCTGAAGCTCACTGACTCTAAGAGCTGAAGTTACTGCCACCAAGAAAATGAGGGACCTTGTGGTTGGCTTGAGATGCGAAGAGATCCACCAAGGGGGTGCCCCACACTTGGAAGATCTGGCGCACTACTCTGGAGTTGAGCGACCACTCGTGAGGTTGCATAATCCTTGCTCAGCCTGTCGGCCAGACTGTTGTTTACTCCTGCCAGGTATGTGGCTTGGAGAAACATGCCGTAACGGCGAGCCCACAGCCACATGCTGACGGCTTCCTGACACAGGGGGTGAGATCCGGTGCCCCCCTGCTTGTTGATGTAATACATGGCAACCTGGTTGTCTGTCTGAATTTGGATAATTTGGTGGGACAGCCGATCTCTGAAAGCCTTCAGAGCGTTCCAGACCGCTCGCAACTCCAGGAGATTGATCTGTAGACCTTGTTCCTGGAGGGACCAGCTTCCCTGGGTGTGAAGCCCATCGACATGAGCTCCCCACCCCAGGAGAGACGCATCCGTAGTCAGCACTTTTTGCGGCTGAGGAATTTGGAAAGGGCGTCCCAGAGTCAAATTGGACCAAATCGTCCACCATTGCAGGGATTCGAGAAAACTCGTGGACAGGTGGATCACGTCCTCTAGATCCCCAGCAGCCTGAAACCACTGGGAAGCTAGGGTCCATTGAGCAGATCGCATGCGAAGACGAGCCATGGGAGTCACGTGAACTGTGGAGGCCATGTGGCCAAGCAATCTCAACATTTGCCGAGCTGTGATCTGCTGGGATGCTCACACCCGGGAGACGAGGGACAACAGATTGTTGGCCCTTGTCTCCGGAAGATAGGCACGAGCCGTCCGAGAATCCAGCAGAGCTCCTATGAATTCGAGTCTCTGTACTGGGAGAAGATGGGACTTTGGATAATTTATCACAAACCCCAGTAGCTCCAGGAGGCGAATAGTCATCTGCATGGACTGTAGAGCTCCTGCCTCGGATGTGTTCTTCACCAGCCAATCGTCGAGATAAGGGAACACGTGCACTCCAAGTCTGCAGAGCGCTGCTGCTACCACAGCCAGGCACTTCGTGAACACCCTGGGCGCAGAGGCGAGCCCAAAGGGTAGCACACAGTACTGGAACTGACGTGTTCCCAGACAGAATCGGAGATACTGTCTGTGAGCTGGCAGTATCGGAATATGCGTGTAAGCATCCTTTAAGTCCAGAGAGCATAGCCAATCTTTTTCCTGAATCATGGGAAGAAGGGTGCCCAGGAAAAGCATCCTGAACTTTTCCTTGACCAGATATTTGTTCAGGGCACTTAGGTCTAGGATGGGACGCATCCCCCCTGTTTTCTTTTCCACAAGGAAGTACCTGGAATAGAATCCCAGCCCTTCTTGCCCCGGTGGCACGGGCTCGACCGCATTGGCGCTGAGAAGGGCGGAGAGTTCCTCTGCAAGTACCTGCTTGTGCTGGAAGCTGAAAGACTGAGCTTCCGGTGGGCAATTTGGAGGCATGGAGGCCAAATTGAGGGCGTATCCTTGCTGGACTATTTGAAGAACCCAACGGTCAGAGGTTATAAGAGGCCAGCTTTGGTGAAAAACTTTCAACCTCCCCCCGACCGGCAGATCGTCCAGCACTGACACTTTGGTCTCGGCTATGCTCTGCTGGAGCCAGTCAAAAGCTCGCTCCCTGCTTTTGCTGGGGAGCTGTGGGGCCTTGCTGAGGCGCACGCTGCTGACGAGAGCGAGCACGCTGGGGCTTTGCCTGGGCCGCAGGCTGTCGAGAGGGAGGATTGTACCTACGCTTACCAGAAGAGTAGGGAACGGCCCTCCTTCTCCCATAAAAACGTCTACCTGATGAGGTAGATGCTGAAGGCTGCCGGCGGGAGAATTTGTCAAAAGCATTATCCCGCTGGTGGAGCTGTTCTACCACCTGTTCGACTTTTTCCCCAAAAATGTTATCCGCTCCGCAAGGGAAGTCCGCAATCCGCTGCTGGATCCTATTCTCCAGGTCGGAGGCACGCAGCCATGAGAGTCTGCGCATCACCACACCTTGAGCAGCGGCCCTGGACGCAACATCAAAGGTATCAAATACCCCTCTGGCCAGGAATTTTCTACATGCCTTCAGCTGCCTGACCACCTCCTGAAACGGCTTGGCTTGCTCAGAACGGAGCTGGTCCACCAAGTCCGCCAGCTTCCGCACATTATTCCGCATATGGATGCTCGTGTAGAGCTGGTATGATTGAATCTTGGCCACGAGCATGGAAGAATGATAGGCCTTCCTCCCAAAGGAGTCTAAGGTTCTGGAGTCTTTGCCCGGGGGCGCCGAAGCATGTTCCCTAGAACTCTTAGCCTTCTTCAGGGCCAGATCCACCACACCAGAGTCGTGAGGCAACTGAGTGCGCATCAGCTCTGGGTCCCCATGGATCCGATACTGGGACTCTATCTTCTTGGGAATGTGGGGATTAGTTAGTGGCTTGGTCCAGTTCGCCAGCAATGTCTTTTTTAGGACATGATGCATGGGTACTGTGGACGCTTCCTTAGGTGGAGAAGGATAGTCCAAGACCTCAAACATTTCAGCCCTCGGCTCATCCTCCACGACCACTAGGAAGGGGATGGCCGTAGACATCTCCCGGACAAAGGCCGAGAAAGACAGACTCTCGGGAGGAGAAAGCTGCCTTTCAGGGGAGGGAGTGGGGTCAGAAGGAAGACCATCAGACTCCTCGTCAGAGAAATATCTGATGTCCTCCTCTTCCTCCCACGAGGCCTCGTCATCAGTATCAGACACAAGTTCACGAAACTGCGTCTGAAGCCGCACCCGTCTCGACTCCGTGGGAACCCGGCCATGGTGGGAGCGTCGAGAGGTGGACTCCCTGGCCGGCAGCAGCGAAGCGCCCTCCCCCGACGTCGTCAGGGAGTCCACTTGGGAGGCAGCCGAAGCCGGTGCCGCCGGGGACCTCACCCCGGGCAAAGGGCCAGCTGTCGCCTCACTCGATGGCACCGGTGGCGCAGGCACCCCCGGTACCAGAGAAGGGCGCAACAGCTCTTCCAGGATGCCAGGAAGAACGGCCCGGAGACTCTCGTGCAGAACGGCTGTGGAGAAAGGCTGAGAAGCTGGTGCAGGCGTCGAAGTCAAAACCTGTTCCGGGCACGGAGGCGGTACCGGGCTGTCCGGGATAGAGCGCATCGACACCTCCTGGATGGTGAGCAGTCCTCCCGGTGCCGATGCCTGCTGGGTGCCGACTCCCTCGGCGACCCAGAGCTCCCGGTACCAAGTCGGGAAGGTGACCGGTGACCATGCTTCTTCGACTTCTTCGAGCGAAGCACGTCACCGGAGCTCCCCGGTACCGATGAGGAGGATGTAGAATCCAGATGTCGCTTGCTCGGGGCCGGGGCCGAAGAAGGTCGATCCCGGGGGGGGGGGCTGTACCGCAGGAGCCCTCAGGGCAGGAGGAGACCTACCCGAAGGCTCACCATCACCAGCAGGGGAATGGACAGCCCTCACCTGCACTCCAGACGAAGCACCACCATCCGACGACATCAACACCAGCGGGGGTCCCGGTACTGCCGACGCACTCTTCCGAAGTCTCGGTACCGTCGATGCAGGAGGAATACACCTCGATGCTGTCGACGCCGATGCACTCCCCGAAGACTTCGGTGCTGCCGATGCCGATGCACTTGACGAATCCCGGGATGCTGAGGCTGTCGAAGCACCAGAGAACAGAACGTTCCACTGGGCTAATCTCGCTACCCGAGTCCTCTTCTGTAGAACAGCACAAAGACTACAGGCCTGCGGGCGGTGCCCAGCCCCCAGACACTGAAGACACGAAGCGTGCCTATCAGTGAGCGAGATTATCCGGGCGCACTGGGTGCACTTCTTGAAGCCGCTGGAAGGCTTTGATGACATGGGCGGAAAAATCGCGCTAGCGAAATCAAAGTTTGCGATGATGACAAGAGGCACCAAGAAAAAGGGGAGAAAAAACCCGTACGGGCGGCCAACAAGGCCACTACCCGAAAGCGAAAGGAAACTTACGCTGGGGAAAAGGAAACTAGAAATACGGGAAAAGGCCTTTTTTTTTTTTTTAAACACAGAAAATTAGAAAACTCGAAAGACGCGCGAGGTCTTCTGAGGGGCACGAAACGGCGGCAAAACACGACCGTCCCGAGCGCGGACAAAAGAAGACTGACGAACACGAGCCAGTTCGGGAGGGAAGACGGTCGCGCATGCGCGGTTGGGCGCGCGAGGGCTAGCAAACGTCTTTGCTAGTGAAGATTCCGATTGGAGGGGGATGCCGTGGACGTCACCCATCAGTGAGAACAAGCAGCCTGCTTGTCCTCGGAGAAATATATATATATATATATATATATATATATATATATATATATATATATACACACATACATACATATCTCTCTATATAAAAGGCAACCCCAACGTTCTGAAGCCTCCACGGAAGTTGAGGCGCCCGAGATATCCGGTGTGCCCTGAAGTGTCTGCACCACCCTTGCGTCAAAACGTCATGACGTCGAGGGCGGAGCTATGACACTCCAGGGCCCAAACGGAAACGCCACAGCAAACAAGGCAAGTAGCTCGGAGGGACGGAGGGAGGGGGCCCCTTGCTAGCGCCCGTTTCATTGCGCTCAGAAACGGGCATTTTTTCCTAGTATATATATATATATATATATATATATACACAGTGGTGGAAATAAGTATTTGATCCCTTGCTGATTTTGTAAGTTTGCCCACTGACAAAGACATGAGCAGCCCATAATTGAAGGGTAGGTTATTGGTAACAGTGAGAGATAGCACATCACAAATTAAATCCGGAAAATCACATTGTGGAAAGTATATGAATTTATTTGCATCTGCAGAGGGAAATAAGTATTTAATCCCTCTGGCAAACAAGACCTAATACTTGGTGGCAAAACCCTTGTTGGCAAGCACAGCGGTCAGACGTCTTCTGTAGTTGATGATGAGGTTTGCACACATGTCAGGAGGAATTTTGGTCCACTCCTCTTTGCAGATCATCTCTAAATCATTAAGAGTTCTGGGCTGTCGCTTGGCAACTCGCAGCTTCAGCTCCCTCCATAAGTTTTCAATGGGATTAAGGTCTGGTGACTGGCTAGGCCACTCCATGACCCTAATGTGCTTCTTCCTGAGCCACTCCTTTGTTGCCTTGGCTGTATGTTTTGGGTCATTGTCGTGCTGGAAGACCCAGCCACGACCCATTTTTAAGGCCCTGGCGGAGGGAAGGAGGTTGTCACTCAGAATTGTACGGTACATGGTCCCATCCATTCTCCCATTGATGCGGTGAAGTAGTCCTGTGCCCTTAGAAGAGAAACACCCCCAAAACATAACATTTCCACCTCCATGCTTGACAGTGGGGACGGTGTTCTTTGGGTCATAGGCAGCATTTCTCTTCCTCCAAACACGGCGAGTTGAGTTCATGCCAAAGAGCTCAATTTTTGTCTCATCTGACCACAGCACCTTCTCCCAATCACTCTCGGCATCATCCAGGTGTTCACTGGCAAACTTCAGACGGGCCGTCACATGTGCCTTCCGGAGCAGGGGGACCTTGCGGGCACTGCAGGATTGCAATCCGTTATGTCGTAATGTGTTACCAATGGTTTTCGTGGTGACAGTGGTCCCAGCTGCCTTGAGATCATTGACAAGTTCCCCCCTTGTAGTTGTAGGCTGATTTCTAACCTTCCTCATGATCAAGGATACCCCACGAGGTGAGATTTTGCGTGGAGCCCCAGATCTTTGTCGATTGACAGTCATTTTGTACTTCTTCCATTTTCTTACTATGGCACCAACAGTTGTCTCCTTCTCGCCCAGCGTCTTACTGATGGTTTTGTAGCCCATTCCAGCCTTGTGCAGGTGTATGATCTTGTCCCTGACATCCTTAGACAGCTCCTTGCTCTTGGCCATTTTGTAGAGGTTAGAGTCTGACTGATTCACTGAGTCTGTGGACAGGTGTCTTTCATACAGGTGACCATTGCCGACAGCTGTCTGTCATGCAGGTAACGAGTTGATTTGGAGCATCTACCTGGTCTGTAGGGGCCAGATCTCTTACTGGTTGGTGGCGGATCAAATACTTATTTCCCTCTGCAGAAAGCAAATAAATTCATATACTTTCCACAATGTGATTTTCCGGATTTAATTTGTGATGTGCTATCTCTCACTGTTACCAATAACCTACCCTTCAATTATGGGCTGCTCATGTCTTTGTCAGTGGGCAAACTTACAAAATCAGCAAGGGATCAAATACTTATTTCCACCACTGTATATACACACATATATACATATATATATATATATATATATACACATATATACATATATATATATATATATATATAATCTGACCACAGCAGGCAGAATTAGACCACGATATTCAATACCAGGCCACATCAAGGCATCAACATTGATACTCGAGGCTGCTGGGATTCATGCAGGTTCTGGGACAATATTCAGCCAGGACTGGCATAAAGTTATCTGGCAGGCTCCCCCCCCCCCCCCCACCTTTTCCCCCGTTCCAATGCCACCTCTCTGCCATCAACCCCTCTCCCTGTACCAAAGTGTCTCCCTCCCACCTCCCTGAAGAGCACTGGAATGGGGGTTCCAATTCCCCCTCCTGCCCATCCCTGTCCACAAGAACAGGGGTCCCCCCCCAATGATCTATAATCTAACAGGTGGGAGCAATGCCCACTCGCTCCTGCCCATCACAACTGACTTCAAAGTGGCTGTCATCAACTCTAGTGTCTGTCTCATGGCGCTAGTGGTACATGTTTTTATCATAAAGCAGGAGAGAGGTCTGGGAATTAGAATGGAGGGTTGGGGGGATCCAATTGGCTATCCAGAGGTTGGCCAATATTCAGTGGCAAAAGTTAGGACAGTTTCTTATGCAGCTTAGCTACATGTGCATGGAACTGAATATAGCCTGTGCCCACGTAACTGCCAGCTCCTCACCAACTCTGGCCCCAGACTGCACATCAGTAGTCTCTGAAAATATTCAGCAGCGCTCAGTTAACAGGCATTGAATACCCATAGATGGAAACATAGTAAATGACAGCAGATAGAGACCTGAGCGGTCCATGCAGTCTGCCTAACAATCACACTCATTATCAAGTCATGATTAAACCAACACTGAATGTGATATCAAATACTTGATTATTGTCTCTTTGGCATTTCTGGGACACAGATCATAGAAGTCTGCCCGGTTCTGCCCTTCGGATCCTGTTACTGAAGTTGCCGTTGAAGCTCAATCCAGTCCATTCTAATCCGGATTGCCAGACCGTATAAAGCTTTCCCAGCACCAGCCTTAGTTCTTTACAACCAGAGTCACTATCTAAGCGCCACTCAACATGCAAACACATATACAATCATTTAAGTTTTTTTTTATTCCATTCATTTTCTAATTAAAGATCCTCTGTGTTCATCCCCCAGTGTACAATCTAAGCAGGCAGGTACCCTTTTTGTCCCCTTCAATCATTAGCGACCCCCACTGAGTTAGGAATAGACCAGCTGGGGCTCCCTCCCTTAGCGAGGAAAGTCTGTTCATTGTATCACAGCATCCACCAAGGATGAATCATTCACCCCCACAACACATAAATCCTCATATAACAATGCCTTACACTAGTAATTCCCAAACCTGTCCTGGGGGAACCCCAGCCAGTCAGGTTTTCAGGATATCCACAATAAATATTCATGAGATCGATTTGCATGAACTGCCTCCTTGGTATATAAACCTCTGATTCATTTCCATTGTGGATACCCTGACAACCTGACTGGCTGATGTTCCCCTAGGACAGGTTTGGGATCCCCTGCACTACACTTTAAAAGTTAAGCATGGTGGACCCCCTGCAGCACCTTCCCTAGCCTGGACTTTTAAATAAAGGGCATTCACATGGGCTCCCTATTAGCCTGGCTCCTGGGTTTGCATCTCCCAGTGCACAGTGAAACATGAAGCACTACTGCTTCTGTTGGCAATGAAATTTCATACATATCACATATGGCAGGTTGAGAATTTTTAAGGGTATAGAGGTGAGAAACCATGAGCATGATGGGAGAATAGTATCTTACATTTTTTTGGGGAGGTGGGGGTGAGTTACAAGGTTGCATGTTTGTTTTTACTGTCTCCTGCTTTGTACATATGAGTTTATCTTGTTGGGCAGACTGGATGGACCATGCAGGTCTTTTTCTGCCGTCATTTACTATGTTACTGTGTTACTTTCAAATGAAGCATATCCAGGCTGGGTTCCAGCCACCATAAGCTTTTGCCAGCAAGCATAGATTTTTTTTTTCCCTTGTATGCCTTTCCCCTCCCCCACAAACCTAGTCTGGTCACTGGCCCTGGGCTGGAACCCATTTACCAGGGCTCTCCCCAGAAACCCTGCTATTAGAGGCCCTGGATCCAGACCCCAGTTTAACTTTCAATTTATGACCAGGACTCCCCTCCCCCAACCTTGGTGTTTCCAGGCCAAAACTCACCACAGGAACAAAATCTGATTTGGGGGGGGGGGGGGGGGTGTGGAACCAGGGACCTTCTGCAAGGAAATGCATAGCACATGCCACCTGAGCCACAAGACTAGCCTCTCATCTGCTCTCCCCCTCTCCTATGTGCATTTTCCAGGTTCCTCTGCATCTGCTTCCTTCATTTCCCCTGGAGGACGAAGAGTCAAAAAGTTAAGTCTATGTCCATGAACCGGATCATTGAGCAACTCTGGGCAGTCCCTTAAAAAAGTCAAAAAGTTTGCTGAGTCACCATGTGTCACCACATTCACACACAGCATTCGGGGTCCGATCAGCAGCACGCTGACCTGCCAAGGCCAAGGCTAGAGACACATGCCAAAAAGAGCCCTGGTGGCCTCCTATTACCATGCAAAGCGGAAGCAAGAAGAGTATCGTGTGCACGTCGCCAGGAAGAGAACATTGCAAAGCTCTCAGCCTAAGTATAACCAGGGAGGAGAAGGCTCAGGGGTGCTCCGAGTTTCCTGACATTTCCAGAGTGCTCACAAAAGGCTTTTTAGCTTTGAAGAAATGCTCAAACACCCACACAATCTACAGGTTCCAAAAACAAAATGGGATGGGGAACAGTTCCTACTGACTATACACTAAATGGACCCAAAACCCAGTTCCCACCTGAGGTGGGCCCTACTGCACAATGGCTTTAAAGTGACCACTGGGGGGGGGGAGGGGAGGTGTTGTACGTCTGAGTCTTTTTCCAAAGCTTAAAAGCACTTTATGAGACTAAAGTGGCTTTTAGAGTGTACTCTAGAAATCTCACAAACCTCCCTTCCCTGGCTACACTTGGAGCACTCTCTTTATGCCTATATGCATTATGTCTGCTGCTTCTTCTATACAGGTGCTACCATTCTAAGCCACTGGAAGAAGTAGGGGGAGTCACACATCTGGACATCCAGCTCTAGAACAGGTTGTACTACTACGTGGAACATTCACACATCAGTCATGCAGCCAGCCATACTGGGAATTTAAACACCTGCCTCTCTGCCACCCCTCCCGCCTTTCATCTTTTTCAGCCCATGTACATTTTTTCCGAGCTAGCATGCGTTACTGATTTATGCCAGTACAGTCTATTAGGAAACCTGGCCAGTCAGCTGCTAAGGCAAACAGCACCTTCCCCCATCACACAAGGATCATTTTTCTCTGTCCACTGGCCCCCTGCCGGGAACACATCATCCCTCCACTGCTGACTTCATGGCACTGGGAGTTCCAGGCCTTCACACCCATGAGGCAGGATCAAAACAACTACAAGCTCACAGAAACTGTGGGGGAAGGGGGGAGAGGAAAAAGGGGGCAAGGGTCAGACTATTCCCAATAACCTAGAAGCTGTGGAGAGAGTGCTTAAATGATAAAAGGGATGGAACACCTCTCCAATGAGGAAAGGCTGAAGAGGTTAGGGTTCTTCAACCTGGAAAAGAGAGATGAGGGGAGATTTGATGGCGGTCTACAAAATCCTGAGTGGTGTACAACGAGTAGAAGTAAATCGATTTGTTACTCATTCCCAAAAGTACAAAGACTAGTGGACACTTGAGGAAGTTACACGGAAATACTTTTAAAACAAACAGGAGGCAATAGCTATTCGTTGAGTGAAAAAATAAGCTCTGGAATTCTGCCAGAGGATGTGGTAACAGCAGTTAGCGTATCTGGGTTTAAAAAAGGTTTGGACAAATTCTCGGAGGAAAAGTCCATAGTTTGCTATGAAACACACATGGGAAGCACCTGCTTGCCCTGGGATTTGTAGTATGGAGTGTTACCACGATTTGGGTTTCTACCAGGTACTTGTGACCTGGCTTGGCCACTGTCTGAAAAACAGTATTGGGCTAGATGGACCAGTATGGCTACTCTTATGTTCTTATGTTATGCTCTTATGTTCTTTAACTTGGCCCTGTGGAATGGAGTGTAGGGTCAGAGAGCGCAGCATGTGGAGAGAGGTACTTCACTCTCTCCACCTGCAAGCTTCCAGAATATGTACATACACTGATGATCACCTTTATTCCCTTTAACCCATACTACAGGCTGGTATCTCCTTCACAAACCCGAAAAGGAAGGGGGGCGCTCCACTTTTTAACCCATTCCTACCCAGACACTACTGCAGATACCAATCTCCCTCCCTAATCTAAAGAATGACAGTTTCAGCATCTTCTAAAATCTGAAAATGCAAAAACATCCCAAGCTCCTTTAAGACAAGCAGTCACAACCTCAGCTCTACCTACATTTCTGTCTGCTGGAACCAGTGTTGCTCATGTGCAGCAGAAAACATTAAGTGCCTCAAAGCTGAGAGACACAGTCATAAAATACACAAGCACAGCTCCAAAGTCTCCCTTCTGATCTAGTGACTTTTAGCACAGAGAATTGGGGAGTGGGGATGTGGAGGTGGACAAGGTTCTTCCCACTGCAATAGCTTCATCTATAATTCTGCTGCACCTCATGTTTTGGCAATTTGCAGGGCCCAGTATTCCCTATAACCTATGGGCAGAGGAAACAATCCTGAGGATTGCACATAGATATCCAGGCTTATCTGTACAGTGCTGTGTACATCTAAAAAAGTACTATAAAAAGGTTAAGCAATCCTCATTGTAAGCTCTCCTCCTATCCCTCTCAGAGAAGGGTAATTTAATAAGGCTTTAGCTGATCTATGCAGAGATCCTGGGAAAGTGACAGGGTGAAGTTTAAAATTAAAAAAAAAGGAAAACCACACACAACATTTTCAGCAATACTGAATGCAAACAAGGAAAAAAAAGAGAACCGACACCGACCACTTACAACATGCTTACAGCCAGAACACCAGCTAAGGTAAAAACACATCCTGAGTTTTGTATCCCATTGCCACTCTGCAGGAATCAAATAATTAAATACAAACAAAATATTGGACACAACACAAGCAATATTGGGTCAGAACCAGGGCGGAGCGATGGAGGCGGACACCCAGGGTGGAGCAGTGGAGGCGGACCGCCCCAGGTGCAGGCAGCATGGGGATGCGCTCAGCAGACGTGTGGTTGTCGGCTTTGCCAGTCCCCTGCCCCCACCGCTGTCAACGTCCCGTTTCGGAGCAAGGGACCAACAGAGCCAACAGCCAAGCGACTGCTCAGAACACCCCCTTACTCGGAGGAGGGAGGACGGGAGAGGAGGGATGGTTCTCTCTCAGGTTGTAACCAATCTAGGTATGCTACTGGTCAGACCAAAGAACCTACCTAGCCCGGTATCCTGCTTCTAACAGTAACCAAGCCACGTCACTAAGAACTGACAGAATACTAAAAAATAGTAGCATTCAATGCTACCTACCTCTGGGGACAAGCAGTGGCTTTCCACGGGTCTACCTTAATAGCTTATGGACTTTACCTCCAGGAATTAAAAAATAAATACACATTACAAGCAAAAAAAAAAAAAACAGGTAAGAGCTGCAGGTATGTATGCAAAGGCACTATGCCAGAGGAACAGGCTGTTTATTTTGTGGCCAGCAGGCGCTGTCGCCATGACCTGACAGACACAGAACACTTCAGTATGCTAGAAAGCATTTTGTAATATCATCAAGACAACTTCCGACCATACCAGGGCACAGTTCCAAGTGTCATCTGGACTTTTCAGATTTACTGCTCCCCCAAAGCAAAAAAATGCTTCCACCACTCACATTTCTGGAGTAAATCCCCCAATGCAGCATCCCATCCTCCTTCCAACTTAATCCGATATGATCAGTTCATTTTCTAATTTGGCACATGTAACTCTCTCTCCAGTTAAGGCACAGCCCTTTTCCCTGTGAGCAGCATCTCCAAATGAGTTAGTTTTGTGCACATCATGTCAGGAATGAGTCACACTCATGCATCAGGGTATGCTAGGCATAACCTCAATTTCTGAAATTTACTGTTAGCGATTGCTTTCATACTTGCATAGTGCCAAACAGCTACTGGATTACTCTAGTGCAGGTACAGCGCAGTGTCATATGTATGTCACAGGTGCTCTCCCATGCTGTCACAGCGAGAACATTCTGCCTGACCCATGCTGAAGCCAGGACTGGGAGACCTTGATACACAGCATAATAGAACCTCTTTTTAGTCTGTGATTCAGAGCCAATGTAAGTTAGACACAAGCACAGTTGAACTCCCACATGCAAGATTCAAAGTGGCTCTTAGCCCTGCCAGTTTCAACAGCCCACACAGCTGGATAAGATGGCTTTTATGCCATCATAAACCTCTAACTAGCCTTGCTGCCATTGACAGCAGCTAAGCAATAATAATACTGTGCAAGCACTCTGATCCATGGTGGAAGGCAAAGACAGGATGATAGAATGCAGCAGAAAAGTTATCTATGAGTGCTTCAGCAGCAGCATGAAGTTTCATGAATTTAACTTTAGACCAGATGCCTAACCTCATAGCTCTGGTGGGAAGAATACAGCAGTAGAGTTCAGAAGATCACTAGTTCAAATTTTGGCTTAGCTAGTACATAAAAAAATAAAAGCTGGACTATGAAGCCACCTTGAATTCTGAGCACAGGTTTCCCCTTTTTAACTCTGCAGCTTCTGAAAGAATCTGCCCCGAGTCAATGGCTACAAAACTTTGCGCGAGTCACCCCCGGCTTACCTTAGTTCTCCCATTGATGACATACTTGTCCAGCTTGGGGGCACAGTGCAGGATCACCTCATCAATCTTGGACATCAGCGTGCCAATGTTTTCACAGCCTGGCTCTTTACCCTCCACCCAGGCAATCTGGTCGCCCCGGATGTTCTTGGAAGGAACAGTTCTCTGGTTCACTAGCTGTCCATCCCGGAACTTCCCACTGTGATTCAAGACCTCCACCTCACCCAAGACCTTGCTCCCAAGCTCCTCTCCTAGGAAATGGTCCTTCACACAGATGCCATAACTGTTCAAACAAGGGACAACATAGTCCATGGCAATTCTCTGGGGCGGTAAGAACTGGTGCCCATTTTGAAATGGCCTGGAGGGTACCTGTCCATGGCTTCTTCCATTGATTCCCTGCTCTGGAAGGATTATACCATCCTCCTGTACTCGCCTTCTCTTCAAATCCTTGGGCATTAAGTCGGTGCCTGGCACTGACAAAATCCTATTACTAGCTTCAGAAGGTAGTATGTCAGTTCTTTTTTTCTTTGCCGATGGAAGGCCATCGGACCTCCCAGTCAATGTCAGTATCTGGTGGTCCCTCAGCCACACAGCCTCCTCCCCAGTCAATCCCCAGTCCTTGGAGACAGCAGAATCCTGCTGCAGGAAGGGCTCAAGCCTGGCCCCATCAACATCCCTTTGCAGAGCCACACAGTAGCCAGGTGCACGGTACAGGGGGGCTCCCTGATCCCTCTCGTCGACAACACCAAAGGTTACCTTGCGGGGGCCGGCTGGAGTGGGGACCTGCCCGCCACCCGGCAAAAGCCAGGCAGCTGAAGCTGAGGATGCTCTAGCAGGGTGCTTCATATAACTCTCTACCCCCATCCTGGTACAAGAACCCCTTCCTCCTGCAAATGCCTTCTTCTGTCCTGGCTTCCCTTCTTCCTGCTGCTGAGTAGGCAGCCGTGGCTGCTGCAGACTGGGGCTCAGAACGCCCCGTCTGTGCAAGTTCTCCATCTCAGCTTTCTCATCGTGTCCTGTGCACGTACCACACGTCTCGCTGCCATGTTGCCAGCCCGTGCCTCTCCCCGCCTGTCGCTGAGTCCCCGCTGCTCTGGCATCCACTGGCACCAACCCCTAGCAGAAGGCTCTCATCTGTCATCCTGCAAAATAAACAAAGCAAAAGCTGAACGATTTCCAACCCCCGCCCTCCTGGGTTATATAGGAGCACAAGCGACAGACCAAGTGGTCACATGCGTTAGGATGTCCTCACACGCACCGAGCACTCCTCTTCACATAGAGGTGGAGACCCCCCCTCTCGCCCACTCCCTCACTCTCCAAACCGTCCCTACCTTCAACTTGCCTTCCAGGTCGCCGCACCAGCAACAATTTCTACACGTTCCTTCCCGCGGCAGCCAGAGTCCCTCTGCCGCGTCCCGCCCCAACGGGAACAGGAAGTTGCGTCAGAGGGGCAACTCCGAGAGGTCGGTCGCGCGAGCAAGCAACCCGTAAGAATTGGGTGGTGCGGCGACCTCCAATTCGAAGGTAGCCAGGGGAGGAGGTCATTTGTTGACCTTCTACCTCGTTGATGTGGTTGTTGGGGAGCTGCGGGGAAGAAGGGCGCAGTTGGTCAGGGGCCCCTTGCCTAACGGTTAGCGTGAGAACCTGGAGAACTGGGCTCGATTCCCGCTGTAGCTCCTTGTGACCTTGGGCAAGTCACTTAACCGTCCATTGCTCCAGATACAAAATAAGTACCGGTATCTAATATGTGAACAGCTTTGATTGTAACCTTGTAAAGAAGTATCTCGTAAACCTGTAGTTGTAGTCGAGCTTACTCTGTGCATGGCATGTACTGTACTCTCCCAGACTTTTCTATGCCCGGTAGCATCATTTTTTTTTATTCTTGCGATTTTGAAAATGAATTTTCCTTTTAATCGCTTTGAAGATAATTTTATAAAGAAATATCTTTACGAGTCATGTGCTACAGGTGGAAATGGCTTTATAAAATGTAAATGCATATGCAAGTGAAAGTACACGTAAGAGTATGTGTATTTTTAAGAGATCTGCATTTGGGTGAAGTTGCTGTTTACCTTTTTTTTTTTTTTTTTTTAACTAAAATAGGCATGTACATGTACATAGTTGCACTTTCCTTGAATCAGGTGTAACCAGTGTTGTAGCAGATGCACCCTCTGTCAGACTCAGCCCCCCCCCCCCTTAAAATCTTCTCATCATCTTCACACAGTGCCACTCAGGCTGCAGAGTGGGGGTGGTAGTGGCAGCGAGGACAGGGGGAGACGCAAGTTCCTGGCTACACCACTGGGAGTAACATTTTTGTGTAAAGAGTATTTGAGTACTGCTATGGATTATTGTAGGAAGCCATCATATAAAGGCAAACACTTAACTTCTCTGTACCTGTTCTGATTCTAATATATCTTTTTTGAGATTCGGTGACCAGAATTGCACACAGTAGTCAAGGTACGGTCGCACCATTGCTCAATACAAAGGTTTCCATTCCTTTCCTAATAATACCTAGCATGCTATTTGCTTTCTTAGCTGCCACCACATACTAAGCAGAGGATTTCAACGTATCATCAACGATGACACCTAGATCCCTTTCTTGGTCGGTGACTCCTAATGTGGAACCTTGCATTGCGTATCTATAGTTCGGGTTCCTCTTTCCCACATGCATCACTTTGCACTTGCTCACATGAAACGTCATCTGCCATTTGGATGCCCAGGCTCCCAGTCGCATAAGGTTTGCTTGTAATTTTTCACAATCCTCTTGTGGTTTAACAACTTTGAATAACTTTGCATCATCAGCAAATTTAATTACCTCACTAGTTACTCCCATCTCTAAATCATTTGTAAATATTTTAAAAAGCTGCAGTCCCAGCACAGATCCCTGGGGAACCCCACTATCTACCCTTCTCCATTAAGAATACTGACCATTTAACCCTACGCTCTGTTTCCTATCTTTTAACCAGTTTTTAATCCACAGTAGAATACTATCTCTTATCCCATGACTCTCCAATTTCCTTTCATGAGATACTTTGTCAAATGCCTTTTGACAATCCAGATACACAATATTGACCAGCTCACCTTTGTCCACGTTTGTTCACCCCTTCAAAGAAATGTAATAGATTGGTGAGGCAAGCTTTCCCTTGACTAAATCCATGTTGGCTTTATTAATCCATGCTTTTGAATATGTTCTGTAATTTTGTTCTCTATAATAGCCTCTACATTTTGCCCAGCACCAATGTCAGGCTCATCAGTCCATAATGTTCCAGATCACCTCAGGACCCTTTTTAAAAAAAAAAAAAAATTGGCGTTACATTAGCCACCCTCCAATCTTCTGGTACCATGCTTGTTTTTAAAGATAAATTATATATTACTAACAATAGTTCTGTAAGTTCATTTTTCAATTCTGTCAGTAGTCTGAGATGAATACCATCTGGTCCAGGCGATTTGCTACTCTTTAATTTGTCAAATTGCATCATTACAACTTCCAGGTTTATAGAGACTCAGTTTCTCTGACTCATCAGCTTTGAATACCATTTCTGGCACCGGTATCTCTCTCAAATCTTCCTTGATGAAGACTGAAGCAAAGAATTTGTTTAATCTCTCCATTATGGCTTTGTCTTCCTTGAGTGCCCCTTTTATCTCTCGGTCATCTAGCAGTCCAACTGATTCTAAAAAAGTTTTTACTATGTGTTTTTGCCTCCAACGCAATCTTTTTTTCAAAGTCCCTCTTCGCCTTCCTTATCAGCACTTTGCATTTGACTTGCCATTCCTTATGCTGTTATTATTTTCTTTCGGATCCTTCTTCCATTTTCTGAAGTTTTCTTTTAGCTCTAATAGCTTCCTTCGCCTCACTTTTTAACCATACCAGCTGTCATTTGGTCTTCCTTCCTTCTTTTTTTAATCCATGGAATATATTTGGCCTGGGCTTCCAGGATGGTGTTTTTGAACAACATCCACAATTTTGACCTTCGCAGCTGCTCCTCTAAGAGTTTCTTTCACTGTTTTTCTCATTTTATCATAAGTTTGCTTTTTGAGAGTTAAATGCTAATGTATTGGATTTTCTATGTGTACTTACTCCAAAGCCAGTATGAAATCTGATAATACGATGAGCACTGTTATCAAGCAGCCCCAGCACCATTACCTCCTTCACCAGATCATGCGCTCCACTAAGGCTTAAAGTCCAGATGCACTAAACCCTAACGAGCCAGCAATGTGATTTTATACCAGTTCTAGCCAGTTTAGCGAGCAAGAAGTACAAGGAAACATGCACAAAATGGTTCTCCGAGCTCTTGTCATATCACGGTAGCAGCTAACGAAAACGGAATGCAAAGCTGCAGTTTTGCAAACAATGCACAGAAGCAGCCCCTACCGTTAGTGATGAAATTTTAACAGAAGGTTTGGAACACACAGTCCTGACAGTTCTTGCTAGTACTCCACAGCTGCAGAAGATATTAAAGCAAAGCGCTATATAACTCCCTAGCAGATGTCAGCAAAGGCTGCAACACATTATTGTAAGAGCCTAGCATCTGTACCTACAGCATATTTTGAAAAGCAAGGGAAAGAGGGAGAGAGGAGAGAAGAAAAGTCTCTAGAGTGACCACCACTGAACCCCACCCCCTGCGGCACTTCTCTCCTAGACCTTGTTTCTGTGTGCTCTAGAACTGGCCAGCAAAACATTCAGGGGTTAGAAGTGTGAACCAGCTGTATTGCTGCTGCTGAGCTTGCACAGAGGTGGGGAGGAAGTGAAGGCCTGATAGAGGCAGAGCTGTTCCTCTTGTCACTGCTCTATAGGGAGGACAGGGTCAGAGAATGTTGCCCGTCCTCTCCCCTTCTGGTGTTGTCCATTCCTTGTGCTGAAGGTAAGATCTAGTAAAAGAAGAAAACAAAAAAAAGCCAAAACTTCTTTCACACATGCAGCTTGTCTGCGTGAATGAAGACGTTTGAAGCATGCGCAGAGCAGTCATGCTTAGCGATTGTCTTTTCTGCACATGCTCAACTGACTGGCTGGCTTTCCCCTATTGCATGCAAATAAGCCCTATTCTCAAAAGCAGCGAGCAGCTCTTTTACATACAATTCTCTTTGGGGAATCCCTCGGTATTTCCAAATCCGTAATACAGACAGGTCCTTAACGGGGACCTTTGTGTATCTGGGCCTAAGGCTAGAATTTATCCTCCTTTGGTTGGCTTCGGTACCAGCTGCTCCATAAAGCAGTCCTTGATTTCGCCAAGGAATTTTATCTCCCTAGCATGCCCTGATGATACATTTACCCAGTCAATATTGGGGTAATTGAAATCACCCATTATTGTTGTGTTGCCCAGTTTGTTAGCCTCCCTAATTTCTGGTAACATTTCTACATCTGTCTGTTCATCCTGGCCAGGTGGACGGTAGTACACTCCTATCACTATTCTTTTCCCCTTTACATGTAGAATTTCAATCCATAGGGATTCCAAGATGTGTTTTGTTTCCTGTAGAATTTTCAATCTCTTTGATTCAAGGCCCTCCTTAACATACCTTCTCTTAGTGGTTACAATCAAAGCGGTTTATATACAGGTACTCATTTACTTATGTAAGTTTTATTTTATAAACTTCACACCATTTGAAAAAAAAGAACACTATGGGACATTTCATGGAAAAATATAATTTCCCATTTGTGCAAACAGGTCATGGGACTCGTAATTATAACACTTCATCTGCAAACACGTTGATGAAGTAAACCCAAAACAGAATGTAAATGAATAGAAATTGGAAAGGGCCATGGACGCACTTCACTTAGATGACATTTTACATGAAAATAACTCCTCCACCTTCATCAAATTATAATACAAATATGGCAAGAATAACAGTATAAAGCTATTAAAACCAGCTTAAATTTGTAAGCCAAATATTTAAAAAGAAGCTGAATTTGGCATTTAATAGTAATGTCTGTAGTTAGAATAGGAAGGGCCACTTTTACCAAGGGACAGCTGCCCCAGGCCCATATATAAATGGGGCCCAGTTGCCCATTGGTAAATTTAATCCTGAGTCCAATCTCTTTATTTTCCCCTCCATTCCCTGGTCCCCCTCCCACATATCTAGCATATCTCTCACTCCCCCTCCCCCTAAACTTACCTTGGTCTGTGGCTAGCATCAGGGATTAAATCAGGCTATCTCTAGCTGGCCACATCCCACCCATGTGGAAAAAGGAAGAGGAGTGGGACAAGGGTCTTACAGAGAGAGGGAAGAAGGAAGGAAGGAGAAAGAAGCCAGACCACAAGGGAGGCAGGGGGGAGAGAGATGCTGGTCCCAGAGTGGGGGGTGCAGGAAGAGAGGGGAGGGATGCAGAAGGGCAGTGCTGGATGGGAATAGGGACAGTGGAACACTGAGGGGTAAAACTGCACACTGGGAGGGATAAGAACAGAGAGGGGCAAATTGGAAGATGTCAGCTTTTGGAAATGTGCATCTCTGATATCTTTCATTTCAGTTTCTTTAATATTGCTGTATATGCACAGTCTGACTTCTTGAGGTTTCCAATTCAGGTTTTTGCCTTCATATCTCTATTGCTCTGTAATCCCTTGTTTCAAAGTTATTGAGGGTTTGTTTATATTTTGCATGTGACCAAGGTGCAGTATTCTGCTGACACAGGGATGGGCAACCTTTATACACAGAGGGTTGCATGAATGTCAGTACTATTCCTAGCAGGCCGCAACATTATACAATGTTGAAATCGGAAATACACAGAGCTGTGATAAATAACTGATTGAAACAAACTGCTAGCGTGGCTATTCTGAAAATAGTTGTGAAATACTGCATTAAAATTGCCAGAACTCTGGTTAATGATGTTTTCTGTATGTACTTGAGCCATATAAAATTTGGTGGCAGGACACAGGTTGCCACCCTTGTTCTAGTATGTAGGTTTCTGTGTAGAAATCTTATAGATGGCCCATTTGTTTTCCCACTAGGTGGTGTATTGGTGTTTTAGGACCTGGTGTATTGATTACAGTTCCGCATTTTCATAGATAAGTTGTTGCTCTGAGTCCTGGGACATAGTGCTGTTATGGTATGATAAGGATCTGAATGTGTTTTTGCATAATTTGCAGTGGTGGGGGAAAGCACCGTGGGAAGAGGCAGAGAGTTGAGAGGTCCCTCTGGTGCTGTTTCCCACTCTCCACGTTCCCCTCAAACCATACTCCTCTGTCCATGTCCCCCAACGTTCACCCCTTCTGATCCCAATTAGTTCCCCCCTCCCCCAAATCTCAGAAGGACAGAAGGGCTGTATGCTGCTGTTTCTGCTCCTGTTCTCAGGTAAAAAGCAACACATAGAATGAAGTGAAAACGAGGAGAAGCTAGCTTAGGGAGCAGCAGGCTGCTCTCCAGCCTAGCCAGTGGAGTTAACTATGTACCCATGGTAGGGCTTACCATACACCAACTACTGTCTCTCAAATCTCATTCAGCAGCGAACAGCTTCCTGCTCCAGACCCTCTTCTTCCCTCATAGGTAGTGGTAGGGAACAGGAGAGATTGAGGTAAGTTAGGGACAAATATTGGACAGTGCTGCACACAACTTGGGGCTCACACTGCCATAGCCATCTGGTATGTGCTCTGGGGAATGAGGGGCCTGCATTTTGGGTGGCAGCTGATTCAGCGACGGGCTTCTATAGTCATTGTGCTGTCTTTTTCACTTGCTCCCTTGTCGTGTTGTATACTTTGGATAGGGGTTCAATTCCCACAGATGATTTTTCAACTAGCTGGGTTTTTTTTCTGCCTTCCACACGTGCTTCAATGTGCAAGGCAGCTTTAGGTGACATGAAGTATGTTTTGATTTAGCTCACTTGAGGTGTGAAGTCCCAAAGTCCCCCTCCCCCCTTGCCATGTCATTTCATAGTTTTGTGTTTGAATGCAACACATTGTTGTGGGCACACTATGATGATGGTAGCTGCATACTCAGATCTTACTAAAAAACAAAAAAAAAAAAAAAAAAACCTGTTATGGATATGCCTGTTATGGATATGCAATGTTATTGGTACTTACGTTGGGCTCTGAGGTGCTTCCCTCATGCGCTGGATCAGGCCTGGGTTTTCCTGCCGTATTCGGCAATACCAGCACCAGAGCTCCTCCTGATGGATCTTAAAGCGCCTTTAACACACAATAGGATGGGGACAGGGTTTGGGTGATGGCCTTTTTTGCCTTGACAGACCAGCTTTCCCATCGACATGTGCATTGCTTCACACATAGGCAAGAGGGGGGGGGGGGCACTTGCTGGAGTGGGGACAGGGTTTGGGTGATGGCCTTTTTTGCCTTGACAGACCAGCCTTCCCATCGACATGTGTACTGCTCCACAGGCAAGAAGGGGGGGGGGGACTTGCTGGAGGGTGGAGGAAGGGTATGGGCATTAGGCCAGGATAGGTGCCTCTAAATTTGAGAGTTACTGTTAACATTCTCTTTGCTATCTTGTGCCGGTCCAGCAGGCTTGGGGGTGGGGGGAATAAATGCATCCCCTCATTTATGCTATGGTGGGGGGGCATGTTCAACAGATGTGACGTAGGTACAGGGGAGGGAGCCTGCTGATCTTACCCTGCCTATGCATAGTGCTTGCACATGCCTGAGGCCAGAGCTCCTTAGGACACTGTGGAATGGCAGATGGTAGTGGTACTTGAAAATCCCAAGTGCTCAGTGTGTGTGCAGGTTGTTGATGTGTCTTTTTTTGTTTTGTTTTTTGCTTGGGGGTTGGGGGATGTGCTGTGCTATGCTGGCAAAGTGGGTTGGATTGGTGTGTGGCTTTGAGGGTGTGTTTCTGTTGTATTGTGTGTGTGTGGTTTTGTCTGTCAAGGAAGTTTGTGGAGGGGGGTCTTTCTGTTGGTGAAATGTAAATGTGGTTGTAGGGGGGGGGGGTCAGCCTTTGTTGAATGTTTTTTTTTTTTTGAGTTGTGCTGAGGCAGCAGTGTTGTTTTAGATGGGCGGAAGGTAGAGGAGCACGTTCTTTGTCTGTCGGTATTTTTTGGCCATTTCAGGGCTGCTGTAGGGGAATGCTGGAAGAGAAATGTCCTGTTGGAAGCAGCGCCATCTTTTTCCATTGGGCTGGGGTTCTGGGCATCCTGGAGGTGGGTGACGGCTTGCCTGAGGACGGGGGTGGTTGTTTTAAGTTGGCGGAAGGGAGAAGAGCACGGTCTCGGGCCGTCGGGGGGTGATCCAGTATGTTTGGTCCATTTCAGGCCGGCTGCAGGGGAATGTTGGAACATTTATGCGCTGCAGGAATCAGCGCCGTCTTTTTCCGGGTGCTCGGGGAATCCCCGAGGTGGGAGACAGCTTGGCTGGGGATGGTTGGGCACGTCCTTAGCCGCTTCGGCAGAAGAGGAAGGGGATGGGGAGTTACCTGCAGCCGCCTGAGAAACCATGTATTCTTTGTTTGTTTTGTATTTTTAGTTTGCATTTCTGTTGAAGAAAGAGTGGATGCCTTTCGAATTATGGAGGTGGTGCGTCGGTGTGCGGTTGTTTCGTTAGTTTGGCAGCCAGTCTCCAGCGATTCCTAGGCAGGGAAGGAGTACTCCTCCCCCTTCCTTGGTCGCTGTTTGCTGCTGGCTGGGTCACGGGTAATCTTTCCAGCTGGGCCGCAGCTTGTCCTGTTCGCCCACGTCCCAGATGGTGACGGGCACGTTGTTTTCCGGCTCCTCTGACTCCATGTCAAGCAATCCCAAATATAGACTGTGCTATAGGCCCTCTGGCACTAAAAATCCCCCCCCGGTCTATTTTTGCACATACCCACAGCAGGAATATTCTTCTCTCGTTCCAGCGGTGTTTCTGTGCTCTCCGTGCTGCACAGATAATGAGCCATTCTGCTGGGGAATGCTCTTCCCTTATTGTAACGTAGTTTCCTCTGATTGGTCCGTGTTACGTTGCCTAGTGTTGCCTGGGAACGGTGTTGCGATGGTCCTTTGTGTTTCAGAATGTTGAGGGTGTTTATTCTGATTGGTCCGTCATGCGAGGGCGGGGCAGAGAGACATGGTCAGTGTGTGGCTTCACCACCATGAATCCATGAACCCTTCAGTGAGTGACTTCAGAACGTTGAGGGTGAGTTTTATTATAGTAGATATTTTTTTTAATTGTGTATTAACCAATAGTTAAGTGATTGTGTTGTACTGGGTATATTGATGTATGATTTGTATGTTTTATTACTATAACATTGTCATTGTGCTAAAAGGGCATTTTTAAAGATCACAGACATTGTAAATGGTAATAAAGGACTCTTTGCTTGATTTCAAACACCCTCTTAATAGATAGATGAAATCAAACAGGACATTACACATTTGGTCTACTGGCCAAATCTGAGCACTAGTCAACCTTTATGTAAAGCAGAGGAGTAGCTGGTCATAGCAGCCTCGGTACAAACTGCTCTCAGGGTATGGGGCTCCCACTCATTGCCAAAAGGAGAAATATCTGTGTGTGTGGTTTGAGGGCGGAGAACAGTGTCTTCCATATGCTTTATTAAAGAGGACAAATACTGTTATGGCAGGTTAACCCATCTCAGGACAGAGCTGTGAAACTAAAACAGCACTGCTGGCCTCTGGAATGTTAGATGAGCAGTGTGCATGGTGACAGACATTACACAGTAGGTAGTTATCCAATTTCTGCATAATAACATTGCAAAAATAACCTATGAATATTCATTGCCAGCACCGAAGAAAAACTGAGTTGACTGCAGGCAACACTTGCTGGATGGGCGTTTCTCTCTCCTGCTTCCACATCTATAAATATCTAACCTCTGCTTTGGATAAATAATACACTATGGGGCCCTTTTACTAAGTGCACTAAGCAGTAAACATGGGAATTGGCATGTGTTAACTGTTTCTATACAAGCACGGTAGTTGTTACTGTGGTGACATGGTGATTAGCACACACGTTAACTCCACATTGCATTACTGAGTGGGAATTAGGCAGGACTTGGCCATAGAATGAGTTTGGACTGCATAGTACAGTTAGCACATGGTAAGTAGAACACGCTAACCATCACTTTTGCAGGTAGGCAGGTTCACTTTAGTGCCACGCTAAGTGCATCCATGCTAATTGCAACCAGGTTTATGCACACTAGTGCAGTTTTCATTGCCATAATTGATGAGAACATGCTAAGCACACTCCCAATAATTACCACACAGCCTTTGCATTTAGTGTGTTTTAACATCCAACAACTACAGATGTAAACTTCTCAGCCCTATAGACTGGAGCTAAGTACATGAAATAGCAGCAAATTTTACCCAAGAAATGCATAAAATCATTTATTGATATTTTTATTAAAGAGCAGAGAAGCACATCCTTCTGGAAGTTTTTTAAGTCTCCATCCAACAATCTTTCCAAAAGTCCATACACACAGCATTACATTTTAACCATTTTTATTTTTTTTAAATCAAGACAGGGCATGCCTTAGTAAGAGCAGCCTCAGCCCTCTCCAGACTGACAAATGTGGGGTTTGCTCCCAGAATTCAGCAATCAAAAGCCTGCAAGTGAGAGTCCAGGGGCCATTCCCAGCCCTGCCAGCCGAGGAGTCCAATAATCAGCTCACATTCGCTATAAGTAAAGCGAGTCTCTCTCCTCTGCTGATTTAATTACAGGGAGCTCACGCTAAATGCCCAACTTTAGTCAGACACTGTACCGATCATACATAACCACAATAGAGGTACCTCATAGGTACACTATGGGAAAATTTAGGGCAATAATTACATTCTGTAACACTGCATCCTGTAAAACTAGATTGCACATAGTCTGAAAATACTCCATATAGTACTCACACTGCTATGCTCCACAGAAATTATTCACAAATACTCTCTCACTCTTCTCAGAGCTGCCTGTAATGCAGGTAACAGTATATACACCTGTATTCGTAGTAGTATTCGGAGGTACACCTCCAATTTCTCTTTGGTGCTCACAGCTAAAGCACTTAGCAAGATTTTAAACCAGAATATTCCAAAAATGAGACCTTGGGGAAATCTGCCCCCTCTTCATTTTTATATCATATTGTACCGACTGGTAATAAAATGACCTAAGCCACATTTGCCATAAGTGAGTCGGATATGCTTCCAAACAGGTCAACTTCCAGGGAGGACCTGCTGTCTTCCCATGTAGAATAACACTCTTGCATAAGACCTGTGACTCAAGCTTCTCTGCAAGGCATTTTAAGCTAGAAGTGAAAATTTCACAGAAAGATGAGGATTGGGTAGAGGCTGAGGGGACTCACATGATGATTGGCCAAACCAGTTATAGTCCAGACTGTTCAGAAATCAGTGTTGTTCTGGCAGAAGGAATAAGGATCTACCTTACTGATCTCAGTATCCATGACCTACCCTTGGGCAGAACAGGATCCCCATGATGTGCAGCTCACATATACAGGTTAAGTCAGAGTACTATGAGGGGACACCACCTCCCTCCCCATTTTCTTCTACACTAAGACTGTGAATGTGACATAGCTAGACATGTAATGGCATGGTTGGGGGGGGGGGGGGGGGGGAAAGAAGGTATGCAGAGATGTTTTAAAATCAACCTCAACATTATAAACGACAGATAAGAAAAGTACCAGCAGCTTTCTACAAAGGCCTGAGGAAAGCTGCAACTCTTATGTTGTTATAAAAGCTGCCTCTCTGAAGTTTGGTGCTATTAGTCACACAGTTCCATAGAGGGGAAGGAAGGAGAAAGAGGAACTGTAGAAGAGAAGGACCTTAACTCCATAAATAAATACTACTTACAAATCCAAAACATTGCTTCTAAAAAGGAGTATATAGAATGCTGCTGCCCCTGCTTTCCCCCAGCCCCTGTAATCTATCACAAAACCTTGCCCCGTCATCTGAATGTTCTTCCCAATATTTTCCATTAGTGCAGTTCTACAGATTTCTACTCTGGGCTCTTTAGAACCACTGCCACTTTTTAATCTTCACTCCCTCCCTCCATCCTTCCTTCCTTGTTCAAATGTGATCTACCTGATATAGAAACACAGCCAGAAACTGTTTGTACCAAAAGCATATTTTAAATAAATGATTCTGAGCAGCAGAGACTTGTATGTGGTTCCCACATTTAAACAGCAAAGATTATCAGGAAAGGCAAACTGTGAAGTTTCCAGAACACTTCATTAGTTCTGAATGCCTGCCCCACCAGAAACCAGAGCCAAATGACTTTTCCAGGGAATGAAGCTTTTTGCAAGGTCATCCTGGAGCACCCCTGCTCGTCAGTTACAGGAAATGGTGATGCTGGGGGGATAAAAACATCTCATACTGACACAGCATGCTCTCAAACTAAAGGAAAAAAAAATCAAAATATGCAGCCAACCCCAAAGACTTACAGTAAGCCAACACACCCATACAGTTAATCAGTTCGCAGATTTTAGACAGATATTAACATGAACATTTCCTTTCCAAAGAAGTGAGACTCTGCATAGCCAATTCTTAGTCTGTGCCCTTGTGCTGTTTTTGGAGGCAGTAAGATCCAGAGCTTTCTCCCCAAATTTTAAGTTCAAAGAGCCAGTACTAAAGAGTAGAGTCTTGATGTGAAAGCTCCTGAAGATCTGAAATTAAGTGTTTGGGGGGGGGGGGGGGAGGGGAGGGGCTATGCAAAACAAACAGCAGGTTACAGACAGGTACTCACAGCTACCTAAAACTGAGCAGAGGAATCAAAATCTTATCCTGGAGTCTGAAGAGGAGAACTTATTTCTTGCAAGAAGTGGGGTCTGGTGCTCACTCTAAGAACTCTTGAGTTCAAATCCCAACTGTCCCCAAGCAACGTCCCTCACATTACTCCATCACTTTGGGAGCTTGAGATCAGAAGCTACTGCAGAAAATTATGTGAATATGGAATTCCCTGAACTGCTCTCCCCACCCATAAATAGGGGTATGGCCCAGGGCCATCTCAGTTGGACTTGGGCTGGATCTGATGCATAAAGGGGATAACCCCCACCTCCACAACCTTGTCCAGGCTCTCCCAGGACTTCATCTCCTTCACAGATCTCTCCAGGTAAATACCCTAAATTCTGTTTCAGTGGTAGCCTAAAACATACACCTGCCAAGTGCTCCCTGCTGCACACGTAGCCATCAAAAACTTCACAGTGGATTAATACCCAACTGCTCTTATACCACACAGTGAAAACAAAGGATGGTATTCACACTCCATGCAGAAGAAAAGGCATCAGCAGAAGAGTAGTGTCAGAGCATGGGAAATGTTTCAGACTATTCCATGGACTCCCAGATTTCTCTTTGTCCTGTCTTGGTGGGTCGCAGACTTCAATAGAATGCAAAGAGGGTGGGGCATCCATACTAAAAAAAAAAAAGTTGGAGAAGGTGGGGAGGGGTAACTGCAACGCTCAGGATCCAGGGAGTCGGGACACAACGAAATGCAAAAGTGCTTCACACCCCCTTGGTCCAAAACCAGCTTGAGATACGACACTAAATGGGGGGGAAAAAAAAGCAACATGAAAGATTCTCCTTGGCATCAAACATTACCTAATCTCAACTAGAGGACCAAAGCCCAAGAACCTGAACAGTACCAAATTCCTGGGGGTAGGGGCTCTCACCATGGGGAAACATACCTCCACCCCCACCTGAGGATGACCCAGAACATGGAGTCTAACTCCAGGTTGTACAGAACTAGCAGGGAGAGAAGGGATGAAATACTGCAAACTATACTCACCCCCAACTTCATCCCCCTCCCCACCAAAACACACTGCAGAAATCAACTCTTCCTCAAGCTCCAATGATAGAAGTGAAGAAAGCCATGGATACTGAATTCAAGCCTCATGAAAACAAAATACCAAGGACACCTGTGTTAGGCATCCTGGTGCCTCTCTCAGATGTTAATGCTAGCAGAATAGCAGGGAAAATGCCAGTTTTACAGGTGAAGTGCCTGCTTACCTTTGCCAGGGATTCTTGAATGGCAGAGACAACGTTCCCATGGTTTCTAGCAGCTACACTGCTGCTTGGTCTGTGACTGCGTTCCTCGTGGCTGCCGAAGCTGGCGTAGGGAGGCGTCGCCATACTGTATACCTGAACCCATTCTCTCTGGATCTAGCTCACCTTCCAAACAAAACAGCACAAGCAGTTAGAGCAGATATAAATCACACTTGCCTCCAATTGCTGGTTTCCCTATCTTATTCTCGTCCATGTTGGCATGAAAGATACTTTTAGGTATCCCATAAACATATCAAAAGTCACTTCATGGCTCTGGGAGAAAGGGTGAAGCAGATAAGAGCACAAGTGATGCTCATCAATCCCCCTGTTGAGGGTAAAGGCCAAAGCAGAAAAAGCTCACTTCCTGAAGATGTCATTGAGAGTGTTTCAGCTTCTTGGACCATGGGATGATTTTTCATGGGATGCTGAACAGAGATTGTGTCCATCTTCTGCAGCAGAATGGCTAACCTAGTGAAGAGGGCTTTAAACTAGAATCATTGGGGATAGGTGAACAAAGGCCTCAGGTAAAGAAAAATAAAACCTTAAGTAAAACACTACATACCTCTACAGAAATGGGGAAAGGGGCAACATCTAGAATGTTGTGTATACTAATACCTGTAGTATGGAAAATAAAGTTCCGGATCTAGAGGTTGTGTTAGTGAGGCTGACTTGGATTTAGTGGTGGTCACGGAGAATCACTATTGGGATATAGTTATACCAGGCTATAATCTATTCAGGAAGGATAGAGTAGGGAAAAAAAGAGAGAGGAAGAATGATTTATAACCTGGTTTGAAACAGGATGCTAGGCTTGATGGCTCTTCGGTCTGTTCCAGTAGGACATACTTAAGTATAATATTAAGCAACAGAAATGCAGGACTTACAGGGTAAGGAAGAGACAGTAGGTTAATCTGGAAACAGGGAATGGAAAAATCTATTTATGCTGGGTGATATACAGACCTCCTTCAGAGGCAGAAGTGGACAGAGGTTTAACTGAAGACATTCACAATACAGAAGCCTGAGCCACCAGCAGCACACCCTCTGAGAAGAGTCAGGAAGCCAAGATGGCCACCGTTCCCATGTTTTCTAAGGAAACTACTTGGGCTGCACTACCCAACAGTGAAATGTCACCCTGAAGTGGCAAATCACATATAGAGACAATCAGAGCCTTTTCCCCTGAGGGCTCTGTATTCAGAGTGTGCTGAAGCCATGGAGAAACAACATGTGGAGCGGTGCTCCAATGTAGCACAGCACACTCCACACCACAAGCAGCGTTTAACTTCCTCAGTCAGTGCTACCATACTGAGGGCACAAGAGGAAAGTTGTCTGGGGTCGCAAGGGAAGAAACTGCAGGAGACGCGTGTTAAGGAAGGCAATTAAATAACAAAATGGCACAGAACTCAAAGAGAGCAAACTGTGCCCTCCAGGAGTTCATGGGGTGCAGGGGTGAGCCAACATTGAGATGCTTACTGTAGCTGTCTTCTCATCCCGAAGATAAAAATCTCTCTCCCCAGAAGGATTGTGCTCTTACTCAGTTCTCTCTCTCTCTCTGACATATTTTCTTTCAGCACTGGAATGGACAGCTAATTAACTGGTTCAGAAGCAGGCCTCAATGACCAATCCAGGCACTGCACTGCAGGACCACCTTCTACCTGCTGCAGACAGAGAAACACTGAAGTGTGCTCTGTCCTATAACAAGGGACACTGCAGCTCCAGCACTTCAGCGCCAGCTGAGGGACATAAGACCCGCAAATTCCAGGCTGATCTAGCGAGTACACTAAGGAAAAAAGAGGTTAGCATTCATAATCTACAAGAGAATGCAGAAAGAAGAAGACAGGCATCAATATAAGGAAAAGCTACGAGAAACTACTAAAGTAGGTTGGGGAAGCAAAGATGCAAATAGAAGAAATAAATATAGTTATACGGTAAAATGGGAGGACAAGAGTTGTTTTAGAAATGTTAGTGATAGGAAGAAGTGCAAAAGTAGCATTGTGAGCTTCCAAGGTTGAAAGGGAGGAATACGTAGAAGCTAATTAACATATTTCTGTTCTGTAAGAGCTCAGAGTAGGACTTTAGAACACAAATAGGAATGGAAGTAAGATATGTTACGTTATCTGAGATTTATCTCTCGCCAATTCTCCAATTTAGGATTCAAGGCAAGTTACAGGAATGTAACAATAAGAAGCTGATAAACATCAGGAAGTGCAGAGAATAAAACTTCAAACATAATGTTCTAATAATTATTATGTTTTTGTTTTTTCTAAAACCCTATGGGTCCAGTAAATATGGTTTTAAAACTTTACGAAACTGAAGATAATTCCTCATTAGACGTATCTCTCTAGGTAAACTGTTCCAATAGCTAGGAAAAAATGATTGGGTAAACATTGCTTTAAATCAAACTTTTTTAGAAGGAAAACCAAGTAGTAAATAATTACATCTTCTAGTGGCTGCCCTCGAGTTCAAGACATTTACCAATTGAAACCTATTGTTAGGACATAAGCCATTCAGAAACTTAAATACTAGACCACCTTAAAAACAACTCGAAATTTCACAGGTAACCAGTGCATTGTGTTCGTGGCCTCACATGATCTACTGTAAATGAGTCTTCCGAAATATCATCCTAACTGCTGAGTTCTGTATCATCGGAAGTCTAAGAACTTTTTTAGATGAGACACAAATATAAAGAACTTCCATAATCTAATAAAGACATGATTGTTAATTGTACAATAATTTTAAAATGATCTTCGAGAAAATAAGAACGCAACAAATGCAGTTGTTTTAATTTAAAATAAGCTTTTCTAACTAACTTAACCTGAGGTTCCAACATCAGAGATGAATCCAAGAACTTCAGAAATTCTTTTACATTCAACTGAAAACCATCATCATTATCTATAATCACCTTGGGAACTTTAGTAAGATCCTTTCAAAACCACAGTATCTTGGTTTTGTCAGCATTAAATTTTAATTTAGACTTGACAGACCAAACTTATCTTATTTATACAATCACTGATTTTGGATGAAACAGTCTCTGTAACTTAATAGGAACTAGAAGGAAAATATTGTCTACCTGAAAATATTGTCTACCTAAGACTTTGAACGATTTTCAGAAGACTGTATTCATGAGAAACTAACTAAACTAAAAGTTAGACAAAGAGATAGGGCCGGATAGTATACATTTGAGTGTACTGAAGGAATATAGGGAAGTTCTGGCAGCTCCGCTGACATTTTCAAAACTTCTTTACAGTTGAGAGTAGTCTGAGAGGCCTAGAGAAAGGTAGATGCAGTTCTTTTCCACAAAAGTCTTGGAAGTAAGGAGGAGGCTGGGAACTGCAGGCCAGTTACTCTGAACTCTGTAGTAAGCAAATTAATGGAAATGCTTCTGAAACAAGGAGCGTTTCTGGAATCCAATGGACAGCAGGACTGGAGGCAGCACGTTTTACCAGAGGAAGGTCTTGTCGGATTAATGCTTTTGACTGGGTGACCAAAGAACTGGGTCCAGGGAGAGCACAAATTGAGGTGTGCTTAGATTTTTAGTAGGACCAGCTCTGCCTACAGATCAGGAAAGGCTCTGGTCCAGGGTGCAGACACTAAAGGGCATCAAACGCACAAGCCCGTGACGTCAGTCACCTGGCCCATAAAGTACCAAAGTTTCTCTTCACAATGGTCCTGATTCCAAAGAGGCATGGGAGCCCCGGGTGGCGCTGCCTTTAGTATTTCTCTTCTCCCTCCTTGGCTCAGTCCTCCCTCCGCTAAACGCTAACCAACAACTCCTCCCAGGCCCTCCCCCTTCTCAGCAGCTGATAGTTGAACATCGAACCCCCCCCCCCCCCCCTTCGGAAGACATGCTACTTGTAGCTTGCAAGGCATGCTGGGATTGTTTGACCAACATCCATTCCCAACGTTCCTTGCAAGAAAGCACGGAACAGTGAAGCATTTAAGCTGCTTCAGTGTCTACCATGTTTTTGGGTGTTTTTTCAGCCTGCTGCCTCTGCTCAGTCTGATCTGCTGCCTGTGTGCCGACCGCTGACTGACCAGTGAGTGCCTGCCGACTGCTTGCTTCTGCTGTCTGGACAGCCCAATGCCCGCTTGTGCTGCCTGCGCCCGGAGACAGACGATGCCACACCTCTGCTGTGGCACTGCCTGTTCGAGTGCCGACGAGTCACAACTGCTGCCCGCCGTGTTTCTCTCTCTCTCTGCTGGGCTTGCTGCTTCTACTCTGCTCTGCTGCTGCTGCCACCCAGGGGCTAGTCTTGTAATGCTTTTAATCCGGGAGAGGGGATGGAATGTGATGTGGAACGGTAGAAGTTGAAATTGCTGTTAGTGGGGGAGGGGGAGAGGGGATGAAATATGGAATGGAACAGTGAATCATGGAAGAAGGTGGTGGTGGGGGGGAGGGCGATATTCTGTAAGTTGCTGTTGGCAGGGTTTCTAGAGAGAAAAGGGCTGGGCAAGGACAGTTGTTGAAAGGAAAAGGACATTCAGAACATTGGTGCGGCAGAAGAAAAGCTGTGAAAAATAAAGGAGAAAGTTGAGGGGGGCTAGGGCTTTACAACTAGAAAAACAGGAATAAAATATTCATGGGGACAAAAGCTAGAGGGAAAAAAATAGTATTCAGGAGGCTGGAGGGAAAAAATCTGATAAAAAAAAAAAAAAAAAAAAAAAAAAAAAAAGAGGAAAACAATTTGGGAGTGAGGAAGAAAAGCTGGAGAAAGTGGCAGGACAAAGAATGTTGCTAGAGAGGACAGGAGAATTTATTTGTAGCATTTATGTCCCACATTTTCCCACCAATTTGCAGGCTCAATGTGGCTTACAGTTGCCGTAATGGTGGTTGCCATTTCCGGTTAACAGAATTACAAGTGGTATTGCGTTAAGGTGTGAACATACATGGTATATTCATGGAACATAACATATAAGGAACAGCTCTTGGTGTATATATATATATATATATATATATATATATATATATATATATATATATATATACACCATGTATATACATACATGGTAAAAAAGAATACATTATGGTATGGCATGAAGGATCCTGAATAATAAGTTGGATTGTAACATACATTAGGTCGTCAACTATAGAGAGATCCTATTCGGTATAAGGTTTAAAGTGGTAGTGCTTGATTATTCATAGCAAGGAGATTAATCAGTCATGTGATAAGAGTTCGGTTTTGTATAGATCGTGTATAATATTATTTAGTGTTTAAAGATGGATGTTTATGGTATGCCTTCTTGAAAAGATCGGCTTTCAGTAATCTTCGGAAGATGGTTAGGTCTTGCGTTGTTTTTATGGCCTTCGGTAGTGCATTCCATAACTGCGTGCAGATGTATGAGAAACTGGTCACATATGTGGATTTATATTTTAGCCCTTTACAGTTAGGATAGTGGAGATTGAGGAATGTGCGTGATGATCTTTTTGCGTTCCTAATAGGCAAGTCTATAAGATCTGACATGTAAGTCGGGGCTTCCCCGTAGACGATTGACCAGGGTGCAGACTTTGAACGTAATTCGTTCTTTTAGTGGGAGCCAGTGTAGTTTTTCTCTTAGGGGTTTGGCGCTTTCGTATTTCGCTTTTCCAAATATGAGTCTGGCTGCTGTGTTTTGTGCAGGGAGGACAGGAAATGTCCTATTGTGGAATAAAAACTGGCTGAAGGATAGGAAACAGAGAGTGGGATTAAATGGGCAGTATTCGCAATGGAGAAGGGTAGTTAGTGGGGTTCGTTAGGGGTCTGTGCTAGGACCGCTGCTTTTTAATATATTTATAAATCAATTAGAGATGGGAGTAACTAGTGAGGTAATTAAATTTGCTGATGACACAAACGGGCTCATTTTCAAAGCACTTAGCCTCCCAAAGTTCCATAGAAACCTATGGAACTTAGCCTCCCAAAGTGCTTTGAAAATATGCCTCAAAGTTATTCAAAGTCGTTAACTCACGACAGGATTGTGAAAAATTACAGAAGGACCTTACGAGACTGGGAGGCTAAATGGCAGATGACGTTTAATGTGAGCAAGTGCAAGGTGATGCATGTGGGGAAAAAGAACCCAAATTAAAGCTACGTCATGCAAGGTTCCACGTTAGGCGTTACGGACCAAGAAAGGGATCTGGGTGTCTTCGTCGATAATACACTGAAACCTTCTGCTCAGTGTGCTGCTGCGGCTAGGAAAGCTAATAGAATGTTGGGTATTATTAGGAAAGGTATGGAAAACAGGTGTGAGGATGTTATAATGCCGTTGTATCGCTCCATGGTGCGACCGCACCTTGAGTATTGTGTTCAATTCTGGTCACCGCATCTCAAGAAAGATATAATAGAATTGGAAATGGTGCAGTGAAGGGCGACTAAAATGATAGCAGGGATGGGACGACTTCCCTATGAAGAAAGACTAAGGAGGCTAGGGCTTTTCAGTTTGGAGAAGAGACGGCTGAGGGGAGACATGATAGAGGCATATAAAATAATGAGTGGAGTGGAACAGGTGGATGTGAAGCGTCTGTTCACGCTTCCAAAAATACTAGGACTAGGGGGCATGCGATGAAACTACAGTGTAATAAATTTAAAACATATCAGAGAAAATATTTCTTCACCCAACTCATAATTAAACTCTGGAATTCGTTGCCGGAGAACGTGGTGAAGGTGGTTAGCTTGGCAGAGTTTAAAAAGGGGTTAGACGGTTTCCTAAAGGACAAGTCTATAAGCCACTACTAAATGGACTTGGGAAAAATCCACAATTCCAAGAATAACATGTATAGAATGTTTGTACGTTTGGGAAGCTTGCCAGGTGCCTTGGCCTGGATTGGCCGCTGTCATGGACAGGATGCTGGGCTCGATGCACCCTTGGTCTTTTCCCAGTGTGGCATTACTTATGTACTATGGACTTATGACAAGAGGGTGATGCTGGGGAGGACAGGAGAATGACAGAGGGTGATGCTGTATCACATTGTGGGGAGATTTTTTTTTTTTACCCAACAGAGGAATGGATGCTGTTATCAGGTTGTGGGGGTGATATTTCAATTCCAATCCACTTCCTTACCTTGTCCCTGGGACACAGATTGTGAGGTTTGTATTTAATATTTGGGTTTTTTTGAGTTTTTGAAATTGGTGGCTGTGTGGTGCTGGGGGATGAATAATGTCAGGTGTGGGGGGGAGGGAGCAATGTTTCCCTTCTGATCTCCTGACACTGACCAGTCCAGTTTTCTGGATATCCTCAGCGAGTCCACATGAAAGGTTTGCATGCATTGACTTTGTTATATCCAACCTCCCATGTGTACTCACATAAGAAAAGCAAAGCATGCAAACCGTTCATGTGGACTCACTGTGGATATCCAGAAAACTGGATTGGTCAGGGTCTAAAGGACTAGCAGCCAGATGATCAGAAGCCCTGCACTGTTCCAAACAGCGCTCTAAAAACAGGGCTATACCGCCCCTATGAGGAAACCCAGATCTAAAGCAGATCAGAATGGAAACTCTCCCCTGCCCCTGACATTCGTTCCTTATCTCCCAGCACAGAACAGCCACCAAGAACTCAAAAACCAAATGCAAATACAAAACCACAATCTTCAAAATAGGAACAAAGTCTAATACAATTCAATAATTTAAATGTGTTTCTCAACCCAGTCCTCAGGACATACCTTGGCATTCTGGTGTTCTGGACATCCATCATAAATGTACATGAGGTTTTCTGCGCATCAATCCATTCATGATGGATGCCCAGAAAGCCAGAATATCAAGCTATGTCCTAGGTACTGGGCCACGATACACATGGTTGAACTGAATTGTATTTGGTTTGGCTCCTGTTTTGAAATTTTTGATTTTGGCTTTTACATTTGGTTTTTGAGTTCTTGAAATTGCTGTTCTGTGCTGGGGATGAAGATGTCGTGGGTGGGGGGATGGATATGATGTTTCCTCACCTAATCCTTGGGACATCGACCAATCCAGTTTTCTGAACATCCACAGTGAGTCCACATGGGAGGTTCACATGCATTGCCTTTGTTCTATGCAAACCTCCCATGTACATTCATGATGCATGTCCAGAAAACCTGAATGCCAAGATGTGTCCTGGAGACTGGGTTGTGGACCTCTCTATCTCTGCCCCAGTCAGCAATTGCTCAGTGCAACTCACCTCACTGATGATGGTGTCCAAAATTTTAAAGTCCATTTATTCAACACAATCATCTAAAGGATAGATTTGAATTGATCGTTAAACATAAACATAATTATGAGTTCCAATTTATATATGATTTGAATCATGCTGCAGAAATGAGTGATGAGCTATGTAAGAAAGAACTGTATGGATTTGGAAATCTTACTTGCAGATGGCAATCAGAAAGACATCTCTGGGATAGGCTTGTTTGATACATTAACATATTTGTGAAACCATTTAGAAGAAGTTAAAGGCACCTATTCACCTGTGAGAATTTTAGAGTTCATGTGCTCAAACAATTTCACCACCTCACTGCCAAATCTTTTTGTGGAACTGAGAATTTTCCTAACATTGCCAGTATCAGTGGCCAGCGCAGAACAGAGCTTCTCGATGTTAAAAAAAAAAAAAAAAAAAAAAAAAACTTCTCTCTTTACAACGACAACACAGATTAGATGGGTTGGCAACTTTATCAATTGAAAATGCCGTTGCAAAGAACTTGAATCAAGAAGAAATGATACAGCAATCTGCAGTTAAAGCTCGAAAAGTTACTTTCTGAAGCAAAATCTGTATGTTTCAAATAGAACATATTATGCTTCTAATTTGAATTGGACTGCTGAATTTAAACACAAATCGAGCAATGAGTCCTGAAAATTCAATTGAATGTCAAAGGTGATGAGACTTCAGCGAGCTTACAACTGGAAGAAATGTTCTCAAGCATAATATATAGTCTTAAAGCAATCAAGTCAAATTGTCAATTCCTATGTGTTTGGTTATAGTAATTTTTCAGCTGGAAAAGGTGCCTCATACTAGCTTTGAAGGAAAATATTAGTTATACCGTGGAGTGCTTTTCATTGCTGCATTGGTGGAATGAACGGTGTAAAGCCTAATGGAATGTTGGTGTCGTGCTTCTTTGAAAAGGTAAATGGGAAACCAGTTCTTTAAAAAAAGACTTTTCCTGCAATGCATAATGAATGGGAAACTAAGCATCAGAGGAAAAGTGTTCATGAAATAATGCAGTATTGACAAACTATATAAATCAAGTCTAATTTACTGTACAAAGTAGAGCAACAGAGCATATCACAAAAAAAAAATCAATAATGAATCACTGGAGATTAACAGAGTACAGCAAGCAAGCAATGTCTGGAATGCCTAGTCTTATAAAGTCCTTGTCGTAATTTTTGCTCTCTTAGATATACATTCGTGTATAGGCAGCAATTCTGGATGTGGGGAGTAGGAGATTTTAGCTTGAAGACCCTGCTTGTTTCTTAGTTGACTTGTTGGATGTAAGCTTATATTGTTTCTTGATATGTATTTCCAACATTGCTGTCTTTATTTTGTTTGAGGTGCTTCTTGCTGCATAAATGCTTTAATAAAGATTTGTGTTACAAAAAGAAAATTCTCCAAGTCACACATTTTAAAACAGCTGTTTGCATGGATTCAAAAGGAGCAGCCATAAGAGCATTCAGCACTAGGTTGAGAACCTAAGCTACAAATGGAGGTCATACTGGGGGCTGCAGATGCAAAAGGCCTTGCATAAAATGATTTGTAACCAGATGCCAACAATTGTAACATTATCAATGGAATCCTAAAACAAAGAAAATGCAGCTAAGTGAACTTTCACAGATGAATACAATAATCCACTGTTAGAGAGATGTAATAAATAATCTAACAGCTCAGAGACAGTACAGGTGATGGGGTTGACAAGGCATGCCGAACACCACATGGAAAGCCGGTGCCTCTTTGAAGTCATAAGAACAGTAAGCCCCTCTGAAGAAAAAAATCATATCTGTTTTGATAAGTCAACGGCAAGGTTGATTGTTCGAAGATCCGGATGGAGAAGGTTTCCTTGGTGCTGTGTTATGAGATCCGGCACCGTTGGTAAGAAAAAAATCGGTTGGCATTTATAGTTATCAAAAACACTAGCGTGGCCAATATGGAGCTACGAGAATCATGTGTGCCGACTGCTTTCAGAAGTCTTTGCTATCAGAGGAATTGGAGGGTAGGCATACAGAAATTCTCAATCCCCTGGCAATAGGAATGCATCCAAAGCTACTCTGTTCCGACTGGGCCACCTTAAGCAGTATTTGTGACATTTCATATTTCATGAGGACATGACGAGATCTATGGAGGGATGATCCCACTTCCTGAAAAGGGATTGTATAATTGTGGTCTTGACTGACCATTTGTGCAGTCTCAATTTTCTGCTCAAGGAGTCCACCAGAGTGTTGAGGCAGCCTGGCAAGTAAGTCACCATGATGGTTGATCCTGTACTTAGGACAAGGTTCCAAAGTTGAACAGCTTCTTGACCTAGGAGGCGTAAGCCTGTACTCCCCCACCTTCACTTGTTGACATAATACATGGCCACTTGATTTCTCCGATTCGTTTTAAATTTACTACATTGTAGCTTCATCGCATGCCCCCTAGTTCTAGTATTTTTGGAATGCTTGAACAGACGCTTCACATCTACCCGTTCAACTCCACTCATTATTTTATAGACCTCTATCTCCCCTCAGCCGCCTTTTCTCCAAGCTGAAGAGCCCTAGCCGCTTTAGCCTTTCCTCATAGGGAAGTCGTCCCATCCCCTTTATCATTTTCGTCGCCCTTCTCTGCACCTTTTCTAATTCCACTATATCTTTTTTGAGGTGTGGCGACCAGAATTGAACACAATATTCGAGGTGCGGTCACACCATAGAGCGATACAAAGGCATTATAACATCCAAATTTTTGTTTTCCATTCCTTTCCTAATACCTAACATTCTATTTGCTTTCTTAGCTGCAGCAGCACACTGAGCAGAAGGTTTCAACGTATCAACGACAACACCTAGATCCCTTTCTTGGTCCGTGACTCCTAATGTGGAACCTTGCATGACATAGCTATAATTCGAGTTCCTCTTTCCCACATGCATCACTTTGCACTTGCTCACATTAAACGTCATCTGCCATTTAGACGCCCAGTCTCATAAGGTTCTCTTGTAATTTTTTACAATCCTCCCGCTATTTAACGACTTTGAATAACTGTGTCATCAGCAAATTTAATTACCTCACTAGTTACTCCCATCTCTAAATCATTTATAAATATATTGAAAAGCAGCGGTCCCAGCACAGAGCCCTGGGGAACCCCACTAACTACCCTTCTCCATTGAGAATACTGTCCATTTAACCCTACTCTGTTTTCTATCTTTTAACCAGTTTTTAATCCAAAATAGAACACTACCTCCTATCCCATGACTCTCCAATTTCCTCTGGAGTCTTTCATGAGGTACTTTGTCAAACGCCTTCTAAAAATCCAGATACACAATATCAACCGGCTCCCCTTTATCCACATGTTTGTTCACCCCCTTCAAAAAAATGTAGTACATTGGTGAGGCAAGATTTCCCTTCACTAAATCCATGTTGACTGTCTCATTAATCCATGCGTTTATTAAGAACAAAATTACAGAGCATATTCAGTCTCTACCATTTTGCCCGGCACCAACGTCAGACTCATTGGTCTAAAATTTCCCGGATCTCCTCTGGAACCTTTTTTAAAAATCGGTGTTACATTGGCCACCCTCCAATCTTCCGGTACCACACTCGATTTTAAGGATATATTACATATTACTAACAATAGTTCCGCAAGTTAATTTTTCAGTTCTATCAGTATTCTGGGATGAATACCATCCGGTCCAGGAGATTTGCTACTATTCAGTTTGTAGAACTGCCCCATTACATCCTCCAGGTTTACAGAGAATTCATTAAGTTTCTCCGACTCATCAGCTTCGAATACCATTTCCGGCACCCCACCCAAATCTTCCTCGGTGAAGACCAAAGCAAAGAATTCATTTAATCTCTCCGTTACGGCTTTGTCTTCCCTGATCGCCCCTTTTACTCCTTGGTCATCTAGCGGTCCAACTGATTCTTTTGCCGGCTTCCTGCTTTTAATATACCTAAAAAAAAAAATTTTACTATATGTTTTTACCTCCAACGCAATCTTTTTTTTGAAGTCCCTCTTAGCTTTCCTTATCAGCGCTTTGCATTTGACTTGACATTCCTTATGCTGTTTCTTCTTATTTTCAGTTGGTTCCTTCTTCCATTTTCTGAAGGATTTTCTTTTAGCTCTAATAGCTTCCTTCACCTCACTATTTAACCACGCCGGCTATCGTTTGGTCTTTCGTCCTCCTTTTTTAATATGCAGAATATATTTGGCCTGGGCTTCCAGGATGGTGTTTTTGAACAGCATCCACGCCTGATGTAAATTTTTGACCCTTGCAGTCGCTCCTCTAAGTTTTCTTTTCACCATTCTTCTCATTTTATCATAGTCTCCTTTTTTAAAGTTAAACGCTAACGTATTTGATTTCCTATGTATACTTACTTTAAAGCTAATATCAAATCCGATCATATTATGATTACTGTTATCAAGCGGCCCCAGCACCATTACCTCCCGCACCAGATCATGCGCTCCACTAAGGACTAGGTCTAGAATTTTTCCTTTTCTCGTCGGTTCCTGTACCAGCTGCTCCATAAAGCTGTCCTTGATTTCATCAAGGAATTTTACCTCCCTAGTATGTCCCGATGTTACATTTACCCAGTCAATATTGGGGTAATTAAAATCACCCATTAATATTGTGTTGCCCAGTTTGTTTGCATCCCTAATTTCCTTTAACATTTCTGCATCCGTCTGTTCATCCTCACCAGGCGGACGGTAGTACACTCTTATCATTATCCTTTTCCCCTTTACACATGGCATTTCAATCCACAGCTTGATAATTCCTAAGCATACGCATCTCTAAAGGTAGAAAGAGTTCCATAATGAAACAGTCTGACAGTGAAGAGAAGAACTGAACTTCTTGGATCTTATACAACAGACTGTTGGGAAATTTAGCAACATACGATCATGGGTTTTCCTATTAATAGGGTACTATGAAAGAGCTCCACCAGTTCATATAGGTAAAACAGTACAACACCACAAATGACCTTAAACGTAATTGCATACAGTTTAAACTTAACCCTGGCTTCAACCAGGAGCCAGTGCAATCTCACAAGTAAAGGAGTTGCTGATAAATCTGGCAGCTGGGAAAAAAAATAAAAATCAAATCAGCCATGCTGCTGTATTTTGAGTAAATTGCAAACGCTTACCAAGTGTCTTTGAGCAACCATTATAAATGCTGTTACAATAATCCATTCTAGGCAGGGTCTGAGCCTGAACCAATAATCTAAACTTATCAGTATCAAAGTAGTTTTGAATTGTTCTAATTTTCCTTCTACCCATCATATCCATGCATTTAAGGTCTTTAGTAGGTGAAGTGCACTCTTTGCCTGTCTTATTTTTCCACATGGCAGATTTAACCACCACAGAATTATGTGGAAGCTGTTGAATGCCGTGACCTAAAATTTCCTTAACACGGTATTTGTTGTCAAGGCTACGTTTTTTGGGCGTATGGAGTTGCCCAAATCTGCTTATGTTGCTCATGGGGAGCACAATAGTCTACTTATCTTAAGCTAAACATTTCAAAACTAAATGTTTGGAGACTACTTTTATCAGAAGACTGTAATACTACTGGCAACTCCAAAGCTTGTGCCACTTTCAGGAGAAACTTGGGATACGAAGAATCTTCCTGTGAGTGTTGCTCTTCCTTTTTGTCAGAGGAGCTGGTATGAGGCGTTTCACCACACGATTTTGTAGCCGAAGAAGCCAGAGAAGCCGGAGATGGAGATCTAGTAGGGTGCCGAGAAATATCTTTGTATGGCACCATCCATCTATTGTGAAGTTGTAGTGGACACTGACCAAGCCCATTTTTCAGATCTAGGTATAGCTATATGTGACCCATGAGCAACCTGCTGTGCTAGCGCTGGAATGGAGGTTGGCTGCTGAACAGCAGGAGGTGGAAGATTAAGTTGCTGAGCAGGTGGAAACTGCTGCTGATGTTGTAATAATTTGAGACAATGGAAGCAAACTTCCAGAAGAAACTGGATCTGCCTGGGTGCTATGCTGCAAAGGACCAGACTGTATAGATAGTGACTGAGGTGATGACGAACATGCTGAAGACATCAAAGACTTGTCAGATCTTCTTGAATGGGTAGTCCTAGACGACATGCCACGGGATGATGGATGTCTATGACGCTGGTGGTGTGAGTGAGAGGCTCAGAGGACATTTCGATGCAGACATCAGGAACCTGAACAGCTCTGAGTTCAACTGTGGTGTGACTCAGAGGAATGCCACTAACATCAGGAATCTAACAATCTCCAAGATCTACTGTGAGAACTGTCACATGATGTAGAGGAAGAAGCACTCATCCTGCTTCTGCCAGATGCTGAGGATTTGTGATGCTAGTCCGACATTAAAAAAAAAAAAAAAAAAAAAAAAAAAAAAATCGGCAGTATGGTCTCACTGGCATGCACAGTAGCGGCATCCTCTCAAGCAGGCTGCACATCCTGCATGGCTCCACTAGCCTCGACATTGATGGAAAGTATGGCACCAAATGTGCTCTGCAGTGCATTTTGGACCTGATCCTGACCCCTGGGCAGCATTGCAAGAACAGAATCAGTCGCACTACCCAGCTGCTGCTCCTCTACTACAGACACCTCCATTTGTTTAAGGTGAGATGTCTTAGGTTTCTTTTGGGCAGAAGCTGATTTTTGATCTTTGGTTACTTTGGACTGGATATAATTCTTCAATTTTAAAATCCGAATTTCAAGTGTTTTAGCAGACATCTTTTTACAATCCGGACATTTCTCAGAAGTATGCTGCTGTATGAGATACCTCAGGCACTGAATCTGAGGGCCTGTAGTAGACATCTTACAAACACAAGACAGTCTTTGAAGCCCGGCTTCTGTGATATGGGAAAAAATTAAAGCTGCAAAATTAAATTCTGTAATGATGACAAACTAACTGAATAAAGAAAGAAAATGAAAATATTTGTGAAGAAATAAAAATGTGAAGGGACCTGAAGGCTTAGCAGGTCTTATCTCTACTACAAATAAACTAAAGCTGAGGTGGTAGGGATGTGTACATTAACTACAGTACCTGTCAGTAGTGGGAATATAGGGGCATGTGCGGAAGGCTCTTCTAGAGTTTTCCGTGCTTTGAAAAGGCCAGGTCAGTAGCATCACTTCTGCTGTGTGGGTAGATGATCTCATTGTCCATGGAGAACCCCAGGGGTGCCAGGGTTCAAATCCCATTTCTGCTGGGGACCCTGGGCAAGTCACTATCTCCCAACATTACCTTAGGTACCCACTTAGACTGTAAACTCTCTGGGACAGAGACATATTATACCTGAATATGTATCACCACTGCACTATATATGTCCAGTTGCACTATAAAAATTTTAAGTGCTATCACACAGAACCAGCTTTAAAAACTATAAAAAAATATTGTTAGCTTTAAAAAAAAAAGTAAACAGTATTACCTGAGTCAATTTTATTTAATATGATTCGTGCGCACTTTAGGAAAGCCTCTTCCACATTCTCTCCTGTCAGGGCACTGGTTTCTAAAAACATCAATTCTGCAACAAAACATATAAATTATATTTTATATCTTTCTTTCATTCATTCATTCATTCATTAAAACCGCCAAAATTCATGCAATCATGGGAATGCGATCTAAATGCCCAACTAGATGAAAAAAACTTGGGAAAAATTTTGGTTTAAAATTACTCATACCACCAAATCAGCGTCCATTTCACAATCTATGTTCTACTTAGCACACAGAGCCCTATGGACTCCTGCTAAACTCGCCAAATTGAACACAATAAAACCAAAAAACAGTGCGAATAAATGCTGGACCTGTGAAAAAGATGTTGGAAATCTTAAACATATCTATTCAAGAATATTGGAATTCTGTATGGGACACAATATCTTCCACCTTGAATATTCAAGATGTTTTATCATATAATATAGTTATATATATATATATGTGGATCACTAATGTTTCAATCATCAATAGACAAATATCAAGCACAATTACTGGATTTAATGTTACATCAAGCCCTTAGAACACTTTTCTTTTGTTGGAAAGATCTTGACAAAGTAACTTATTTATCATGGTGGAATTCTGTGTGTATTTTAGCTAAATATGAATATGCTGCGGCTGAAAAACATAACTCACTTGTTAAGTACAACAAAATATGGTCTCCTTTACTAAACTCACTACGTAATAACCTTTGTCAGAATTGAAATTATGTATTACTTCTGTGACTTATGATTATGATCTGTTATCGAAATAATCCCGGACTTGCCCTAACTTGAACATGTATGCTGATGCTTGTTACTGTTAACTTGTTAAGCTGGCTAATTGCTTTATTTTAGTCATTTGTTATCATTTATAAAACACAATAAAAATATTGGAACTAAAAAAAAAAATGCCAAAATAATAAAACAGAACAAATAAGAAAGAAGCTGACACCTGTTGTAATTCAGTGGAGGACCCTGAGTATTTTCTATCCCCCTCCCTTGCCCAATCCTAGCATTATTTTTCTTTTCCTAGCAGTGAAGCAGCCACTGCGCAGCTGTTGGCTTCTGAAGCGAAACAGCTTGCCTGTTTCATTACCTCTGAGATGCATAGCTATGCTGCATTCAGTGCCATGCTGCCTTGACCATCTCCCCCCACTGTCCTGTTCCAGCCTTCTGGCTCCAGCCCATACAAAAATAGTACATTCAGGGAAAGCCTCTTGGCCTGCCTATATGCAATGGGCATCTCTGCTAACTCCAACGGACTTTACGAGGTCTATGAAGACTGACAGACAGTTCATAAATATGCAGAGAGAAAGAGAAACAGACACAGACAGAGAAAAACAGAGAAATGGAAGAGAGACTGGACAAACTACATGTACTCCAGGATACTGTAAAGCCCACTGATTTTAGGGAGCTCTCTGGTGTCACCTGCTGCACATGTTATACAACTACAGACTATGTGACTCTCCTCCCTTTTACCATTTTCTTGTGCAAATCGGGAGGCCTCCAGGAATGTTACTTCTCGGTCTGCATCCAGGTCCTTCTTGTTCCCACACAGAATTATTACTATGTTGGGGCTCGCAAGGGTTCTGGCATCTGTCAACCAGTTGGTCAGGGTATTGTATGTTTCACGGCTTCAACACAATAAAAACAGACATAGTGAGTTTGTGCTATTATCATTTCTTTCACTGCATGTGCAAGAGTCTTTGCTGCCCATTTATTGCACAATGCAATATTGTTATAATACTGATCATGCCAGTTTTGAATTTCAAGTTTATTTAGATCTGATATACCACCCTAGAGGGACCCTGCAGGGCCTTTTACAATAAATGACTGTTCTCTGTTTTTTTTATGATCAGCAAGTAAAGAACAGGCCATTATTGTTCTTGTCTGAAGTTAATCAGAGGAATGTCAATTTTTTAGTATTCATTTCCTGTATAAGACTTTAATGAAACCTCCATCATGATTAAAAATATATACACATTATTAGGGCTGCACAATAATCATGATTAATAATTAAATCAATTGCTGCACACCTTCTCCTTCCTCCTCCCCCCCCCCCCCCCCCACCCCACGTGTAGCTGTTCAAAAGCAATCAAGTCCTGCAGTGCTAGTGGCAGCCATACTCACAGGATGCATTCAATTTATTCTGGGCCTTTTCTTCTGACCCATGCTGCCCCAACCCTTCTGATGCAACTTCCTTTCAGAAGGTAAGATGGGTCAGAGGGAAAGGCCCTGTGTACTCTGCAGGCAGCCTGCAAGTACAGCTGCAGCCGATGCTGCAGGACCAAAGACTTGCTTTCGAACAGGCACAAAGGGGAGGGGGAAGAGAAGGATGGAGGGAAGAAAGAGAAAGATGCTGGACAGAGGGCTGGGAGAATGAGAGAGGGATGAGAAAGCAAGATATAAATAAATAATAAAAACAACAACCTGGGGGTGGAGGGGAGGGAGGGACAGTTGAACCTGGGGGCAGGAGAGGGGAAAATATTAGGCCTTTAAAAATCAGTGGTGTAGCCCATGGGAAGGGGAGGCCTTGAGGACCTGTCAAAGCTGCAGTACTTGTTCAATGACTAGTGGAATACCCGAAGCCCTGCCAGCTGAAGAAATCCACTGCCTCAGTCACCCCTTTCCTTCTTGTACTGCCTCAGGAACAAGGACGTTAGCGCTGTTCCTCCAGTCGCCGACACTAGCCCTTCCCAAACATATTCAGTTCATGCACGAACTGAGTATGCTCGGGAAGTGCCAGCTTTGGCAGCTAGAAGCACAGTGCTGCCTTCCTCATTCCTGAAGCAGCTCTGGCAGTGAATTTCTTTGGCTGGAGGGGCTTTGGCATGCCCACCAGCAAAGGTACGATACCTAATGTGGGAATGGGAGGGGAGGGGGGAGGCAAGAGGAAATGCATGGCCCCCCTAGTCCACCTCTGAGCCCCCCTGTCTACCCTTGTGGCCCTCCCCCAACAAACTGCTTGCTATGCCTTTGCCTTTTAAATTTTTAATCAAAATGCAGCCCTAATCTATCTATATACAGCTCAACCCCATTATAACGTGGTGCTTGGGGTTTAAGGAATCACATCGCAGTATAAGCGGATCACGTGAGAAACGTCAATCCATTTTTCTGCATTCAACTTATACAGTACCTGCTATCTGTTTTGCATGCGCATGACAATTGAAGTACGAGAACAATAATGTATATAAACCATGTTTCAATCTTTTATTGAAAAGGGAAAACAGTCTCTTCATTGCTGTCACTGGCTACCTGCGAGTAATCAAGGACTATACTAGCACCAGTTAGTTTTCTCCAACATTTGGAAATGCAAAATTTTTGTGATCGCATCCCAGGCTTCACTACCAATGTAAAACTCTTTTTAGGTTTAGCTTCTTTAAAAATGCAGTGACTGAATCCTTACTAATGATTATTTGCTGTATTAGCGTCTTTCGGAAGTTCATCTTGAACACTGATATACCACCTTGACTGAGTGGCTGTACTTTAGATGATGTGTTTTTGAGCAAGTAGCTGACTCCAATTTTGCCATTTCTGCTTATTAGGTTTTCAGCATACAGGTAGACAGGGCAGTTATCTAGCAACAACAGAACTTTGGCATTGAACCCTTGTTGCCGCACGTGTTTACGTACCTCGAGTACAACCTGATGATGAAATCAGTTCTTCAAAAATGTTGGAAGTCATCCATATATTTTGCAAAACTCATAGGAAAAAGGTATAGAGCTCATGTTCACATGGTGAAAGCACCTTGGTGATTTAAACTTGCCTAAACAAAGTGGCTTCAGTTTGCGATTTCCTGTTTGGTTAACACATAAGAGAACAGTCACTCTGTCCCTCATTTACTTGAAGCCTTGCTTTCTATGATTGTCATTTTTGCAAGCCAGAGTGATATTCAGGTTATAGACCTGTTCTGTGGTATAACCACCCTCTCTAATTATCTTTTGAAGCTGGGGAGGGTATGAGCATGTGGCCTTGTCAGTTGACGTCTCTCTTCAGAAATAGTGGCTTTGGTTATCCAATGTCACTTTGCAATTTAGTCATCCACTACTTGCTATAACTGACATCGACCCATTTCCGCGAAGTTCTTTGTGAACTTTTTTGGCTTGCATTTGCAGATGGGGTCCAGAGGAATGCCTTCGGATTTTTCTTGGACAAACCACTAAACACAGCTTTATCCAACTGGCTGTCTTTAGGTTGCCGCAAACGTTTTTGTTTCAGGCCATCATCCGTTTCTATGGACTCAGCTGCATCACAAAGTTTCTCCTCCAGCTTTTTTCTTCTAAACTATACTTTTCATGTTTGTTTGAGGTTTCAGACATTTCTTTGACCCAAGGAGGTATGATTGAGGTACGAGACGATGCTCTGCTGTGAGTGGGTGGAAACATCAGCGTTACGACGTCACGCTGTTTCCTGTCAATCAAACCGGGAGCCACGAATGAATCACGTCATAACAGGGTTGAGCTGTATATCTAACACATTATAGTAACATGTATGATTTAATGATGATTTATATATTTTAGCAGAGAGAAACAATTACTTAATTTTGCAACCACAGCCCAGTATGGTGTGTTCAGTTCCGAATCACACTAGTGTTTTGAATATTCACCTCACTCACCCCTTCTTGTGAAGTGAAGGTAGTTTTCCAATTACTTTCCATCCAAGGGCACAAAATTTCCCATTATTGCTTTTTCCAAACACACTGACCTAGAGAAAGGGTTTTGAAAGCAAACTAATCTGGGAAGGCACTAACCTCTCAAGATCCCAGCTGACTCAGTCTTACCATTGAGCTTTTGTTCCCATTTCAGATCATACTACTTTATCCCAGACGGTCCTTCTTTGTTAGATTGTACAGCGCTGCGTAACCCTGGTAGCGCTTTAGAAATGTTAAATAGTAGTAGTAGTAAGGCCTTTACTGCCTAAGAGCATGCAATTCACACTTTTTCATGGTGACATATTTGGCTCCCATCACATCACAAGATAAAACACCCACCTGGTAATGTCATAAACTAGAAGGGCTCCTGCTGCTCCCCGATAGTAACTTCGAGTTACAGATCTAGTGTAGGGCAAATGAGAGAAAGCAGAACAAAGAAAGAATATTACATTTATAATCCACCTATATCTAAGCATGAATACACCCAAAACATTCATAATTATAAAATACACAACACACAGTGCACACACCATAATAACAAATACAATTATAAATACATGCCATCCTACAATTCACAAAAACCCGTGACAGGGGATCTGTCTCGATACTAGTGTTGCTTAATTTCTCAGATGACTGACACCATGGATCATATCATGCTTACAAAACTGGCAGAAACAGGTTATCAGTGGCACAGTATTTACCTGGTTCAAATCCTATTTGTCAGATAAACAACAATCAGTTCTGTTCAGCAAAAGCACATCATTACCTTGGGCACTGAACTGTGGGTGCCACAGGGATCCATACTGTCTCCCATTTTATTTAATATCTACCTCAAGCCTCTGGCTGAGCTGCTCCAGTCAATGGACACAAAATTCTACATCTATGCTGATGATGTGCAACTAATCATACCCATTGAACCAGATCTACTCACAGCTCTGAGTAACCCGACTGCCTACCTAACCGCAGCTCAGGAATAGGCGAACAACAAACTTTGCCTGAAACCAAATAAACAGAGAATCTTTGGATACCAAACACAAGTAGAGAAATACCCGACTTCAAAATACATTTTGGGAAGTATGAACTCCCCCTAAAATCACAGGTCAGGAATTTTGGGATACTGCTAGACATCACTAACTCTGATCCTACAAATTCAAACAACCTTCAAAAATTGTCTCTATCACCTACAGCAGCTACAAAATCTCTCTCCATATATTGAAAAGACGAGGCTTGCCACAGTGGCCCTGCCATGATAACATCACAACTAGACTACTGTAATGCCCTGTACACTGGCCAAACCAGAGTCTAGACTACTGTAATGCTCTGTACACTGGCCAAACCAGAGTCTGTACCAGCTCCAGCTAATTCAGAACGGTGTAGCACAACTGATAGAAGGCTATAATAGGCGTGAGCACATCACACCCTTCCTGCAAAAGTTACACTGAATACCAGTATCTTACAGGGCTAAATTTAAAACACGATGTTTGATTTTCAAGGTCATCAGACAAAATGGGCCAGAGTACTTAAAAGAATAAGCTAGCCCTTTACACACCCTTGACCTCTAAGGTCCTCTCAAGGATCATCACTATCTGTTCCCTCATCAAAAGAAATTGTACGATGTGATACCCTGCCAGTGAACCTTCTCAGTAATAACCCCCACGCTCTAGAATTTACTCACAGAGGGGCTACGTGTAACTCGAGACTACCTCTACTTCTGGAAGCAGGTAAAAGTCTGGCTCTTCTCCCAAGCCTTTAATACATAGGGTGATTGACTATACGCTCATTCTGCACCTGGACTAGCTTGCTACACACACTAACTTAGATCAGTTCTTTATCGCTTGCTTAACTATATAAAAAATGTGCCTTGAGTTTAGCTAACAATCAAATTATCCCAATTGGCTCTGTATCACACATCTTGTTTCCATCATGCATCTGCTCTTAGTCCCACAGCTATATGGTAAGCCATACTGTAGAAAATCTTTAGCATCATATCTATATTAGTTGAATGTTCTAATGCATGCTTATTATTATATTATATCTCTGGCATTTGAATTCCAGTGGTGTTAAATATGTATATTTTTGATGCTGTTTCACAGTAGTTCTGTTATTAGGTTTCAATTTACTGTTTTGAAGTTTACCTCATTTATTGTATTTATGTTTATTCTTGGTTATTTTACTATTGTTATGCTGTTAACAAAATTATAAGTTTTATGTTAAATTTACTGTACACCGCCATGGGTGTATCTCTTCATAAAGGCGGTTAATAAATCTCCCCCCCCCAAAAAAAAAAAAAAAAAATGAAAAATAAAAATAGATAAATAAAATTCAGTCCCCCATCTAAAACCTATAAAACAATTGGAATATAACTATTCTATAAAACAATTGGAATGTAACTATTAACACATCTGAACCATATGCTTGCAGCCTAGCTACCGTGTCCCCAAGTCACAGTCGCTGCACATATCCATTACTCATCAGCTACCTTGACCTTGAAGTTGCCCTCCCCATCCCTTTAATGGCTGCAAGGTATACCAGAGCTAGAATAAAATCTCACATTTAAAGGGGAAATAGTCCCTAGACACAGCAGTAGGGCTACAGCCTCCTGCCCCTTCCCCCCTTTTTAGATTTGGAAAGATAGGTAATTAAATCTAAAAATGCAGCCTAAAATCCAAATCCTTTTTACCAAATCTGAACCTGTTCCTAGCCACACATCAGCCAATCAACACAGAATTAGCACTAAAAAATTGGCTTTGGAATACACAAGTTGATGCCTCTACCACCCTACCAAATTAGAAAGGAGGAAGAAGGAACCCAGCAACAGCTAGTTCTCTAGTCAGAGCCAAAAAATTAATTTTAAAATTGTGTGTCATATTAAAAATAGAAGCAATGTCATTCTAATCAAACCAATAGTCCATTAAGTCTAGTGTCACGTTTCCAGGATGTAACAGGCAGATCCCATTGGACCAATTCATTCCATATTGCTCACTCCTAGATGTAAGATGTGGAGACACCTATCTAGCTAATACTCTATGGACATGTCTTCCAGAAATTGTAGCAAACTTTTAAAAACAGCTCTTTTACTAGCCTTGGATGTTATCATTACTTGTTTACAATCTCTCTTTGATAGATCTGCCAAAAGGACCACAATAGGGAATGGAACTCAACATTTGAAGAGCCCAGAGATGGAGGCACAATGTCGGGAATCTCTACCTGATCAGGGGCAAAAATCTGGAGCATGATCCATGAGGCAGGGGTGGTTTTCTCCTCCATACCTGAAACGTTCCTGTCCTGCTGTATCCCAGATCTGCAGCTTCACTGTCTTCCCACCCACATTGACAACCCTGGATCCAAATTCAACACCGATCGTATGATTCGAATCCTGTTTAACTGGGGAGGGGGGGAGGGGACAGGGAGAGAACAAGAGAGAGAGATGAACACAAACAGCTTGGGACAGGATATATGGAGGCATAGGCCATAGGCACAGTGTGCTTTTTGAAACACTAAAAGAAGGTTATTAAACCAACTATAAAAACAAAAACTTTAAAAACTTTAAAAAGTTTCTCCCCAAATTTCCAATCCACTTTGGTGCTTTACAATTTGGTATTAATAAAATGCCATGATTATAAAAGAAAGACAAAGAAAATAAAATTTATACCACTATGAAAATAAACACTCTTTACAGGCAGAAGAAGGGAGGTTTAAGGGCAGTACTTAACCCCTACTTACATTTATTCTCAATGAACTGATGAAGAAGACAGGACTTCCCTGTCCCTGCACTCCCGATCACAAGGAACTTAAAAAGGAAGTCTTTTTTTTTTTGGGGGGGGGGGGGAAGAGAGAGAGAGAGAGAAACAAGAATATTGATATTAGTTACTAGGCAAACATTTTAACACTAATCACATAAAGCTGGCTCTTATCTTTCTACAGCTGTGACCCCAAATTGCACTGCCATGGAAAGTGCAGGACCCGCCTAGGTCATGACCCAAAATGCAGGTTTCATGATCCCTTTCGGGGTCCTGACCCACAGTTTGGGAAACTCTTAAGTTAGGGAAAAGAAATCTTCAGTGGCCCTTTCAGTCTTGCTGAAAAGAAATTTAGTGGCAAAGGGGAACTGTGTTCCTGGTGTCAAATTTGAAATATACATCCTGTAAACAGAACCAAAAGCAGAACAGCATCTTGCTGACAGGGGCAAAGCATACAATGCGATGGAAGAAAAGATCAACCAGCTACTCCATCTAATCTTCCCAGTATCTCTTATTCACATTGCCAAGGATATATATATCCTAGCTGTCAGCCGTACAGCAGATCCAGGACAGTTTGTTATCTTCCATTGTATTCCCCCTCCATTCCTTAGTAGCTCAATATGCAAGATCCGCAAGACCCCCTTAGAGCTCACACCTAGCACCATTCCCCTCCCATATCCAACAACCTGGTCCCACAATAAACCAACAGCCATTTACATGTATGGATTTGGATTTTATGTGCCTTTTATCTGAGTTCAAGGAGAGTTACATCCAGATTAGATGTGTGCACAGGGACATAATCCCCACCTGTCCCCAGTCAATTCTATTCCATCCCCATACTGATACCATCCCTTCACCACCCTAGTCAATTCTTTTCTGTCCCCGCCCCATCCCCATCATATTGGTTCCATCCTCGCACCATTTCGCACAGATTTTTCTCTCATCCCTGTACCCAACCCACATTTAAAAGATCTTGTAAAATCAAGCAAAGCATTAAAAACATAGTATAACTTATTAAAATTTAACACAAAACAATAGGCATAACTTTATTAAATATGCAATTAAAAAAAAACTTTATTAACATGGACTGTGAGAAAACAATCGTTTCAAACTTTGTAAAAAAAATAAGCCATCTATAGAGCCAGAGTTTGGTTCAATTTTACATTCCTCGATTATTTGTCCTGAAACTGAAAAGAACGTTCTGATGTGCTGGTGACAGGAGTTCCAAGCAGGGAGCACCCAACATAATGTCTGTTTCAGCCACATATGGGACCCTCTGTTGCTAGTAGGTAGTACGAACAAGCAGAACTCCTTGTCCGAGCTTGATATATATGTATCCATTTCAATCACAGAAGCCGTTTCATAGCTCTTGAATAAGTCTCAAAAAAAATTTTTTTTTTTTTTTTTTTTTTTAATATGCCTTGGAGTCTACTCATTTTGCAAGTTTTGTTGGTTTGGCAATTGGCTGCACCTTGACTACAGCTTGATCTGCTGTCACTGTTCACAGTCTGCTTATGGCACTGTTAATACCCTTCTTTTTAACTGGAGTCCATGAGTGCAATGACCCGAGAACCTATCCAGACCTCACCTTGAAATGCTTTCATTTTAGCTGCATTATCACTCAGAGATGAAAAGACTAGATATTATATTCTGCTAAAACACTTGAAACAAAGCGATGAATATTCGCCAGTCTCCCTTGTTGCCAAAATTACAGGGCACATGCATCAATTTTCATCAAGGTGAGCTCCTCTTTCAAAAATTTTTTTTAAGCTGAAGTGTTGGTGTCAAGTTTCCGAGTCAAAGGTGCGCACAGGGACATAATCTGGTCCCATCCCCATTTCATCCGTCCCCGCTGTAGTAATGACTTCTTTGCCCCCATCCCCATGCATTTCTTTGAGTTTCCCGTTGTCCCCATCCCTGTGCAAACCTCTATCCAGATACACAGGTACTTCATTGCCACTAATGGGCTCACAATCTAAGTTACACACAAGATAACGGAGGGTAAACTGACTTGCAAGGTCACAAAAAGAGTGTCAACAAGAGAAGCAGGATTTGAACCCTAGCTTCCTGATTTTCAACCTGCTTCTCCAACCACTCAGGAACTGTTCCAGTTGTAATTGAAACAAACATACCGAGTCCTAGGCTACCGTGGCCTTTCTGGACAGTCTCCGGTCACCAAATTTGCTACACTGACTCAGTTGAGACAAGGCACACAAGGTCTGCTAAACAGACCTGCCTATTTGAGTCAAACTAGTATTGTAGGGAAGACCAAAGGTAAGCAGCAGAGCTGATTAGATTTATATAAAGGCACAAAACAGCCATTAATATCTGTTCACGTATTAATTTCACACACACTAATTCTCTAAACTACTGATAAAGACAGACAGGATGTCTCCTTCACCAAGGTGCTCCAATAATCTCGTCTCTCTAGTGGTTTAGCTCAACCCTGCTTTGTATCTCAGAGACTTTCCTACTGAGCAATTACAACTGCATAGGACAAGGATTGAAAATATATATGCAGCCGGCAGCCCTTCCCCATCAATTTAATAGCATTCCAGACCACATTCTTCCATCCCTACCAATCACACAAGGATAAAGAAGGCCTCAGCTCCAGGTGGCACGCAAAGATAATGCTAGGGAAATGCTGGGCACTTCTGGAGGTCATAAAAGAGAGCATGATTTGCAGGACAGAACCAAAACTGCACACATTCATTGAATGAGAGTCTGGGTGAGAGTGTGTCCATCCTTTACCAAAAATTATTATTATTATTACATTTTTATCCCACATTTTCCCACCTTGCAGGCTCAATGTGGCTTACATATACCGTTAACGGCGTTACAGATTATGGTCTGAATACATGGTATGAATGAATACAAACTGATATTGTAGTAGCATGAGGTACATGTATGGTAGGTACAGTTGGGGGGAACTTAAGAGGAAAAGGGGGAAGAAGAGTCAGGTAATGTTCGTTACGGTCTTTGGTTGCATTGTGTCGCAAGTGAACAGGCATTTTTATGTTGGGTCGGTGGGGTATGCTCTTCTGAATAGGTCTGTCTTTAGTGCTGTCCAAAAATTTAGGTGGTCGAGCGCAGTTTTTAACTGCTTTTGGCAATGCGTTCCATAGTGTGCGCTTAGGTAGGAAAAGCTGGTTCCATAGGTGGATTTGTATTTCAGTCCTTTGCTGCTTGGGTAGTGGAGATTTAGGTATGATCGTGCAGATTTTGTGGTGTTTCTGGTTGGCAGGTCAATGAGGTCTGTCATGTATCCCGGTGCCTCGTCGTAAATAATTTTATGAACAGTCGTGCAGATTTTGAAAGTGATACGTCTTTGATTGGTAGCCAGTGCAATTTTTCTCTGAGTGGTCTGGCGCTGTCAAAACGTGTTTTTCAAATATAAGCCTGGCTGCTGTGTTTGGGCGGTCCTGAAGTTTCTTTATGATTTGATCCTTGCATCCCGCATAGATTCCATTACAGTAATCTGCGTGGCTTAGTACCATGGACTGTACCAGGTTACGAAATATTTTCCTCGGGAAGAATGGTTTTATGCGTTTGAATTTCCACATTGAGAGAAACATTTTCTTTATGGTGGATTTCGCTTGGGTCTCTAGTGATAGGTTCCAGTCTATTGTTACTCCGAGAATTTTCAGGCTGTCTAATATACTGGGGTGTTAATGTTTGTGGGTTTGTATGTATTGTATTGGGATGAGATGATGAGACAGTGTGTTTTTTCTGTATTGAATGCATTTGCCCATGAGTTCATGATGTTTAAGCTTAGCTTGATTTCGTTGGTGATTTCCGCCAGATCATGTTTGTATGGGATGTATAATGTAAATGGGTTGAGGCCTTGGGTGGATAGGGTCAGCAGGATAGGCAAAGGGCCACAGGCATAAGCTAGTTTTTTTTTTTTTTTTAAGTTAGATTCTTTCTCTCTGCAAAGCAGCTTTTGAAAGTGCATACAGAGAAACACTTGCACTTACACCTATTTAGAGCAGTTGTGTTTAAATGCTCCTTTTACAGAACTTGTACATTGCTATCTCGCTGAAGTCCCATGAGCCCCTTGGAGCAGCATCCCAAAGTGGCTTGTCCAAGGAGCTTTTATAACAAGAGATGGCATGAGCCTATCTAGCCCATTATGTGGACTGAAGCTAGTGGGCGGAGCTTGCCACTATATGGCGTTACCCCAAACATTCTTAGATGCTAATGAAAACAATAGGAAACTTGTGAGGTGTGGGTCTGTGTGTGTGCACGCACTTTACTTTGACAGCTTTTTTATTTATTATATGTAACCTGAGTTTGTTTTGTTTGTTTCTTAACCTCTGTGGGGAGCTGGTCCCGGGGAGTGAGTCAATCGTGGGCTGTCTGGAGCAGCAGACTTGCTTTTGGAGCCGTGGGAATACCCACAACTTGGCCCCAAGGCTAAGGCTGACCGGGCCTCTCTTAAAGCTGCCCCCTACAAAAAAAATTTTTTTAATTAAAACCTTTTAAAAATTGAGTCTCCCGCTGCTCCAAAAAACAAGTCTACTGCTCAGGAGCACACACCATCGGTGGGACCACAGTTCAACTCCCAGGACACCCTCCACCTCCCCCCCCCCCCCCCCCCAAAAAAAAAGTATTAAAAAAAACACTTGGGTTACATATGGGAAGCTTTAAAGTAAATTAAAAAGTTGTCAAATAATGTTTGGGGGGGGGGGGGGGGGTCACACAATATGGCAGCTGCGTGGGGGAGAAGGCTTCAACTTTGATGTATTGCCATCGCCTCTTATAAAACCTCCTTGGCCTTGTCTGTATCAGCGATGACTTAGACCAGGGTCTTGATTGGCTCGTGCAGTTCAATTATGAGGTCATTCACAATACTGTTCCAAACATAGCCGCTTCCATAGAGGAATCTGAGCACAGAAGGATGACCTAAGGACACAATATTTGGAAGTTTCCAAAAAAGAAATTCACTATTAAAAAATAGTTGTGTGGTTATCAATCCACTTGAATGCACAGAAATAACAATTAAACAAACAAATCTAATCAGAAGCAAACCAAATATGAGAATAGCACAAAGTCTGCAGCATGATACAGCACATAGCACAGTTCACCACACAAGACAGACATTAAACAAAGGGCTCCTACTCATTCTAATGTTATGGAAAAATTAGTTTACCTGATAATTTTCTTTCCTTTAGTCCCAACAGATCAATCCAGAGATGAATAGGTTATGTCCCTCTACCAGCAGGTGGAGACAGAGAGAACACCAGAGTTCTGCCAAAAAGGATACTGTGCAAACAGCCTTTCAGTATGTTCAATACCAAAGCAGTAATAAGAGCATAAGCCCACAAAAAAAGGGGGGGGGGGGGGGGGGGGGAGAACAAGTGGACACTGTACTCCTCCGCATCCTCAATCCAGTGAAAACTGCTTCTGCAATCACAAACTAAACTCTGCAAAAGGAAATCCACATACACACCACAGCCTGGAGCAACAGAAGTCAAGCACGGGCCTCTGGATTAATCTGTTGGGATTAAAGGACAAAAAATCATCAGGTAAGAACTAATTTTTCCTTCCATACGTCCCCATAGATCACTCCAGGGACAAATGGGACGTACCAAAGCAGTCCACAAGCGGGGTGGGGACATGGCAATAACATCCTCTCTGGTCCACACAGCCCAAGACGCCTCAGAAAAGAGAGCAGAAGGGCAACATGCGGAGCAGCACCTGATGGCCACAGAAAAAAAAAAAAGTGACTACGCCCAGCAAGTAGCCCCAGGCAAAGAAGTAGCTCAAGCACCAAAGCAAGCACCTAGAAATCGAAAACAGACATCGAAGCAACAGAGCCAGAGAGCCACCCAGCAATTGTAGCTTGGAGGCCTGTTGCCAACCCTGGGAGATGTACAGCATGCCGGGCCACACTGATGCCCTTCAAGCACATACACCAGAATCCCATAGATAAGCAAACAATGAAGCATGCAAGCCTCGACCTGACAGGCTAAGCGATTGAGACGAAAAGCTGGAACCCCCTTAGGATCGAGGGATACAGCCACTCCCAATGGCACCCACTTCCAAAAATTGCAGAAAAGAGCCTGGCAAGACAGTGTCCGCAACTCCATCACCCACCTCAACGAGGGAAGGAGATTAAAACGGGTGCCATCCGGTGGGCAATCTGGTGGAAGGAGGATAGCTAACAGGACACTGATACCAAGCTATAAATTATATCAAAATGAAAGGGTGGATGTTATGACCCGGTAGTCTTATATAACCTCCCCATCAACCCACTCATTACTTTTACCTCACCCATTTCTATTCTTCTATCACCTTCTCCCACTACTCCAACCAGAGTTACACCTAATCACACTGACCACCCTGCAACATCTTCAGTCCTTCTGTAACTGTTCTCTTGTGCTTGACTGCTTAAATATTAAATGCTTTACTTTTTGTCTATTTAGATTGTAAGCTCTTTGAGCAGGGACTGTCTTTCTTCTGTGTTTGTACAGCGCTGCGTACACTTTGTAGCGCTCTAGAAATGTTAAATAGTAGTAGTAGTAGTGGTGAGCCCCTGTGCCCCGACTGAGCACAGCAGAGATGGAGTGACACCGCACTCGGTCAGGCAGCCAGACAACCCCTAGCTTCAACTGGGAAGCGACCACTGTTCACCGGGAGTTGAGCCCCCAGCTGCAGGCGGACACCAGGACTTCAGGAACCGGCGGAGATGCACAGCCGCTGACCAGGATAGCAGGAAACAGACACTGTCCAGAACCAGTACTCCAACAGGCAAAGAAATAGTCAAATCAGTCCAGAGTCAAGGCAGGCAGCAAACAAGCGAAATCCGAAATAACTAGCCAAGGTCTGGTACACAGGAAAAACCAGAAGGAAGTCGGTGAACAGCACTCCGACAGCAACTCCTCAGAACAAATGAGGCCGAAGCAATGAAGGCCTGGAGGCAGTGCTTTAAATAGTGAGGAAATCTGAGCAAACCACACTCAGGTGAAGCCAACATTGCTGCCCCCATAGGAGATCCTCCCAAGACCAAATATGGAGTTCCTTACATAAGTACATAAGTAGTGCCATACTGGGAAAGACCAAAGGTCCATCTAGCCCAGTATCCTGTCACCGACAGTGGCCAATCCAGGTCAAGGGCACCTGGCACGCTCCCCAAACGTAAAAACATTCCAGACAAGTTATACCTAAAAATGCGGAATTTTTCCAAGTCCATTTAATAGCGGTCTATGGACTTGTCCTTTAGGAATCTATCTAACCCCTTTTTAAACTCCGTCAAGCTAACCGCCCATACCACGTTCTCCGGCAACGAAGTCCAGAGTCTAATTACACGTTGGGTGAAGAAAAATTTTCTCCGATTCGTTTTAAATTTACCACACTGTAGCTTCAACTCATGCCCTCTAGTCCTAGTATTTTTGGATAGCGTGAACAGTCCGCTTCACATCCACCCGATCCATTCCACCTCATTATTTTATACACTTCTATCATATCTCCCTCAGCCGTCTCTTCTCCAAGCTGAAAAAGCCCTAGCCTTCTCAGCCTCTCTTCATAGGAAAGTCGTCCCATCCCCACTATCATTTTCGTCGCCCTTTGCTGTACCTTTTCCAATTCTACTATATCTTTTTTGAGATACGGAGACCAGTACTGAACACAATACTCCAGGTGCGGTCGCACCATGGAGCGATACAACGGCATTATAACATCCGCACACCTGGACTCCATACCCTTCCTAATAACACCCAACATTCTATTCGCTTCCTAGCCGCAGCAGCACACTGAGCAGAAGGTTTCAGCGTATCATCGACGACGACACCCAGATCCCTTTCTTGATCCGTAACTCCTAACGCGGAACCTTGCAAGATGTAGCTATAATTCGGGTTCCTCTTACCCACATGCATCACTTTGCACTTGTCAACATTGAACTTCATCTGCCACTTGCACGCCCATTCTCCCAGTCTCGCAAGGTCCTCCTGTAATCGTTCACATTCCCTCCTGCGACTTGACGACCCTGATAATTTTGTGTCATCGGCGAATTTAATTACCTCACTAGTTATTCCCATCTCTAGGTCATTTATAAATACATTAAAAAGCAACGGACCTAGCACAGACCCCTGCGGGACCCCACTAACTACCCTCCTCCACTGAGAATACTGGCCACGCAATCCTACTCTCTGCTTCCTATCTTTCAACCAGTTCTTAATCCATAATAATACCCTACCTCCGATTCCATGACTCTGCAATTTCTTCAGGAGTCTTTCGTGCGGCACTTTGTCAAACGCCTTCTGAAGATCCAGATTTACAATATCAACCGGCTCCCCATTGTCCACATGTTTGCTTACCCCCTCAAAAAAATGCATTAGATTGGTGAGGCAAGACTTCCCTTCACTAAATCCGTGCTGACTTTGTCTCATCAGTCCATGTTTTGTATATGCTCTGCAATTTTATTCTTAATAATAGCCTCCACCATCTTGCCCGGCACCGACGTCAGACTCACCGGTCTATAATTTCCCGGATCTCCTCTGGAACCCTTCTTAAAAATCGGAGTAACATTGGCTACCCTCCAGTCTTCCGGTACTACACTCGATTTTAGGGACAGATTGCATATTCTAACAGTAGCTCCGCAAGTTCATTTTTTAGTTCTATTAATACTCTGGATGAATACCATCAGGTCCCGGTGATTTACTACTCTTCAGCTTGCTGAACTGACCCATTACATCCTCCAAGGTTACAGAGAATTTGTTTAGTTTCTCCGACTCCCCCGCTTCAAATATTCTTTCCGGCACCGGTGTCCCCCCAAATCCTCCTCGGTGAAGACCGAAGCAAAGAATTCATTTAATTTCTCCGCTACGGCTTTTGTCCTCCTTGATCGCCCCTTTAACACCATTTTCGTCCAGCGGCCCAACCGACTCTTTGGCTGGTTTCCTGCTTTTAATGTATCTAAAAAATTTTTACTATGTATTTTTGCTTCCAACGCTAATTCTTCTCAAAGTCCTTTTTTGCCCTCCTTATCTCCGCTTTGCATTTGGCTTGGCATTCCTTATGATCTATCCTGTTACTTTCAGTTGGTTCTCTTCTCCACTTTCTGAAGGATTGTTTTTTGGCTCTAATGATTTCCTTTATCTTACTGTTTAGCCACGCCGGCTGACGTTTAGTCTTTTTTTCCCTTTTTTCTAATACGTGGAATATATTTGTCCTGAACCTCCAGGATGGTGTTTTTAAACAGCATCCACGCCTGATGCAAGTTTTTTACTCTGCGAGCTGCTCCTTTCAGTCTTTTTTTCACCATTTTTCTCATTTTGTCGTAATCACCTTTTCTATAGTTAAACGCTAGCGTACTTGATTTCCTAGTTTCACTTCCTTCAATGCAATATCAAAACCGATCATATTATGATCACTGTTATCAAGCGGGCCCTCGTATCGTTACCCCCTGCACTAGATCATGAGCACCACTAAGGACTAAGTCTAGTATTTTTCCTTCTCTTGTCGGCTCCTGAACTAGCTGTTCCATGAAGCTGTCCTTGATTTCATCAAGAAATCCTATGTCCCTTGCGTGTACAGATGTTACATTAACCCAGTCTGATCTCGTTTATACAAGATGGCCACCCCCTCCTGAGCTAGCCAAGATGGCCACTGCCTGTGCTCTATGCCGGATGACGGCTTCCAGACTTGGGAAACTGAAACTGACCCATCCTGGAGAAACGTCAAAAAGCCGGCTAGCTCTGCCGGACCACACCTCGCCGGCGAATCAGACGCGCAGGCCTGGAATCAGGTGAGGAACGTAACAGTGGATCAAATTGAAGGGGAAATAAAGATTGCATGAATAGAAATTCTATGTGTGAAGGGATAGAAAATGCTGATGGGGCTATACTACCATATGCCTGGCCAGAATGAACAGAGATGATGAAATGTTAACAACAACAGAAACATTAAATTTGATAACACTATATAATAATGAGCAAATTCAATTACCTCAATATTTACTGAATAAATGTTATGTCAGGAAATGTTAAGGAGGTAAAGTTCCTAGATAAAACAAATGACTGCTAAATGGAGCACCTGGTTCGGGAACCAACAAGAAGGGAACTAGTCTAGATGTAATGTAACAGGATTGCAAAACGGTATGAAAGGTAAAAGTGTTGGGTCCAATTGGCAATAATGATCATAACATGATCAAATTTGAGTTCGTAACTGGAGTGAAACATTGTGAAAATCTTCTGCATCAGTATTCTGCTTTCAAAAGAGCAGCTATGATAAAGGTTAAATCAGGCATCGATGTTGTTTAAAAACACCATCTTGCAAACCCAGACCGTATGTATTTCATGTATTAGAACACAGTAGAAGAAAGACCAAAACGACAGCCAGTATAGTTAAAGAAAGAGGAGAAATGCGCTATTAGAGTTAAAAAAAAAAAAAAAATCTTTCAAAAAAATGGAAAAGATCTCAATGAAAAAAAAAACAGGAAGCAGCATAAGCACAGTCATATTAGATGCAAAGCACTGATAAGCAAAGCTAAAAAATTTGAAAAAAAAAAGCTTGCTGTAGAGGCAAACGTTCATAGTAAAATCTCTTTCAGGTACTTTCAAAGCAGAAAGGCCGAGTCACAGTTGGACCATTAGATCAAAGGAGTAAAAAGATGCACTCAAGAAGGACAAGACCACAGAAGAGAGACAAGGGCTCCCTTTACAAAGTGGCAGTATACATTCCTCTGCTTTTGCACGTGCCAATCCAGCACTACAAGTAGGCTACCTCAGTAGCCCAGCAGTAGTGCCTGCCCCCAACTCGCAACATTTCCGGCACTGAAAAAGGTTTTGTTTTTTTAGCGCCAGGGCCTTACCCAGTGGCAATCGGGAAGCTCCACATGCTGCCCGGTTATCGCTGGGTTAGTGTGGGAGCCCTTACCACCTCCAAAATAGGTGGTAAGGGTTCCCCTGGAAATGGCCATGCTGCAAATGTTGTACTTACTGCAGCGCCATTTCCATTAACAACAACAACAAAAAAGTCCTTTTACCCGCTGCAATAAAAGGGGGCCTCAATGTGTGGTAAAAAGATGCACTGACGCAACCGCAGGGCCACTTTTACTGCAGCTTTGTAAAATGGAACCTAAATAAGTTATTTGCTTCAGTCTTTATTGAGAATGCAAGGGAGCTACCCAAGCGAAAAATAGTATTAAAAGATGACACTATCACCTGAAAGTGATGTGTTCTTGATGTAGAGGCTCATTTTCAAAGCACATAGAATTACAAAGTTACATAGGTTACTATATAAGACTTTGTGCTTTGAAAACGAACATCTTAATGTGCTTATTACAATATCAAATTTTAAATTTATTTTAACAGTACATAAGAACATGAGAACTTAAGTATTGCCATACTAGGACAAACTGAAGGTCCATCAAGCCCAGCATCCTGTTTCCAACAATGGCCAATCCAGATTTCAAGTACCTAGGAAAATCCCAAAACAGTACATTTTATGCTGCTTATCTAAGTACTGGATTTTCCCCAAGTCCATCTTAATGGCTTATGGACTTTTCTTTTAGGAAGCTATCCAAACCTTTTTAAACCCCCGCTAAGCTAACTACTTTTACTACATTCTCTGGCAAAGAATTCCAGAGTTTAAATTACACGTCAAGTGAAGAAATATTTTCTCAGATTCGTTTTAAATTTACTACTTTGTAGCTTCATTGCATCCCCCCTAGTCCTAGTATTTTTGGAAAGAATAAATAAGTGATTCACATCTACCCATTCCACTCTACTCATTTTATAGACCTCTATCATATCTCCCCTCAGCAGTCTTTTCTCCAAGCTGAAGAGCCCCAGCCGCTTTGGCCTTTTCTCTTAAGGAAGTCAGCTCATCCCCTTTATCCATAGTGTATCTGGATTTTCATAATGCTTTTAAGGAAGTCCCTCATGAGAGACTCCTCATGAAATTAAAAAGCCATGGGATCGGAAGCAATGTCCTGTATGGATTGGGAACTAAAAAATAGAAGATAAAAAATAAAATGGCCAGATCTCTCAATGGAGAAAGGTGAATAATGGCATACCATAGGGATTTACCCTGGGACTGGTGCTTAACATTTACAAATAAAATGGGAATGATGTGTTATTCAAAGCTGTTAAATTGCATAAAGACTGAGAAAATGCAGGAGGATCTTGGGAAACTAGAATAGGCAACCAAATTGCTTGCAGAGAGATTTAATGTGGACAAATGTACAGTGATGCACATTATTTTTGTGTTTATTGGGATTTATAAACTGCCTTTATGAAGGGATTTGCCCATTAGGACGAACAACCCAAATTATAACTATGCAATGCTAGGTTCAACATTAGGAGTCACTACCCAGGAAAGAGATCTAGGTGTCATTGTGGATACTATGTTGAAATCTTCTGCTCAGTGCGCAATGATAGTTTTTTTTTTTTAATAAGGAATTATTAGGCAAGATATAGAGAATAAAACAAAAAATATCATAACACCTCTATATCTCTCCATAGTGCAACAGCACCTTGAGTACTGTATGCAATTCTGGTTGTTGCAACTGAAAAAAAAAGACATAGCTGAATTAGAAAAGTTACAGAGAAGGGTGATCAAAATGACAAAGGGGGATGGAATGACTCTCTGAAGAGGTTAGCAGGGTCAGCATCGGAAGGCAGCAACCCCTGCCACAATGGGCCCTAAAGTTGAAGGAGGCACAACCTTACAGTGGGCTTTATTTGGATTTTGCTCACATCTTTTTCAGTAGTAGCTCAAGGCGAGTTGCATTCAGGTACACTGAGTATTTCCCTGTCCCTGGAGAGCTTTGTATCTGAGGCAATGGAGGGTTAAGTGACTTGCCTAAGATCACAAGGAGCAGCAGTGGGATTTGAACCAGACACTTCTGGATGTCAAGACCAGTGCTGTAACCACTAGGCCACTCCTTCACTCCTTTAGGGTCACCTTTTGAATTTCTGCCCTGGGCCCTGACATACTAACACTGGTCATGGAGGTTAGTGCTCTTATGATAGAGGTCTACAAAATCTGAGGGAAGTGAAACAGACTAATATGAATTGTTTGTTAACTCATTCAAAAGAGACTAAAGTTTCGTATTAATATATTTAAAACTAATAGAATAAAATATTTTTTTCACTCAATACACAATTAAGCTCTGGAACTCATTGCTGTAAAACATGGTAACAGCAGTTAATATAGTTGTTTAAACAAGGTTTGGACAGATTTCTGGAGGTGAAGTCCATAAAGTACATAAGTACATAAGTAATGCCATACTGGGAAAAGACCAAGGGTCCATCGAGCCCAGCATCCTGTCCACGACAGCGGCCAATCCAGGCCAAGGGCACCTGGCAAGCTTCCCAAACATACAAACATTCTATACATGTTATTCCTGGAATTTTGGAGTTTTCCAAGTCCGTTTAGTAGCGGTTTATGGACTTGTCCTTTAGGAAACCGTCCAACCCCTTTTTAAACTCTGCTAAGCTAACCGCCTTCACCACTTTCTCCGGCAATGAATTCCAGAGTTTAATTACACTTTGGGTGAAGAAAAATTTTCTCCGATTTGTTTTAAATTTACTACACTGTAGTTTCATCGCATGCCCCCTAGTCCTAGTATTTTTGGAAAGCGTGAACAGACGCTTCACATCCACCTGTTCCACTCCACTCATTATTTATATACCTCTATCATGTCTCCCCTCAGCCGTCTCTTCTCCAAGCTGTATAGCCCTAGCCTCCTTAGTCTTTCTTCATAGGGAAGTCGTCCCATCCCCGCTATCATTTTAGTCGCCCTTCGCTGCACCTTTTCCAATTCTACTATATCTTTCTTGAGATGCGGCGACCAGAATTGAACACAATACTCAAGGTGCGGTCGCACCATGGAGCAATACAACGGCATTATAACATCCTCACACCTGTTTTCCATACCTTTCCTGATATACCCAACATTCTATTCGCTTTCTTAGCCGCAGCAGCACACTGAGCAGAAGGTTTCAGTGTGTTATCGACGACGACACCAGATCCCTTTCTTGGTCCGTAACTCCTAACGTGGAACCTTGCATGACGTAGCTATAATTCGGGTTCTTTTTTTTCCCCACATGCATCACCTTGCACTTGCTCACATTAAACATCATCTGCCATTTAGCCGCCCAGTCTCCCAGTCTCGTAAGGTCCTCTTGTAATTTTTCACCAATCCTGTCGTGATCTAACGACTTTGAATAACTTTGTGTCATCAGCAAATTTAATTACCTCGCTAGTTACTCCCATCTCTAAATCATTATAAATATATTAAAAGCAGCGGTCCTAGCACGGACCCCTGAGGAACCCCACTAACTACCCTTCTCCATTGTGAATACTGCCCATTTAACCCCACTCTCTGTTTCCTATCCTTCAACCAGTTTTTAATCCACAATAGGACATTTCCTCCTATCCCATGACCCTCCAATTTCCTCTGTAGCCTTTCATGAGGTACCTTGTCAAAAGCCTTTTTTTTTTTAATTTTAATATTTATTAATTTTAAATGATAATACAAACAAATCCAGTTTGTAAGGCAATACAGAGAATTATTTAAGGAAAATCAAAATATATATAATACTTTCCATTCTAACATATATGTCAAAAATATTTAACTTAATTCTCTTCCTTAGACCACCAAAAAAAAGAAAGGGGGAGGAGTCAAACAGACTTAAGGAGATTTGTCACTCTAAAAAGAGAAAGGAAAAGAAAACTTGACAAAAATTGGCATAGTCCTGATCTTATTTTCCATTAACTTATATTTGCTGATATCAAATGTTCTTCTTACTCAGCTAGTTGGATTTTTGCATCCAGAAATATTTTCAATTGAGAGGGGCTCAAAAAACATATTTAATGCCAGACATTCGAATTATGCATTTACATGGGTATGCTAAGGTAAATATTGCACCCAACGCTTTAACTTCTTCTCTAAGTATAAGAAATTGTTTTCGTCTCTGCTGCGTTATCTTGGTAACATCGGGGTAGACCCATATTTTCTGTCCACAAAACAGGGCTGACGATATTTAAAGTATTTTTTCATAATCATATTCAAGTCCTGTTCGAATACCATTGATATTATAAGAGTTCCTCTTGAAGTTATTTCTATCATAGAATCTTCTAGTAGTGCTGTTAAATTCTGAATATCTATTACTGGAGGTTGACAGTCTTCTCCTTGTTTTTCACATTAGGTAAATAATAAACTTTATTGCAGGGTGGAATGTCAGCAGGGGAAAATTTCAAAGTCTCCTGTAGATATTTTTTCAGAAAATCTCGAGGAGTTAAAGCAGGTGAAATAGGAAAATTCAACATCCTAAGCGTGAGGCGTCGATTATAATTTTCTATCTGCTCTAGTTTGCGAGCAGTGAAAAGTTTATCATTAACCAGAGAATCTACTGTTGTCTTAACAGTTTTAATTTCTTCTTTTACTGTAGCAAATTGAATAGCAGATTCTCTTTTAATTTCTTCATAAGATTCTGACATCAAAGTCAACTTACTAGCAACTGTAGAAATTTCTCTCGTAGATTTGGCAACTTCAGTAGTCAGTCTCTGGAGCGCAGTCCAAATAGCTTCCATTGTAACCTCCTGGGGCTTTTCCAGCTCCAGCACACTCTCAACCGCTGTTCCAGGGGAGAAACCGCCAAATAAGGATAAGTCGTTACTCTCCTCGGAGTCCGCTCGATCCTCTAACTCAACTCTGGCACCTGCGGGACAAGGAGGCGGGTTCAGCGTCGGCGGCGACAAGGTGGTATCGAGGCCCCTAGCCGACGTCGCTCCTTCGTTGTCGGCCAACGCGGGGCTCGCCAAACCGGAACCGAAAGGTAGGCTTCTCACGAAGCGGTCTAATGTCTGCTGGTTAGGGGACGACGTTAGTGCAGTTGGCGGTTGCACTTTTGTCGTCCCCTTTCTTTTAGTATGGGGCATAATAGAAATCGAGGAAAAGATAAAAATTGCCAACAAACAATTCGGCAGCTTCCGTGAGCACAGCTAGGACGCCATCTTGCTCCTCCCCGCCCTTGTCAAAAGCCTTTTGAAAATCCAGATACACAATATCAACCGACTCCCCTTTGTCCACATGTTTGGTCACTCCTTCAAAGAATTGAAGTAAATTGGTCAGGCAAGATTTCCCCACACAAAAGCCATGCTGACTTGGTCTCAGTAATCCATGTCCTCGTATGTGCTCTGTAATTTTGTTTTTGATAATAGCCTCTACCATTTTCCCCGGCACCGACGTCAGACTCACCGGTCTATAATTTCCCGGATCTCCCCTGGAGCCTTTTTTAAAAATGGGCGTTACATTGGCCACCCTCCAATCTTCCGGTACCACGCTCGATTTTAAGGATAAGTTGCATATCACTAGCAGTAGCTCCGCAAGCTCATTTTTCAGTTCTATCAGTACTCTAGGATGAATACCATCCGGTCCAGGAGATTTGCTACTCTTCAGTTTGCCGAACTTCCCCATTACGTCCTCCAGGTTTACCGTGAGGTCAGTAAGTTTCTCCGACTCGTCCGCTTGAAATACCATTTCCGACACCGGTATCCCACCCAAATCTTCCTCGGTGAAGACCGAAGCAAAGAATTCATTCAGTCTCTCCGCTACGTCTTTGTCTTCCTTGATCGCCCCTTTTACCCCTCGGTCATCCAGCGGCCCAACCGATTCTTTTGCGGCTTCCTGCTTTTAATATACCGAAAAAAAATTTACTATGTTTTTTTTGCCTCTAATGCTATCTTTTTTTCATACTCCCTCTTGGCCTTCTTAATCTGCGCCTTGCATTTGCTTTGACATTCCTTATGCTGTTTCTTGTTATTTTCAGACGGTTCCTTCTTCCATTTCTGAAGGCGTTTCTTTAGCCCTAATAGCTTCCTTCACCTCACTTTTCAACCAGGCCGGGTGTCTTTTGGACTTCCGTCTTTCTTTTCTAATTCGCGGAATATGTATGGCCTGGGCCTCCAGGATGGTATTTTTGAACAGCGTCCACGCCTGTTGTACAGTTTTTACTCTCTCAGTTGCCCCCTAAGTTTTTTTTTTTACCGTTCTTCTCATTTTATCATAGTCTCCTTTTTTAAAGTTAAACGCTAACGTATTTGACTTTGTGTACAGTTACTTCAAGGTTGATGTCAAAACTGATCATATTATGGTCACTGTTATCAAGCGGCCCCAGTACCATAACGTCCCTCACCAGATCATGCGCTCCACTAAGGACCAAGTCTAGAATTTTTCCTTCTCTCGTCGGCTCCTGCACCAGTTGCTCCATAAAGCTGTCCTTGATTTCATCAAGGAATTGTATCTCTGTAGCGTGTCCCGATGTTACATTTACCCAGTCTATATTTGGATAATTGAAGTCACCCATTATTATCACATTGCCCATTTTGTTCGCGTCTCTGATTTCTTTTATCATTTCTGTGTCTACCTGCTCATCCTGGCGAGGTGGACGGTAGTACACTCCTATCACCATTTTTTTCCATTTTATAAATGGAATTTCAACCCACAGTGATTCAAAGGTGTGATTTGTGTCCTGCTGAATTTGTAATCTATCTGAGTCAAGGCTCTCTTTAATATACAATGCTACCCCCTCCACCAGTCCGGTCTACCCTATCATTACGATATACTTTGTACCCCGGTATGACAGTGTCCCACTGGTTATCCTCCTTCCACCAGGTCTCAGTAATGCCTATTGTATCCAATTTTTCATTTAGTGCAATATATTCCAACTCTCCCATCTTATTAGGTAGACCTGGAGAAAGCCCTGGGGTTTAGCAGCATGGAACCTTGCTGCCATTAGAGATTCTTCCAGGAACCCGTGACCTAGATCGGCCTCCGTTAAAAGCAGGACACTGAATTAGATGGACCTTTGGTCTGACCCAATATGGTAATTCTTTAACGAAGTTATTGGTGAGCTGAAGTAGTTTGAATTTCTGCACGAGACATCATTCTCATTTGAGTTGAACAGATGTTAAATTTGTGAAATCTGCAAAAATAAAAATTAAAACACAGGCCCCGATTCTACTCACTAGATGTCACCCTTAAACAATGCTTAACTCCTCCTCACCCCTTCCCAGCCGACCAAGAGAGCAGAAGTCATGTCTCAGATGTTCAGCTGGGGGGGGGGGGGGGGGGGGGCCTTCAACAGAGCAGTACACACCACTTGCCACCTGAGCCAGCTCGGACCTGAGGAAGGGAACATTAACTTCCAAAATCTAGACAAGAAATGCATATAGTCCAATAAAAAGGTATATATATAGAGTGTGTATGTGTGTAGCTAACAAGAATAACAAATGCATATGTGTTTTTAGATGCACAAAAATAAAACAGAATTTACTAGGAAAGAATTAAAAACGGAAGAAAGCCTTGCAACTGTGAAGTTTGCTTTTACACTGTACTGATGGCAGCAGTAAATCAGCTTGTGTCATATCACACCACTTAGAACCACAAGGCTGTCTTACAGCGAGACCTGGCAGTGCATGCCACCGCTGCCGTCACCACCAGTATCAAAATGAAACAAGGGAGAGCAAGGACAAACAGCTTCATACAATGACACAGAAAGAGGTCAAATAAGATACTCTACAGGGTGGTTTTATAATTTGGAAAGAATAAAGAAAATAAAAGGGTTTTGCTTGTTGGAGTTCTCTTCTCTCTCTTTTTTTTTTTTTTTTAATCTCCCATAAGTCCCATTTTCACTTTTCTTTGTGCAAGAGTATAGCAGCACATGGGGCTCATATTTCCTCCGCCAATGCATCTGTGGCAATAGACTGTGGTCCTTCCACAGCTTGCCAGATGATACCGGTGTCTAAAAGAGGTCCCTTAGAACAACCTATATATTGTTATTACAAGGCTTGGAGACAACCTAGGGACGTAGATAAAAGCAGCAGGCTGGGATGAAGGATGAAGACCAAAGGAAACAATTTTTCAAAAGAACTGGGGGGGGGGGGGGGGGGGGGGGGGGGGGGGGGGGGGGGGGGGAAGGGGGGCACTTCAATACCTACAGAGCTATGATCAAGAAAGTACCCATTTAGGAAGTCCAGCATCTTCCACCCCCCCCCCCCCCCCCTCCATCTTCCCGTTGCCTCAGAGCAAAGGCCCTGATGCTGGCAGAGGGATGCCTGTGTGGGTCACTGCTGGTAGGGCAGTACAGCTAGTAGAGACCCTAAGAAGTCAGGGGGGGAGAGGGGGGTTAAACAGAGCAGGACTCAGAGGGAGTGGGGAGAAAGGGAGTGAGCCAGAGCAAGTGTAAAAAAACAGTATAGCGCTCACACATATATTGCATTGGAGGGGGGGGGGTCACCCAGGATGCAAAACTACATATGTGAACGTTATATGCATAAAAATATGGTAATACTTTAAACCTGGATTATTATCTCCTATTTATAAGTGATAAGAAGAGCTGGGATTGGTACAAGAGGGACAGAATTTTGAGGACTCCACCTTGTTGTCCTTTGAGATGTTAGCATGTGTTCTCCCAAACACACTATTAAACCTATCTTCAACTAGCCCACTTTTTGACCAGTAAACCAGTTAAAGATCACTCAGTGGGAGAAACTACTTTGTCAGAACAGCCTTGTGAAGAGTTCCAGGTCCCTAAACATTTGGTGTGTATAATTCGCAGGTACCTTAGAGATATGAAGCCAGCAGAGTTGCAACATAGAATTAAATGGAACAAGAACTTGGAATCATGTATGATCCTTCTGAGTGGCAAATTATGTAGGTTCCTTGGCAAAAATAGCAATTAGAGAGTTGCACAGGGACAGACATTTCACCCATGCCCACCTGTCCCCAAAGGAATCTAACACATACCCTCTAAAATCCATTCCATCCCCACACATACATGAAGAGTCAATGCTATTATTTACACTCTCACCGCGTTCCAAGACAACATCAAGACTGGATTACTGTAATGCACTCTACGCTGGTCTGACTACAAAGGGTCTGCACCAGCTCAAATTGATTCAGAATGCTGCAGCAAGACTAATAGAAGGTTGCAAGTGACGTGCCAACATCTCACCATTTTGCAAAAACTTCACTGGCTACCAGTACAATACAGGGCTAAATTTAAAAAAGTCTATGTCTGATCTTCAAGGCCCTTAAAGGAAATGGCCCTTCCAAAATCCAAGATTACAAAGTCGTATGAACAAGATCACCCTCTACATACCTCCAATGACACTAAGGTCCTCCCAAGGAGTATCCCTAACCACACCCTCTCCAAAAGACATTACACAATGTGGTACTTGCAAGCGAGCCTTCTTCAGAGTAGCCCCCATATGCTAACATAAGACTATCTCTACTTCACTTGGCTCTTCAACCAGGCCTTTAATGGAAGAAGTAACTAACCTGTTAGTCCCACAGACACATACGAGTGACATGGGCTGCATATATTGCAGCAGGAAATGTTTATCCACTCCTACACAGAAAATATTTAATCAACTCTCTGACCTCATGTGCAACTTCCTTTAAATCAGTCCTATTATTTTCTAACTCCTCTTACCCTCTTACCTATCTATTCTATCTTTGCTGATACCCTACACCGTCTATTAAAATGTTTTATTACATACTGTGTTGACATTGTAAGTAGTATACTATGCTGAATATTTCTACTGCTGCAATCATCTATTGCTTGTTTGATTTATGCGTACTGTACACTGCCTTGAGTGAATTCCTTCAAAAAGGCAGTAAATAAATAAATTTCCTCCTAACCCCAACAGCCTCCAGCAGTTTTTTGGGCTGTATTCACTATTCAACCAATGACTGTTCCAAGCCTCAGTCTGGTGTTCTGGCTGCCTCCCTGGGAATTCCAAACCTCATTCTGGCGTTTGCCAGAGGTTTTAACTACATTCCCGTAGGAATCCTGTGGCCACTGATTCCATACCCACAGGAATCCCATGTGTTCTGTGGGATTCCCGTGATCTCCATTCCCATGTAGCTGTCTAATAGCAATAGCCCCTCACTACCTTTCTACCCTCATCTCCCCTTACGTTCCCGCCCGAAACCTCCGTTCACAGGACAAATCCCTCCTCTCAGTACCCTTCTCCACCACCGCCAACTCCAGGCTCCGCTCATTCTGCCTCGCCTCACCCTATGCTTGGAACAACCTTCCTGAGCCCATACGCCAAGCCCCCTCCCTGCCCATCTTCAAATCTTTGCTTAAAACCCACCTCTTCATTGCTGCGTTCGGCACCTAACTCTTACCGTTCAGTAAATCCAGACTGCCCCAATTTGACTGCCCCTATCTGACTGACCTGTTCACTTGTCTTCTAGATTGTAAGCTCTTTGAGCAGGGACTGTCCCTCTATGTAAATTGTACAGCGCTGCATAACCCTAGTAGCACTTTAGAAATGTTAAGTAGTAGTAATAGCAACCAATGTTCAAGAGAAAAATGCTAAGATAATGTATCATAGGTATTCAACACCAGAACGTTTGAGTCACTGGTACCCTCAGACCACCTAATCAACCTGTTGGTGAAAGTATGGAGAAAACTGTGCTTCTCATCCCAGTCCTCTGGGCACACCTATCCAGTCGGGTTTTCAGGATATCCACAATGAATATGCATAAGATAAATTTGCAAGCACTGCTTGCTTAGTATGCAAATCTATCATACATATTTATTATGGATATCCTGAAAACCTGACTGGCCCCGAGGACTGGGTTGAGAAGAACTGCCCTGGGCCACATTTGATGGACCTGTCCAAAAGCCACAGCATTCCACTCCAGATAAGCTGGATAACTCAAATATGAATTCCCTGGGACCCAGGAGTCTATTAAAAAAAAAAAAAAACCATTGGTTAGACACTGCTTAAAAGACAACAAAATGTATTTTGCTGCTATTTGGAGGTTTCCTGCTTTTGGTGTTATGCTTCTGTATTGAATTAAAACCATATTCTTGAATTATTAAGTATGATACTGTAATACGACTGTAATCTTGGTGTTTGGAATAAAGAGCTCCTTACATTAAAAAAAAAATTGCTTGACCACGTCCTTTCTAGACTGATGCTTGTTAAAAGTAAAAAGGTGCTTCAGAGACAGCATTTGCTCTGCCTCAGTGCATCTAATAGTAGCCACAGCCTCATGTTCAGTTCTCACCTTCTCCTACCGGAACATTTTTTTCGATCAATTAATGCTCACTCAGCTTGTCAGTTAGCACTTGTAATCTATTGCATAACTGAATTATAATTATAAAAAAAGCATGGGTTCTATAAACCACAAGTCGGACTGACAATACAAATTTAGTTTAGTTTTATTTCTAGACTACCTTTCCAATTTTAAGCTTGAGGCAGTTTACAACATTTTCAGATGCAAGCCTGTGGCTAAGGGAATTTGGTCAACCCCACTGTCCACTAGAAGGTGACTTGCCCAAGGTCACAAGAAAGGTCAGTGGAAAAGTAGTATTGGAACCCTGGTTCACAGACCATTGCTCTAACTACTAGGCCACTTAAGAGAATACTTAACATCACAGTCCCAGCAATGCAAGTCTCTGAACTGGTAAAACCCCTAAAATAAAACTGTGTGAGTGTATCTATGCATATTTTCTTTACAAAGGAGAACGGCAAACACAGAAGAAAGCGGACCTGCGCAATGGAAAAAAACAAGAAAAGAACACAGCGAAGGTGACAAGATGGATGACGCCAAACAAACTTCTACTGGACTCAGAAAAAAGTTCACAGCAAGAGTTTATTCTTAAAAAACTGGACTCGATACGAGTCGTGTTTCGGCCATTCAGGCCTGCCTCAGGAGTCCCTGTGTGGCTAAGTGCTATTGGTTCTCATAAGGAGAGTCTTGTGCAAACACGATTTCTCTAACACTTAGGAAAATGGAGAAAAAAAACTTCTGAGCTTCTTGATGAGAGTGTGAGCGTCACTATTCTCGAAGCATACAGGGACTAAATTATGCACATTTTCACATGTGTGACCATCCCTGATAAAAGGTGACTAAAGTCTCAGATCCAAAATGCTGATAATGGCTTTTTCATGTCATAGGTCCATAAGCAGTCTACAAAAGTTACATTTGAACTTCCATAATTTTTTATTTTCACACAAAAGGATGGGGTCTGGAATGTTGTATTACAAATTGTTTGCTGTAGCAGAATATATTAAATCCTTGGGTTTTTTGTTTTTTTTTCCTGGTGACTTTAAGTCACCTTTTCCCAGAAATTGTCACATTTCACCAAAGGTGCAGTTGCTTCCTATTATCTGGTCCTGAGCTTTCATCCCTTGCCACCACAGAAAATAGCACAGCTTTAAGAAACAGATTCAGTACTCCACACCCTGAACACCAAAGATAAGGAAACAGTGCCTATGGGCAGTTTATCAACATTCCTTGACAAGCACAATCACTGATTCTGGCAAGACAAGTTTACCCAACTTGGTTAATAAATACTTCTGCATGTCACGCATTCCAATAATGTCTGCAGATATGTGGTGTGCTAAAATATGCCATTAAATTGAATGAAAAACATAGGCTTAACCATAGTTTTCTAACACTATTCCACATCTTTAGCAAGTATTAACCAATTACACAATCAAAAAAAATGTTATTTGAATTTAGCTCAGGCCTTTTCAGTAGTAGCTCACGGCGAGTTACATTCAGGTATGTCCCCAGAGGGATTACAATCAAAGTTTGTACCTGAGAGCAATGGGAAAGTTAAATGGCTTGTCCAAGGTCACAAGCAGCAGCCAGACAACCTACCTCCACTACTTATCCGATCTATGCACTTCCCTTAACTCGGCACTTACATCATTATTAATGGCAAAAGCATTAAGATAATTAATAGCATAATGATCCACTAGGCTGGGTAGAATTATACAAGTGCTTGCAGGTGAAGAGCACAGAAGCTTACACAAGACACACTGGACCACATCAATGCACAGGATAAAAACACAATAGAAACTATCAAGAATGGGCAGCCTTATGGTTTAATACAAGCGCAGGGCCTTGGTTAAATTTCGAGAATCTGTACCCTTGGTCATCTCGGGATGCTATAGAGGCAAGGATCAATGTCCCTGGTGGGAGTTGCTAATACCAGCACTTAGGAGCTATACTCTGGGTGCACGTTAGCCAGCTTCCAGCAGAATTCTGTGACTCCTGGCAGGGGGCTAGAAAACCAAGGAAAACACACCAAATACTTTGCAAATGAAGGCCAGTGGTACCACATACCAACAGAGACTGGTAATGACTGAGACGGAAGCCCGAAAAAAAAAGAAGGATTGAACTACTAGATGGAAAGGAAATAACCAAGAATTCCGTAAGAAATGTTCAAGTAGTGTGGTCGAAATCTACTGGAGTCTTGTCCAACGTATTCAGCCCGATCATCCGCTACTCGACTAGACTATCGGAACTCCTGACTAGGCTGTGAGAACGTGTCACCCCCGAAACCCAACCAAACGATGACAAACACCCCCATCCCCAAGAAGGAGACACTGGGAGAAAGGCTAAGGTTCTAAAGCAGCCCATAAACCCTCGCTTCACTGCCCAGCAGCGGCCCGGCCACACTGGAGAAGAGCGCGGTCTAACGGACAAACCGGGCGTGAGAGGCTAAAACACTCACCGTAAGTCTCAGACATATCTGCAAGTGCAAACGCGCCGGCTCCCCTCTTCCTCAGCACCACTTCCGCTTCCGCCTAGCGGTTCTTCCCTCACAACGCCCCTTCCATCAAGGAGGTTTAATGACAGGAGCTGACGAGAGCCTATGTCGCCCATTATCTGGGCTGAACGCAGTGGGCGGGGCTTGCCGCCATATTGGTCAGAACAAAAGTTACTAACTATCGCCATTGAAAACAATAGCAAACTTGTGAGGTTTTAGTAAACGTCCTTGGTTTTGCACTCCCTCTGTCAGGACTCAGGAGGGATTCGGGGTGGGGGATGTAAGGGGAGTTGAGGAGTTTGAGAGGGGTCTGTGAAGGCGGGGACGGTTATATTCAAAATGTATTTGTCAGTGCTCTACAGCCTGCATTGTTATTTGCAATACTATATTGTGGATTTCAGTGTTGTGCTATATGCCTGTTCTGTTGCTTATGATGACTATAAATATATTTCTATATAAAAACACTAGCAAACGCTTATCACTGCCTATGTGTGCTTTTTTTTTTATTTGAAAGCTTCCCACGTGTAGATACATATCATGAAAAAAAAATTGAAAATCACTAAAACAGCATTAAAAAATATATTGTACCTGGTAGAAACAGCAGTGTTTTGTGCTCATTTTTCTACACTGTTCTATAGAATACAGTAATACATGGCCAAATCTCAGAGTATGTTTACTAAGGCACGTTAGCGTTTTTAACGCACCTTTAAAGTTAAGGCGCGTTAAACGCTAATGCGTATATTTCCTATGGGCACATTAGTGTTTAACACGTGTCAACCCATTATTGGCTATAATTGGTGTTGATTGGTGCCGATTGGCACTAATTAGCAATTATGCATGTAATTGCCATTATTTGAATACATGATAAATGAAACAATAAATGGCCTAGTGGTTAGGGTGGTGGACTTTGGTCCTGAGGAACTGAGTTTGATTCTTACTTCAGGCACAGGCAGCTCCTTGTGACTCTGGGCAAGTCACTTAACCCTCCATTGCCCCGCATTGAGCCTGCCATGAGTGGGAAAGCGCGGGGTACAAATGTAACAAAAATAAATAAATAAACCGTTAACACACCTATAGCACACCTTAGTGAACATACCCCTCAGTGAGGATATCCTGTTTCCTGATGGGTTCATCTTAACTGTTGCAATCTGCCTTGGGAAGCCTGGTGTTATAAAGATGAAATATATTGAAATTAAATGGGAAAAAAATTAAACGCTGCTTTCATTGGGGCATATGGAATCACATTTTCATTTCTTTTGTAGAATTTTACATTTTAGATACACAAATGGATTATTCCATTTTTGAGCATGTTTCAGGGACAAGTGATTTTATAAGTCCAAATAGTAAAAATAAATATTTGCTCTCATGCAGATCTCTCATTTGTTGAAACATAACTAAATGGGCTATAATACAGTTCATTGTTTTTCTGGTATTTTGTTCTTGCGATGACTTGTACTGTGCCAAAACTGAAAACTCTTATCTCTTCTTTCTGGATGATAATAATATCATGGGAGCAAGTCGATGGATATGTCTAAAACATTTAACAAAGTTGAGATTAGTGGAGGGGGGAAACAAGATGGCGTCTTGAGGAGAACGTAGTGAGGCGGCTCTCCACCCGATTTCCTCTAACATTGACATTTTTTTTACCTGCTTTCATGCCGAACAGGAGGGGTAAACAGCGTGTTGGCCCCGCTACACCTGTGAGACCATCAGGACCGATGGACCGCTTTGCCATGCCTGGAAGTCTTTCGGGGCTAAATACCTCGCTGCTGGAGGGAGCGATGGGAGGTGTCTTTCTTCCCCAACTTGAGGCTGAGATCTCTTTCAGCCCCAACGAGCGGAGGCCTCTGATAATGTCAGCGATGGAGCTGCAACAAGGGCGGGAAACCCCTTGTACTACTGATCAAGGAGTGCTTCCTCCAGCGGGGTCAGATTGCAGCGTGGATCCGTTGGATATCATCAATGAAGGAAAGGCATTGGGGAGAGCCAGTGTTTTGGCAGTCTCCAGAGCAGTAGAAGAGAAGCAGCCACCAGGTGGAATTTCAACTGAATTTACTTCACTTAGTAAGTCTTTTCTGCCTGAAAAAACAACTATTATTACCTTAGACTCAATTTGGGAAGCTCTCATGAGCTTAGAAACTTCTTTCTCACAGAAATTGATACTGGTGACTCAAACTACTAAATTACCTTTAGAAAAAATTTCAATCTTGGAAACAAGAACTTTAAACATTGAAGAAACAATAGAAATGAATAATGATAATATAAAATCTCTTCCAAATAATGATAATATAAAATCTCTTCCAACAAACCCAGCTCAACTTGATTAAGGAAAATATGTTACTACATTATAAAATTGAAAACCTAGAAAATCAACTAAGAGCTAAAACTCTAAGGTTGATTAATTTTCCTAAAACTACATCTATTGCTTCTTTAAATAACCTTTAAGAAATATCTATCAGAGATACTGAAGATTCCTGAACAGGCCTATCCGCCAGTTTCTAAGAATATTATTTGCCACCATATAAAAAGAAAAGTATTAATCAAGTTGAACAAGGAGCAGAAGTTTCATTTGACATATTGAACATTACACAAATAATTCAAGATGATGAGATGGGTACTACACCAGCAACTTTAATAGTGACTTTTGTATTGGAACCGGACCGTGACTGCATTTTGAGACAAATTTTCTGTCATAGGGATGAACTCTTTATGAACTATAAGATAAGAATATTTCCAGACATTGCAAGAGCAACTCAAAAGAGGCGTCAATTATTTCTAAATCTTTGCCCCCGGGTCGTACAATTGGGTGGTTTGTTTTGGCTTAATTTTTTCCCTGCAAATGTGTATTGAAAGTTAATTCAGTTAAATCTGTTTTCTATGACCCTACTCATTTGAGTTCTTTTTTAGATTTGAGGGCTGCTATAGCTCCTACTCTACAGCCAGCAGTATTATCATCATCCACTCCGTAATTATTATTGATATGGCACATTAGGGTTTCTCTTCTCTTTCCTAGCTTTAATTAGTGGAATATATATTTCATGGAATTGTACCTTGTTTCCTCTCCTAAATTGTGGACTTGAGATGGAGGGAAAAATAATATATTTCTTATTATTAGTATATCCGTGTAATTTGAATTTACATTACCTATGTTCCTCTGTCTTTCATATCAAGAATTTTTCCTTGAAATATTGTGAATACTTAAAAAATAAAATTTAAAAAAAACCGAAGTTGAGATTAGCATATACTCCAAAACTGGTATTTAAAAGTCTGTCCTTTCATGATGCCGCATATTCAGAAATCAAAGCCATGAGTATAAACACTTATGCAAATATCACATGCACACACCAGGACCAGGTATCCAAACACACATTGCAAAAGTAAACAACAACTTCAACATCCAAAATTTTTTTTTTTCCTCTTTTCCATGTTCCAAAATACCAGACATCAGATGTACAGATCAGTAGGACCCAAAGCAGTCCAAAACAAATAGAGGCATATTTTCAAAGCACTTAGACTTACAAAGTTCCATAGGTTACCACGGAACTTTGTAAGTCTAAGTGCATTGAAAATACACCTCATAGTCAGAAAAAACACAGTTTATACCTAATTGTTCAAAGTCAATTAGGGCCTTGTTTACTAAGCCCTGGTCTGGAGGGCCTCGTCGGTTGGGACTATGGAGAAGGAATGTTTGAGTCTGCGTCGCTGTAGATCGCTCTCCGTGGCATCTGGATCGTCGGTTGCAGTCCAGCGGCTCCTGTCTTGCCCACAATCTTTCATAGCTAAACCAGCAGCAGCCACTTCGCCGACACGATCAGCTGGGTCTGCGTTGCAACTTCGCCTTGCCGTGAACTGCTCGAGACACTCTGGTCCATCTCAGCGTCTGGATTTCCACTGTCCATCTTGTCTCTCTTCCCATTTCCTTTCCTTTCTTATCCTGTTCTTTCTCCCCTATCTAATGTAATTGTAACTGATTCTTCTGTGCATTGTAAGCCACTTTGAGTCTCTTCAAGTGGAAAAAAGTGGGGTATAAATGTTTATAAATAAATAAGCCACACTAGAGGCAGGTTAGTATGTATAGGATGCACTAAGCATTAGTGCGTGCTAACCGTGTAGATGCCCATAATATTCCTGGGCATCTACATGGTTAGCGTGCGCTAATTTTTAGCGCATACCTAAAAACACTAGCGCACCTTAGTAAACAGGACCCTTAACCTTCCATTGCCTCAGGTACAAAATTAGATTGTGATCCCTCCAGGGACAGAAAAAATACGTGGAGGGGCATAATCAAACGCGAACGCCCATCTCCATGGACGTCTATGTCCGAGAACGAGTATGTGAAGGGGTGGGACAGACCGTATTTTCGAAAAAAAATTGGCGTCCATCTTTTGTTTCAAAAATACGGTTTGTACGGACCAAAATGCCATGGATTTAGTCGTTTGTGAGCTGGGCATTTGTTTTTTTTAGCGATAATGGAAAATAAAAACGCCCAGCTCAGAAACGTCCTAATCCAAGCCATTTGGTCGTGGGAGGGGCCAGGATTCGTAGTACACTCGCCCCCCTGACATGCCAGGACACCAACTGGACACCCTAGAGGTCAGTGCGGTGGACTTCAGAAAACGCTCCCACATGCATAGCTCCCTTACCACGGGTGCTGAGCCCCCAACCCCCCTCCCCCAAAACCCACAAATGTACAACACTACCATAGCTCTTAGGGGTGAATGGAGCACCTATATGTGGGTACAGTGGGTTTTGGAGGCCTCCCATTTACCAGCACAAGTGTTACAGGTAGGGGGATGGGCCTGGGTCCGCCTACCTGAAGTGCACTGTGGTACCCACTAAAAGTGCTCCAGGGACCTGCATACACGCAGGCCTCTAGGTCAGGACTTGTTGCTGCTGTATAACCTTGGCACACCAGTTGACACCTTACACCCCAGAGTACAGAAAGAACTCAAACATTAAACTGCTGATCTGCTGTTAGTGATCTGAAACTTGTCGTTAAAATCATCCATAGTACCTGAAGATTGGAGGGTGGTCAATGTAACACCGATTTTTTAAAAGGGCTCTGGGGTGATCTGGGAAATTACAAACTGGTAAGCCTGACGCCAGTGCCAGCAAGATAGTGGAAACTATTATAAAGAATAAAATTAAAACTTGCCCCTCACGTTCCATCACAGGCACATCAGGGACACAGTTACCGAACTAGACTATGCCAAGTTACTGGCTGCCTGGAAACGAGATATCCCCATGGCCCTTACATTGCCTCAGTTCAAGTCCCATGTGCTTACAATGCGCAAAACAATGAACATGACGCAGCACTGGGAGCTACAATACAAATTTGCTCTTTGACTCTACTTTTCTCCCAGAAGAGCCTTTCACATGGGACTCTCGCCTTGGGGAGAGTGCCTCAAATGCAGGGATCCAGGGGCCACCCTCGGGCACATGTTTTGGTCCTGCAAGGGCATAGTCCGATTTTGGAAGGAGCTAGTACAATATGTTTCTGAGATGTGGAAGGCGGGCTGGAAGTATGACTCTGCGCTGCTCCTGGGTCATCTTATTCTCATACACCCTGTCCCATCAGGATTTACCGCTTTTGTACGCAAAGCTATTGTAGTGGCTAAACAAGCAATACTCTCAGAATGGCTTACATACAACTACCCTACAGTATCGCAGTGGCGTGTGCGTATGATAACATTACTGCGGGTAGAGAGAGTGGGAATTACAGATTTTAAAACGAAGACTGGAGTGCGTTTCCAACTCACTTGGACTCCCTTTTGGAATACTCTGACTGTTAAACTTCTAGATATTGCTCTGTACCCTGCGTTATTATGTTCATTTGATGCCATAGCAAAGGAAAAAAGGGGGGTGGGAGGGGAAGGGAAGGGGAGGGAAGGTTAAGTTCTATTTGTTGGGGTAGAAGTACTATGTGTTAGTTTAGCCACATGGGGGGAAAATATCAGACGTTCATACATGATGATGTTAACTTTTCTTCTTAAGTTTTGAATAAAAATGATTGAAACATAAAGAATAAAATTATAGAGCATGTAGACAAACATGGTTTAACGGAACAGAGTCAGCATGGGTTCAGCCAAGGGAAGTCTTGCCTCACCAATTTGCTTTATTTCTTTGAGGGCGTGAATAACTATATTGTATCTAGATTTTCAGAAAGCTTTTCACAAAGTACCTCATGATAGACTTCTGAGAAAATTAAAAAGTCATGGGATAGAAGGCAATGTCCTTCTATGGATAAGGAATTGGTTATTGGACAGAAAACAGAGGGTAGGGTTAAATGGCCATTTTTCTCAATGGAGGAGGGTGAATAGTGGAGTGCCGCAAGGATCGGGACCGGTGCTATTTAACATATCCTATATAATAATTTGCACCTCCAACGTTCCATGTCTGGCTGCCTGGGTTCGTAACATCTCCTGACGTCAGCCAGCCTCCAGTGTTCCATTCCCCCTCACTGTCCTGCCCTCGCGTCAAGACGTAATGACGTCAGAGGGCAGAACAGTGAGAGGGAATGGAACGCTGGAGGCTGGCTGACGTCAGGAGATGTTACGAATGGAACGGAAGCCAGCGCCAGCCAACCAGAGAACGTTCATGTACAAATCGAGGGGAGGAGAGAATCACGGGACATCGAGGGGAGGGAGGGAGGAAGGGAAGGGGAGGTCAGGGCAGAGGAGAATTGATGGACATGGATGGGATGGGAGGACAGTAGAGGAGAGAATCACGGGACACGGATGGGAGGGCAGGGAAGAGGAGAATCGCTGGACATGGAGGGGAGGGCAGGGCAGGGGAGAGAGAAAAAAAAAGCTTACATGACAGCCTTCCTAGGGCCCGTTTCATTGTTGAGGAAACGGGCATGGTTCTACTAGTTTATAAATGATCTGGAAATCAGAATGAAGAGTGAGGTGATTAAATTTGCAGATGACACAAAACTATTCAAAGTTATCAAAATGCATGCGAATTGTTAAAAGTTGCAGGAAGACCTTAGGAAACTGAAAGACTAGGCATCCAAATGGCAGATGAAATTTAATGTGGACAAATGCAAAGTGATGCATATTGGGAAGAATAATCCAAATCATAGTTACCTGATGCTAGGGTCCACCTTAAGAGTCAGCACTCAAGAAAAAGATCTAGGTGTCATTGTGGACAATATACAGAAATCTTCTGCCCAGTGTGCGGTGACAGCCAAAAAAGCAAACAAAATGCTAGGAATTATTAGAAAAAAGATGGTAAATAAGACCAAGAATATTATAATGCCTTTGAATCACTCCATGGTGCGACCTCATCTTGAATATTGCGTTCAATTCTGGTCACCATATCTCAAAAAAGATATAGCGGAATTAGAAAAAGTTCAAAGAAGAGCAAACAAAATGATACAGGGGACTGAACTCCTCCCATATGAGGAACGGCTAAAGAGGCTAGGGTCTTCAGCTTAGAAAAGAGACAGCTGAGGGGGGATATGATTGAAGTCTAAAAAATCTTGAGTGGTGTAGAATGGGTAAGAGTGAATTGATTTTTCACTCTTTCAAAAAGTACAAAGACCAGGGGACACTCGATGAAATTGGAAGAAATATTTTATGACCCAAAGAACAGTTAAGCTCTGGAACTCGCTGCCAGAGGATGTGGTAACAGCGGTTAACAAATCCGGGTTTAAAAAAGGTTTGGACAAGTTCCTGGAGGAAAAGTCTATAATCTGTTCTTGAGATGGATGATTCTTGAACATGTGGCATCATTAAAAGACAGACTTTTAAATGCCCAGTTGGGTAGATATGCTAATCTCAGCTTTCTTAAATGTTTCAGACATATCCACCTAGTGCTATTTAACTTATCTATAAATGATGTGGAAACCTGAATGACAAGTGAGGTGATTAAATTTGCAGATGACACAAAACTATTTAAAGTTGTTTAAACACAATGCGTCTATGAAAAATTGCAGGGAGACCATAGGAAATTGGAAGACTGGGCATCAAAATGGCAGATGAAATTTAATGTGGACAAATGCAAAATGATGCATATTGGGAAGAATAATCCAAATCATAGTTACCTGATGCTAGGGTCCACTTTAGGAGTCAGCACTGAAGAAAAAGATCTAGGTGTCATTGTGGACAATACGCAGAAATCTTCTGCCTAGTGTGCGGTGGCAGCCAAAAAAAGCAAACAAAATGCTAGGAATTATTAGAAAAGGGATGGTAAATAAGACCAAGAATATTATAATGCCTTTGTATCACTCCATAGTGCGATGTCATCTTGAGTACTGCATTCAATTCTGGTCTCTATATCTCCAAAAAGATATAGCAGAATTCAAAGAAGAGCAACCAAAATGATAAAGGGGATGGAACTCCATTCATATGAGGAAAGGCTAAAGAGGTCAGGGCTCTTCAACTTGGAAAAGAGATGGCTGAGGGGAGATATGATTGGTGTGTACAAAATCCTGAGTGGTGTAGAATTAGTAGAAGTGAATCAATTTTTTACTCTTTCAAAAAATACAAAGACTAGGGGACACTCAATGAAGTTACATGGAAATAGTTTTAAAACAAATAGGAGGAAATATTTTTTTCACTCAACAAATAGTTAAGTTCTGGAACGCATTGCCAGAGGATGTTTATTTTTTATTTGTTACTTTTGTATCCCACATTTTCCCACCTATTTGCAGGCTCAATGTGGCTTACATAGTACCATAAAGGCATTTGCCAAGTCTGGTAGAGGAACAAATACACGGTGATATTGTGGTAGATTAAAGGTACATTCGCCTAGTCCGATAGAGAAACATATACATATGTTGTAATAGCAGTTAGTTTATCTGGGTTTTAAAAAGGTTTGGACAAATTCCTGGAGGAAAAGTTCATAGTCTGCTATTGAGACAGACATGGGGAAGCCACTGCTTGCTCTGGGATTGGTAGCATGGAATGTTGCTACTACTTGGGTTTCTGCCAAGTACTTGTGACCCGGATTGGCCACTGTTGGAAACAGGATACTGGGCTAGATGGTCCACTGGTCTGATCCAGTATGGCTATTCTTATGTTCTTATGATATAACTGGGTAGCAGAGATACCAAGTTCCCAGTTCCGGGCTGGAGATTTTGGGAAATTCCTGGTTTTGATCTTACATCCCAAGGCACTGTGGGATTTATAGTACCTGATCCTGCCCATTGACATCAGTACTGCAAGTCCCATAATGCACCAGAATTGGGTACTCAGGAATCTAGAACTTTTTAAAAATCTCCAGCCTGGAGCTTGGTACCTTGGTATTTCTGAGGTAGGAAGGCTCTTACCTGGCTAAGTTACACTGACCATTGGAGCCGACTCTGTGGGTGCTCTGGGTGCTTGAGCACCCCCAATATTGAGAAAATTCCTTGTATGTGTCCAGGGAGGGGTTATTTCCATTGGGCTTAGCACCCCCAATAATTTTGAAAAGTTGGCTCCAATGACACTGACTAAGCTAGATCTTTGGTGGTACTTACTCAGATAGTGCCTCTAAAAATCTGGGCAACCCACCATTGCACTCTCCAGGCAGTGCCAGGGCAGTTTAGAGGCAGAGCTAGGAATTATAGTTCATAGTTCGTCTTTATAGTTATCTGTGCACCAACATTATTCAGCAGTAGTACCCTGATAGCTACCTGTTTAACTTAGGACCACTGTTCCCTCTAAGCTGAGCAGGAGTCCGCCACCTACAGACCTGCCAGTGGGGGGTGCTGTTTCACTATCACGTTTTCAATAGTGAGGGATAGGCAAGCTTTGCAGGACTCCAGGGAATCTGCCTGTCTCCATCAATTGAAAACACAATAATGAAGCATCACTCCCTACTGGCAGCAATGTAGTTGGAGGACTCCTGCTCAGATTAGAGGGAACAGTGCTTAGGACGGAAAAAAGGTGTCCTAAAATAACCCAGTAGCTGGCTTTTCAGCACCATGGCCTGGCAATGAATATCTGGCTATAGAAAAGTCTGCAGCAGACAGCATTTTAAAGAATGCTGCCTGCCACAGGTTGAATATTGCCCCTTAATAAATTTTAAAAAATGAATAATATGATGTTATAATGGTATCATTTATTTAATTAATGCAGTGCAGCTAAGGAGTGGCCACCGAGAATTGAAGCAGCCATTTTGAATCGCCGCTGGGACCATCAGCACTCAGCATTGCAAGGGGAACAGAATGCAGGGCAGAGCTCCGGGCAGGAAAGAAGAGGGGGCTCTTTCCTGCCTCGAAGAGGTAACTAGACCACCAGGGCAGTAGAGTAAGGTAAGGAGAGCGGAGGCTAGGACACCCTTAGGGGGGGTGTGACGGGGGGTGAAAGGGGTGGGGTGGGGTGTGAAAGGGGGTGGGTGGGGTTGAAAGGGGGTGGGGTATGGCAGGGGCGGGGCATGTGTCCTCTTTCTTGGGGGACCAAATATGGTAACCCTAATTTAGATGCCCAGTCTCCCAGTCTCATATGAGTCCTCTTGTAATTTTTCACAGTCCTCTTGCGATTTAACAACTTTGAATAACTTCGTGTCATCAGTAAATTTAATTACCTCACTAGTTACTCCCATTTCTACATCATTTATATATATGTTAAAAAGCAGTGGTCTCAGCACAGACCCTTAGGGAACTCCACCATCTACCCTTCTCCATTGAGAATACTTACCATTTAACCCTACTCTCTGTTTTCTATCTTTTAACCAGTTTTTAATTCACAATAGGACACTGTGTCCTATCCCATGATTTTCAAATTTCCTCTGGAGCCTTTCATTAGGTTCTTTGATAAACACCTTTTGAAAATCCAGATACACAATATCAACCGGGTCACCTTTATCCACATGTTTGTTCACCCCTTCAAAGAAATGTAATAGATTGCTGAGGCAACATTTCCTAAACCTAAACAAGGCCGAATTCAAATTTTGGGCCGAAACCTAAATTCAGTTGGCCTCTAATTGAAATGACCTATTGTTAGTACTTCCTCTTTCATAGCTATATCCTGAAAGTCTTCAGTTAAATGTCTGCCCTCTTCTTTGGCCTGTGAAGGAGGCCTGTATACCACACCATTGTAAACAGATCATCCTTTCCCTCTTTCCAGATTAACCCACAGTGCCTCCTCCTTATGCCATATGTATTAGTGCACGTTAACAAGCTATAAATTTCTACCTGAAACAATAGAGGGTAATGTGACTTACCCAAGATTACAAGGAACCTGGTTTATAGTCTGCTGCTCTAACCCTTAGGCTACTTGGCTTGCATACATAAATATCATGACTAACCCTATAAGTTTTGTCTGCCACTGCAATACCTCAAATCAAGGCCAAATTTATAGCAATTAAGCTTGGCAAAATATCAGTTTATATGACCAAAGATTAGTCCCTGTATGGGCAGAAAAGTTTTTAAGGAGCACTTGTGTGAATCTTTCTTCTTTCTCCCTCAGCTACACTTTTCAAGTTGACCACTAGGGGCCTGTAAAGCTCCATTCAATGTTCCCTAGACAAGCTGACTTGGGTACATACAACAATGTACTCTCAAAACCAAAGTAAAAATAACATTTAAAAAAAGGTTTTATCCACAGATTTAAGGATCTATTTGGCTTGATGGGGAATTTGGGGGCTTATTTTTACTTAATTGTTTTTATTTATTGGATTTAATTAACTGCCTTACAAAGAGATTCACCCGAGGCACTGAATAGAAGCTACAGCTTGACATAAAACTTACAATTTTCTTAACAGTATGTGGAAATCAAGTCAACTGTTCTTCAGGATTAACCTTAATAATGGACTTAAGAAGTATAAACTGGAAACTACTCCTATTCCCAGTCTATAATATAACCAAACAATAATCAGATGACACTGTCCCATCCACAGGATGACTGTGAGTTTAAAGATTACAACAAACATTAGGAAATATATATATATTTATTTATTGGAATTTATTAACCGCCTTTATGAAGAGATTCATCCAAGATGGTGTACAGTAGGTACAGTTTAACATCAAATTTACAATTTTGCTAACAGCATAACAAAAGTAAAATAACCAAGAATAAACATAAATACAATAAATGAGGTAAACCTGAAAACAGTAAATTGAAACCTAATAATAAGACTACCATGAAGCAGGATCAAAAATATACACATTTAACAGCACTGAAATTCAAATAACAGAGATATAATATGATATAAGCATAATAGTGGTGGAATATCTAATATCCAGTTACGTCTTAGTGTTCTACATTATCGATACATTTATAAGAACTGTCTATTGTTATATAGGGCCCCGTTTACTAAGCTGCGCTAGAGGCGTGTTATTGCTTTTAGCATGCGCTAACCATTAGCGTGCGCTAACTGTGTAGACGCCCACAATATTCCTATGGGTGCGTGCTAATTTTGTGCACGCGCTAAAAACACTAGCGCACCTTAGTAAACAGAGCCAATAGTTTCTCTTATGGAATGGAAGTTACAAAACATTGTTATTTTGTATTGGATTTGGATGTTTGTTACCCTTAAAAATCTAGTAAAAATTTATTTCAACTTACAATTAGAACATTCACATAACAAGAGGACATGAAATGAGATTGAAGGGGGGCAGACTCAAGAAAAATGTCAGGAAGTATTTTTTCACGGAGAGAGTAGTGGATGCTTGGAATGCCCTCCCGCGGGAGGTGGTGGAAATGAAAACGGTAACAGAATTCAAGCACGCGTGGGATAAACATAAAGGAATCCTGTGCAGAAGGAATGGATCCTAAGGAGCTTAGCCGAGATTGGGTGGCAGAGCCAGCCGGTGGTGGGAGGTGAGGATAGTGCTGGGCAGACTTATACGGTCTGTGCCAGAGCCAGTGGTGGGAGGCGGGGCTGGTGGTTGGGAGGCGGGGATAGTGCTGGACAGACTTATGCAGTCTGTGCCCTGAAGAGCACAGGTACAAATCAAAGTAGGGTATACACAAAAAGTAGCACATATGAGTTTGTCTTGTTGGGCAGACTGGATGGACCATGCAGGTCTTTTTCTGCCGTCATTTACTATGTTACTATGTTACTATGATACTAACTTTTCTACAGTACAGCTTACCATATAGTTGAGGGGCCAAATGCAGATACATAGATGGGGACAAGATGCGTGATACAGAGGCAGCTGGGATAAATAAACAGGTGGCTAAACTAAAAGCAAGTTCTTTGTACAGTTAATCAAGAGATAACGTGGAGTAACATAGTAGATGACGGCAGAAAAAGACCTGCACGGTCCATCCAGTCTGCCCAACAAGATAAACTCATATGTGCTACTTTTTGTGTATACCCTACTTTGATATGTACCTGTCCTCTTTAGGGCACAGACCGTATAAGTCTGCCCAGCACTATCCCCGCCTCCCAACCACCAGCCCTGCCTCCTACCACCGTTACAGTGGGTGTAACAAACTTGTCCAGGTTTCAGAATGGGTGTATAGTCATTAAGTGCTATTGGGCTCTTTACCCCTTATGCAGGTCATTCCCGCGTGCTAAGGCCAATTTTACAGCAGGGGTACAATGGATGAAGTGGCCGAAATTCCTATTTTTGGTATTAATGGCTCCATGCTAACTTTACACAAATATATCTAGCAAGAGATACTCATTTCAGGGTCTAACTTGCAAAGTGAATAAGAAGCGTGAGGAGGAAAAAAAAGCCTCCAGAAGCTCCCAGCATCATTGAGCAGTGGGAGCAGGACTACTTCATCACCGGCTTTAAAAAACCTCCTACTTTTAACACTGTAGCACCCCTTAATATTGGGCCAAAAAAGATTTGTAATGTTTGCACTCACTGTCTAATGCACAAAAAAAATAGTGGTTTTCAGCTTTTACTTAGCTTATTATGGTGCTTCCTTTTCCACGAGTAGCATGTGGCCGTTAAAACAGATTAGCATGTGAGCCTGTACTGCCACCCGTTACGTAGGCGGTACAGGCTCACGTGCTAAGCACACACTAATCAGCGCTTGCCAATGTAGCTGCACTACCTGATTAGCACAGAATACGACCACTCTACCTTCCCCAGACATGCCCCCGGCACCAAAAAATACATCTTATTTTAGCACATTAGTACTTACCACAGCTTTGTAAAAGGGCCCCCTACCTGTTTCATTAACTACAACAAGGATTTTGCATGAATCATGAAAAATTCAGGGCCAAATTAAGAAGCCTGGGTATACCAGAACACAGTAGCACACAGGGCAGTCGACACAGAAGTAACATCAAGAAATACTTTTTTCACAGAGAGGGTACTGGATGCCTGAAATACCCTTCCAGGAGAGGTGGTGGGTGGGGTCAAAATCGGTCAGCATATTCAAAAAATATGTGGGATAAACACAGGGGATGCCTAAATAAAAAGAGGATGGAAACACAACATGGCTGTTAAGGGGTTATGTTGAGCAAGAGTATTGGGAACTAAGGCCAGTGCCAGACAAACTTCTAAGGTCTATATCCTGTAAATGGCAAAAGACAGGTGAAGATTTGGCAACTTCAGTATTGTATATCACTTTATTTTCATATGATGCGAGTGAAGGTGCTGTACAACTCAAGTGGGAGGGGAAGACATCTTAAATAGCAAGTTAAATATTGTTAGCAATACTTTGGTTATAATATACATTATCCTAAGACTGCATCATATTTATCTTCTTATAGGCAGTTGGCATGATGGCAACTTGCCAACCTGTGTTTAAGCATGAATGACTGTAACCTGCACAGAGTGACAGGTATAGCTCTGGTCGCCTTGTTGGGAAGACTGTATGGACTGTGCGGACCTTTATCTGCCATCCCTTATTTTGTTACTATACCAGAAGACCTGTTAGTTCTCATGCACAGTCTTTACACTGCTTTGGAACTCGTTGCCAGAGGATGTGGTAACAGCAGTTAGCATATCTGGGTTTAAAAAAAGGCTTGGACAAGTTCCTGGAGGAGGAAAAGTCCATAGTCTGCGCACCCCAGGGTTGGTAGCTTAGCACGTGAGCCCTTACCGTCTACATAATGGGTGGCAGTATAGATTCACACGCTAATCTGTTTTAACGGCCACATGCTAATGGTAAAGTTAGCGTGTGGCCGTTGATACAAAAAATAGGAATGTTGTCCACTTCAGTCATTGTACCCATGCTGTAAAATTGGCCTTAGCATGCGGGAATGACCCACATAAGGGGTAAAGAGCCCAATAACACTTAATGACTATACACCCATTCTGCACCTGGACAAGCTTGTTACACACACTGTAACTTATATCTTGATTAATTGTACAAAGAACTTGCTTTTAGTTTAGCCACCTGTTTATTTATCCCAGCTGACTAATTGGGTTTCTGCCAGGTACTTGTGACATGGATTGGCCACTGTTGGAAGAAGGATACTGGGCTAGATAGACTATTGATCTGACCCAGTATGGCTATTCTTATGTTCTTATGAAGAAGCAAGACAGGAAGAAAACTCATGCCTTCGAATTAAGGTTCTGATGAAGAATAGTACATATACTGTGGACCACCTGAAGAACAAATCAAATATTGCCTGAATATTGGATGACCTAAGCTTTCCTTGGAAGATCAAATGACAAAAGTTAATCTTTCATACTTTGGACATATCCAGTGAAAAGAAAAATCATTAGAGAAAGATATCATGCATGGCATGGTTGAAGGCCAACACAAAAGAAGAAGTCTGGCAATGCGATGGACCAATACAATAACAGCTACTATGCGCACCCCTCTATCAACAATTAGCCACCATTCTGAAGACCAATCAGCTCATGACATCTATCCATAGGGTCACCATGAGTCAACATTGACTCAATGGCACATAACAACAATAACAATACCATGAAAATCCCGCATTCAGCTCAAAGGTTAAGTTATAATAACTGAACCCAATTTGCTCTATCATTTTAAAAGTCCACAAGGTTCAAGGTTAATTTTTATTTGATTGAACGATTGAATGCCCTATAGTCAAGCCATCCAGGCGGTTTACAATAAAATCAATCATAATAAGGAAGAGGAAAAGAAAATAACTACAATATTTATTGTACAGAAAAAGAAAAGATCACTCTACTTCTGAACTCACAGACCCCTATATATAGAAAGAAAGAAGAAGATATCCCCAAGAACACCAACAAAGAAAATAAAAAAATATATCAAATGGGGAAAGACCAATGAAATTCCAACTCAAGGGTTGCTGGTTTATTGACAACAATAAAAAACAAAAGGGACACTCTTGAGTGAAGGAGTAGCCTAGTGGTTAATGCAGTGGACTTTGATCCTGGGGAACTGGATTTGATTCCCACTGCAGTTCCTTATGACTCTGAGCAAGTCACTTAACCCTCCATTGCCCCAGGTACAAGACGTACCTCCATATAGTATGTAAACCGCTTTGATTGTAACCACAGAAAGGCAGTATATCAAGTCCAATCCCCATCCCCATCCAGTAAGTCAAATAGATTCAAACAGTACATCAAATAGACTCGATGCAGTTCTGTGTTTCGGTGCTTTCTGCTTCAAAAGTGCAAAACAGTCCAATCTATTTGACAATACAGAGATATCAATCAATGAGCCCCTATAAAATGTATAACTCTTACACATGATGTAACAAGAGTATAGGGAGCCACATGGTGAGCATATCCGCAAAACAACAGTGTTAGAACACACTGATCCACACTTCCCACAAACTGCTGAAAAAGGAGATAGGGAAATTCAGATTCCAAACACTTTAAGACATAAGCATCGCCACACTAGGACAGACCAAAGGTCCATCTAGCCCAGCACCCTGTCTCCGACAGTGGCCCATCCAGGTCACAATCACTCGACAAGATCCACAGAGCAAAGCATTTTGTACTGCTTGTCCCAGGAATAGTGGATTTTTCCCTAAGTCCATTTATAACATTCTATGGCCTTTTCCTTCAGGAAGCGGTCCAAACCTTTCTTAAACTATGCTAAGCTAACCGCTTTAACCACATTCTCTGGCAACGAATTCCAGAGTCGAATTATGCGCTGAGTAAAGAAAAATTTCTTCTTATTTGTTTTAAACTTACTGCACTCCAGCTTCATTGCATGCCCCCTTGTCCTAGTATTTTTGGAAAGCGTAAACAGACGCTCCACATCTATCTGTTCCACTCCACTCATTATTTTATATCAGGGGCATAGCCAGACTTCGGCGGGAGGGGGGTCCAGAGCCCGAGGTGAGGGGGCACATTTTAGCCCCCACCCCGGCGCTGCCAACACCCCCCCTCCGCCATTGACGAATCCCCTCCCCTCCCTGCCGCCGCCGCCGCCACCACCAACTTTGATGACCCTGCTGACGACCCTCTCAACCCCCCTCCCGCCGCCAACCCTCCCCCGCCGCCGCCATCGCCGTGGGCTACCTTTGCTGGCAGGGGACCCCAATCCCCGCCAGCCGAGGTCCTCTTCTTCCCTTGATGGCTTCGTTCTATTTCTGACGTCCATCTTGCAAGGCTTCATTCTGTTTCTGTGAGTCTGACATCCTGCACGTACGGACGTCAGAAACAGAATGAAGCCTTCGCGGGAAGAAGAGGACCTCGGCTGGCGGGGATTGGGGTCCCCCACCAGCAAAGGTAGCCCACGGCGATGGGGGAGGGTTAGCGGCGGGAGGGGGGTCGAGACAGTCGGCGGCAGGGGGGTCCAGGGCCAAATCTACAGGGGCCCAGGCCCCCGTGGCCCCACGTAGCTACACCACTGTTTTATATACCTCTATCATATCACCCCTCAGTCGCCTTTTCTCCAAGCTGAAGAGCCCCAGCCGCTTTAGCCTTTCCTCATAGGAAAGTTGTCCCATCCTCTTAATCATCTTCATCGCCCTTCTCTGCACCTTTTCTAATTCCACTATATCTTTCTGAAACAGATACGTGGAGAAGTATTTTCAATATGACGCCTAAGCCCGACTTTGGATGTTTTGCAAAAAACGTCCAAAATCCAAATAGGAAAAAAGGTCATTTTCAAAAAAGAAAAATGTCTATCTTTTTTTTTTCTAAAATACTGTTTTGTGATTTGGACATTTTGTTTTTTGGACGTTTTGTGATTTGGATGTTTTGTTTTTTTGGTCCATTTAAAAAAAAAAAAAAAACAAGTCCAAGTGCAAAACACACAAAATCAAGCCATTGGGATGTCGGAGGAGCCAGCATTTTTAGTAGACTGGTCCCCCTGACATCCCAGGACAGCAATAGGGCACCCTAGGGGGCACTGCAGTGGACTTCATAAAATGCACCCAGGTACATAACTCACCATTGCTCCCTTACCTTGTGTGCTGAGCCCCCCCAAAACCCACTACCCCCAACTGTACACCACTACCATAGCCCTTATAGGTGAAGGGGGCACCTATATGTGGGTACAGTGGGTTTCTGGTGAGTTTTGGAGGACTCACAGTTTCCTCCACAAGTGTAACAGGTAGGGGAAGGTAGGAGCCTGTGTCCACCTGTCTGCAGTGCACTGCACCACTACTAGACTACTCCAGGGACCTGCATGCTGTTCTAATAGACCTGAGTATAACATCTGAGGCTGGCATAGAGGGTGGTAAGTAATGTTTTTCATCACATTTTTTGGGGGGTGGGAGAGGGTTAGTGACCACTGGAGGGAATCAGGAATGACCTCCCCTCATTCCCCAGTGGTCACTAACCCCCTCCCACCCCCCCACCCCCACCCCAAACTGTGATGAAAAACCTTTTTATGCCTTATTCGTAATAAAAACAGGTTTAACTCAAAACGTCTACGTTTTAGTCTTGGACGGTTTTCTTTTGTTCCATTACGGCTGAAAAACGTCTAAGTCTTAGGAACGCCCAACTTCCACTCTGAACACGCCCCTGGCACTCCCCCTTGAGATTTGGACGTACTTCTGGCGGACTTCAGAGAAAAACGTCTAAAAATAGGTTTCCAAAATGCTGATTTGGACATTTTTGTGAGAAAAACATCCAAATGCAGACTTATGCCACTTTTTGGACGTTTTTCTTTTTTGAAAATGAGCCCGATAGTATCATTAATCTCTCTACAGGAAAGCTAAAGAAGGTAAGAGTGAAGAAGTAATTAGAGCAGTAGGGTAATATCAGGTAAGCCAGAGTTCAGATCCTGCTGCTGTGCTTCCCACTCACACCTCTTATGAGCTCAGATAGCACTATGAGAAGTGCAAAAGTTGCCCCAGCCCATTTTCTCTTCTTATTGGCATTGGCAACGTGGAGGGGGTGCCAGAGGGTAAAGTCATACAGGGAACAACTATAGCTTGGTATGATCTTGATCTCAGGCTGGTCAGTTTATGTTCTAAACTGTACTGGAGATAATGGAGAGAAAATGTACTTGAACAGGAAAATAGCTTGTATCTTGCCTTGAGCTCTGATTTGTTAAAGGTGTGTAATTACATTTCAAAAGCAAAACATATTACCATCTACTCTTGTACTTTGCCTTGAGGAAAAGGCAGCTCTCAAACATAAAAAGACATAAATAAAAAGAAACTGTGAACCTTAGCAACAATGACAAAAACCATCCATCTCCATTCCCACATCAGCAATGTAAACAGAGGATCTGACATTCAGCAGGTAGGAATGGTTCCTATTTAGATCCATACCTGAATAAGTACCTGCACAAAAGACTGTTCTAACTTTCGCAGCTTAGCTATACGGTTGCTGGCACTGAAAATCACTGGGACCAGCATTTCATGCCTTATATGGAAGACTGACCCCCTAACTGTAGTATCACTGACAAGACTACCACTCTGGGTCAGCACTGCCAGTTTGAACCCTGAGCCAGATGAGGTGAGAGCAGAAGGAGACTGCTCCTACCCCATCCCTCCAGGTCCAGGTAAGTCCCGGTGATGCCTAGATGTCTGAGAGGGGGCAGGGGAGAATTAGAATCAAGAGGGCTATGGGTGGGAGAATCGGAACCACGAGGAGGTGTTTATGGGGTTATGGAATGAGGAAGGAAATTGGAATTTTTTTTTGGTACATTTGTACCCTGCACTTTCCCATTCATAGCAGGTTCAATGCGGCTTACATATTATATACAGGTACTTATTTGTACCTGGGGCAATGGAGGGTTAAGTGACTTGCCCAGAGTCACAAGGAGCTGCCTGTGCCTGCAGTGGGAATCGAACCCAGTTCCCCAGGACCAAAGTCCACCACACTAACCACTAGGCTACTCCTCCACTCCATGGGGTGGGGGTTGGAAAACGTGACAGATCCACTTATGTGGATCCTGCCCAAATATCAGCTGGGACTTGCACAAGTGCTGGCAGCCAGCACATACCCAGATAGACAAACCCAGTGCCCGACATGACCTGGCATTTAATATCCAGATCTTATGGCCCCTAGGTGTACCATTTAAGAAGCTCTCCTCAATTAAGTAGGAAGTAAATGTTAAATTGAATAGTTTTCTATGCTAGTGAAGCGTAAGACCCTAAACTGTAGCTTGTCTACCTTATATGGAAATCCGGCCCTGGCTGTTAATGTTGAGTCACTGTGGGGCTCATTTTCAAAGCACTTAGACTTACAAAGTTCCATGGTTACTATGGAGCTTATTTTCAAACGAGAAAAACATCTAAAAAGTGGCATAAAGCAGCATTTGGGCATTTTTCTCACAAAAACATCAGTATTTTCAAAATCAAATTTTCAGACGTTTTTCTATGCTGTTCTTTTGCAGTGCATTCAAATCTTAAGGGGTGTGTGTTAAGGGCAGGATTTGGGTGTTCCTAAAATTTAAACGTTTTTCAGCCATAACGAAAAAAAATGTCTAGGACTAAAATTAAGATGTTTTGAGTTAGACCTGTTTTTATAACAAATAAGGCACAAAGAGGTGCCCTAAATTTATTTATTTATTTGCAGCATTTATACCCCACTCTTTCCCACTCGAATAGCAGGTTCAGTGTGGCTTACAATGAGTAGGTACAGGTATTACAGAGATAACACAATATATGGGTACAACGTCTTACAGAGATAAGTAAGTCGTAAAGAAAATGATAAGATGATGAAATATGGGGGCAGGATTAAGGTATGATTAATGTATGTGGTGTGGATTAGTGGTGTGGTTTAGGTACTAAAATTAAGTTGGGTCGTTCGGGTAGGGTCGTTGGAAGAGGTGATCAGATGACCACTGGAGGGAATCAGGGGTGACCACCCCCCCCCCCCAGTGGTAATTAATTAAATGAAATAAATTCTTTCCAGGCCCACTCAGTGTTAATGGACTCAGAGGTACAAACTGGTTAAAGAAAACAAACTTTTCATGCACAGGCTCATATTTGTCAGCATCAAGGCAGCTTAAACAAAAGCAATTATGAATTAAGATGAACCTATTCATTCTGATCTTTAATTTCTTTCCAAGGAGATTTGCGTTTAATCAGTCCTGAAAATTTATCCAGCTTAGCTGTTCCCAGTGTTCTTAATCTAAGGAAATGAGTGGGAGGGATGGGTGCTACTATGTTAATCATCATTACAGCTTCCTCAAATAGGAGGGAAGGGTGCTACTGTACTATTCACCATTAGAGCTTTCTCAAGTAGGAGGGAAGGGTACTGCTGAGCTAATCATCATTACATCTTTCTCAAATAGAAGGGAAGGGTGCTATTCACCATTAAAGCTTTCTCAAATAGGAGGAAAGAGTACTGTTGGACTAATCATCATTACAGCTTTCTCAAATAGGAGGGAAGGGTGCTAGTGATAATCACCATTACAGTGGTGAAAGAAAGCCAGGAGTGTTTAAGGGGAGAGCAGAGTAAAGGATGCAAATTATCCGTAAGCAGCTTGTAGATGCAAGGAAAAAACACAATTTGAAGTGTCTGTGTACAAATGTTAGAAGTCTAAAAAATAAGATGGGAGAGTTAAGAGTATATAGCACCAAATGAAGAGGTAGATATAATAGGCATCTCAGAGACCTGGTGGAAAGAGGACAATCAATGGGACACTATCAGGCTCATTTTCGAAAGAGAAGGACATCCATCTTTCGACATAAATTGGAAGATGGACGTCCATCTCCCAGAGACATCCAAATCGGTATAATCGAAACCCGATTTTGGACGTCTCCAACTACAGTCCGTCACAAGGATGTCCAAATTTCAAGGGGGCACGTCGGAGGCATAGTGAAGGCAGGACTTGGGCTTGCCTAACACTTGGACGTCTTTGACCCAAATCGAAAAAACCAAGGACGTCCATGACGAATACTTAGATGTCTTCACCAGGACGTGTTTTTTTTACGAATAAGGCACAAAAAGGTGCCCAAAATGACCAGATGACCACCGGACACAGCCTGGTATTGAATATTCAGGTTTAGCGGTGACCATGGCAGTTAGCCGGGCTAACTCCCGAGGTCTGAATATTGGCCCCATTGTAAACCGCCTAGATCCTCTCATGTTGGAATTTGCACTATAGCAAGTTTTTATTAAATATAAACCTGTGTAAGTAAGAGCACTACCCATTGCCCACTTATGCTCCCCTGGATTCTATATATAGTACCCAGACTTGCGCACCCAGTCTTGGGCGCAGTCCCAAATTGTGCACACAAATACTTTGAACAATGAGCTCAAAACAGAAGGAGGAGTGGCCTAGTGGTTAGAGCACCGGTCTTGACATCCAGAGGTGCCTGGTTGAAATTCCACTGCTGCTCCTTGTGATCTTGGGCAAATCACTTAACCCTCCATTGCCTCAGGTACAAACTTAGATTGTGAGCCCTGCAGGAACAAAGAAATACCCAGTGTACCTGAATGTAACACCTTGAGCTACTACTGAAAAGGGTGTGAGCAAAAATTCAAAATAAATAAATAATTGGGTGCTAAGAACCGATTATCGACATTAAATGCCAGGACGGTGTACATATGGACACAGCGGGCCGGATTTTATAAATTGCGCTCAAAAATGGGCACCGGGAAAGATGATTGCTAAGCACGATTCTATGAAAGGCATGCACCCTTTACAGAATCACACTGATTCCCACACCCACAGTTTAATATATCTGCACCTGCAACTTTTTGGACCACCCCTGACCCGCCCATACTCCTCACATGGCCACGCCCCCACGCTATGGGAGTTAGGCACACTGCTTTATAGAATAGCAAGCAACCAGATGCACGGGCAAATTCTAATGGGTGCTAATTATATATTATCCCCTGAATTCTATACATCATGCCTAAAGTTGTGCACTGAAATTTGGGCACGAGCCCAAGATGAATGCATAACTTAATTGATTAATGAGCTCTTGATTTGACACAAGCTGTAGTGGCATATGCTGGGGCTTCCATTCTTCCTTCCCTGGGCCTCCTTAACCTCAGTCTAGCCCTGCCTTTTATAGTTCCTGGTTCTGACTCCACACCCCCCCTTCCGGCTTACTTCCTCCTGGGACCTGGGGCGGGACCAGTGATCATAAGGTAGCTTAGGCTATCTGAAGGACTATTCTTAAGGGTGAGGGGCAGTGTTCTATAAAACCCTCACACTGTGCTAGTCATTTTTGCAGTATGGTCCCCATCTTGCTGTTTTCAAGATCTTTTCTTTCTTTAGTGCCTACAGGGCTACCCTCACCCCCTTGTTGAAAGGCAGGCTACACAAAAAAAGACAAGAAATAAAATCTAGAAGAAACCAGAGAAAATATTTCTTCACTCAACAAGTAAATAAACTGTAGAATGGATTGCCAGAGAATATGATAAAAGCAGTTAGCTTAGCAGGGTTTAAAAAAGGTTAGGATAATTTCCTAACAGAAAAGTCCATAAGCCATTACTAAGACGGACTTGGGAAAATCCACTGCTTATTTCTAGGATAAGCAGCATACAATCTGTTTTACTGTTCAGGGATCTTGCCAGGTACTTGTGACCTGGATTGGCCACTGTTGGAAACAGGAGGCTGGGCTTGATGGACCTTTGGCTTGTTCCAGTATGGCTATGCTTATGTTCTTTTGAACAGAAAGAAGACCAAGGAAGGAATAAGACCAAAAGCGGAAGGACTCAGAGGCAGGCAAGCTGCTAATTGAAGGAGTTGGATCTAGTGGTGCTGCTTTTACACTGAAACAGAAATGGGGCCGTTTGGCCCAATATTTAAAAGCATTTATATCTGGATATGTGCTGCTGATCAGGGCCAGTCACTGATTTTCAGTGCATTTTCCCAATTGCACGATGTTGAAAATCATTACAGATCATTTCAGCACTCTCTGGATAGAGCTGGGGCAGTTTGGAGGTAGAACCAGAAAATATTTTGGATAATGTTATTTTTCTGCATTCTGCCTTGAGTTTTGCTTCAAATTAGAAGACTAATACATTCAAATAACAAAAAAATCCAACACCCCTGCTTTACCCGCAGGCCTCTTTCTTTCAATTGTGGCATATGAAAGGACTGTGAAGAGAGGAAAATTCTTCAGTGGGCCTGCTGTGTGGAAAATCCAAACAAAATGAGGCGTTAGAATGAAAAAATGGCAGGATCTATGCCTCTCCCTTCTTTTGCAATATCCTAGGACACCCACCAGGATCATTAATGCCCACTGCCCTATTAATCAGTACCATTAGGACCCTCCCCAGCATGATGACATTAAAATCCCCCTGAAGCTAAACCTCACTGCACAAGCCCTGCTCTGTCTTTCTCCTCCCTCTGGAACTGAGGTCTGCAGAGAGTTCCAGGGAGGTGGCTGAAATGGGAAGTGACCTCTGGCCCCAGCCTCCTGTTATCCTCAAAGGCAGAAATTCCCCAAGAGGTGATGTAATCAGGAAGGGGGGGGGGGGGGAGTGGGGCAGTGTCTGATGGTAGCTGATCATTTCTTTTTGCCTGGAGTGTGGTTGGAATTCCACAGGCAGCCAGGACTCTGCTAAGGGTCATGGCTTGGAAGGCTTTCATTGCAAATGCTGCATGCTTTGCTTGCGATAGGCCATGGAAACACACGTGGAAGAGATCCAAATGGAAGAACAGACAGATACCCACCAGGTGCTAAATTTCCTGCCAGCCTGTGGGAGTAGAAGAACTGTGGGTTGTTCTCAGTGATGTAAAAATATTCATAGCAACAGAAAAGTGTGCACTGCAACTTTCTTATCTATTTTGCAGTATAAATATAATTGAATTTTCACAGTAGATAATCAAATATACCTCTGGCACATGCCTAGACAAGATAACAGGGTAGATGAGATTCCCTTAGAAACTGGCATAGGGATGAAAGTGGGGTCAAATATACATTCAATCAATGGACACCTCCTCCAAGTAAAGGTCAACTGAAATTTGGTTTTGGTTTCGGTTATGGTGCTGAAACTGGCCCAAACTCTTCCTGCCTGGTTTTGGTTTCGGCCACAAGGCTATGGCCATGGCTTCGGTTTTGGCCAAAACTGACCTTGTATTTTCAGTAGAAGCTGAAAGTTTCTGCTTTGACCTGTTTATCTCTCTCCCAACCTCTCCCCTCTGAACAGAAGTTGCCTCCCCCCCCCCCCCCCCCACACCTGTAGAGGCCCTCCCTCAGGCCTCTTTTACAATCCCTGGCATTCCAGGGGTGTAGTCAGGGCTGGAGTGATCTCCAGTCGCTCCTGCCTGCCCATCCTGGCTCTGCTTTCAAAATGGCTGCCATGACCTCTAGTGGCAATCTCATAAGACTGCTACAAGAGGTCACGGCAGCCATTTTGAGAGTAGAGCTGACACGGGCAAAAGCAATTGGGGATCATTCCTACCCTGACTACTCCACTAAACCACAAGGGATTGTAAAGTAGTCTTGGGGGGGGGGGGGGGGTACTACTCTACGTTTATATGTGTGTGTAATGCGATTGCAAGTAATACAGTTATGATCTTGCTCAGTAGTTTATATGGTAAATAGAGTGCTCCAAATAAATTCTTTTGATACAAAAATTTTGCATGAATATAGTCCATAAATTTGGGATGATAAACTCCTGGAATAAGCCTCTTTATAGAGATATGACATCAGCTGTCACTCTAAATGTGGTGCAAAGTCAGTCATTGTAAAAGTACTGTCATACACCCCCGGAGTTCCTGATGTAATCTGTGCAGTTCCCAAAACCAGATGGTAGTAGTGGTGCCTAGTATTGGGAATGCACTACAGAACACCGGGAGTGATGCAGGATCACTAACCATGTCTCCCGTCCTCAAAGGGCGGGAGAGGAAAATAAACTAGATTTAGGATTGTTTCCAAACTTTGATGAGAGACAATGAGAACAGACAGTTTTTCTATGGTTAAACAAGGTAGCAAATTTATTTAAAAATAAATTTCCCTTCCTTTGTAAATATGGAACAAATGTATTTTTCTTTCTAGTAAAACAACTTTCATCTACGTATCACTTCAAATATTATTAACAATAAATTACAATTCAACTTCTTTTCTTTCCATAGATCCCCTTTTTCATCTGAATACAAAGAATATCAGATAAGTGCTTTTCCTTAGTTACCAATGTTTCTAAATAAACATTAATTTTCTCTTTTCAGGTACCTGGATCTTTAACAGTTTGATTCTTTGTGGGGGGTTTTTCCTATTTTTTTCAGGTTTCTTCACATGGAAATCAGCATTCCCTTTGGGATAAGGTAAGTACCCCTTCTTTTTATATTTTGTTCCCCCTTCAAATTTTACTTTCTCTGTCCTTTTCAATTTTCCCCGTGTTATCAGCAAAGTCACTTAGCTGCTGTAGTTTCAGTCTTGCTGCAAACTCTTTCTTGCGGTGGGGCCCTTGATGTCTTCCGGATTTCGCCAATCTCCTTGCGTTCAGCTTCTCCCTAAACCTTGCCCTTGAACAAAATTAATGGGTGCAAAACCCTATCTCCTTAGCTTATTTTGGAAGTTGCTCACTAGTGAAGCAGGAATACTGTGGCCAAATAACTTTTCCAAAATAAAATTAAATAAAAGTCCCTCTCTTCCAGGACCTAAGCTATTCTTTTTAAGGATCCCTAGGCTAAAAGAATGGAACTGACCAGCTTAGCAGCATTGCACTTCCTCAGCATTCCATGTCTGCACCATTCACCAACATTCTATGGTACAGTGTATCATGTATACTTTCAAGACACCAAGGTTTTTTTCTTTTAACAGAAATTGTCCTATAACCTTCCTTTCTCAACTCTCACACTGCTTCTATTGTACATTCATATAATATTCCCTACCAGTTTCCTCCAAACTCCACTCAACCTATACCCCAAAACTCCCAACCTCAATAAAATGTTTAACAACCCACTTCTCAAACGCACATCCACTTTCACATTAACCTAAGCACACTCACTGCTCCACAGATCCCAACCAAATTATTTCTATTACTTCAAATTACTCTTTCCTCACTCTCTCTCAGCACAGCGCATCCACTCACACCGGCTGTCTGTCTCACTCTCCCAAGCCACTCAAAATTTAAGCCCAGTTATTCCCTTTCACCCCAAACCCTTTCTAAAAGACTTTACTCCTATTTCCAATCTCTCATTCACAGAGCTCTCAGACACACAACCTCTCTCTTCCAGTGCTCCAGCTTCCTCTTCCAACTGCCAGCCAGAGAGCCTCTCTGTAACAGTCAGCAAAGCTGTTGCTAAGCCAACAGAAGCTCAGCTCTCAGCTAATTCTAAAGACCTGCGCTGCTGGCCACAATGGAACTCTGGGACAACTTGGGCAATTTTATTTATTTTATTAACCCCTCGGGTTACAGTACTGTGGCTTTTAGTTTTAGTTTTCATTAGCTGAGGTCCATGTGTGTAGGGGCTCTTTTTGCTTAGAGGTTAAATATGGTCTTGCATTATTTATATTATTATATATATTCTGGCTTGGATTGAGCATCTCCCATCTCCGTATTGTTGCCTATCCAGCATAACTCTTCTGTGTCCCTATGTTCCCCCCTCCCCACATGCCAGCATCTCTCCTCTCGTCCTTCCCTCCTGCCTCCCCCTCCTGCAAGCCATCATCTCTCCATCTTTCTTTCCTCCTTCTGCCCCCCCCCCCCGGGGGTCCAGCAAGTGCTCCTCTCACTTTCCTTGTTCCTGTTCTGTCTCCCATTTGCAGGCCCAGCACCTCTCCCTCTTCTTTCTTTCCCAGCAGATCCTGGCATCTCTTTTTCTTCCCCTCTCCCACCATCTTGGTATCTCTTCTTCTCTCCCCCTACCATCATGGTATCACTTCTCTCCTCTCACAACTATCTTGTCATTCTTTTTTCTTCTCCCCCAACTTTGTCTCACATTTCTTCCATCCATGTGTAACATTCCCCCCCTTTCTTCTATCCATTTGCAGCATTTCCCCCTCTCCATTTCCTCCTATCCAACTGCAGCATGTCCCAGAAACACCAAAGAAAGACCATGATCAAGTATATAATATCACTGATTTAATCTTGAATTGATAACGAATGTGACTGTTGGGAAGACTGGATGGGCTATTCAGGTCTTTATCTACCGTCACTTACTATGTTACTATCAGGCTCATTTTCGAATGGCATGGACATCCAAAAAGTGACATAAATCGGCACTTGGACGTCCTTCTCACAGAGACATCCAAATCAGTATAATCGAAACCCGATTTTTGACGTCTTTCTCAGAAGTCCGTCGCAAGGACGTCCAAATCTCAAGGGGGCGTATCGGAGGCGTGTTTGAGACTTGGGCGTTCCTAAGACTTGGACGTCTTTGAGCCATAATGGAAAAAAGCAAAGACATCCATGACTAAAACTTGGACGTTTTCACCCGGACCTATTTTTATTAGGAATAAGGCACAAAAAGGTGCCTGAAATGACCAGATGACCCTGGAGGGAATTGAGGATGACCTCCCCTTACTCCCCCAGTGGTCACTAACCCCCTCCCACCCTAAAAAAACATGATTAAAAATATTACTTGCCAGCCTGTATTCCAGCCTCAGATGTCATACTTAGGTCCATGACAGCGCATGCAGGTCCCTGGAGTAGTTTCGTAGTAGGTGCAGTGCACTTCAGACAGGTGGACCCAGGCCCATAACCCCCCCCCCCCCTACCTGTTACATTTGTGGAGGAAACAGCAAGCCCTCCAAAACTCACCAGAAACCCTCTGTACCCACATATAGGTGCCCCCTTCACCCATAAGGGCTATGGTAGTGGTGTACATTTGGGGTTAGTGGGGTTTGGGGGGCTCAACACACAAAGCAAGGGAGCTGTGTACCTGGGAGCATTTTATGAAGTCCACTGCAGTGCCCCCTAGGGTGCCTGATTGCTGTCCTGGCATGTCAGGGGGACCAGTGCAGTACAAATGCTGGCTCCTCCCATGTCCAAATGGCTTGGATTTGGACGTTTTAGACTTGGACGTTTTTGGTTTCGAAAATGGGCGAAAATCAAAGACGTCTAAATCCAAGGATGTCCAAATCCACGGACGTCCATGGTATTTTCGAACACAAAGATGGATGTCCATCTTTTTTCAAAAATGACCTTTTCCCCGCCTCTGAATTTGGATGTTTTACAAAGACGTCCAAATTCCAATTTAGACGTTTCTTTTGAAAATGCCCCTCAATGTCTCCTGCTGTTGTTGGAAAGGGAGGCTACTTCTGGTGCTCCTGGCTGCAAATCGCCATGTGCTAGAGCGGAGCTGTGGGCAGGTCCGGCAGAGTTATAGGTGGGTTAGGAGGAAATATGGACAGGTTGGGTGGAGCTATGAATGCAGTGGGGCAGGGCTATGGGCAAAATGGGGCAGAGCTATGGGCGGGCCCTAAATCTCCCATTCGGAAGGTTGATCCTCTTGGCAACTGTAAGAATAAGTACCTTTTTATAAAATTGCCATCCACATATCCCCAAACACCTGCTTATTCTGCCTAGTGGGAATTTTAGCTCTATATATAATAAAACAGGAAAGCTTCAAACTGACAAAATTATTTATGTAAGGTGGTATCTATTAAGTTACTCCAAGAAAAAGGTATTATCTGTGGCATTGTTTGCCTGCTAACCCAATGCACAACTTAGGCATAACGCAGAGCTGCTAAAGGGGCCAACCCACTCAGCGGGAGATTTAGGGCCCACCCCAGCCCACCCATAGCTCTGCCCAGCCCCGCCCACAGCTCCACCCAGTCTCACCCAAAGCTCTGCCCAGCCCTGCCCATAGCTCCGCCCCAGCACACATTGATTCGCAGCCAGCGGCAAAAGAAGTGGTCTTCCTGTCCAGCAACAGCAGGAAACACCTTCATAAAACATCATTGTCTGCTGCCGTGGGATCAGTGGCACCAGGAGATGATGTTTTGTGAAGGCGTTTCCTGCTGCCTTTAGACTGGGAGGCCACTCAGTGGTAGATCCCAGCTCCCAGGCGGGAATGCAGGAAATGACCCACAAAAGCAGGAGTCTCCTGAGTCCTGCTAAAGGCAGGTCTGTATACACATCAGGTGTGAGTAAACTTTAAGTTCCGAGGGTCACATTAGGGGCCCAGCTGGAATGAGGGGCCATTGAGGTGTCTTGGGAGATGGGAGAGTCCTTTGTGGAAATCTAGGAAGATACAGGAAACCTGACAGCAGGAGGCAAGATCACCTCGTGCTATCACTGTTGAATGCCACACATGCCCAGATTTAAGCACAAGCAAGGCAGGCAACTGACACCAGCACTAAATTTTGATAGATGCTAGAGTGATACCACCACTTTGATCCGGGCTTGCCACCCTCATGCCACTGTGCTGTTGAGCATTGCTGCCCTGTAGCAAGAACTTAATTCTCCTGTCATAAATTCAGCTTGGGGCCTGCAAGCCCCTTGCACTTTCAGACCCTGTAGCAGTCCCCAGCCACAGTATGTTTCCATGGTGACAGTCCGCGGGGGGGGGGGGGGGGGGAGAGTCGGCAGGGTGCCGCAAAGTCTGTCAGTGCAACAATGATAGCACATGTCCAGCTGGAAGTGATCTTGCCTCTTGCAGTAAGAACTCCCTGTACCTCCCTAGATTTCTGTAAAGGGAAAGGGGACTTGATATACTGCCTTTCTGAGGTTTTTGCAACTACATTCAAAGCGGTTTACATATATTCAGGTACTTATTTTGTACCAGGGGCAATGGAGGGTTAAATGACTTGCCCAGTGTCACAAGGAGCTGCAGTGGGAATTGAACTCAGTTCCCTGGGATCAAAGTCCACTGCACTAACCACTAGGCTACTCCTCCACTCACAGGAGTGGAGGACTCTCTCACCCCCCCCCCCCCCCCCACCAAGACACCTTAGTAGCTCCCTATTCCATCTGGGCCCCTAATGTAGACCTCAGAAGATGAGGTTGGCGGAAATCCAGGACCAGCCAAAGAGTCTCCCTCCTGGAATGGATAACTTGACAGCTCTGCCTGATGTATATAGCCTAAGTTGAAACATCAAAATCAATCCCAGGAACACGCACACTTCAACGATATGATGCAATACAACTAATAGAAAGAAAACTTGACTTAATATAGGACCTTCAGAGTATGATGCAACTGTACTACATAGTGAACTTCCATCAGGCAGCAAAGTGCAAATCGTCATTGGTCCAATGTTTTGATTTCAAAAGTGACTTGTTAGTCATGTTTAGTCACTTTTGAAATCAAAACATTGGATCAATGACGATTTGCACTTTGATGCCTGATGGAAGCTCACTTAGCAGTACAGTTGCATCATACTCTGAAGGTCCTATACAAAGTCAAGTTTTCTTTCTATTAGCTATATTGTTGAAGTGTGCGTGTGTGCCTGGGATTGATTTTGATGTCTGAATTTACAATTGTCCCCGCCCACCTATAAAAGCATGTTTTTCCATTCTATGTGATATCTAAGTTGTACATTCAGTTACAATAAGAACAGTAGCTTCACTTGGGGTACGTCAGACATAGCTCTGCAGCTGCTGAGGAAGGACTGAAATCTGTTTAAAGAATTATATCCATCTGAACCTGAAAGCTATCCCCTAAAATTATCTCACTGGTTCTTCAATAGCCTCAGGAGCAGTCATTTCTCTGCAGGATGAATTAAATGTAGCTAGTGTCCTCTAAGCGGCCTCCCTGCCACATCTGGTTCTTCTAAGTAAGAATCCAGCTGTGCACAGGGAGGAAGGGGGAGGTGGAAGTACAGTAACTGAACCAGCCTCCACTGATCCTGGCCTTTCCCTCTCTTCTGGAAACACAATCAAGCAGTCAGGTAGGACCTGGTGTAAATGTGACAGTGGGTGATGCTAACTCCTGACACCTTCCTCATACATAGTTCAGGATTATGTGACTTTATTGGCATGATGATTTTTTTTTTACTCTTCCTACAAACAAATACATAAAGAAGTAGATTATCACACTGCTGGCATTTGTACAAATTCCAGGGGTAGCATGAGCCCTCTGGGGACAAGGAAGATACCTACTATACCTGAACGTAACTCACCTTGAACTACCATTGGAAAGGCGTGAGTTAAAAACTAAATTCATCCATTAGGAGGCTGCTTTTAACTCTTAATCCAAACCTGGCACCCCAGCCAGTCAGGTTTTCAGGATACCACAGAGACTTGCTGACCTGAACATGTATACCTTGGAGGAAAAGAGAAACAGGGTTGAGATGATACAGATGTTCAAATATTTGAAAGGTGTTAATCCACAAACAAACCTTTTCCACCGACGGGAAGGCGGTAGAACTAGAAGACATGAATTGAAGTTGAAGGTGGGCAGACTCAAGAGTAATGTCAGGAAGTATTTTTTCATGGAAAGGGTGGTGGATACATGGAATGCCCTCCCACGGGAGGTGGTGGAGATGAAAACGATAATGGAATCCAAACATGCGCGGGATAAACACAAAGGAATCCTGTTTAGAAGGAATGGATCCATGGAATCTTAGCGGAGATTGGGTGGCAACACCGGTAATTGGGAAGCAGAACCAGTGCTGGGCAGACTTCTAAGGTCTGTGCCCTGATCGCGACTGAATAGATATGGATGGGTTAGAGTGTAAATTTTAAGGGGCTTTGACGTTAGCTTCAGAACTTTTAGTACAAGAACAGTGCTGGGCAGACTTCTACGGTCTGTGCCCTGAGAATGGGAAGGACAAATCAAACTCGGGTATACATATATAGTATTGCATACCATGTAAAATGAGTTTATCTTGTTGGGCAGACTGGATGGACCGTACAGGTCTTTATCTGCCGTCATTTACTATGTTTACTAATGAATATTCATGAGAGAGATTTTAATGCACTGCCTCCACTGTATGCAAATCTCTATCATGAATATTAATTGTAGATACACTGAAAACCTGACTGGCTGGGGTGCTTCCAGGACCAGGTTTGGAAACCACTGTCTTAACCCCTTATTCACCTGTTCAGTACCCATGTTGTTTTAATCAGTCCTATAATAAATGAGACTTCCTAATCTCTGATTTGGCCTGTCTGGAACAGATTGTAAGCTCTGTCGAGTGGGGACTGTCTCTTACGTGTTTGTGTACAGTGCTTTGTACATCTAGCAACAATCAACAGCAGTCAAATTATTTCACAATGCACAACATTTTGATCATGTCACTCCTCTTCTAATTCCTGAACACTGGCTTCCTATTTCCTCCTGAATAAGATTCAAGATTCTACTGTTGGTATATAAATCTAGGTCCCCTTTTGCCCCTCGCTATCTGAACAGGTATCTTATTCCTTACTCTCCTTTATGTTGTCTTAGATCAGCTGATAATAATCTTCTTTCCTTACCACCGCCCTCTTCTATCCATCTCACCAGTACTCGAGATTTTGCTTGTAGCTATTTAGGTCCTAAACTCTGGAATGAGCTTCCAGGTCAGATTCAGCATCAACCCACCATTGCATCTTTCAAACTGGCACTGTACTTAAAAATCACCTTTTCAGAACTGTATTTGACCCTCCTTCAGAACCAGTGCATTTTGTCTAGCAAAAAAGGTGCCGGTACTCAAATGCCAGGCCATCCTTCAGGGGTGGAGCGATCATTGAGGGATTCACCCCACAATAGCCAGGACCCCTGCAACCAGTCATAGAATCTATGACAAGGCAGAATTTGTTTGTAGAACCTGAGCTCTTTCATTAAAATACGAGAACCATGGGCCAAGTTTAGCAGACAGTGGAAAAGGTGCCGGTACTCAGTACCCCCAAGTACCCCCTCAAAAAAAGCCCTGCTCAGAACCCTCCCCTGAGTTCCTTCCTCTCTTTTCTCTGTTTCCTCCCCTCGCCCCTTCGCATGTCACAGTGTCCCCCCTCCCCCATTACTTCTCCTGTTGTCTTCTTTTTTCTTTTTCTCCCATTTCTCTTTTTCTTCTATGCCCTAGTTTTTAACTTGCTTTTGTAAACCGCATTACTACTACTACTACTACTACTTAACATTTCTAGAGCGCTACTAGGGTTACGTAGCGCTGTACAAAATACACAAAGAAGGACGGTCCCTGCTCAAAGGAGCTTACAATCTAAAGAACGAAATGTCAAGTTGGGGCAGTCAAGATTTCCTGGGTAGAGGTGTAGAGGTTAGGTGCCGAAGGCGACATTGAAGAGGTGGGCTTTAAGCAGGGATTTGAAGATGGGCAGGGAGGGGGCCTGGCGTATGGGCTCGGGGAGTTTGTTCCACGCGTGGGGTGAGGCGAGGCAGAAAGGGCGGAGCCTGTAGTTGGCGGTGGTGGAGAAGGGTACTGAAAGGAGGGATTTGTCTTGAGAGCGGAGGTTACGGGTAGGAACGTAAGGGGAGATGAGGGTTGAGAGGTAAGGAAGGGCTGCAGATCGAGTACATTTGTAGGTTAGTAGCATTGAAGCCTTGGCTAGGCCCCATACGGTATATCAAATATGTGAAATAAATAAATAAAATATAGAAATAAGAAGCTGTAGTACTAGTATATAGGCCATGTAGGAAACCATCCTAGATCTGCATCTTAAAACAGTGAGCCATTGCTACACATTTCCAACTCTTTTTTTTTTTCATGGTTGGAATACAGTATCCAAAACATTCATAGCAATACCCCAACCTCAAACAATAATAGTTTAGTTTAGTTTATTCTACATAATTAACAATGCAGGTAACAAGAATTACATACATAATCCAAAACAAATTAATACATTAAAAACAAAACAGCAGGCCTCATTCTAATCCGTCTTCTGCAGAGTAGTTAATCTCTTTATCTGACTAAAAAGCTAAAAACAAATTTAGCCCTCAATTCTACTTGTATCAGACATTACTGGAATATAAAAACGAATAAATGAAAAATGAAATTAATCTGATCTATGCTGCCAAAGAATTCCACAGTCTTGGACCAGTAAGAGAAAAAGTATTTTGCTTTGTTTCTTCAAAATGAATCTTCAGCAAAGCTGGGTTAGATAATAAAACAATGTGTTATTACCTTCTTCGAGACCTACTACTTTCTGCAAGGTCAATATATCTCAGCATAAATAATACCCCAATACCTCGCATTACTCCTTTTCATTGATCAACATGCTTTTTAATATATTCACATATAATATCTCACTCATACAAACATTTTTCTATTCAACATATTGTTAACAAGGCCAACATTAGGTCCACTTATGAACATATATCCTTCCACTTGCTTGAATCAAAAGTCTTTGCTGAGACCTTCCATTACACTCTAATAATGTTCACCATACGTCTCTATAATATTCCCGTAAACATCCTATTAACCATAGACTGGAATACTCAGCATTTGTTGGTGATCATCTGATTTTGTCCGTCATACAGTCTTTGGCTTCCCTTTTTGTTCAATGCCATACATAAGCAGAACCTCCTGTATATTGCATCACCACAATTAAATAATCCTCTGCTTCTCTATGTTTATATCTTTCACACAAAAATACATCACAGATATATTTTAACATTATTCTCATATCCAACACCATCATCATTTCATCTCTTACTCCAAAATACTACATAAACTGCTGCTTTAATTGTGGCGATGCAATATACAGGAGGTTCTGCTTATCTATGGCTTTGAACAAAAAGGGAAGCCAAAGACTGTATGACGGTGGAAAGAATTGCTTCATTTGGACAAAATCAGATGATCACCAACAAATGCTGAGTATTCCAGTCTATGGTTAATAGGATGTTTACGGGAATATTATAGAGACGTATGGTGAACATTATTAGAGTGTAATGGAAGGTCTCAGCAAAGACTTTTGATTCAAGCCAGTGGAAGGATATATGGACATAAGTGGACTAATGTTGGCCTTCTTAAAAATATGTTGAATAGAAAAATGTTTGTATGAGTGAGATATTATATGTGAATATATTAAAAAGCATGTTGATCAATGAAAAGAGTAACGCCAGGTACTGGGGTATAGGTAATAAACAAACATCTGTCGATCTCAAGCACCTAGTTGGTTAATAAATCTGAAGAAAAGTTCTCAGGTAATAATCAATTTCAGAATCAGATTTCAATGTCTTATGAATTAAAAGCAACAATATAAATATTTTAGTAAGATGTTCTTTAAATGTCAATGGAACTGCCATAAGGTCCTGACCAGGATGCAAAGTTCTTTGGTGGTTATACAGAAGACTCCTCCCACTCCAACTATGCTGGCAATAGAAATTTATTAGCATAGAACCCCCAAAGCAAGCAAGTATGGTTACGCTATGGCTGTTTAGATTGTAAGTAAGATTTTAAATTACTATACTAACAGCAGGAAGCAATTTTCAGACTTCTTGAATTTTGCTTTGAATATCAATCAGTCCAAAACTCTGCTGCGCGACTCATTTTCCGCCAAAGTCGCTATGCACACATTAGCCCCCTCCTTAAGTCACTTCACTGGCTCCCTATCTGTTTCCGTATTCAGTTCAAGCTTCTCTTATTGACCTATAAGTGTATTCACTCTGCTGCTCCCCAGTACCTCTCCACTCTCGTCTCTCCCTACGCCCCCCCTCGGGTACTCCGTTCTGTAGATAAATCTCTCTTATCCTTCCCCTTCTCCTCTACTGCTAATTCTAGACTCCGTTCCTTTTGTCTTGCTGCACCTCACACCTGGAATAGACTTCCAGAGCCTGTGCGTCTAGCCCCGTCTTTGGCCATTTTCAAGTCCAAACTTAAAGCCCACCTCTTTACCACTGCTTTTGACTCTTAACCTCTACTCACTTGCCCTGTCCTTTATCCTCACCTATTTATTCCCTTACCCTTAATTGTTCTGTCTGTTTACCTGTCTTATCTAGATTGTGAGCTCTTTGAGCAGGGACTGTCTTTTTATGTATGGTGTACAGCGCTGCGTATGCCTTGTAGCGCTATAGAAATGTTAAATAGTAATAGTAATATCTGCTAGTGCACACCAAGAAGCCAACATGTAGTGCCACCCTCTCTGTCTGACATTCTTTCCAATCTAGCTCTCGTCAGAAGTCATCACAGCCTACCACTACTACAAGTAATCCTGGGCTGACTCCAGAGCAAATGACGCCATAGGCCTACACCATACAGGGCCAGTCTTTTCGTATTAGCCACATGGATCTCTGTTGATCTCTCTACTCATACTGTAACACTGGCCCCATGCAGCACAAGAAGATGAAATTGTATTAAGAATCACTCCTTATGTCCGCATAGGAGTGGAGGAAGGGAAGGAAGGTGTGACAGAGTGGATAGGGAAGGCGGTGATCCATGCTGCTCCTTCTGCCAGTCACCTGGGGCAGAGAACAGAGATGGGGGTTTACCTAGTTCACCCTACATACAGAATATATCCTTGCAGTTTGAGTGAGCGGAGACCTTCATTTGACCTCCATTTGGGTTATATCAGTTGAATTCTGGGTGGTCTGTTTAATTTACATAGACATCATATGAAAAATGCCAGTGTCAACCAGGATGTTACCTCTGTGGGACAGCACTTTACAAAACCAGAACACTGTACTAATGATTTTGTGGTGAGAATACTTAAGGGAAACTTTAAAACAATACAGGAACTCAAGACCTTCGAAGTCAAAATGATTAAATATTTTGACACCCACCAGACAGGACTTAACAAAGATCTGGGTTTTCTAGCTAACCCATGAAATTTCACTGCTTTGTCACCCTCTGATCACCATGCATATCTTCCTTTCCCTCATCCTCTCTGCCCTCTCTGTTTCTCTCCTAGCCCACCCCTCCCTCATCCTTTCAGACTGTCACTGAAATACTTTGATGTTTCACTTATATATGCTGTTACTTATCAAAATTTGCTTATTTCTGATCTGATGAAGAAGGGCTACCTTCGAAAGCTAATCAAAAAATGTATTAAGCTAGTCCAATAAAAGAGGTATCATCTTATTTTCTTTTCTATGTTTTATTTTATTCTATTTCTATTGACTGCTTTAACTACCCCAGAAGCAGGTTTTATGAACCGAAATGTTCAGTTCTAGTTACTTGCCATATCTCAAAAAAGATATAGGGAAATTAGAAAAGGTTCAAAGAAGAGCAACCAAAATGATAAAGGGGATGGAACTCCTCTCATAGGAAGAAAGGCTAAAGAGGTTAGGGCTCTTCACCATGGAAAAGAGATGAATGAGAGGAGATATGATTGAGGTCTAAAAAACCCTGAGTGGTGTAGAACGAGTAGAAATGAATCGACTTTTTTACATGCTCCAAAGTACAAGACTAGGGGAAACTCAAGGAAGTTACATGGAAATACTTTTAAAACAAATAAGAGGAAACACTTTTTCACTCAACAAACAGTTAAGCTCTGGAACTCTTTGCCGGACGATGTAGTAACAGCAGTTAGCATATCTGGGTTTTAAAATGGTTTGGAGAAGTTCCTGGAGGAAAAGTCCATAGCCTGTTATTGAGGCAGACATGGGGAAGGTACTGCTTGTCCTGGGATTTGTAGCATGGAATGTTGCCACTATTTGGATTTCTGCCAGGTACTTGTGATCTGGCTTGGCCACTGTTGGAAACAGGATACTGGGCTAGATGGACCACTAGTCTGACCCAGTATGGCTATTCTTATGTTCTTATGCTGCATGTTGGTTTGTGATCATTGGGTGTGATAATTATGCTCAGCTCTGATTCAGTGATTGACAGATAAATGCTCGCCATTTACTTTCATTCTAACTGATATATAAGCTTTGTGCTGTTTTTTTAAGAAAAACATTTTTATATTGGTCACATAGCGGATGATTAATAATAAATTAGGCTTGGATTTGAAATAGCTGGTGTTATAAGACATCCTATAGCCTATGAAATATATTTCTGATGCCCACTCTATGTCTTTGCAGATGTTGTTTTTATATATATACTAGCTGTTAAGCCAGTTAAAACGGGCGAGATTTGTGTTTTGCAAAATGTAATAATTCTGACCTCTATCCATCCATGTCCAGCAAACGACCTCTCTCCCCTGCCCTCCCCTCCCCCGATCCATGTCCAGCAACCCTGCTCTCTCCCCTGCCCTCCCCCTCATGCCCAGCAGCCCTCCTGTATCCCCTGGCCTCCCCCTGTCCACCAACCATCCTCTCTCCTCTGCCCTCCCTCCATATACAGGAACCCTCCTCTTTCCCTTGACCTCCCCCCCCCCGTCCACCAACCCTGCTCTCTCCCATGCCCTCCCTCCATGTCCAGCAACCCTCCTCTCTGCCCTGCTCTCTCCCCATGTCCAGCAACCCTCCTCTCTCCCCCCTGCCCTCCCTCCATGTCCAGCTACCCTCCTCGCCGCCGCTCCCTCCCCCCTCCATGCTGGGCCCCCTGCACTGACATGAGAGCGCCTCTCACCTCCGTGTGAAAGTGCTGCTGCCTGCAGTGCTTCCACACGGAGGTGAGAGGCGCTGTCATGTCAGTGCAGGGGGCCCGATACGGAGGGGGGCGGGAGCGGTGGGGGCGACGACGTTGGGGAGGGCAGAGGTTGGTGCGCCGGTGATGTTCCTTCATCTCCACTGGCGGCAGCGGCAGCGTCCGTTTCCCTCTCTGTTCCGCCCTTTGACGTCATCATGTCTTGACGCGAGGGCGGGACAGAGAGGGAAGTCTCTACTGCGCATTTGCGGGTGAGTCGGTCACTTGTCATTTATATGTTTGATTGCCACAATTGCTTGTTTTCTACTATCATGCTTTATCATTATCATGTAACCCAAGATCCTTATGCAATACTAATTATCTATTTTCTTATGTATTTCCACTATTCATGATGTAATGTAAGCCACATTGAGCCTGCAAAGAGGTGGGAAATGTGGGATACAAATGCAATAAATAAATAAAATAAATAAAACAATTCTACTCGCTTTTACTTCATATGTAGTTATTTGAATGGCATCAGGTGCCATTAAAAAAAAAAAAAAAAACTTCAGCTCTTCTCTCTGTCATCCCGGTTTTCCACTCTCAGTAGCACTGCCAGTAGAGGATATGAGCTGTACATAAGCAGTGCCACTAGCCTAAGCTAACCTGAAAAGCCCAAGTTAAGGAATGAAGTCCACTTATCCCATCTGGCAATGCAGACTGCCAGTCGCTCCATCACAAGGACATCCGCCTGTCTCAGTTGTTGAGAGTAACACGCCTACAGTGACTGAACAAGAAAGTTAATTAACAAGCCAAAAATAAAGAAAATGAATGTCAAATTGTCTGGCAAGACTCCAAAATGTCACTTTATTCAGGATTGTATGTTGTTCAGTCACCCACGAGATCTTTCACACGCAAGTCACCCGTGCATTATGTTAAGACAAACATATGTTAGGTTACGCGGGTTGATCCTGTGGCTCAGTGAGAGTAGGATTGCCAGCTGCTTCCAGATTTTCAAAACAGATTAATCTGGGTTTACTGCATTGTCTGCAGAGATTTGTATAATCCTACTTTTCTTAGACCCTTCCAGCAGTATGGTAAAACCAGGACTGGATCAACCTGACCAGAACATCTGGAGGCAGTTGGCAACTCTAAGTGGCACTTCTGAGTGCTGCTGTGTTAAGGATCTGAGTTTGATTACAAGGTCAAGTCTTCTATTGATATTAACAATTTCCAAAACTGAATCCCAAACAGACAACCAAAATGTGCTGCCCAGTCAGTGCCCAGTGCTACTGTCCAGCATTACTGACCAGTATGACGTCACAGTTAAATCTCCTCTTCTTCCCAGACTAGAAAACTTTACCACTAGACTCTCAGGCCCAGATGCACAAAAACTTTAACGACCCTTTAATGAAGAAATTTTCAACTGTAGCATGCATTAAAGGCCATTTTCCGACGACACTAGCAGCTAATGAAAACGGAATGCAAACGAGTCACTTCCAATTGAAATGTGAACAATTCGCAATGCACCAACCGTACCGACGATTGCAACGAATCATTTACCGTGATATATTTAACGTGAGGTCAGACCTGTCGTTAAGGCCTGAGCTGTCATACAGACACTGCTCCCCGCTTATCCCTGCAGCATAAAAATCCAAGCTGGCATGTTTGAAAATTTAAAAAAACCCACACAAACACGTGGCTCCCCGCTTCCCCCTGCATAAAATTGAAAAAAAAAACCCAAAAAGCAAAAAAGGATTGGGAGAAGGCAAAGGCGCTCGTCAGGAGCGTCCTGTATGGACGCCCTTGCCCCCCCCCCAGGTCGACGCTGCTCCCCGCTTCGCCCTGTATTAAATAAAAAATCAAAACAAAACTCAAAACTGTAGCAGCCACGGACCCCCTCCCTTCCTCTCTCTCTATTTCTCCTTCTCCCACACAGCTCCGCCTCCCGCCATCCTCCACCCCCGTACCCCACCCCCCTGAGGTTGTCGCCGCCGCTCCCCCCCTCCACCGGACCCCCCCCCCTCCGCTTTACCGGGCCCGCGCAGCGCCTCTCACCTCTGTGTGAAGGCGCTGCATGGGCAAGAACAGCTGATCGGCGATCAGTGATGCCTCCTCCGACGTCCCTCCGTTCTTCCTGGGCCCTCCCTCCTCTAACGTGAGGGCCCGGTAATGAGGAGGGGGGCCCGGTGGAGGGGGAGCGGCGGCGATGACCTCAGGGGGGCGGCGGGGGGGCACGGGGGCGGAGGATGGCGGGAGGCGGAGCTGTGGGAGAATACAGAGGAAGGAAGAGAGGAAGGGAGGGGGGCCGGGGCTGCTAAAATTTTGAGTTTTTGTGCAGGGGGAAGTGGGGAGCAGCGGGGACCTCGGGCGGGGGGGGGCAAGGCAGTCCATACAGGACGCTCCTGACGAGTGCCTTTGCCCCCTCCCGATCCTTTTTCAATTTTTGTTTTGATTTTGGGAGCCACGTGTTTGTGTTGTTTTTTTTTTGTTGTTGTTGTTTTGACGTTTGTGGCATGCGCAGAGCAGCCAACATAACGCTTGGCTGCTCTGCGCATGCTCTAGGGGCCGATTACCGACGGGGAATCCACCAGTTTAACGAATCTTTGATACATTGTACTTTTCAATACTGTTCCGAACATGTGCAACTTTTTTTTATGGTGCATTCTTCCTTTTTTCAAATTCGCTAAGGACTTTAACGTTTTAGATTTTTTTACGTTTGGTTGATGCATCTGGCCCTAAGAGACTTGGGAAGGGACTTGCTCTAAGGAAAGAACCTAAAGGAGAGAGAGAGGATAAAGAGAAGGAGAGAAAGAGAAGATTGAACATTAATCCAAATATGAACATTGCAAATGAGTTCTCCAATTGGAGATCTTTGGACTTTCTGTTCCACAGCAGAGGTGCTGATATGAAAAATGCAGAGGACTATATATCTTCCAAACACACGCAGGTAGGAGAGAGAATCAATAACAGCCTATTATTTATTTATTTATTTAATAGGATTTATTTACTGCCTTTTTGAAGGAATTCACTCAAGGCGGCAGGTGTACAAGAATAAATCAAACATAAGCAACAGACAATTACAGCAGTAAAAATATTCAAATAACAATACAAAGTATGGAGTGGAGGGGCATAATCGAACGGGGATGACCATCTCTAAGGGCGCCCATCTCGAAGGACGTCCCGGCGAAGGGGCGGGGAAACCGCTATTATCGAAACAAGATGGGCGTCCATCTTTGTTTTGATAATACGGTCGGGGATGCCCAAATCTCAATATTTAGGTCGACCTTAGAGATGGTTGACCTTAGAGATGGTCATCGCCGGTTTTCGGCAATAATGGAAACCGAGGACGCCCATCTCAAAAACGACCAAATCCAAGGCATTTGGTCGTGGGAAGAGCCAGCATTCGTAGTGCACTGGTCCCCCTCACACGCCAGGACTCCAACCGGGCACCCTAGTGGGCACTGCAGTGGACTTCAAAAATTGCTCCCAGGTGCATAGTTCCCTTACCTTGGGCGCTGAGCCCTCCAAACCCCACTCCCCACAACTGTCCACCACTACCATAGCCCTAAGGGGTGAAGGGGGGCACCTACATGTAGATACAGTGGGTTTCAGGTGGGTTTTGAAGGGCTCACATTTACCAGCACAAGTGTAACAGGTAGGGGGGGATGGGCCTGGGTCCGCCTGGCTGAAGTGCACTGCACCCACTAAAACTGCTCCAGGGACCTGCATACTGCTGTTATGAAGCTGGGTATGACATTTGAGGCTGGCATAGAGCTGGCAAAAAAAAATATTTTAGGGTGGGTGGGGGTTGGTGACCACTGGGGGAGTAAGGGGAGGTCATCCCCGATTCCTTCTGGTGGTCATCTGGTCAGTTCGGGCACCTTTTTGAGGCTTGGTCATGAAAAAAAATGGACCAAGTAAAGTTGACCAAATGCTTGTTAGGGACACCCTTCTATTTTCCATTATCGGCCGAGGACGCCCTCTTAATCACGCCCCAGTCCCTTCTTCGCTACGGTGCCGACACGCCCCCGTGAACTTTGGTCGTCCCCGCGACGGAAACCAGTTGAGTACGCCCAAAATTGGCTTTAGATTATGTCGATTTGGGCAACCCTGAGAGAAGGACGCCCATCTCCTGATTTGTGTCGGAAGATGGGCGCCCTTCTCTTTCAAAAATGCCCCTGATAGTATCAGGGGCGTAGCCAGACAGCAGATTTTGGGTAGGCCTAGTCAAGAAGTGGGTGGGCACCAAGTGTTCTCCTTCCCCCCCCCCCCCCCCCCCCCCCCATGCAATGAGGCCAGTATCAGCAGCTAAATTGTATTTACTTGTACTCAAACGGATGTTAATGAGCTCATTTGATATTCCTTCCCAATATTCAGAGAACAGCACAGAAACAAATGCTGCTCTTAACGCTGGAAACTTACCACCAGCTTGGGGGTGGTGTTGAAGGTTTTGTGTTCTTATAGAAGCAGAAGGAAGCCCATGTGGCCGATAAACATTGACAGTGTGTGCAAGTCCGAGGCCACATTGGCGCTGTTCTTCTGCGCTTAAATGAGCTTTTCAAGCAAAAATGTTTGAAACACTTGTATTTAGAGGTGCAGAAGAACGGCGTTAATGTGTGTTTGCACTTCTGGTCTTGCCTGGCACATGGGCACAAGAGTTTCATGGTAAGCGCAGGTCTTGTGCAAGGCATGTTCCTCCCCTTTGTTTTCACTTTCATTTTGGCATATAATTTGAATACCATCTCCTTTGAGCATTGGAGAGCTAGGTGTCTCTACTGTTGGCTTTAAGACCGGACCTTCGACTATTGGGGCCCAGTTATGGTTGTCATATTTCTCATCTGGCAAATTATTCTACTCTCACAACCAGTTGTCTAAAAGTCCTCAACTGGAACAAAATGTAATCCCTGTTAACATTATATATCAGATCTTTCTTTTCATATTTTACATAGTACAATTTTTAGCCCCTTAAAATCCTGCAGCACAAAACCAGAGAAGAAAGGGTGAACTCGTTGGATTTGTGTTTAATAAATTAACAAATAGTTATTATTTACAGCCTCTTTGACTTTCTTTAAAGCTCCTCCTCCTTCCTCAGAGTCCTTTCCCTGCTTTAAAGCGCTCTGATTTCTGCAAACTGAACAGCTCAAGGCCACAGTGGGGCAAAAGCTGAGGCGGCACAGGGCCGCTCAAACCCGGTAAGCAGGATAAGCACTGCAGGAGGGCGCCTGCCTTCAAGGGAGTCACTTTGCAAACAATCAAACTCTGCTGAGTATCTAATCTCTGCTGCTCATCTCAGTCTGGCTCCAAAGCTGTCAGCTCTCTGTCCAGTCCCCTCCCCCCTCCCAAGCAGAGAAATATCCTCCTTGTGTTTGTCAGAGGACGTCACTGCTCCAACTGAATCTGGCTCTGAAATAACTTGTGGGAGCTCAGCTAACCTCTGTCCTCTGCCCAGAGAGGGCTCAGACAGAGACAGCACAGCAGAGCCTGGACCCTTGTTTTGTCAGAGACTGCTGTTTAGTGCTGCACCAGACCCACCCTTTTCCACCCCCACCCCCAACACAGTAACTCACAGGACAGGAGGGCTAGATGCCTGCTTTCAATTCCTAACCATCACCTATCTCTCATTCCCACTTCAGTAACTCCTGTTAGTCTGTCCAACTCAGATTGTAGAATATGTTATTTTATGCTGATTAAGTCTGTCCTAGCTAGATCCTAAACTGTGCTAGATGGGAAGGCTATTGTGCTGCATGCAGAGTCTAACTTCTTAGGATTTCAGGTTAATTTTTGAAGAATTTGAAGAGGGGCTATCTCTGTTCTACATGTGTGACTACAAGGCCAAGTGTCTGAATAGGGATCTGTTTGTTAGATTCTGAAATTTTGATAACACATTGTTTTTCAGAGTTGGCAAGACTATCTGTTCTCCTAATTCCTGGTCTGTGTGCTAAGTTATTTTTCTTCTATACTGGTGTAATATTTTCAATGATGCCATGACTGGTAAAAGGGGTGTGTCTACTGTGGGGGCGGAGCCATAGTGATCCCGCCTCTGGATGGGTAGGGGTGCCGACTAATAGACTGCAGGAGGGCGCTAGAAACCCTAGGGCCGGCCCTGTGAGGCGGTGGAGATGCACGTCCTCTTGAGGTTTTATTCTAGTGAAATATGCGGTTTCACAGTGCCGAGGCCTTATAGTCTGCTCCGAATGAGGTGGCACTGGTCCGTACCATCCTTCTCTCCCTCAGCAACCGGGCCCTGTCGCCTCTCTCGTGATCCTACCTGACACTACACGCTGCCCTGCAGATGCTCAGTTCCTGGCACTCTCCATCTCCCGCTGCTAACCACTTGGCTGCTCGCTCTTCTCTCTCCCAAAACCCGCCGCATTCAAACTGAAGGCAACCACAGATACAGTCCCATTCGGATCCTAGCAACCGCACCCTGCAGCAACAGCATGCGCCATTGGCCAGGAGCCATGAAGCGTCAAAGGCAACTAACGACTTTACAATCTACATCCCATTCAAAATCAACCCAACTGAAATTGTCACCGAAATCACAACCAGATGAATATCATGGAAGTTTGGGCATCAACCTTCAAGCTCAGACTTAACAGGGACAAAACACACTGCCTGGTACTATCATCCCCATACAACACTACATAATTCAAACCAATCAATGCACTGGGCTCAATTCTCCCAATTGCAGACAAGCTGAAGATTCTAGGCATCACATAGATCGGGTCTTATCTCTCGAAAAACAAGCTAAAGCCACCACAAAGAAAATGTTCCACTCTATGTGGAAACTCAAACGCATAAAACAATACTTCCCACGAGACATTTTTCGTAATCTAATGTAGACCATGATCCTGGCCCACGTAGACTACTGCAATGGCATCTATGCAGGGTGCACAGAGCAAATCCTAAACAAACTACAAATAGCACAAAACACAGCGGCAAGACTCACCTTTGGAAAATCAAGATTTGACAGCGCCAAACCCCTCCACTGGTTACCAATTAAGGACCATATGGCCTTCAAGGCCAACACACTGGTATACAGGATAATATTCGGTTTCTCACCAAGCTATATAAGCAACCTACCAGTTCAGAACATAAGCAAATCAGTAAGATCCTACCTTACCCTCCACTTCCCTTCATTTAAAGACATCAGATACAAATCGACTCTCGCAGCTAGCTTTTCCTACATGAGCACCAAAACCTGGAGCGCACTTCCCAAAGACCTGAAACTGAAAGAAAACTACCTAAACTTTCAAAAACTCCTAAAGGCCCACCTATTCAAAAAACACATCCCTGTTGAACCGACCTAACCATACAGGGAACTGAATGGATCCAACCATGAACCAGAAAGTTGGGAACGGAAAAGGCTCAAGCTCAAGCTGCAACCCTATTTCGACTTAGCTAACACCACCACCACCACCACTACCACCATGAAACATGTAAATCACATTGAAATTCCCTAACATATCTACCTAAAGAAACACCTCCGTGAGAGACCCCCACACTCTTCAGTCACAATCAGGACGCAAACCGTAGAAGTCCGCCTAGCACTGGTTTTATTCTCCAATTACCGGCGTCGTCACCCAATTTCCGCTATGATTCCGTAGATCCATTCCTTCTAAACAGGATTCCTTTATGTTTATCCCACTCACGTCTGAATTCCATTACCGTTTTCATCTCCACCATCTCCCGCAGGAGGGCATTCCGTGAAAGGGTGGTAGATACGTGGCATACCTGGCATACTCTTTATCCTATAGCTAATGCCAGAGAGGGCTGTAAAGTCCATTGGGAATAGGTGTACTTTGCTTACGTTAGGCAAACAGTAAGAAAATCAGGGAGGTCAATTCGGCATTAGCACCTGCAACATTTGGGGGGGGGGGGGGGGTTGCCTTCTCTCCTCCCACCATGCCCTCCCAAATTACACCAATGATGTTGGGATGACCTAAATTCTCTACAAGGCTGGTAACAGTGCAACAATTGGATTAAGAAAGTAGGGGCCATTTGAGGCATTAAAAAACAAGGACTTAAATTTGCAATTTAAGTCTGCTGTCAATAGCAGGCAGTGCACATCCCATAGTAACATAGTAGATGACGGCAGATAAAGACCTGCATGGTCCATCCAGTCTGCCCATGACAAACTCATATGTGTATACCTTACCTTGAATTTGTACCTGTCCTTTTCAGGGCACAGACCATATAAGTCTGCCCAGCAGTATTTCCCGCCTCCCAGCCACCAGTCCCGCCTCCCATCACCGGCTCTGGTACAGACCGTATAAGTCTGCCCACCCCTATCCTCGCCTCCCAACCACCACCCCCTCTTCCCCTCAACTGCTCCGCCACCCAATTTCAGCTAAGCTTCTGAGGATCTATTCCCTCTGCACAGGATTCCTCTATGCATATCCCACGCATGTTTGAACTCTGTTACCGTTTTCATCTCCACCACCTCCCGCGGGAGGGCATTCCAAGCGTCCACCACCCTCTCCGTGAAAAAATACTTCCTGACATCTTTCCTGAGTCTGCCCCCCTTCAATCTCATTTCATGTCCTCTCGTTCTACCGCCTTCCCATCTCCGGAAAAGGTGCGTTTGCGGATTAATACCTTTCAAATATTTGAACGTCTGTATCATATCACCCCTGTTCCTCCTTTCCTCCAGGGTGTACATGTTCAGGTCAGCAAGCCTTTCTTTATACGTCTTGGAACGTAAATCCCATACCATCCTCGTAGCTTTTCTTTGCACCGCTTCCATTTTTTTAACATCCTTCGCAAGATACGGCCTCCAAAACTGAACACAATACTCCAGGTGGGGCCTCACCAACGTCTTATACAGGGGCATTAAAACCTCCTTTCTTCTGCTGGTCACTCCTCTCTATACAGCCTAGCAATCTTCTAGCTACTGCCACCGCCTTGTCGCACTGTTTCGTCACCTTCAGGTCCTCAGATACTATCACCCCAAGATCCCTCTCCCCTTCCGTGCCTATCAGACTATAGAACTGGTATAACATGGTCACTGGATTTAGCTCCTCCCAGCAATCAAGCACCTTTGTTCTGAAGGTGCTGTAGATGCTTAAAAGCAATTCTGAGAGCAATGGAAATTTTCTTAAAAAAGAAAAGGTACCAGGTCGGGGTCAACAATGGTTTACATCTTCCCCACTGGCTGCAAAGGGGAAAAAGAAGCGAAATCCAAGGGGTTTCAGGTTGGTGACCAGGCACAGAATCAGCACCGTCTGACATTTACCTTGGTATAAAGAATTGGTTAATAATAATAATTATTATTATTATTAATTACATTTGTACCCCGCACTTTCCCACACATAGCAGGTTCAATGCGGCTTACATAGTAAATAGAATTACAAAGTTTTGAAGGAGAATGTTACAAGTTATAGTAAACATAGTAGTAGTGGGGTTTTGAGGATATGTAAATTGATCATGGAGAGGTAAACAAAGATAGGATGAGCAAAATAGTGACCAGATCTTTCTTCCTTAAGAGGGCACAGCTGCAAATCTGGCACAGACACATAAAAGAGGAATTTATCACAGCTGAAGTCTGAAGATCTCCCCCAGTGCAGCCACATACAGGCACACAATTTATCTTTAGCATCTTACTGGAAATGGTTTCAGGTGAACTGTGGATAATCAGAGGCCAGACTCCTCATGCCCCAGGGATAGGTGTTAATTATAAGAACTTCTGTAAGTTGTCTGCTTAGCTGAAAACACCTGAAAATTTTCAGCCTTCTTTGAAGAGCAGAAGGGTGGATCTGGGAGTTTAAAAGCAGCCTGGGTCAGTGGGGGCTGACTAGACATCTGGAAGACATAGGAAACCTCTCTCCCCTTCCAAATCATGGGAAAGAGGAAGGGGCTCCAACCTTTTCTGTAGCTAGGGAGTGAGCCATAAGACATCACTGCGGAAACCCAGGCCAAAGTATCGGCCTGCTTAGCCGACATTGCTGCCTGGATGTCCAACCGCCACCTGAAACTGAACACGGCCAAGACCGAGCTCATTGTCTTTCCACCCAAACCCACTTCTCCTCTCCCTCCACTCTCTATTTCAGTCGACAACACCCTCATCCTCCCCATCTCATCTCCCCCGCAATCTCTGAGTCATCTTCGACTCCTCCCTCTCCTTCTCTGCCCATATCCAGCAGACAGCCAAGACCTGTCGCTTCTTTCTCTATAACATCAGCAAAATTCGCCCCTTCCTCTCCGAGCACACCACCCAAACTCTCATCCACTCTCTCATCACCTCCCGCCTTGACTACTGCAACCTACTCTTCACTGGCCTCCCACTTAACCATCTATCCCCCCTTCAATCCGTTCAGAACTCTGCTACCCGTCTTATCTTCCACCTAGACCGATATGCTCATATCACCCCTCTCCTCAAGTCACTTCACTGGCTTCCGATCAGGTACCGCATACAGTTCAAGCTTCTCCTACTAACCTACAAATTCACTCAATCTGCAGCCCCTCATTACCTCTCTACCCCCATCTCCCCTTACGCTCCTACCCGTAACCTCTGCTCACAGGATAAATCCCTCCTCTCAGTACCCTTCTCCACCACCGCCAACTCCAGGCTCCGTCCTTTCTGCCTCGCCTCACCCTATGCTTGGAATAAACTCCCCCAGCCCATACGCCAAGCCCCCTCCCTGCCCATCTTCAATTCCTTGCTCAAAGCCCACCTCTTCAATGTCGCTTTCGGCACCTAACCATTGTACCTCTATCCAGGAAATCTAGACTGCCCCCAATTTGATTGAGTGCACTTTTTGTCCTTTGTTAGATTGTACAGCGCTGCGTAACCCTGGTAGCGCTTTAGAAATGTTAAATAGTAGTGGTAGTAGTAGTTTCCACTCCTTAAAATAACTTTTGTGGCACTTAACAAAATGTTTTTCCTCCTTTCTCTGGTTCTTCCTGCATTTATTTTCTTTATGAATTTTGAAACGTTGCAAAACTGTTCCTATTATCCCCTGCCAGAGGCAGAGACGTGGTAGGATAAGTGATAAGTGATTCTCATTTCAAAGAGATTCTGTGTGGGATAAAGACCGCACCTGGGTACCATGAGGAACTGAGCCCGGCCTAGGTTTACTTTCAGAGTTTGCTATCAGAATATTCATGACACCGGAACTACAGATCCATGCCTGCAATGAGAGGAAAACCAGCTGGGCTTAGCCTCTCCTTGCAGACATGGAATTTAATGAAACCCTTAGTTTCTGCAAACTCATGCAGAGACGTCAAGTCTCACTCAAGGAGTGTGTCACACTCATTTGAAGGCTGTCTCACTCTCACATTCTTTGAGCCCCTTCTCTCACACTCTGCCCAATGTTCACAACAGTAACATAGTAAATGACGGCAGATAAAGACCTGTACGGTCCATTCAGTCTGCCCAACAAGACAAACTCAAGGGGGGCCCAGCGCCGCAGTCCCCTCCACCCGCCCCCCTCCATCCACCACCGGACCGGGCCCCCCTGAATTCAAATCATAGCACCTCACCTCGACCTCGCTCCTTGTGAAAGAAGCGCAGCAGCGGCAGTCTGCAGATCGCCTCCCTTCGGGCCTTCCCTCCCTGTGTCCCGCCCTCGCGCAAGTTACGTCATTTTACTTGATATGCGATACTTTACATGTATACCCAAGTTTGATTTGTCTTTGCCATTCTCAGGGCACAGACCATAGAAGTCTGCCCAGCACTCTTCTTGTACTAAAAGTTCTGAAGCTAATTTACGCTTTGTCCTGTTTGTCTCCTTCCCTCCTTCCAAACAGGAGTTACTCCTTCCGGACTATTTGAGTATTTGATTACATTAAACATAAAACCCATAGGAACTGAATGGGCTTCCTCTCATTTGCCGCATCGAGACTCGCTAGCGCGGCTTTGTAAAGTGGCCCTAAGTTTTGCAAAGCTGTGCTAGCGACTACTTGTGCAGTAATGCAAATGAATGGGCTCTGTCTGCATTGCCGTGCGGCTTTGTAAAAGGGGGGAGGGGTAAATGGTGACATTTATGTCTCTGCGGGATGATAAAACTAGGGGAATACAGAAAACTATGCAAACACATCAGCAGCCTACCTAATTTTTTTTTTTTTTTAATTAAATGAAGAGAATGACGACACAAACAGAGGAAACACCAGTAACCTTCCAGGAAAAGGTCTGCAAGTGGAATTAAGAATTTGAACCACAGCCTGCTGCAGCTTTCACTGAACTGAAAACAGTGACGAGCGTACCTAACTGAAACAAAAAAATTCAAGGTCTCTCTGTGATGAATTCCACACAAAACACGGTGTCCATCCAGATCCACTGGTTTTTGTACAAGTAATCTGATTAACCTGGAGTACAGCATGTGCTCTTCTCAGAAGATTAATGAGATTCCCATATAAAACAGAAGAAAGTAGAAGGAAAACACACACACAATTTCGCCTCTAACAGCAGGGAACTCCCTCCAACCATATTCAGCACCGCCCAGGTCAGAGGCCCCACTGGCTTACTCCCAGGCCTTCACTCATGGACTCCTCCACAGAGAGGATTATTGCTGAAAACCTGATCCAGCTTTTGAAATCGCAAGCTGATTATGGATTGGCCGATTCTATAAAGGGGTGCCTGTTTTTAAACACCAAGAAGGCACCTATTCATAGGCGTAGTTTGACTGTTTCATTTGGGGGGGCAAAGAATGGGCGGAGCATATTAGCATATCATTTGCATATATACATATGCAAATGAATATGCTTATATGGAGGAAGGAAATGAAATTTACAGGCAAAATATCACAGATGCACATTTCAAAAGCTGACACATTTCAATTAATAAATTATGAATAAAATACTTTTATTTACCTTTGTTGTCTGATCATTTAGTTTTTCTATTCGCTTTGATCCCAGTGTCTTCTGTTTTATGCAGTGTCTTCTTTCCAGTAGGCTTCCCTCTGCTCCCCACCCTCCCAGTCCCATCCATCTCTTGCTCCTTCCCTCTGCTCCCCCACCCCTCCCAGTCCCATCCATCTTCTGTTCCTTCCCTCTGCTCACCATCCCTCCGTCCCATCCATCTTCTGCTCCTTCCCTCTGCTGTGCCTGACCTCTCCCAATCCCATCCATCTCCTGGTCCATCCCTCTGCTCCCCACCCCTCGCAGTCCCATCCATCTCTTGCTCCTTCCCTCTCCTCCCCACCCCTCCCAGTCCCAACCATCTCTTGCTCCTTCCCTCTGCTCCCCACCCCTCCCAGTCCCAACCATCTCTTGCTCCTTCCCTCTGCTCACCATCCCTCTGTCCCATCTATCTTCCCTCTGCTCCCCACCCCCCCGCGAGGTCCAAAATGGTGACTCCGTTTACCCCCTCTCTTCCTCCCTCCCTCCGGCGCAGGCAGCAGTCTTTTCCAGCGTTCCTGGCAGCGGTAGCGATGTACACGCTGCCTTCGGTCTGCCCCGGAAGCCTTCTCTTCAAGTTCCTGTTCCCACCTATGTGTACAACGCTACCGCTGCCAGGAACGCTGGAAAAGACTGCTGCCTGCGCCGGAGGGAGGGAGGAAGAGAGAGGGGTAGACGGACACGCTCCTCTCCGTCCGCTTGGCTTCCCTGCCCTCTCTGTCTGCGTCCCGCCTGAAAGGAAATGATGTCAGAGGAAGGCGGGACGCAGATAGAGAGGGCAGGGAAGCCAAGCGGACGGAGAGGAGCGCGTGCCTGCATGTGTTTTTTTTTAACTAATGGCGCGGCGGCGCCTCGCGTCGTTTGGGGGGGCATTGCCCCCCCTCGCCCCCCCCAGTCTACGCCTATGCACCTATTCTATTATGGAAAGTGGCATAAAAGGCTAAGCATAATGGGGTTTGATATACCACATTTCTGTGGTACAATCAAAGTGGCTTACATTTATTATATACAGGTACTTTCTCTGTCTGTAGTAGACACACCCAGGGCTGGCCAAGGCAAGATGACGCTGAGGCGGAGCTTGAATGCGGCCCCCCCCCCCAGGCGTTTTACCTCGTCACGGTGATGTTCCAAACCCAGCAGCGGCAGTGATTCCCATACGCTGCCCTGCCGCCGCCGGCACCTGCCTCTTCCCTTTACTGCGGCAGCCTGAGTGAAACAGGAAATTACTTAAGGCAGCCGCAGGTAAAGGGAAGAGGCGGGTGTCAGCGGTGGCAGGGTAGTGTACGAGAATCACTGCCGGGTTTAGAACGTCACCGTAATGAGGTAAAATGCCACGAAGCCGCCCCCCCCCCCCCCCCCCCCACCGAGATGCCACTCCTGAAGAGTGCCACCTGAGAGCCTCATCTCAGGTGGCCTAATAGTCGGGATGCCCCTGGATGCACCATCTAAGTATTGTACCTGGGGCAATGGAGGGTTTAAGGGGCCCTCTTAGTAAGCTGCAGTAAAAGGGGCCCTGTGCTAGCGGTGGGCCATTTTTGCTGCATGCCGGGGACCCCCTTTTCCACAGCAGGTGAAAAGGCAAAAATGAAATAGCCATGTGGTAAGTTTGCTTACTGCCACCTGCCCTCCCAATGCAGCTATTGTGAAACAAAGGGGACCCTTGTCGGGGATTTGCTTCTATTGTGGCACTTCATTTGGACTTTTTGGAGTTGAAGATTAAAACCTCTCCAAAGATAGTGGAACTTGGTTATGCAAATAAGTCATTTTGATTTATTGTGCACAATATTACTAACCTGAGTTGATGATGTCATTTTTTTGGCCTCACATTTTTGATTGACTATTGAAATAATTCGTTACTGTGTGACCTGTAGTGCCCTTTTTTTTTGGGGGGGGGGGGGGGAGCAATAGTTTTTTCTCCTTGAGGAGTTGTTTTCTATTGCTCTTGGGTTCTGGGTGTTTTTTTCCACTGAAATCTGTGATAGTAGCCTTTATAGGAAGTGAGGCAGTATAGTCCCTCCTGGGCAGCTGAGGTTTATTTTCTAATATGTAGAATATATAAATATAGCTTTGTAAAAGGACCCAAAGAGTGAGATTTTTCAGATGGTGCATCTGGGATACAAATACAGAAAAGCTTACGTGCTATATTGATTTGCAAATTTAAAAAAAAAAACCAGCATAAATAACATTTGATTTTATTTTAGTGCATAAAATGGTATTTGATTTCTTGAGGAGTGGCCTAGTGGTTAGGGTGGTGGACTCTGGTCCTGGGGAACTGGGGAACTGAGTTCGATTCCCACTTCAGGCACGGGCAGTTCCTTGTGACTCTGGGCAAGTCACTTAACCCTCCATTGCCCCAGGTACAAATAAGTACCTGTATATGTAAGCCGCATTGAGCCTGCCATGAAGTGGGAAAGCGCGGGGTACAAATGTAACAAAAAACAAACAAACAATTTTTAAAGGAATTTCCCCAGTAATTTAGTAGTTATCTGAAAATTTCCCTCCACACACAGGACAATTCTATCAGGGCTGTCAAGTCGGATTCAAAGCAATTTTGGGTGGAGTCGGTAAAATGTACTGACTCCAACTCTAGCTTCAAAATAGAACCTTACAATGTTATAATTTATTTATTTTATTTTATACATTTATAATCTGCTTGTAACCTAGGCGAAGTACAGTAAAAACAATCATAAAAATATCACATGACAACCACATAAAACACACAGAAAGCTTGTTGCCACACCCCTGTGATCAATACTGCTTATACTTCTCAATCAGAAGGAAATGCACAAAAACAAAAAAGTGTGTTTTCAATTCTTTTGTTTTTTTTAACTGTACCATGTTTGCGCATAGATTTGCATACCCAGGCAGACAATTTCACAAGAGTGGGCCAAACAGTGAAAACACAAGCAATTAAATATGAAAGAAGAAGGGAGTAGACCAATGTGGTTCCAAAGCAGATGGTTTATTGTAGAATGACAAGACAAACGACTCAATGGAGTCCTGCGTTTCAGTGCCACATGCACCTGCCTAGGAGTCAAACAAATTATCTCAGCCACAGATGATGAATTGCACACGTACCTCGGGTTCTATATATGGCGCCTGAATTTCCACACAGAAATCAAAGCGTATTCTGCAACAATGTGCATAACGTAATTGGTTAACTAACTCATCAGCACCATTAATTGGATGTTAACATGTAATTATCAGCAGTAATTGGCATTAATTGAGATTTACACGTACAACTCACTTGGGGCCCTGTTTACTAAGGTGTACTAGTGTTTTTAGCATGCACTAAAATTAGCACGCACTAAACGCTACAGACACCCATATATTCCTATAGGCGTCTGTAGCGTTAGTGGGTGCTAATTTTTAGCGTGCACTAAAAATGCTAGTGTGCCTATAGCGCAGTTTACTAAACATAGTAACATAGTAAGTGACAGCAGAAAAAGACCTGTACGGTCCATCCAGTCTGCCCAACAAGATAAACACACATGTGCTACTTTATATGTATACATGACCTTGATTTGTATCTGCCATTTTCAGGGCACAGACCATAGAAGTCTGCCCAGCACTAGCCCCGCCTCCCAACCACTAGCCATGCCTCCTAACCACTGGTGCTGCCACCCAATCTCTGCTAAGCTTCTGAGGATCCATTTTTTCTGAACAGGATTCGTTTAAACAGGGCCCTAAGTGTATTCTATAACATAGTGCACCTTAATTCTAAGTTGCATTGTTGAAAAGCAGGCATGGCCAAGGACAATCTGTGGGCGTTTCTAAAATCAATACGCATTGTTATATAATACACCTGATATGCACCTAATTTAGGCGTCGGGATTTACAGTGGCCTAAATGGACACAACTAAATTTGGTCATATGGACAGCCGCTCAGCATATTCTATATACCACGTGGAAATTTAAGTCTATTCTATAAAATTTAGGCATACTTTACAGAATACGTGTGGATATTTCAGGCGGCATGTATAGGATCTGGAGCATCCAATGATACAGCATCCAAAATGTTTTCCAACAAAGTGCCAAAACAAAAAGGCATGAAATGGTTGAGATAATTTGTTTGACTCCTGAGGCAGGTGCACATGGCGCCGAAATGCAGGACTGTGTCGAGTCATTTCCATTGTCATTCTTCAATAAACCATCTATTTTGAAACCACATAGGTCTACCCTCTTCTTCTGTTATATTTTGTTTCCAACAAGTGAAAATGCAACCAACCTAGTCTCTGCATATAGTACCTTCCAAAATATTGAAATGTCCAAGCTTCAATGACAGAGAAAAGGAAAAACAGGGGTGACATGATACAGACGTTCAAATATTTGAAAGGTATTAATCCGCAAACGAACCTTTTCGAAAGACGGGAAGGCGGTAGAAGTAGAGGACACGAATTGGGGTTGAAGGGGGGCAGACTCAGGACTAATGTCAGGAAGTATTTTTCAAGGAGAGGGTGGTGGTTACATGGAATGCCCTCCCGCGGGAGGTGGTGGAGATGAAAACGGTAATGGAATTCAAACATACGTGGGATAAACACAAAGGAATCCTGTTTAGAAGGAATGGTTCCGCGGAATCTTAGCCGAGATTGGGTGGCGATGCAGGTAATTGGGAAACAAAATGGGAGCTGGGCAGATTTCTACAGTCTATGCGGTGATCATGACTAAATAGATAAGGGATGGGCTGGAGTGTAAATTTTAAGGGGCTTCAACCTTAGCTTCAGAACTTAGTAAAAGAACAGTGCTGGGCAGACTTCTACGGTCTGTGCCCTGAGAAAGGCAAGGACAAATCAAACTCAGGTATACAAATAAAGTATCACATATCATGTAAATGAGTTTATCTTGTTGGGCAGATTGGATGGACCATACAGGTCTTTATCTGCCATCATTTACTATGTTACTATGTAACAGGGAGCCGTGGAGGGGCATAATCAAACGGGGCACCCAAGTTTTCCTGAGGACGTCCTTGCGAAGGGGCGGGGAAACCCGTATTATCGAAACAAGATGGGCGTCCATCTTTCGTTTCAATAGTACGGTCGGGGACGCCCAAATCTCAACATTTAGGTCGACCTTAGAGATGGTCACCCCCAGTTTTCAGCAATAATGGAAACCGAGGACACCCATCTCAGAAACAACCAAATCCAAGCCATTTGGTTGTGGGAGGAGTCAGCATTCGTAATGCACTGGTCCCCCTCAAATGCCAGGACACCAACCGGGCACCCTAGGGGGCACTGCAGTGGACTTCAGAAATTGCTCCCAGGTGCATAGCTCCCTTACCTTGGGTGCTGAGTCCCCCAAACCCCCCCCCCCAACCCACTCCCCACAACTGTACAACACTACCATAGCCCTAAGGGATGAAGGGGGGGCAACTACATGTGGGTACAGTGGGTGTGTGGTGGGTTTTGAAGGGCTCACATTTACCAACACAAGTGTAACAGGTAGGGGGTGGATGTGCCTGGGTCCGCCTGCCTGAAATGCACTGCACCCACTAAAACTGTTCCAGGGACCTGCATACTGCTGTCAGGGAGCTGGGTATGACATTTGAAGCTAGCAAAAAATATTTTAAACCTTTTTTTTTAGGGTGGGAGGGGGTTGGTGACCACTGGGGGAGTAAGGGGAGGTCATCCTCGCTTCCCTCTGGTGGTCATCTGGTCAGTTCGGGCATCTTTTTGAGGCTTGGTTGCAAGAAAAAATGGACCAAGTAAAGTCGACCAAGTGCTCGTCAGAGACGCCCTTCTTTTTTCCATTATCGGCCGAGGACGCCCATGTGTTAAGCATGCCCCAGTCCCGCCTTTGCTATGCTTCCGACACCCCCACCCCCCCATGAACTTTGGTCGTCCCCACAACGGAAAGCAGTTGAGGACGCCCAAAATCGGCTTTCGATTATGCCGATTTGGGCGACCCTGGGAGAAGGACGCCCATCTTCCGATTTGTGTCGAAAGATGGGCGCCCTTCTCTTATGAAAATAAGCCTGATAGCATGCAAAACCTGGTGAACAATTGTCAAAAGTTTAAAATTTTATCCTAGTGGCAATAGGTAGCCAGTGCAGTTATATTGAAATCGGGATCACATGTGCAAACTTGGAAACACCAGCGACCATCCAGATAATATATGTAAATTTATCATTTTGCACTTATATATATCTTTGTCCTGAATCTAAACCTCTGTTATATTTACTTGTACTTTAGATCCAGAACAAAAAATTTACGGGCCCTTTTACTAAGGTGCGTAGGCGTCTACGCATGTACAACACACATCAAATTAGAATTACCGCCCAGCTACCGTGTGCCCCAGATGGTAATTCTAATTTTTACGCATGTCCGATAAGCGCGGAAGAAAATATTTTTTATTTTCTACTGCGTGGCACTAACCGGGCAGTAATCGGCAGTATACGCGCACTGACAATTACTGCCCAGTTAACATGTGAGACCTTACCGCTAAGTCAACGGGTGACGGTAAGGTTTCAGGCCCAAAATGGATGCGCACCAATTTTTATTTCGCTACATGTCCATTTTCGGTTTTAAAAAAAGGCCTTTTTGGCAGGCGTGCTGAAAACTTAACCTGTGCATGTCTAGTACACGCGCCTACACCAGCTCAGGCCATTTTTCGGTGTGCCTTAGTAAAAAGGCCTCTTAAAAGCCTAATATCAGTAGAAGTTGGAGTTCAATAGTACTTTTAAAACAAATAGGAGGAAATATTTTTTCACTCAACGAATAGTTAAGCTCTGGAACTCATTGCCAGAGGATGTAGTTACAGCAGTTAGAATATCTTGGTTTTAAAAAGTTTGGACAAGTTCCTGGAGGAAAAGTCCATAGTCTGCTATTGAGATAGACATGGAGAAAGCCACTGCTTGCCCTGGAATTGGTAGCATGGAATCTTGCTGCTATTTGGGTTTCTGTCAGGTATTTGTGAACTGGAGAATGCTGGACACCTTGCAGGTTATGTCATGATACCTATATAAAAATTATTCAGACATGATGATGCTGCCAAAATAGGCCTCTTTTTCAGGGGTGACCTCTTTGGGTAATTTGTGTATAGGCTGTGAAGAACATACTCTCAATCTTGTTTCCTCCATGTGACACCCCCCCAAAAAAAAAAAAAAAAAAAAATATATATATATATATATATATATATATATATATATATTCAGCAGAGAAGTAGCCTAGTGGTTAGTGCAGTGGACTTTGATCCTGGGGAACTGAGTTCCATTCCCACTGCAGTTCCCTGTGACTCTGGACAAGTCACTAACCCTCCATTGCCCCTGGTACAAAATAAGTACCTGAATATATGTAAACTGCTTTGAATGTAGTTGCAAAAACCTCAGAAAGGCAGTATATCATTTCCCTTTCCCTTTTTCTTCTTTTTGCTATGTTCTTCCTCATTACTCTTCTTTGAAATGTCCCTGAATCCCATGAAGGGTTTCAACATGGAGAAGGCTTAGGCATACTCTACTGTCATGTGTCAGTTCTAGTCGGACCTTGGACACTCACCAGCCATCCAAGTGGTGTCTTTGGTTGATGAATAGAACTGTTTTGAAACAGCTCATCCCTGTTATACTCCCAATTATAAATTACATGCTCCTTTTCCTTCCCAGCGGGAGGCTGAGGCAGCATCAGAAAAGCCATTCAAAGATTAATTAAACTTCAAAACAGGGAAGAAATTGTGAAATATCTCCTAGAGAGGAGCACTCCGCATATTTATTCACTTAGCAAAAGCAAATCTGCAAAGCCAATCTGTGGCCTTCTCAGTAGCTGAGCTAGCAATTATCAATCCGCCTCTTTGTCTGTAGAGGAGATCCTGCAGGGAAAGAACTATTATTCTAGAGAGGAGGAGACACAGATTACAAGAAGAGAAAACATCTGAAAAGAGAATTCATCTCAGGGCTCATCCCCAGATGCACCAATGTAGCAAAGAGAGCTATAGCACATGGGATAAGCTTTGTTCATTATTAAAACAAATAAAAAGCCTACACCTCATCCTATCACAGATAACAAATGCTATGAAGATCAGTAGGGTCCAATCCTACCTTGGCATTCTTTCTAATCAGAAGAAAGTTTGAACTTTGGACTATGGATAAGGCTTGGGTGTGTGTGTGTGTGTAGGAAGGCACAGAAAGACAAATGATTGGACCATAGATGTATTGCAGATAAAAGTGACTTCCAAGGAAGACTACAAAGCGTTTTATGCTCTTAGAAAAACATAGCCTCTTTATTACCACTGGACTACAATGATCTTTTATTGCATTTTACATGAGGCTTTTGAGCTGGATTTAGAACTAAGGCCCAGAAAGATAAAGTGGCTTGCTCCAAGGTCTCATACAGAGACTCCACAACAGAGCTGGCTGGAGATTGTAACCCAGGAGGTCCTGGTTCCTAATCTCCAATGGGTTTGGCCAGCTAGCTAAGTGTGGAACTTGAGATATTTCAGCTGTTACTGTTTATGCTTCTGGAGAGTGTCAGAGATGCAGAGCCAGCTCCCGCCTGCACCTTCCCCCATTCCCCCACACGTGGCTGAAGACCTTAGCCAAAACCGGTACTGTTTATTCTGTTCTGCATGTGTTTGCAAACACTGACTGAATGCCAAACCAACAGAACGTCAGCGGTGACCTCACAATGTGGCCAAGAGCCCTCCATGAAGGACTAATAACACTATAGCACTTCTTTCCTCCTCCCCCTTCTTCCATTATTTGTCTGGCATGTTTACTTAAGTCAGCTGAAGGCAAATTTATCCAGAGAACTTTTTCTAAAACTGCACAGAGAGAACAGAAAGGAAAATGTCCCTCATAATAGCTTTCCCCTCCAAAGTCTACCTCTTTATTAAGGACACACGTGCTGCTAATGTCTCTTGGACATCATCGACAGAATATGTATTTTGGGCATGAATCTAGACCTACTCTAGACGGTTCATATTATTTTCAATCACTCTTGTGACTTATGAGTGAACTGAAAATACAGTAGTTTACATGGCTTAATCCTGCCATCACCACACTCCTGAACTGCCCCCCAAAATTGAATGGGCCAAATATTTCCAGCTGTTCAGCTGTTTACAGTTATGGCAGTCATTGTGATCCTTCCACCTTGTCATGCAGCCACCGATCACTTTTCACCCTTTATGTTATCAATTGTGTCATAACTCTTTCATCCAATATGCCATATGGATATCTCCATGACATTCTTTATATAGCGAAGATGTACCAGAGAGAAAATCCCTGCCAAGCACCACCTCTCCATGCTTGAACCCTATCCTTACCCCATTACTTCTGCTACTACTTTCTAAAGTCCTACTAGACATACGCAGCAACATTCAGGATGTAGTTGAAGGCCTGTGCCCCTCCCCCTCCTATTCTAAATGTTCCTGGTTGTACACCAGACTTTAAGAATTCTGGATTTAGAACGCAAGTTGGAAAGAGAATTGCGACAATGGATTATTATTATAAGCAAGATAAGTTTGTTACTCAGTCACTGATGGATATTTAATCTTTGTATGGACAAGTAAACAAGTTCATAGAATATCTTTGAGACTTATTACAGTCAGCTGATTTTGTCAATGTTTGCTGAGAGTGGTTCAACAGTGAAATTATCATTAGAATGGCAAATAATATGTTGTTAAAAAAAACATGCTGAATACTGTAAAAGAAAACTATATACTGGTAGATTGAGTGCTTTATATATTTGTGTGAACATCATTACTTCAGGAGAAAGAGTGACATACAATTTATTGTTGGTTTTGAGTGTGAATGGTTAGTGTGAATAAGTATGTGTTGTGTGGTGAGGATATGAGAGTGAATTAAGCTAGAGGAAGCATAGGTAAATCCATCATTTAGAATAATTGAAAAAAAAGTGTTTTGTTATAAATATAAAGTTGAAGTTGAAAGCATTATATGCATTATATTTAGTTACGTGTTTGGTAAGCTATAAATATCTTAAGATATCCAGAGTGTAACGCAAGACACTTTCCAAATGAGATTTCACTCTGCTGAAGTATTAGCCATCCAATGTGCTGATGATGAAATTGTGAAAAGTCACCCTACTTCTGTCCCAGCAAGACTTTGATATCTTCCTTCAGATATCTGATTACACATTAACTCAAAGCTCATGCCCATATGCCTTTCATGTAGGTATGTTTGAACCAGAGCCAACTACAGCACTGATAAGATTAGAAGAGAAGGATGGAGTAAAAATTTTATTACAGGAGAGTGCAGAATGTTGTTTGTTGTTGGAGCAAACTCTCCTTGTATTCTCCATAATCAGACTTTCTGTTCTCTGTTTCTGCCAGGAACATTAATGCAGCACCTTAGGGAAGCACTGAACTGTGGCATGGCAATATTCTGACTGTGTGTACAAGAAAGCAGAAGAGTCCCCCAAGAAAACCACATGGAACCAACAGACAAAAAACAAAAAGGGGGAGTAGATCAACATAGTTCCAGCATAGTTCATCATAACAGTGAAGTAAAGAGTGACTTGACGCAGTCCTGCATTTCAGTGCCACATGCACCTGTCTCAGCAGTCAAATTACCTCAGCCAAAGTTGATAACACAAGCTCAATAAATCAAAGCATCCAATAGTGAAAGTTCATCAACGTGAACTATATACGATGCACGAAGGTGTGACTCACCATTATTATTCTTGAGTGTGCATGCTGTACACATTCTTCAGTGAGAAGAAATCCGCCAAAAGGCGGAGAACTCAAAACGCCCCACAGTAAACAACAGAATAAAAAGTAGGAGTGGGAGGGTGACCAAGGATACCAAAGACTGGAAGATGTATGTTCATAAAAGATTTTATTGAAGTATGAAGACTCGAAACAGCGCTGTGTTTCAGCCGTTAGGCCTGCATCAGGAGTCTATAAAAATGTATATAAAATAAAATAATAAACCTTAAAAAACAAGTCGAATACAAGGCAATGCACAAATAAATTACACGCATATACATAAATATAATTGTGTCGAGTCTTCACTTTTTATACACATTCTTGAATCGTATATAATTCACAGTGTACAAAATTAAAATAGCGCAAACGTTATAACAGAAAGGAACTATAAAATCAGATAGAAAAGCATCAAGATCAGACATACAAGAAAACGCTGCAGTTACCCAGAGCCCCGTCCCAGTCATGTTTCAGAAAGATCAGTTCCAAATGCCAAAACAAAATAATGAGTCTTAAGTAGTCGCTTAAAATGCATCAAGGACTTCTGTGCTCGTAGGAGAGGAAATGCATTCCACCAAAATGGCACGAAATGAAAATAAGCCCCCTTTCTTGTAGCCACTCAATGGGTTCTAGAGATAGCATTCACGTACTCCCTTATAGAAGCGCGCTCAGGGCGCTTATGTTCATATATGCTACTTTCTGGGCATATACACACAGAAAGTGTGTGTAAAATGCCCTTCAAGAGCCTGAAAGTGTACTGGCCATGGCCAGAACCACTGCAAAATACCATACAGGCACTTCCTTTCCCTGGGATAATATATTTTATTTGAATTGTGCTCACACATTTTTTAGTAGTAGCTCAAGGTGCCCACCCTCATGTAACTTCCTATTTCCGCAAGGGCGGGACACAGTGAGAGAAGGCCAGCCGACGAGGCGATTTTTCTTCCTTTACACGCACAACAGATGCGAGGTGCCACGCCACCACTTCATAGATTTTTTTTAAAGGCTGGGTCAGGTGCTGGGTGGCAGGAGAAGAGGGTCGTCTGGCGACGGAGCTGGTAGGCAGGTGGGGACTGGGTTGGGGAGGGGGGCTCAGATGGGAGGAGGGGAGCTCAGATGGGAGAAGTTGGAGGGCTCAAATGGGAGAAGGGGATTGGGTCGGGGAGGGGGTACTCAGATGGGAGAAGGGGGCTGGAACTGGGGTCTGAGAAGGGGGCAGGAGGGAAAATGGGGCTATGCCTGGGACAGGTGGGAGAATGGTTCTGGGGCTGAAAAGGGGAGCCCTAATGCAAAGCATGTGGATGAAGGGGGCTGGAACTGGGGGTTGAAAAGGAGGGTAGGTGGGATAAGGGGGCCAGTACTGGAACTGAGGGCTGAAAAGGGGCAGGAGCTGAAACTGTGGGGACTGGGGGCTGAAAAGGGGACAAGGAGAAGTAGCTGGGGCTGAAGCTCGGCACTGGTGGGAGAAAAGGGCTGGGGCTGAAACTGGGGACTGGTGTGGGGACTGGGGGCTAAAAAGGGGGGACAGGGAGAAGTAGCTGGGGCTGAAGCTCGGAACTGGTGGGAGAAAAGGGCTGGGGACTGATGGGATAGTGGGGCTGAAACTGGGGGCTGAAAAGGGGGGCAGGTAGGAGATGTGGGCTAGGGCAGGTGGGATAATGGAGCTAGAACTGGGGGCTGAAAAGAGGGGGCAGAGAGAGAGAGAGGGGGGAAAGATCCTGGATGGAAGGGGGGGGCGAGAGAGAGGGCAGACCCTGGATGGAAGGGGGAGCAAGAGGGAGGGCTGGATGGGAGAAGGAGGACAAACGGTAGATTGAAGGGGCAGAGAGAAAGGGCAGACAGTGGATGGAAGGGGGAGAGAGAGAGAGGGCAGATGGTGGATGGAAGGAGCAGAGATAGAGGGCAGATATGGATGGAAGAGAGATATAGGGCAGATGTGGATGGAAGGGAGAGAGATGGCAGACAGTGGATGGAAAGGGCAGGGAGAGAGGGCAGACATTGGATGGAGGGGACAGCAGAGAGGGCAGACACTGGATGGCAGAGAGAGAGAGAGCGAAGACAGATGCTGGATGGAAGGAAGACAGTGAAAAGAAGATGAGGAAAACAGAAACCGGAGACAACAAACTGTAAATAAAATATATATTTTTATTTTTTTGCTTTAGGATAAAGTAGTATTGTAGCTGTGTTAATAAATGTTTATAAATAGAACATGTAAATAAGGTAATCTTTTTATTGGACTAATTTTAATACATTTTACTTTCTGAGAACAAAACCCCCTTCCTCAGGTCAGGATAGGATACTGTAACAGCACTATACTGTATTATTATTATTATTAGCATTTGTATAGCGCTACCAGACACATGCAGCGCTGAACACCTGACACAGAGAGACAGTCCCTGCTCAATAGAGCTTACAATCTAAAAATACAGACAGACAAGACAATTAAATGTGAGGGAAGTACTGGGTGAGAAAGGAACAAGGGGAGGGCAATTGAGTAGTGGCTAGGAGCCAAAAGCAGTGGTGAAAAGCTGGGTTTTTAGCATAGATTTGAAAACAGGTAGAGAAGGAGCTAGACGTACAGGCTCAGGAAGTCTATTCCAGGCATAAGGTGCCGCGAGGGAAAAGGAACGAAGTCTGGAGTTAGCAGTGGAGGAGAAGGGGGACGATGAGAGATTTGTCGAGTGAGCGGAGTTCACGGGGAGGAATGTAGGGAGAGATGAGAGTGGAGAGGTAATGGGGAGCTGCAGAATGGATGCATTTAAAGGTCAGTAAGAGAAGTTTGAACTGTATGCGGAAGCGGACAGGGAGCCAGTGAAGTGACTTGAGGAGTGGGATAGTGTGGGTATAACGATTTTGGCGGAAAATAAGTCATGCTGCAGAATTTTGGACAGTGGAGAGGAGAGAGATGGCTGAGTGGAAGACCAGTGAGAAGTAAATTGCAATAATCCAAGCGAGAGGTGACAAGGGTTTTGGCCTCTGAAAGCTAAATGTATTAGTCCAATAAAATGGTATTATTTTATTTTCTGTATTTGTTTTATTTCTATTTGTTAATTTGTAAAGTGGTGATTGGTATTTGTTAGTTTTTTCAAATCTACATCTGTTGTCTTTATATTTTGCACAGTACTAGGGGACGTGATCTGTTTCTGTGGTGTTGAATTGTATGCAGAGTCTGGCATCTTGGGGGTTCAGTTTAATTTTTGTCTAAATAGAAAGTTTATGATTACTTATTCTATAGTGGATTAGAGTGTATCTGTGTTTGTGAAAAAGCCATGGCTTTCAGTTGGCATTGACTTTGCAGGATCGATGATCTGTATTATTCTGTCTGGTTTCGTTTTACAATAGGTGAATTGATGTTCTAGGGCTCACTGTAGTGTTTAAGATGCTTTCCTTTTCCTTGTGTGACTCGTAGAAATGACTGCTTATGGTATGGTAGAATTGCTCTATAGGTCCTGAGTGTTTTGTATTTTCGGTATGCCTAGTACTGGATTTTGGAGGGGGGTGTTTAAAAATTACCAGCCCCGGATGTCAACTACCCTAGGTATGCCACTGGAATAGGACCAGACAGTGTCATACTAGTCCATACATTCAATACATAACTCATCTCTTCACAGCCTGCGGTAACACAAGACTGGAAATAATTTAAATTATTTTTCAATCCCCCTTTCTTTTAACCTAAAAGCACAGCAGTATCGCACGTGCCTTACCGCCGACACTTCTAACAATCACAACTCACCTCTTCTAACTTCTATCACAAACTCTTAAGCTGCGACAAGACCCTAAAACTCTCTAACCATCCAAAACCTATGTGGTGGGTGGGTGGGTGGGCAATTTTAATAATTAATTTAAATAGAAAATTTCACAAGACTCTCCTCTCTTCAGCAGACTACTCCCTTCAGCTCCTTTCCCGCTCGAACTTCTCTACTCCTACTTCATCCAATCATCTTCCCCAAAACCTAAAACCTCCTCACCCCTCCCCCCCAAAAAAAATTCCATTGCTAATTCTCAGAAGCATTTCTTCTTCTGGAAGGGCTCAGCCTAGTTATAGCGCCCTCCTTTAACTTACTCGGGCTAATTTAAGTCGGGTTATTTTAGCACAGGGTTTCATTACTACTACTACTTAACATTTCTAGAGCGCTACTAGGGTTACGCAGCGCTGTACAATTTAACAAAGAGAGACAGTCCCTGCTCAAAGAGCTTACAATCTAATAGACAAGTGAATGGTCGGTCCGATAGGAGCAGTCAAATTGGGGCAGTCTGGATTCATTGAACGGTAAGGGTTAGGTGCCGAACGCAGCATTGAAGAGGTGGGCTTTAAGCAAAGACTTGAAGATGGGCAGGGAGGGGGCTTGGCGTAAGGGCTCAGGAAGGTTGTTCCAAGCATAGGGTGAGGCGAGGCAGAATGAGCGGAGCCTGGAGTTGGCGGTGGTGGAGAAGGGTACTGAGAGGAGGGATTTATCCTGTGAACGGAGGTTACGGGCGGGAACGTAAGGGGAGATGAGGGTAGAAAGATAGTGAGGGGCAGCAGACTGAGTGCATTTGTAGGTAAGAAGGAGAAGCTTGAATTGAATGCGGTATCCGATCGGAAGCCAGTGAAGTGACCTGAGGAGAGGGATGATATGAGTATATCGGTTCTGGCGGAATATGAGACGTGCAGCAGAGTTCTGAACAGATTGAAGGGGGGATAGATGGCTAAGTGGGAGGCCGGTGAGGAGTAAGTTGCAGTAGTCCAGGCATAATGAGAGCATGGACGAGAGTTTGGGTGGTGTGTTCAGAGAGGAAAGGGCGAATTTTGCTGATGTTAAAGAGGAAGAAGCGACAGGTCTTGGCTATCTGCTGGATATGCACAGAGAAGGAGAGAGAGGAGTCAAAGATGACTCCGAGGTTGCGGGCAGATGAGACGGGGAGGATGAGGGTGTTATCAACTGAGATAGAAAGTGGAGGAAGAGGAGAAGTGGGTTTTGGTGGAAAGACGATAAGCTCGGTCTTGGACATGTTCAGTTTCAGGTGGCAGTTGGACATCCAGGCAGCAATGTCGGATAAGCAGGCCGATACCTTTGCCTGGGTCTCCGCGGTGATGTCTGGTGTGGAGAGATACAGTTGGGTGTCATCAGCATAGAGTGTCATAGGGTGTCATTGCATAAATAGATAAAATAGCACAACTTAACAGCAGTCCACATTGATAACTTCCCTCTCCCCCAGCGTTTTTCTGTAAATACATGCGTATCTTACATAGCACATATTTGACAGGTGGATGTGCACCTAGGAATCAGTGGCGTAGCCAAGGGTAGGTCTGGGTGGGCACAGGCCCACCCATGTTGGATTCAGGGGGGGGGGGAGTCACTTAATTCCACTCCCCCAACCCCCCGGTACCTTTAAATCCTGTGAGCAGCAACACATTCCTCTGCTCGCACCAGCCCAAGCTTTCCATCCGACGAAACTTCTTGTTCATGGGACCAGGAAGTTGTGTCAGAAGGAAGACTCGAAGCTGGCACGAGCAAGAGGAATGAGTTGCTGCTCGCTGCCGGTGAAGACCTAAAGGATTTAAAGATGCCAGGGGTTCAAGAGAATGTAGTTAAGTGACCCCCCTGATCGCCTGTGGGGAGTGAGGGAGAGATTTATTTTTATTTTATTTATTGCATTTGTATCCCACATTCCCCGACCTATTTGCAGGCTCAATGTGGCTTAATAGGTTAATAACATTGTCCATTCGGATCACAAATCAGGTTCAGTTAGTAATGTGTAGTGATTGGGAAGGGAGAAGAAGAAGAAGGAGGAGAGTGAGTAGGGAAGTTAGAGAAGGTCAGTGTTCATAATTGAGTGGGTTGGTGAGGTGACTTAGTGGGGTTGTCAGTTCTCATTGTAGGCCTTGTTGAAGAAGAAGAATGTCTTCAGAGATTTCCTAAAGATGGTTGTTTCGTTGATTGCTTTCAGGTCTGTTGGTAATGCATTCCATAACTGCGTGCTCATGTAAGAAAAGGTAGAGGCATGCATCAGCTTGTATTTAAGACCTTTGCAGCTGGGGTAGTACAAGTTGAGAAATTTGCAAGATGATCTTGTGGCGTTTCTGGGAGGTAGGTCTACGAGGTTTAGCATGTAGATTGGTGCGTCTGCGTGGATGATTTTGTGTACGATCATGCAGATCTTGAACGCAATGCGTTCCTTAAGTGGAAGCCAGTGAAGTTTCTCTCTTAGAGGTTTTGCACTTTCATATTTGGTTTCCCAAATATGAGTCTGGCAGCCGTATTCTGGGCAGTTTGGAGTTTTTTGATTGTCTGTTCTTTGCACCCGACATACAGTGCATTGCAGTAGTCCAGATGACTTATTACCATTGACTGTACCAGGGTACGGAAGATGTATCTCGGGAAGTAAGGTTTTACTCTTTTGAGTTTCCACATGGTGTAGAACATCTTTTTCGTCATGTTTTTCACATGGGTGTCAAGATGAGGTTTCTGATCAAGGGTGACTCCACGAATTTTCACGTTTTTGTGAGATAGGGATGGGAGCAGTATGGTGTGCTATGGTGGTGAAGTTTTTTTGTGTTATGTGTGAGGTGAGTACAAGACATTGTGTTCTTTCTGCGTAAGTTTAATTGGAATGCATCTGCCCCATAGTGTGCATGATTGGAGGCTTTGGTTGATCTCCTTGGTGATTTTGTTTAACTCATGTTTTGAATGGATGTAAATTGTGATGTCATCTGCCTAAATGTACGGGTTGAGTTTTGATTGGCTAGTCGTTTGGCTAGAGGTGTCATCATTAGGTTGAATAATGTTGGTGAGAGAGGGGATCCCTGAGGAACTCCACACTCAGGTTTCCATGGGGGTGATTTGTCCGCGTTCATCGTTACTTGGTATGATCTTGTGGTCAGGAATCCTTTGAACCACTTGAGAACTGTGCCTCCAACTCCGAAGTATTCTAGTATATGTATTAGTATATCATGGTTAACCATGTCAAAGGCACTGGACATGTCAAATTGCAGGAGAATGTTGTTGCCAGTCGCAATTGTCTGTTTGAATGAGTTCATTGCGGACACTAGTACAGTTTCAGTGCTGTGATTCGCCCGAAATCCTGATTGAGACTCGTGCAGGATTAAGTGTTCATTTAGGTATTCATTAAGTTGTTTCATCACTATGCCTTCCGTGGAGTTTGGTCATGAATGGGATCGATGCTACTGGTCGATAGTGGTTAGGTCCATTGTGCTTTTTTTAGCATCTTTTGGTAGCGGGGGTGAGTAGGATATTTTCCTTTGTCGTGGGAAAGAGAGTCCATTTTGAAGCCCTGTAATTCATGTGGTTGAAGAGTTCTGTTTTGAATTGTTTGGGTGTCTGATCTTATTAAGCTGTTAGGGATCCAGATGTCTACATTTGCCTTTCGATTTGGCGTACTTTCTGAGCCAATGTGAGATGCTGGGCAGGCGGCGGGATTTTTCATGCCCATCTACTTTGGGCTCAGGCCCGCACCAAAATTAGGGTTCCGGCTATTCCCCTGACCTAGGTGGAGTCTGGGCTGAGCGTGGATTGGACTCACAGGTATGTAACTTTTACACATATCTCCAGCATTAGTATGAGCCCTCACACCAGTTCTACGGCAGGCAAAAAATGCTCATGTCTAACGTATAAGCACATATATTTGCAGTTACGCTATAATAAAAGTAAGCATAGTAGCATAAGTAGATGATGGCAGATAAAAACCTGTATTTTCCATCCAGTCTGCCCAACAAGATAAACTCATTACATATGGTACATGATGCTGCATATGTACACCTGGTATTGATTTGTCCTGCCTTTTTCAGGGTATAGACTGTAGAAGTCTGCCCAGCACTGGCCTTTTTTTTCTCCAACTTCTGAAGCTGAATCTGTCAGCAGTTTACAGTCCTTTAAAAACAGGCCGTACCAGTCACCTTAGGGGAGCTGAAAAATAGCCTGCGCTAGTGTAGGTGTGCGTTTTGGATACGCGCAGATCCATTTTTCAGCATGCCTGCAAAAAAGGCACTTTTTTGCCCAAAATGGACATGCTGCAAAATAAAAATTGGCGCACGTCCATGGGTCTGAAGACATTTACTGCCACCCAGTAAGGTCTTGTGCGTTAACCGGGTGGTAATCTTCAGCGCACGTAGAGTGCTGATTATATCACCCGGTTAGCGCTGGCACGCCAGAAATAAAATATATTTTCTGGCACGCGTAAAAAATGACTGTCGGGGCCACCGGTAGCCAGGCGGTAGTTCCAAATTGCACGCGGTAAACACCTATGCAACTTAGTAAAAGGGCCCTTTAATTAGGAATTACCTCCAGGTGGGCTGATATTCAGGACTGGGAGTTAAGCCAGGTTGCCTCCTGTGGTCAGCGGCAAACCCAGTAACTTAATACCGGGCTGTATCCAGCGACCGGTGTTGAATTTCCAGGGTTTTTTTTGGTCGCTATGCACATAGCCAGTTAAGCCGATATTCATCGGCTGACCAGGTAAGTTATAATAGCCAGAGATAGACCTGCTAATTATGCGGGTCTATCTGGCCGCTAAACTTAGCCAGTCAGCTGATGAATATTGGCACTAACCGTCTATGTCAGCTAATATGGTCAGTGACCAGGCTAGCCGCTAAGGAGGAGATTCTAGATATAGCGCCTAAAAAAAAATTGGCGCTGAAATCAGTGCTAACTGTATTCTATAATCAGCCCCCTAGATTAGGTGCCAGTTATAGAATATGCTTAGTTGATATCTCAGCGCTGTTCTTATGCGTAAGCCCAGACAAAAAACGGAAGGGCATCAATATGTGCACTTTTTCCTTTAGCACCTAAATATGATTCACACAAATATTACGAGCATATTAAGGAATTTAGCACAGAACAGGCGCAATGTGTGCTTTTACTTTCGGTTCGCGTCAGGACATGTTGCACGTTTGTTACTTCCCATCTGTCTTTAAAATGTGTAGGAGCCTCCTTCCACTTGTAAAAAACAAACAAAAAAAAACAAAACCAGCAGTTCAATGTAAAAATGAATAAGAAATCCTCTCCTCAGAACTTTCAACACCGCCCCTGACCTGGTTTCTGCATTATTGACCATCATTTGCCTTCTGTGCATTGTGAAGGAATATTTACCGGCCTCATTAACTTCTATTTTAATACAATTGCTGCCATCTGTGCCACACAATTAATACCCACACTCAAGCCCTTGACACGCATAAGATGTGTTTACATCTGGCATTAACCGCACATTTACGCTCACAGTAGTTTTTGAGCATCGGCACCTCAGGATATAGAAAACCCAACTCAGCAGGGATTGAACTGGGGGACATTCCACATGGCAGCGTACAACGCTTAACCACTGAATCATCAGATCAGCTAACTGTTTTCAGATGTGGCATACACACCATGATGTATGTTTCTGATCATCTGCTCTGCTGGAAGGTAATATATCACTGATTATCATGTACTTAGGGCGCTGCCAATTGTACAGCCTTTTACCGTAGCTTCCCAGCTTCTGCTGATGTTATCTGATCCAATGACGTCCAGAGAGCCAGTTGTAGAGGCTTCATCAACCAGCCAATATCTGCTTGACCAGGAATGACTCCATAAACTTTAGGCGTTTTCCTCTCTGATTACACTTCTGTACACTGTTTCCCTGGCAAGTCGAGATAGTGTGTTTTGTGTATTGTCATTTTTATAGCACCCTAAACCAGGGCACAGCACAGCAAATTGTACAGTCTGAGTCCCGCAGGTAGCGATCCAGTTTAGGATGAAAACCGGGGTAGGGGCCTGCAGAAAACAAAGGCTAAAGGGGATGGATGTATGGTAGACCAAGACCCGTTTATGGAGGACTGTGTCGTGAAGAGCTTGCCAAACTAAAAGTAGACAGAGCGATGGGGCCTGATGGGATACACCTGAGGGATGCTTAAGAAACTCGGAGAAGTTCTGTCGGCTCCACTGACGGACCTCTTCAATGCTTCCTTAGAAACTGGAGTGGTCCCGGTGGACTGGAGAAGGGCAGATGTGGTTCCTTTGCACAAGAGTGGAAGTAAGGAGGAGGTAGGGAATTACAGACCTGTCAGTCTGATCTCGGTGGTGAGTAAGGTAATGGAAACGCTTCTAAAGAGGAGGATTGTGACATTTCTTGAACTACATGGAATGCGGGACCCGAGGCAGCATGGCTTCACTAGTGGCAGGTCGTGTCAGACGAATCTGACTGTCTTCTTCGACTGGGTGACCAAATAGTTGGATGTGGGACGGGCGCTTGATGTGGTATACTTGGATTTCAGCAAAGCCTTTGACACAGTTCCGCACAGGCGACTGATAAATAAATTGAGTGCCCTCTGTGTGGGACCTAGAGTAACTGATTGGGTAAAAAATTGGTTGAATGGTAGGAGACAGAGGGTGGTGGTAAATGGAGCTTGCTCTGAAGAAAAGGATGTCGTCAGTGGAGTACCGCAGGGATCGGTCCTAGGGCCGGCTCTTTTTAACGTGTTTGTGAGCAATATTGCGGAAGGGCTGTCTGGTAAGGTTTGTCTCTTCGAGAATGATACTAAACTTTGCAACAGGGTGGACACCCTGGAGGGTGTGAATGACATGAGGAAGGACCTAGCAAAACTAGAGGAATGGACCGATATTTGGGAACTAAGGTTTAATCCCAAAAAATGCAGGGTCATGCTTTTGGGTCGCAAAAATCCAAGGGAACGGTACAGTATAGGGGGTGTAGTGCTTCAGTGTGCAAAGGAAGAGTGGGACGTGGGGGTGATTGTGTCTGACGACCTTAAAGCTTTCAAACAGGTAGAAAAAGCGACGGACAAAGCCAGAAGGATGCTTGGGTGCATAAAGGGAGGCATGACCAGCAGGAAAAAGGAGGTGATAGTGCTGTTGTATAAGTCTCTGGTGAGGCCTCATTTGGAGTACTGCGTGCAGTTCTGGAGACCACACCTACGGAAAGATGTAAACAGGATGGAGTCGGTCCAGAGAGCGGCTACGGAATTAGTAAGCGGTCTTGAATGCAAAAATTATAGGGACAGGCTTATGAACCTCAACATGTATACGCTGGAAGAGAGGAGGGAGAGAGGAGACATAATAGAAACGTTTAAATATCTCAAGGGCATTTATGTACAGGAAGAGAGCCTTTTTCAAATGAAGGAGAGCTCTGGAATGAGGGGGCATATGACAAAGTTAAGAGGGAATAGGCTTAGGAGTAACCTAAGGAAGTATTATTTCACAGAAAGAGTGGTGGAGGCGTGGAATGGCCTCCCGGTGGAGGTGGTGGAGTCTAGGACTGTTCCAGAATTTAAAAAGGCATGGGATAAGCATGTGGGATCACTTAGGAACAGGTAGTGTAAACCCCCTAGTCATGGAGCAGGTAAATTACAATAATTAAAGAAATAAATATATAGGAATGTCACAGTTTCAAATAGGGTTCTCAAATAAACTCCACACAACCAAGGAATTTGACAAGAAAAAAAATATTAAATAGTTTATTAAATGGTAAAATAAATAGAAACACTTGTTGGTTATGTTCCTTAATGTTGGTACAAATTATTAAAGTTTGCTAGTATTGCACAAAAATAGTGCAAGGTGTTAAATACTTTGTGATAGGTTACAAAGGCAATAAGATGTTCAAAACTACAATTACAGTTACCAAGACCCCAACCCCACTGCTGCAATAACATAAAACATCCCAAACATGTACACAACCCCAATTATTGTATTCAAATCTGAGATATATATAGATATATAGATATTTTTTTAAATCAATTTGTGTGCACACAATAATGTTACCAGTGTATCAAATCTTTGCTAGCATCGCTGCTCTCTTGCGTTGGGTACCTTGGTCTTCTCCACATCCACGTCTCCTCGGTTGGCGAGGTCAGCTCACCAGCTCAGGAACTCTGGGATACCTACTGCTCCGACTCAAAAAACTGAAAAAACAAAAATCCTGACTCCCTGTGCTCGGTGTGTGTGCTAACCTCAATCAGTATTTTCTTTGGCAAGGGACCTTGTGGGCTAACTAATTTCAAATAAAAAGATAAGCAGGGGAAATTCCTATCTAGCCCTCCCAAAACATGACCCCTTTTTCTTTTACTCTGTTGTACACCCACCCACCCGCTACTCACACTGATGGACTGCTAAACTAAATCTTTTAAAGGCAAGCCCTCAACTGTAGGCACTCACAGGGCTCAAGGCTTAGGCTGGGCAGCTCTTTCCCCAGGGCAGGCTCGCTTAGATGCGGACACTCAAACCAGCAGGCTTCTGTGCTGGATCCTGCAGACACTCATGCTGGCAAACACTCTGAAAAAAAGTTCCTTTGGAGTCTGGGCACTCAGTGCAGGGGGGGGGGGGGTGTCTCTCTCCTTGTGGGGCTTTTTTACAGGACAGGCAGTCACACGGCCAGCTTTCTCCTCTCTGATCAGGCAATCACACAGCTGGCTTTCTCCTCTGCTTCTCTGTCTGAAGAATGGCCTCTGTGGCTGCTGCTACAGCTCCTCTTTTGCTCCCAGCTCGCTCCAAACCCCCTTCTCCTCCTCCTCTGTTCCTGTCTGCTTTAGTGCCCGGCCCCTTACAGGACCCACCAGTTCTCTCTCTTCATCTGGGGCTCGTCAGTGGGTTCCAGCCTGCAGCTCACTCCTGCTTGGGTTTGATCTTCTTCTCCTCTAGCCTGCAGCTGCCTCTTCTTGTCTGAGCATGCCCTTGTCTGCCCCAGCTTGCACATTCCTACCTGGATCCGATCTTCCCCTCTCAGAGCATGTTTTCAGCCTCCTCTCTTTGTCTGGGCTTGCCTTTCTTCTTCCTAGGTTGCGTCTGGACTCCTCTTCTTTTCTTTGCTCCACCCCTCCTGTCCCCTGGATTGGCTTGAAATTCACGCCAATCTATGGGTCAGACTGCCTCCTGCCACCTTATTGGTCCAAATTCGTGCCCTTTAGCAGATCCTGGCTCCTATTGGCTGTCTTCCACACTGCCCATCAAGATTGCCTTACATGCCCCTCAAGCTCCCAGCTCTCCCTGGGGTCTCAGACAGCCAATCAGAAGCCATGTAACAAGTTTCCTTTTTCTGCACATCCTCCCACAGTTACAAACTCATGAAATTTAAACAGACCTCTGGCATCTATGGGCACCTGAGTTCTTAGTTTTATAACCGTGCTGGAGCATTTTAAACACTTTAAACATTCTAACAAAAAGGTGTCAGTGCTGTTGCTGGGCTGCCCTGAGACCTCTGTACCTCCCTGTCCTCTGCAAGATGCCCCCCTCTCAGGGAAAAGGGGGGGCAAGGTAAAGGCTTCTTTTCTTTTCTATATTTACAGGTAGAATTGGGGGTTACAGAGGATGGGCAGACTGGATGGGTTATATGGCCTTTATCTGCCGTCATGTTTCTATGTTTCTAGGATGGGCTGTAGAGAGGTTGGATGGAAACTCCAGTAATTTGGAACGTGAGGACAGTGCCGAGCAGACTTTTATGGTCTGTGTCCCACAAATGACAAGACGGATTCAGGTACGCTTTGATAGCAACTCTAGTAGTTGGAGCATAAGGACAGAGCCGGGTGGACTTCTATGGTCTATGTCCCAGAAACACCAAAGAAAGACCATGACCAAGTATATAATATCATGTTCATTGCTGATTTATTTATTGGGATTTATGAGCCGCCTTTATGAAGAGATTCACCCAAGGTGGTGTGCAGCAGGTACAGTTTAACATAAAAAAAAAAAACAACTTACAATTTTGTTAACAGCATAACAATAGTAAAATTACCAAGAAAAAACATAAATAAATGAGGTAAACTTGAAAACAGTAAATTGAAACCTAATGATAGAAGTACCGTGAAACAGTATAAAAATATACACATTTAACAGCGCTGGAATTCAGAGATATAATACAATCTACTATAATAAAACGCACCCTCAATGTTCTGCAGAAATCTGACGTCACACCCTGAAGGGTTCGTGGTGGTGAAGCCATCTCTCTCTGTCCATGTCTCCTTGGCCCGCCCTCACATCAAACGTAATGACGTTGAGGGCGGAGACATAGCCAGAGAGAGATGGCTTCAACCTATGAACCCTACAGTGACGTCACAGAAAAACAACATTGCAGGATTCCAAAAGCCCAGCAACAAAAAAACCACCCCTCGACGAATGGCCCCGCCACAATCGTGGTCGTCGTCATCATCAACGCCGCTCCCCCCCTCCACTCACCCCTCTCCGTCTGCCAACGGAACGCCAGCTGGCTCCTCACAACGCCACTGACCTCCGTGTCAAGGCCCTGCAGCACACAACAGCTGATCATTTCCCTTCGGCCCTCCCTCCTTCCCCCCGCCCACCAACCAACGCTGACCCCCCTCAAAACCCCTGAACCCCCTCCAAGCCCTCACCGCCGCTGCAACACACCGTGAGACTATTTAGCTCCCTGTAAACAAGGAAGCCAATTTGGTTGATCTCTGTTTCCACTCTCCCGCCCAGCCGTCATTTCTACACACTCAAAATAAAACAACCAAACCTGTTCTTTATTCTTCGTCCATCTACAGCTCTTTCATTTGGACCCCTCCAAGCCCCTGACCCCCCTCCAAGCCCACAGCCACTCCCTCACAGTTCCCAATCCGCCACCCCCCCAAACATTCACACACACACACACACACACACACACACACACACACACACTGTGTAGCACAAAAAAAACAAACAAAATTACACACACCAAAAACATGACCTGAGGAAAAGCCCCTGACCCCCCTCCAAGCCCACAGCCACTCACTCACAGTTCCTAATCCGCCACCCCCCCCCCCCCCCAAACACTCACACACACACAACACTGTGTAGCACAAAAAAAAAAATTACACACACCAAAAACATGACCTGAGGAATCCTTCACTTTCAACCCATCACCACAGGAACGCAGACCCCCCCCCCTTCAAAACCCCCTCGCCACTCCCTCATATTTCACCATCCACACCCCCCAACAAACATTCACACACACACACAAACACACTCTAGTACAACAACAAAAACAACAACAAATGACAGACAACACAAACATGACATGAACGATTCCTCACTTTCACAACTTCAACCCATCTACGCAGACCCCCCTCCAAGCACCACGCCACTCCCTCACACATCACAACCCCCCTCCCCATCCCAATAAATACACAAGCTCTACTATGGAGAATCAGCATCTCTTACTCACAACCACAAACCCCCCCCATCATACACACACTCTTCCACGGAGAAACAGCATCTCTCTCACTCACACCCACACACTCCCCCCACCCCCCTTAATACAAAAAACTATACCATGGAAAATCAAAGTCTCTCTGTCTCTCACTCATAGGGTTACCATTTTGTGTCCTCTGAAAAAGAGGACACATGTCACGCCCCCCTACCCCGCCCCCGCCCCGCCTCATGCCCCGCCCCTGCCACGCCCCCTTCAGGTCCGGGTTCCGCCCCTATCCCCCCCCCCCGTCACATAGTCCCCTCCCCCCCATCACATACCCCCCCCTCACTTACTGTCTAGCCCTGGTGGTCTAGTAGCGTCTTCTCTTCGGGGCAGGAAAGAGGGGGCTCTTTCCTGCCCCGGAGCGCTGCCTGCCCTTGCCTGCTGCATCCTCCTCGGTATGGCTGGGGATTCAAAATGGCCACCGAGAGTTGAAGCGGCCTCGCGAGAGTTCAACTCTCGGCGGCCATTTTGAATCCCAGCCAGACCGAGAAGGATGATAGACAGGGGAGGCAGCGCTCCGGGCAGGAAAGAGGGGGCTCTTTCCTGCCCCGAAGACGTCACTAGACCACCAGGGAACATGGTAAGGAAGGGGAGGGGAGGGGACGGGAGACCACGCGCCGATCGCCCGCCCACACGCCCACCGCACGCACGCGCCTGCCCGCACCCGCGCCCACGTTTGTCCAGAAATCCGGACAAACGTGGGCGGGGGCAAAATCCGCCGGACGCCCCGGACATGCCCTCAAAAAGAGGACATGTCCGGGGAAATCCGGACGTATGGTAACCCTACTCACTCACACACACACACACACCCAACACACAACATCATACACAAACACTGCAATAGTGAATCTGGATCTCCGCCTGCCATTTGGCACTGGAGCACCACAAGTAGGCGGCGGACGACCGCAGGGCCCTGCAGAACACCAGGACACTTATGGACAAAGTGGTGAGTTACAGGGGAGTGGGAGAGGGGAGGGAGGACGGCCTGGAACTCGGAGGGGAGGGGAGGGGAGGAAAGGAGGGCGTGGGACTCGGAGGAGAGAGAGGGAGACAGCAATGGAGGGAGGGGGGGAACCCTTGCTAGCGCCCGTTTCATTTCAGGCAGAAACGGGCCTTTTTTACTAGTGTTAGCATAATACTAATGATACACCTAATAAGCATGCATTAGAACATTCAACTAACATAGATATGATGCTAAAGATTTTCTACAACATAGCTTACCATATAGCTGAGGGACCAAGAGCAGATACATGATGGGAACAAATTAATCTTGAATTGATAATGAATGTGACTGTTGGGCAGACTGGATGGATCATTCAGGTCTTTAGCTGCCATCACTTACTATGGAACTCATTTTCAAAAGAGAAAAATGTCCAAAAAGTGGCATAAATCTGCATTTGGATGTTTTTCTCACAAAAACGTCCAAATTAGTACTTTCAAAACCAATTTTTAGATGTTTTTTTACAAAGTCCGTCAGAAGTGTGTTCAAATCACAAGGGGGCATGTCAGGGGCGTGTTAAGGACGGTATCTGGGCGTTCCTAACACTTCGACGTTTTTCAGCCATAATGGAACAAAACAAAACCATCTAACCTAAAACTAAGACGTTTTGAGGCAGACCTGTTTTTATAACAAATAAGGAACAAAAAGGTGCCCTAAATGACCAGATGGCCACTGGAGGAAACCAGGGATGACCTATCTTTACTCCCCCAGTGGTCACTAACCCCCTCCCACCCCCTAAAAATGTGATTTAATACACTTGCAAGCCTATATGCCAGGCTCATATGTTATACTCAGGTCCATTAGAACAGCATGCAGGTCCCTGGAGTAGTCTAGTAGTGGTGCAGTGCACTGCAGACAGGTGGACCCAGGCCCCTACCTTCCACTACCTGTTACACTTGTGGAGAAAACTGTGAGCCCTCCAAAACTCACCAGAAACCCACTGTACCCACATATAGGTGCCCCCTTCCCCTGTAAGGGCTGTAGTAGTGGTGTACAGTTGGGAGTAGTGGGTTTGGGTGGGTTTTGGGGGCTCAGCAGACAAGATAAGGGAGCAATGGTGAGATGTGTACCTGGGAGCATTTTATGAAGTCCGCTGCAGTGCCCTATTGCTTTCCTGGGATGTCTGGGGGACCAGTCTACCACAAATGCTGGTTCTTCCTACATCCCAATGGCTTGATTTTGTGTGCTTTGGACGAACCTTTTTTTTTTTTTTCAAAAATAGACCAAAAAACAAGACGTCCAAATCACAAAACCTAATTGAAAACAGTATTAAAAAAAAAAAAAAAGATAGATGTTTTTTCTATTTGGAAAATGACCTTCTTTCCTATTCAGATTTTGGACATTTTTTGCAAAACGTCCAAAGTCGGACAGACATCATATTGAAAATGCACCTCTATGTAAATACAGGTTCAACAATTTCCCTGTCCCAAAAAGCTTCTGTCCTAAACTGCTTCCCAAAGCAGGAGGAACAAAAAGGGAAATTCTGGATATGGTGCATGTAACTACAGATTAGGGACCAAGTACGCCTGCTTCTGTCCAAAGCACTATTCTGTAAGCTCGTACGTAATTGTGAAGGGGATGTATACATGAGAGGAGCATGGGCAGGACATGGACGTGTCCACCAACAGGCACAGCTTATAGAAAACTGTAAGTTGAGTGTACTGATTAGCGCATCCACTTTTGACTGCAACTGACATAAGCGGGTGCAGTGGCGGCCCTACCATGCGACACCCATGCCCACCGCACTCTGGCATCCCCCCCCCCCCCCCCCCCCCCCGCCTTTCCCTGAATTTACTTTCTTTTCTGGCTTTCCAAAAGTCAGGGTGGCAGCAGTTCCCATACACTGCCCGGCTGCAGTAGAGAGAAAGGGCCGGGGCTGATTTCATTACACTAGGCCAGGGGTTCTCAACCAATTCCTCAGGACACACCTAGCCAGTCAGGTTTTCAGGATATCCACAATGAATATACATGAGATAAACTTGCATGCACTACCTTCATTATATGTAAACAGCAACACACCTCCGTTGCCTGCGCCGGCCTCGCAAGCTTTCCTCTGCTCTGCCACATCCAGGAAGCTGGAAGTGACGTTAGCAAGGGCAGGACATGACACAGGGAAGTCTGCAGGAACTTTTTTGGTAGGCTATTCAGTGTGGGCCTGAGCCAAAAATGGGTGAGCCTATGTCCACCTAGAGCTACGCCACTGCCTGGAGGGCTCACAATCTAAGTTTGTACCTGAGGCAAGGGAGGATTAATTGGAATTTGAACTGGGTTCCCTGGTTCCCCATCTCACTGCTCTAACCATTAGGCTAACTCCTTCAGACCTAGGCCTAGATTTAAGCATAATAAGCAACTGGCTAGGTTGTGAAATTCTGAAGGCAGCAAATACACAGGCCAAAGAAGAGTCTGCTCTGGCTTACCATAGGGCCATATGCATGCACTGCTTCAAAAGGGTGCTACTGTGGCACTATGGCCGGCCTCTGTTCCTCTTCTGACTCTCCAATATTTTCAGGATCTCCCCCACTATCTAGGATCAGCTCTCAGGTCTTGTCTGTGGGCACCAAAATCTTAAATCTGGCTCTCTACAGACCACACTCATGGGTGGGGTTATGCTTGCCTTGGATCTAATGGTCACAATCGGCCAAGATGCAGAAAAGGCATTTGATCGCATGACCTTAGAAGAACTTCAGCTCTACTACTACTACTATTAAACATTTCTATAGTGCTACTAGACTTACGCAGCGCTGTACAAATTAACATGAAAAGACAGTCCCTGCTCAACAGAGCTTACAATCTAAATTGGACAGACGAACAGACAGCTAGGGGTGGGGAAATTGCAGTGGTAGGGGTGATAAGTGAGGGTGTTGAGTAAGAGAGTCATGGTTAGGAGTCGAAAGCAGTAGCAAAGAGGTGGGCTTTAAGCCTAGACTTGAAGACAGCCAGAGACTGAGCCTGACATACTGGCTCAGGGAGTCTATTCCAGGCATAGGGAGCAGCGAGATAGAAGAAACGGAGCCGGGAGTTAGCAGTGGGGGAGAAGGGGGACGACAGGAGACATTTACCCAGTGAACGGAGTTCACGGGGAGGAGTGTAGGGAGAGATGAGAGCGGAAAGGTACTGAGGAGCTGCGGAGTGGATGCACTTGTAGGTCAAAAGGAGAAGTTTGAACCGTATGCGGAAGTGGATAGGGAGCCAGTGAAGCGACTTGAAGAGAGGGCTAATGTGAGTATAGCGACTCTGGCGGAATATAAGACGCGCAGCAGAGTTTTGGACAGATTGAAGAGGAGATAGATGGCTGAGCGGGAGACCAGCGAGAAGCAAATTGCAGTAGTCTAGGCGAGAGGTGATAAGGGTGTGGGTAAGGGTTTTGGTAGCGTCCTCGGAGAGGAAAGGGCGAATTTTGTTAATATTATAGAGAAAGAAATGACAGGTTTTGGCAATCTGCTGAATATGAGCAGAGAAGGAGAGAGCGGAGTCAAAGATGACTCCAAGGTTGCGCGCAGGTGTCTCCAAGGTTGTTACTCTCTCAAGTAAAGTGGTGGGGTGTCCTCTATCACCCCCTCCTCTATCTTCTGGTGTTCTTTTCATCAGACAAAATCAGGAAATTTTGAATCTCTGCAGAGATGGGGTAAATATAAATCATTTATGCCTTAACCTTTACAGGTTCAGATCACTCACAGGTGGAATCGATGAAGGCGATAAAAAAGTATTCCAAACTATCGGATTAGAAAATAAATTGGGAATAAGTGAAATCTTACCAGTGTCCCAGAACTTGCCAGTTCCATCTTGAAGATGAACCCCAGGCAGACGATATCACAAAAGGTAACCTCTGTCCAGTGATAGGGCAAAATACTGCAGAACTTCAACTAATGGATGAAGTCAGCATTTATCACTGTAGGGGAAAGTGTGATTCATTAAAATGGTAGTTTTACTGCACCTGAACTGCATGTTTGGATAGATTCCTGTATTGATCCCTCAGAGTTCATTTTCAAAAATCAATGGGAAAAAAAACAAACTTTCATTTCCCCTTCATCTGTGCATTTTGAGCACACACAAAACCCCCTCAGAATTTTATTGATTTTGTGTTATTTTAGACAAAAAACAACAAATCCATGCAATAAACTAATCTAGGAACAAGGAAGTGTGACCCAGATGCACTAAAAAAATCGTTAGAGCCCTTCCCTTACGGATTCACTTAGCGAATCAGTAAGGGAAGGGCATGCATCAAGGAATAGGAATACAAATGAGCTGCTCGTTGTAGCTCACTTGCATTCTCTATTCCATCGGTAAACAGTCGGCCAGTCGGCCGGTCGAGCATGTGCAGAGCAGCCAAGCGTTATGCTGGCTGCTCTGCGCATGCCAAGAACGTCCTTTATGGACGTGCTTCACTTTAAAAAACAAAACTTTAAAAACACTTTAAAAACAACAAAAAAAGACGAGCGCGTTTAGCTCAGCTCAGCCCCCCCTGAGGTCGCTGCCACTGCCGCTCCCCTCTCCCCCCTGCATCAAAATGACAGCTTCAGCACCAGCCTCCCCACCATCCTCCTTTAGAGATGGAGCAAAATGATGAGAGTTAAAACAAGGGAGGTGGTAGGATGTGCTGGTGGATATGATGTATGGATGTTATTTTGGCTTGTCCCTCCCCAGTTGCCACCCCAAATATTTTTGTCCAGAGACACCACAGGCCTTGTGGCAGCCCCATCCCTACCTTGAGTGACAGATTATCCAGCCCCATCAGGTACTGAGGAGAACCCCGTTTCGTGCAACATTTGTCACCTCCCCTCCCCCCCCAATTAAAACAAGCTCAAATAAATTAAAAGATGGGTGGGGGGGTCATTCTGAATATCTGCATAAAAAGCTGACCCTGGCTCTGGACTCTCCCAGGCTTATCCAGTCCTGTTTTTACCCTATTGCATGCTTGGACTTGGAGTTATAATAACCCTATAAAACGCAGGAAGCTAAAAGGTCAGGATGCAGTGGGTACCACCACCAGAACAGGCTGAGCCTGCCTGGAAGCAGAAGGCTGGCTTCCCTACTTTGGTCTGATCACCATGAGGGTATTTTTCCTTTCCTCCCTTCCTTTTCCGCCTTTCCTTTATCTGTTTGTCCAGAGCTGGAGAGGTCTCTGCCCTAAAAATGTTTTGAAGCATAGTTTTCTGTTTATGTTTCCAATACATTCTGTCCAGCCACTTCTCCCTCCATATCTCTCTCTCTCTCTCTCTCTCTCTCTCTCTCTCTCTCTGTCTTTCTCTCTGTCCATCTCAGCCTCTTTCTCTTTATCCTCTTGTCACAATCTCTTCATCTTTCTCCCTGTCTGTTTCCTTTCTTTCCCCCACCCCATCAGTCTCCCTCCTTTTCTCTCTCCCTCTCCTTGCTGTTTTGTCCTGTCTCTCCCTCTCAGTCTTGCCCCTTTCTGTCTCTAGTGACTTTTACCTCCTCAATCTCTCTGTCATCCTCCTTATCTCTCCCTTTCCCTTCCCCTCTATCTCTCTCTCTCCCCCCCCCCCCCCCCGCCCTCCTCTCACCTTCTCGTTCTCCTTTAATCTTTTTTTCTCTACTACTTATCCCTTCCCGTCTTTCCTTTGCTCTCACCTTCTCTCTTTTTTCTCTTCCCTAATCTTTCTTTCCCTTCCCCTCTCTCTGGGGCCTGTGCAGAAGAGTTTGGTAGAGCCAACTCAGCACACCAGTTCTACTGAAAAATTAACTTTAAAAAATCCTGCTGGTATGCTTTATGCAATAAGCATAATTACTGCTGCCTTAAAAACACAACAGTAATCTGCAGCTCATTGGCCCAGGCACTGACAGGAAGGGTGACGTTAAAAAAAAACATGACCTGTGGGTTTGCATTTAGCCTCCATCTCTTTCCCCAGCCCAACATCACAACCAAAAGCCCCAGTAGTCTAATGACCCCTCTCTATCTATCTGTCTGACCGTCCTATGACTCCCCTGCTCACTGACATTATACATCCATGGTAGAAATCCCTCCCCCCAACATTACACATCCCTGGCAGGAATCCCTCCCCTTCCCCCCCAACATTACACATCCCTAGTAGTCTAGTGGCCCTTTCCCTCCTCTTGACCTCACCCCATGTCCCCAATTTAGAAAAAAGAAATCCCTAATGACTAGTGGCACCCCTTCCCCTCCTCAAGCCTCCTTCGGGCCCCCCTCCCCGACCCATACCTCAAAAGAGAAAGGAGCCACACTCACTCACTCCTGCCTCTGTCACCACTATCTTGAAAAATGCTGGCACAATGCACCACGGCAGAGTCAGTCTGTCATATAATGAAGGACCATGTGGGGTCAAGCACTGACATTTTTCAAGATGGTGGTGACAAGAGGCAGGTGTGAATGTGCATCTGTCCTGCCTCTCTGAGGTACAGGTCTGGGGGGCTCAGGGGAGGTTTGGGGAGGGGTTAGGGTATGGCTAGACACCAGGGATTTAATTTTTCTAGATCAGGGACAGGGAGTTGGGTTGGGAGGAGGGAGGGGCCACTAGACTACCAGGGATGTGTAATGTTCAGTGTCAGAGGGATGAACGGACAAGATGGACGAGTCCACTAGACTATTGGGGCTTTATGGTATGTTGGGGGGGATGGATTGGTTCAGGGGTGGAGGGAGAGGGCACTAAGGTACGAGGAAACAATGTAGAAAGCTACCGGGACAGGGTGTTTGGGTCAGACCTGGCAGTAAATTTCTCACACTGCAGACATTAGCGCACAGGCTATTCGTTTCTCTGCATTGCTGAGTATTAGCTAATAGTCTGTTTACATTGCATTTAAATATGCTTTCTCTAGCGTACCAAGGACTGTTACAAATTTCTACACAGACACTACATGCTAGAAGAATCATTCATATCAGTCACGTATACAGAACATGGACAGAGCCAATAGGGAATCACAAAAAAATTGTAGGCAAAAACTGAAACAGATACCCCCCTCCCCCCCCCCCCCAAGAAAGCCAGACTTTATAAGCAGTGCAAATAATGTACTGGTAAAAGAAAAACACAAATGTACTTTCTCCTGTGTTGTGCATAATACAAAAACAGAAAAGATGTATATTTCCCAAAGCAGATATATATCAGTTCTTAAAAAAACATATAAAATAAAAATAATTGTTCTTTTCTACCTCTGTTGTCTGGGCATTTTATTTTTCTAATTGGGCTAGTCTCTTTCCCACTTTTCTTGTTTTCCAGGTTTGCCTTTAAATTTCTTCTCTCTGCTCATTTTCTTCCTTTGCTTCTCTACATCTGTCTGGCATTAATCTTTCAGTTTTTTTCTTTTCACTTTCCTCTTCTCTGCATCTATATCTGGCCATTTGATTGTTCATTTCCCCTTTCTCTCATCCTCTAGTCTTCTTTTCACTTCTCATCTATCTTCTGGCTTTTCCCATTTGCCTCTCATTCTCTCTCCAGCACTCCCGTAGCCCCCTTAGCCTATCTCCTTTCCCAGTTTCCTATACCCCCTCTCCACACACACATACACACAATTTTTCACCACTTCCTAGTCCCCCATTTCCATCCTCTGTACTCACCATCTTAGCTCTCATCTACTCAGTGGCGTACCAAGGTGGGGGCGGTCCGCCCCGGGTGCACGCCGCTGGGGGGTGCTGCAGCACGTGCCTGCTCCGAGTTCGCTAAACTTCATCGCTCGTTCGCTGCAGTTCCCTCTGCCCCGGAACAGGTTACTTCCTGTTCCGGGGCAGAGGGAGCTGCAGCGAAGCGAAGTTTAGCGAACTCGGAGCAGGCGCAAGCCGCGGCACCCCCCCCCCCCCAGTGGCGTGCACCCGGGGGGGTGTCATTTCACTGGAGGGGGGGGCAAAGGTATCATTTAGTGGGGGGGGGGTGCGCATTGGCGCTCCGCCCCGGGTGCCATCCAGGCCAGGAACGCCAGTGCATCTACTCTCCACTGCAGCTCATCCCCCTATCAATCCCAGCTCCATCCCTGTCTCCCTTGCTTCCAGGCCATTCTTCTATCTCTTACCCTATACCCCATGCCCAATAGCCTCTCTTTCACCATCTTTTTAACCTCATTTCCAACCTCACTCAAGATTCATCCCCTTCCTCTCATACCCTCCCACATACCCCCATCCCTTTTCAATGCATCTCATTCTGTCTTCAGTCTTCCAGGTCATTCACTATATCTCAACCTTTCCCCACACTTCATTCCCTTTCTCTTAACCCTCATTTCACACACTCACTCATTCTCTCAACCCATGAATATATTCCCACTCGTATCCATCAATTACCAAGTACTAACTATCCCCTTGAAATTCTCACTCCATCTCTCCCATCCATAATTCCCTATTCTGTTCCCCGACACCCTCCCATTCAATCATCAAGTCCTAATCATCTTCTACTCTGTTTCCCTTCTCCTCCCCCCATTCCTAGTCTCATCCATCTTTTCCTCTGTTCTCTCTCTCCCTCCTGTAATCCCATTCAACTTCTGCTTTGTATCCCTTCTCCCCCACCCTCCACATCCCATCCATCTTCTGCTCGTTCCAGGTTCTTCTATCCATTTGACATTTCTTCTCTCTCCATGTCCACCGTCATTCCTTCTGTGTTCCTATCTGTCCTGTCTAGCACCTCCCTCTGTGTCTCTGTTCCTCCTCCGTCCATTTCTCTTTCTCCTGTACCCCACCGGAGGCTGTCTCTCCCTCTCTCTCCCCTGTCCCCTCCCCATGGAATAGCATCTCTCTCTCTCTCTCTCTCTCTCTCAAAACCACTTTGGGTGTACCACAAAAAGGCTGTATATCAAATCCATGACCCTTTCCCTCTCATTCCCTTCCTGGTCCAGCATCTCTCCTACTCTTCCCCTTCATCCATCCATCCATCTGATCTCTCTTTTCCCTCAGCTCACCCTTTTCATCTCAGCATCTCTTCCCTCCCCCCCATAGGTCCAGCATTTCTCCCACTCTCTTTTCCATCCCCTCATCACTCATCAGAGCTCTCTCTTCCCCTCTTCCTACCCACTGTCTGACATCCCCCCCCCCCCCCCAAGGCAAGTTTGTCTTACCCATCTACAGAATTCTTAATAATTTCTAGTTTCATGCACACCTTGGACTTACACAAGTCTGGGAACAAGATCTGGAAATTACTGATTAAACTGTAAATTGGGAATACTTTTGGCATAAGGTCAACAGACCTACATAATCAGTTAGCCTATTCCAATCTCTATATGTTCTAGTCCATAAGTCAATATGGACCCCGGTTAGAAAATGGAGGGTGAACATTCCAATACCAAATTTTGCTGGCATTCTAAACAGAATGATGGCACCTTAGCTCATATGAACTTTATTAATACTTTCCGACAAAAGATATGGTCAACTATCCAAAGAATTCTGAAAACCAGCAATTCAATTTCTCTACCCATAGAAACATAGAAAAATGTAAGCAGATAAAGACCATATGGCCTATCCAGTCTGCCCATCCATGCCATCTGCTCTCCCTATCACTCCTTTACAAATCCTATATACTTGTCCCAAGCTCTCTTGAATTCAGATACTGCTTTTGTCTCCACCACTTCCACCGAGAGGCCGTTCCACAGATTACTACTACTACTACTTAACATTTCTAGAGCGCTACTAGGGTTACGCAGCGCTGTACAATTTAACAAAGAGAGACAGTCCCTGCTCAAAGAGCTTACAATCTAATAGACAAGTGAACGGTCGGTCCGATAGGGGCAGTCAAATTGGGGCAGTCTGGATTCACTGAGCAGTAAGGGTTAGGTGCCGAACGCAGCATTGAAGAGGTGGGCTTTAAGCAAAGACTTGAAGATGGGCAGGGAGGGGGCTTGGCGTAAGGGCTCAGGAAGGTTGTTCCAAGCATAGGGTGAGGCGAGGCAGAATGAGCGGAGCCTGGAGTTGGCGGTGGTGGAGAAGGGTACTGAGAGGAGGGATTTATCCTGTGAACGGAGGTTACGGGCGGGAACGTAAGGGGAGATGAGGGTAGAAAGATAGTGAGGGGCAGCAGACTGAGTGCATTTGTAGGTAAGAAGGAGAAGCTTGAATTGAATGCGGTATCTGATCGGAAGCCAGTGAAGTGACCTGAGGAGAGGGGTGATATGAGTATATCGGTTCTGGCGGAATATGAGACGTGCAGCAGAGTTCTGAACAGATTGAAGGGGGGATAGATGGCTAAGTGGGAGGCCGGTGAGGAGTAAGTTGCAGTAGTCCAGGCGAGAGGTAATGAGAGCGTAATTCACCACTCTTTCAGTAAAGTATTTTATCAGGTTACTTCTGAGTCTATTCCCTTTCACCTTCATCCTATGCCCCCTCCTTTCAGAGCTTCCTTTCAATTGAGACTGGCCTCTTCTGCATTTATGCTGCATAAGTATTTAAATATCTCTATCATATCTCCCCTCTCCTGCCTTTCTTTCAAAGTATACATATTGAGATCTTTAAGTCTGTCCCCCTACTCTTTATGACAAAGAACACTGATCATTTTAGTAGCCACCCTCTGGAACAACTTTATTCTGTTTATTTATTTGGATTTTGCTCACACCTTTTTCTGTAGCAGCTATAGATGAGTTACATTCAGATACTCTGGGTATTTCTTTGTCCCTGGAGGGCTCAAGATCTAAGTTTGTACCTGAGACAATGGCAGGTTAAGTGACTTGCCCAAGATCACAAGCACCAGCAGTGGGATTTGAACTGGCCACCTCTGGACATCAAGACCAGTGCTCTAACCACTAGACCACTCCTCTACTCCTGTCTTTATCTTTTTGAAGGTTTGGTCTCCAGAATTGTACTTCAGCTGTGAGCACAGAACAGAAATATTTGTTAAGTGTTTCCGCCTTCAGCTTCTACATATTCCTCCCCTTCACCTTTCAGTCTCACAATGCCACTTTTGCACTTCCTCCTAACACTAACATATCTAAAAAATGTCTTATCCCCTCCCCCATTTGACATATTGGCTATTTTTTTCTTCCATTTGCCTCTTTGCTTTCCTGACTACTCTACCCGCTTCTTTTAGTTTATCCAGATATTGTCGCCTGTCTTCCTCGTTCTGCGATCTCTTGTAGTTTATAACTAACCTCTTTTTTCTGTACCTTTTTCAGCTACTACTTTTGAGAACCAAAGCGGCCTCCTTTTCCTCTTACTTTTATTTATTTTTCTTATATCATCATGCTACGTCCAGCACATCCTTCTTTACAACTAGATGATACATAACAATCTTTAGTTGACATATTAATTGTGCTTGCAATCCAAATGACTCTTGGTTATTGGAAGACTGCCACAACTCTGAATGTTATCCTTTGCTGGCATACGATTTGTCTTATTTATAAATACATAAGAATAGTCATACTGGGTTAGACCAATGGTCCATGTAGCCCAGTATCCTGCCCCCGTGTCCATCTGAATAACAAACTATGGACTTTTCTTCCAGGAACTTGTCCAAACCTTTTTAAAACCCAAATACGCTAACTGCTGTTACCACATCCTCCTGCAGTGAGTTCCACAGCTTAACTATTCTTTTAGTGAAAACATATTTCCACCTATAAGTTTTTAAAATTTAAGGTTGTGGAAAAAAAAGAATAGATAACATAACATTTGTAAGATTTGGAAACCTCTTGCAACATATCTTTCACAGATTTAGAGGTTCATTCTCAAAGCACATAGACTTACAAGGTTACATAGGTTACTGTGAGGAGCATAATTGAAAGGGGCGCCCAAGTTTTCCTGAGGACGTCCTCACAGGACATGCCGGTGAAGGAGCGGGAAAACCCGTATTATCGAAACAAGATGGGCGTCCATCTTTCGTTTCGATAATATGGTCGGGGACACCCAAATCTTGACATTTAGGTCGTCCCTAGAGATGGTCGTCCTTAGAGTTTATCTTGTTGGGCAGACTGGATGGACCATGCAGGTCTTTTTCTGCCGTCATCTACTATGTTACTATGTTAGACTTGGTCATTTCTGATTTTCGGCGATAAAGGAAACTAAGGACGCCCATCTCAGAAACGACCAAATGCAAGCCCTTTGGTCATGGGAGGAGCCAGCATTCCTAGTGCACTGGTCCCCCTGACATGCCAGGACCAGACCAACCAGGCACCCTAGGGGGCACTGCAGTGGACTTCAGAAAAAGCTCTCAGTTACATAGCGTCCTTACCTTGTGTGCTGAGCCCCCCCAAAACCCACTACCCACAACTGTACACCACTACCGTAACCCTTACGGGTAAAGGGGGGCACCTAGATGTGGGTACAGTGGGTTTCTGGTGGGTTTTGGAGGGCTCACATTTACCACCACAAGTGTAACAGGTAGGGAGGGGATGGGCCTGGGTCCGCCTGCCTGAAGTGCACTGCACCCACTAAAACTGCTCCAGGGAACTGCATACTGCTGCGATGGACCTGAGTATGACATTTGAGGCTGGCACAAAAGATTTTTAAAGATGTTTTTTGAGGGTGGGAGGGGGTTAGTGACCACTGGGGGAGTAAGGGAAGGTCATCCCCGATTCCCTCCGGTGGTCATCTGGTCAGTTTGGGCACCTTTTTGTGCCTTGGTCGTAAGAAAAAAAGGACCAGGTAAAGTCATCCAAGTGTTCGTCAGGAACACCCTTTTTTTTCCATTATGGGTCGAGGACGCCCATGTGTTAGGCACGCCCAAGTTAGGCTACGCCTCCGACACACCCCCGGGAACTTTGATCATCCCCACGACGGAAAGCAGTTGGGGATGCCCAAAATCGGTTTTCGATTATGCCGATTTGGGCGACCCTGTGCAAAGGACGCCCATCTTCCAATTTGTGTCGAAAGATGGGCGTCCTTCTGTTTCAAAAATAAGCCTGTGTGTAACTTTGTAAGTCTAAGTGCTCAGAAAATACACCTCCAAGTAACTTTGAAAATCTATGTGCTTTGAAAATAAGCACCTTAATATATTATCTCAGTCTCATCTCTAGACTGCCCCAATTTTGATTGACTGCACTTTTTGTCCTTTAGATTGTAAGCTCCTTTGAGCAGGGACTGTCCTCTGTGTTAAATTGTACAGCGCTGCGTAACCCTGGTAGCGCTTTAGAAATGTTTAGTAGTAGTCATCAATGGGTATTATGATTTTTTTCTGTTAATTATAAACAGATTATAACAATAACAACAATATCGTTATATTTTATTTATATTTTATGTTTTATATAGTTCTCCTCAGTTGTATTGTTTGTTATAAAAATTTAATAAAATATTTGAACTCAAAAATGGTCCAGTCTCATACTCCACTGAAATCATGAATTGAACTTACAGACTCTTCTGCTCTAGCTGCTGGCAACATGGGTAGTCTTTATGCCATTCCCCCTCTCTCTCTCTCCCTCACTCCAAAAGGCAGCCAAAGATTTGAAAAACTAAAATCAAATACTTAAGTAGGCCCATCTTTTGATGCAAGACAAGGCTGGGTCACCAGAAGGTTCTGGGCTATCAGAAACAGAATGAGCCAGTTCTCGATATTCGGCACCCGGCTCTCCTCCCACTGCCAATAGTACTTTTTCCCTCCCTAGAAAGAACTGGAACTACAGGTTCACAGAGGGAATGAGGGAAAACCAGGACTGGCTCAGCCCATCCACTTTTATAGGGGCTCTCTGCTCACCTTATCTCTAGGGCCTATTCTCTGGCTCCTGGTGGGAGCTTATCTCCCTCTGTATATCAATGTTTGCCCTGCACATGGCCAAGGCAGGAGGGAGGCAGGCTGTGGAGGAAGAGAAGGACGTGTCCAGACTTGTTCCCTTTTCCTGGGGCAGGCTGGGGCTGGCTTCTAAACTGGAATCATTCCACAGCAACCAGGGTTAAGGCTGAGAGAGGTGTGGCAGCAGGCTCAGGTGACTTCCAGAGAAGTGGTACCTCCGTGCCAATTCAGACTCAAAAGACATGTGTGCCTATGTAGTTAACTAGCAGGGTTAAAGCTTATTCCTGGGATAAGCAGCATGAAATCTATTTTATTCTTTTGGGATCCTCACAGATTGGCCACTGTTGGAAACAGGATACTGGGCTTGATGGACTTCGGTCTGTCCCAGTATAGAAATGCTTATGTACTCTCACTGTTATACAGACCTGCAAATGAAGCAATGCTTTTTCAATCTGTTTGCCTCCTTGTTGCCATGTTTCCAAAGCTAAGTTATCCAGTTCCAATTTTAGTTCAGTCCTGGATTTCTGGCAACCCTATCGTTGCATTATGGGATCTGAAGCACTAATTTCAGTAGGTAGAATCAGTGACTATAAATCCCACACTGCACCAGGGTGTGAGTTTAAAACCAGGACTGGCCAAAAAAAGTCTTCCTCCTGGAACTGGGTCTCTTGGCAGCACTATGTTTCTCACCAGCAGTCTCTCTTTCTCTCCCCGCTCCCCTGCATCCAAATCCGTCTCATGAATATTCATCCTAGATATCAGAGCTGCCAAATTACCCAGGCCCAGATGAACAAAACCTAACGAGCCAACAACATGGTTTTTAAACTGGTTCTAGCCAGTTTAGCGAGCACAGAGTACAGCCAGACATGCACAAAAGGGTTCTCCGAGCGCTTTTCCTTTTGTAGTAGCAGTTAACGAAAACAGAATGCAAAGGTATTATAAGCTAATTACTATACAAATGTGTATGCAAAGCAATGCACAGATGTTTTCCGAACAATACATACAAGCAGCCCCTACTTTTACCGTGGAAATTTTAACAGGAGGTCTGAAGCTGTCGGTCCTGACAGTTCTTCGTAGCAAGTACTCTACAACGGCCTCCTCTGCAGAGGGCAATGCCCTCTAGCAGCTGGGCTCCCTTCATCAGAAGCTCTGGCAATAATATGAATTCTGGAGAGCTGCTACCCTGTCCTGCCCCCTGGCAAGGAAGCAGGGGCGGCAGAGGAGAGAAGAGAACCCTAGAGCATGAGCGACAACTGGTGGGGAGGGCTCCAATCTTGAGAGAAACGTTTTCTCTGTGGAGTTTCGGTATCTGCCGCACCCTCCCCCCCCCCCCCAGGCAGGAGTGTGTAGGCTCACGGCATCAGTGGATTGTAGACCTCTACCTCCCCCCCCCCCCCCCCCCACCGGGCAGGAGAGTGCAGGCTCCCAGATCAGCAGACCACGGCACTTTGTGAAAAAAAACCTATGCAACTATGCTAGCTTTCATACACACAGCTTGTCTGCATGTGTGAGAGCCATCTGTACATTGCACAGAGCAGCCACACTTAGCGACTGGCTGCTCTGCGCATGCTCATCTCGCCAACTGGCTTCCTCTATATCACATGCAAATAAGCTGGGTCACAAAAGCAGTGAGCAGCTCATATGCATGTGATTCTCTTTGGGAATCCCTCTGTATATCCCAATCAGTGATTCTTACAGATTTGAAAATACAGACGGATTCTTAACAGGGATCTTTGTGAATCTGGGCCCCAGTTCCAGGCTGGAGATTTTGGGATAGTCCTGGACTTCTAACCACCCCATCCTGTTGCAATATGGGACTTGCAGCACAGATGTCAACAATGAGGAGAATCAGAGACTGCAAATACCACACTGCTTTGGGATGCAATTTTAAAACTAGGACTGTCCCAAAATCTTCAGCCTGGAACTGGGAAACTTAGCATCGCTGGGATATTTTGAAAACCTGACTGGCAGGGAAGCCCCCAGGATAGCTTTGGGAACCACTGCTTTATACACAGTTGTTCTGCTCATTCTTTAATTTAAGGGACGTCTTATTTTCAGGGCCAGTGCAAGAGTATTGGGTACCATAGGTGAACCTTGAGCCTTACATCCCCCCCAAATAAGTTTCAGGCCCCTAATATGCACCATCCCTAATACATCATCCCCAGAATTTTATAAAAAGCGCTCTAAATTGCATGTGGAAATGTGTGTGTGTGCCCAATTTGCATATGCAATTTAACTGGATAATGAGCTAATTAGTGCTAATTGTTTTTTTAGTATTTTGTCTGTGATGTATTATTTTATTATGTAAGTAATTATGTTCCTTGCTTAGAATTTTATGATAATGCAGGTTACAAATAAATGTTATTATTATAGGGCAGGTCATCGATTAAACATTTTAATCACACGATTAATCACAATTAATATTCTTGATCACGTAATTAATCACATAAAACATTCCCACTCACATTTCCTCCTGTTCAGTACAAAATATAGGCTTCAAGAAGTAAATTCTCAGAACTGACATGTTTCAACTACTAAACTGAAAATAAAATAATTTTTCTTACTTTTGTGGTCTCGTGATTTTATTTTTCTAATCATCTTGTTCCCTGACTCTGTGCTCTGAATTCTGTTTCCGAGACCTCCTGTCCATTCACTATATCTTTTCTCTCCTCCTTTCTTCTTCACTCCCTCCCTATATCTATCTTTCACGTCCAGCTTTCTTCCATTTTTCTGCATCCTTCTCATGACTATCTAGTTTTCAACTCTTTCCTGTTTCTGGGTCCAGCAGAGCCAGCGGCAGCATGCAGAGGGAAACGTCCCTGTGCTTGTCTTTTGCTTTCTGCCGCTACACCCACGGTGAAGAAAGAAGCAGGGGATCAGCGCACAAGCTCCAGAACATCTAAGTATTTTGGTAAGTCGCGGAGTGCCACCTATTCTTTTTCTAGGCACAGGTACACCCCTGTAGCTCGCCAACCTGCTCAGGCTCAGCTCCAGTGTGCTCGTTCTCGTCAACAGCGTGCGCCCAAAGTCCCTGCTGCGGAGCCGGTGGGGGGAGGTGGGGCTGGTGGTTGGGAGGCTGGGCTAGTGCTGGGCAGACTTCTACAGTCTGTGCCCTGAAAATGACAGATACAAATCAAGGTAAGGTATACACAAAAAGTAGCACATATGAGTTTATCTTGTTGGGCAGACTAGATGGACCGTGCAGGTCTTTTTCTGCCGTCATCTACTATGTTACTATGTAAAATGATTAAGCCAGTGGGAGGGGGAGAGGACAGTGAGACAAGACAGGGCAAAGCTGGTATGGGGAGACAGAGGAATGCATTAACTGTGTTAAAATTTTTAACGCTAGTTAAGCATTTAGTGCGTTAACCGCGTTATTAATGTGTTAAATATACAGCCCTAATTATTATTAATTATTATTGTTATAAATATAATTAAAATGTATGTGCGTAAATTTAGACACAGGATCCACGCCTAAATTTTATGTGTGAGTCAAAAAAGAGGATGTGTAAATGGGAGGGTCATGGGCAGATCCGGGACATTCCTTTCACTTATGCGTGAAATTATAGAATAAGGAGGGATCCACGCCTAATTTAAGCGCAAGTATTTGCATCATGTTTCCATTGGTGTAAAAAGTCATGCTTAAATGTAGTCGCCATTCCTGGGCATAAGCGCTATTCTATAAACCATGCCTAACTTTAAGCGCAGTTTATAGAATAGTGCTGAGTGGAGGGCTTTTGGCGTCGATTTTTTAGGCACCATATATAGAATTTAGACCCATACATTTAACTATCACACACAAATAATGACAGCAGTGTCCAAAAGTCATTTACCCAGTTAAAAACAAGTATGCATTGATGGTTCTTTGAATTTATGGGGTTGTCAGAATTTATTGTTTTGCTTTAACTGCAGCTGCTCTTTGCTCCCTCCCCCCACCCCGGAAGCTGCTGTCCTAGGCGACTTGACTTCCTGGTTGTGTTTAATGGTTAAGTCAGACCTGCTTTTCTCTGTCAGTTTGGGAAATGTGCATCTCTGCTCCCTTTGTATTTTGCACTGTACCAGAGGAGATTGCATTTCAAGTTTCTTTCTCTGGTATTACAGTGTATGCAAAGTCTGGCTTCCTGGGGTTCCAGTTCACTTTCTGTTCAGGTAGCAATGTTAGTCTCATGATTGCTCCGCATTTCTCTGTTTTCTCTGTCCTCTTCCTCTACATCAGTGATTCCCACAGTTTTTACAGTGGTGAAACCCCTAAAATATTTTTTTATACACCAAGGACCCCCCCCCCCCCCGAGTCCTATCCAGCTTCTGCTTCCCTTCCCCCCTTCCGTTCCCCCCCCCCCCCCCCCGTCCCATCTCTCTTCTCTCCTGCCCTCCCTCATAATCCAGCATCCTAGATCTCTCTCTCTCTCCCCCTCCCCCCACAGGTTTAATATCTCTCCCTCTCTATTCCCACTATCCCAGCATCTCCCATTCTCTCTCAGGCACCGTGATCCAACATCTTCCCCCTCCCCCCAACTTACCTTGTGCTGCTTTAGAGGGGTCTAACTTTGCTTTAGTTTATCCGAAGAGGTGCATGCCTTTGCTGCCTGAGCAGCAAGGAAGTCGGCGGCATGCTTCAGCCGCCAATTCAGCCGCCAATGCCAACACTCCCACACATGCTCAGTTCCAGGGGCAGACTGAGAGTACTCTTGGCCCCACCCCTTGCAATGCTGCAAATGCCCCCCCCCTGCCATGCTGCTACCATCGTCACCAGTGCCCCCGCCCCCGCCGTTCTGCCTCTCTCCTACCGAGTTGCCCCTGTCCCCCCCCCCCCCCCCCTCACCTTGAAGAGCCCTAGTGGTCTAGTGGCTGTGGCTTCTTCAGGGACAGCAAATAAATCCCCTCTTTCCTGCCGACCCGCTGTCTCTATTCTGCCCGGCGCAGCACCATGTTTACAAAATGGCTGCCGAGACTTCCCACGGTAGTCTCGCCTCATGCGACTATGGACTTTTCCTTCAGGAACTTACCCAGACCTTTTTTAAAACCTATATATATTAACTGCTGTTACCACATCCTCCGGCAACAAATTCCAGAGCTTAACTATGCATTGAATGAAAAAAAAATGTTTCTACCTATTCGTTTTAAAAGTATTACTATGTAACTTCATGGAGTGTTCCCTAGACTTCGTACTTTTTTGAAAGTACACTCAATCCACTCAGGACTTTGTAGACTTCTATCGTATCCATCACCCCCCCCCCCCCCCCCCCCCCCAGCTGCCTCTTCTCCAAGCTAAAGAATCCTAACCTCTTAAGCCTTTCCTCAGATGAGAGGAGTCACCTTAATCACTTTGGTTGCTCTTCTTTGAACCCTTTCTAATTTTGCTATATCTTTTTTTTGAGATATGTTGACCAGAATTGTACACAATACTCAAGGTGAGGTTGTACAACGGAGTGATACAGGAGCATTATAATATTCTTATTTTCTATCCCTTTCGCTGCTTCTGGTCTTAGGCATGCTGTAGTGCTCAGTTATGTATGCACATTTTAAATTTGTGTAGGAGACCTTTTGGTTTCTTTTTTTTTTTTTTTAATCATGGTTGGCCTTTCCAGAGTCTTTTTTAACGCCTGTGATTTGCAGATCTCTAGCTGCAGGTCTAGCTTCTCATGCAAACATTCTATGGTCTCTTTCCCTCTTCCCTTACACTCCATCTATTTTGCCTGCAGTCTTTCTTCTCCCTGTCATCTCTCCTCCTTCTTCTTTCAATCTGTCTCTCTCCTTTCTCCTCTGTAGTTTCCAATTCCCCCCTTATGATCTTGCTGGCTCTTATCTTTCTCTTTCTCTCTCTCTCTCTCTCTCTCTCTTTCTTTCTCCTCTCTTGCAGTCTCTCTCTGTCTCTGGTATTGTCTTTAATTGTCACAGATTCTGTCTTTGGGAAGGGGCCCCAGTCCTCCCCAATGAAGTAGATATTACGCTCTATGAACACTTCAGGTTCCCACACTGGTGTGCCACACATCCAGCTGTGATCAGTGACCCCATTACAATGATATTACCACAGAACAAAAAGCAGGCTCCTGATCTGTCCATAGGGGTCAGATCATTCACCAGTCAGACTAGAACTAGCCAAGGAAAGTTCTCAGAGGCTTTGTCTGATTCCTGGAGGTGCTGCATAAACCTCACAATGTCTTTTCTTTCAAAGAAGGCCCCTACCCAGGAGCAGAGGAAAAGAGAATGGTGGTGAAAGGGTTACTGTTCTCACAGGAAAGTTTATGGAGTTCCTGGTTTTGCAAGCTTTGGAGATACTCCAGTTTCTGGGTGTAGTGCTATTGAGAAGGATTTGGAAGGATAGCTGTGTTTCCAGTTAGCAACCAGGAGGGGTTGAAGGATGTCTGGAGTAGACCATCTGTGTCATCACTTCATATATTTGTGTAGCATACCTGTCTACATTCACCATTCCTGTCCATCCATCTGTCCTGCACTCATCACGGCTGTCCTCCTACTAGCCTGCTTTTGGTGCACCTGGTCAGATTCAGCATTCCTGTCTGTCTTCCATTCAGCATGCCTATCCCATTGCCCCAAATCCAGTGCACCTATCTCACTATCCCACATTCAGCACATCTGTCCCACTGCCACTGTCCTGCAGTCAGCACGATAACTTTGCCTCAGTCCCAGTCCCACTGTCTCACATTCAGCACACCTGTCCCACTGTCTTATTTTCAATGCCTCTCTCCCACTTAGCATAATACATTCCCCTATATTCAGTACCTCTGTCCATTGTCCCACATCCAGCGCACCTGTCTCGCTGTCCTGCACTCAGCTTGCCTCATTGCCCTGCTTTTGGCTTATCTGTCCCATATGGGGCTAGCTCAGTGGTATATTAGAGACTGTTATGGGGAGGACCTGGGTTTAATTCCCAACACCACTTTTCCACACCTTGAGCTGAGCAAGACTAGAGATGCAAGTTGCAGCTTGAGCTGAGCAAGACTAGAGATGCTGCTGAGACGGATTTATAGCCCCTGGGTGTCAGTGTTTGTGCAACATTACGACATCTAAGGGCTGGACTTAGGGCCTCAACTGCAGAGTTCTGAAACAAGCCACGGTTTGTGGCTGAGGTTCCTTAGTGCAGCAACTGGTGTGAGTCGGAGGGTATATGAAACAGGGGGAAAACATTCTGGGCCCCTTTTACTAAGCCGCGTAAAGCTCTATGCACGCCCAATATGCGCCAAAATGAACTTACTGCCCAACTACTACGTGCCTCTTATGGTAATTTCAATTTTGGCATGCGTCCGCTATGCGCGTCTGGAAAATATTTTTTATTTTCGGGCACGCATAGCAGACGCGCACCAAGTGGCATCTGGCGCACGTCCATTTTCGGGAGAAAAAAGGCATTTTTTTGTACGTGCGCTGAAAAATATTTCTGCGCGCGCCCAAAACCCACACCTACACTACTGCAAGCCACCTTTTACCACGGCTTAGTAAAAGGACCCCTCTGTTTGGTTTCAAATGAAAGCTTAGGGCCATGTCAGACTGAGCAAGTCCAAACGGAACAGAAGGAAACTGTTGGTTCCTCCTTAAACAAAAGCATATGTTCTGCTTTCAGGCCACCCGCCTTGCCCTTCCACAGCACAGAGAAATGGGCTTGATCCCAGCCCAGGAAACAGCAAAACTGACGAGAATAAAAGCAGAAAATCCCAACCAACCCTGCCAAGCCTCACATAGCCAGCCTCTGTCCCGCAGGGCAAGGGTATTACTCCTGAACACCACCAACTTGACAAATATCTGTTAACATCTGCCTGAAATTATCCTTTTTTTTATAAGAATTGCATTTCATTGCATCACAAGGTAAACTACCAGGAAACTGGAGAAAGAGAGATTTATTAAGACAAACTTGAGCAGGAACAGGGAGCCATAAAAGCCTAGAGGCAGAAAACACAAGTAAAACAGAACACAGGAAAGCACCAGATTATCTCTGCCTGTCAGTGTCAAAATAACTCTTTACATCTCTAGCTAAGCTTTGGGCTTTGGAAACAAGGGACCTGATGGGAGTTACCTACCCATCCAGGGGCAGGGGCAGGGGCACAGACACATGAAGGGCAATTATAATGTAGGCGCTACCATTTATGCACACGTTACATGTGTAAATGTTTTGAATACTAGTATTTGCATAAGAACATAAGAATAGCCATACTGGGTCAGACCAATATAGTACATAAGTATTTATTTATTTTATTTATTGCATTTGTACCCCACATTATCCCACCTTTTTGCAGGCTCAATGTGGCTTACAATACATCATGGATAGTGGAATTTAGAAAAGAGTAGACATTTGGTATTATAGAAGGATTTGGGGTTACATGGTGTTGGAATACATGATATTAATAAAACAGAAGGCATTAATTTACATTTCTGGATATGTGTGAGAATGTCACATACTTTAGTCTTTGTGGTATATCTTGTCAAAGAGATAGGTCTTTAGTACTTTACGGAAGTTGGTCAGTTCATAGGTCGCTTTCAGGTTACGTGGTAGTAATGCCACACTGGAAAAAGACCAAGGGTCAATCGAGCCCAGCATCCTGTCCACGACAGCGGCCAATCCAGGCCAAGGGCACCTGGCAAGCTTCCCAAACGTACAAACATTCTATACATGTTATTCCTGGAATTGTGGATTTTTCCCAAGTCCATTTAGTAGTGGTTTATGGACTTGTCCTTTAGGAAACCGTCTAACCCCTTTTTAAACTCTGCCAAGCTAACCACCTTCACCACATTCTCCGGCAACGAAATCCAGAGTTTAATTATGCGTTGGGTGATGATCCATCTAGCCCAGTATCCTGATTCCAGCAGTGACAAATCCAGGTCACAAGTACCTGGCAGAAGTCCAATTAGTAGCAACATTCCGGAATTCCAAAGAGTAGCAACATTCCATACTACCAATCCCAGGACAAGCAGTGGCTTCTCCATGTCTATCTTAATAGCAGACTATGGACTTTTCCTCCAGAAACTTGTCCACACCTTTTTTTAAACCTAGATGTGCTAACTGCTGAAGAACAGTTATTTTGAAAAGGTAAACTGTGAATATTAGAGCAATAAGTGTAATATTTTTGTTTTAAAGGAAAGTTATACCATAGGGAGCAAAAAAAGAACCCTCTGTGGTTGAGTGAGTGTAGCACTGAACCCATGAGAAAATGGAAGTCTGATTACCGGAGTGAAACAGTGGCCCCATCAGGTAAAAAGCTAAGTGCTCTGTTGCTCTTTTTGCTGCTGTTTGGACATCACCACATATCATGTCCATTCTATATTTATTAATAACACCCGGGGCTGCATTCCCTCTTGGTACTCCGCATATTAATAGTACACTGGACTGTGTACATTGTCAGTGATCTATATTAATAACACATGGGGCTACATATCCTGTCAGTTTTCATACAGTAGAAGTCCAAAAATCTGGACTGCTTGAGGATTGGTCTTCCTGGCCCTGCCCTCTAACCTCAAGTCATGAAATCATTGCAGTGCCAGCAGCAGCGGCAGCCTTACTCACTGGATGCCTCCGGCATGCAACGGGCCTTTCCCCTCTGACACGTACCACCTCTTTTGATGCAACTTCATGTCTTTGGAAGGGGCGATACGGGTCAGAGGAGAATGGTCTCGTGCATACCGGAGGCAGCCAGTGAGTAAGGTCACTGCTGCTGGAACTGCAAAGACTTCAGGACTTGAGGATAGAGAGGGAGCAAGCGGGCAGGTCAAGGAGTGGGGGAAAGACATCAGATCATGCAGGGAGGGACGGAGGGAGGGAGGCGTAGCCACAGGAGGGGGCCTTGGAGAGTGAAGGATCGTGCAGGGGGCGGAGAACGAGCAAGGCCGGGAGAGAAGCTGAACCATGTGGGGCGGTGGGGGGAGTCCAGATTCTCAGGTGGTTTTCCGGATTATCGGGCAGTCGGCACAAAAATGAAAAGGGTCCAGATTCTCAGGTGCTCCAGATTTCTGGCATCCTGATTTGCGGACTTATATTGCATTTAGTAATAACACATGGGGCTGTGAAACTTCTCGGTGCTCAGTATATTAATAGTACTCCTAACCCTTACTCACTTGTTCAGTACCCTGATTTTATCATCTCCACCTTAGTAATTCCCTATCTCTTATTTGTCCTGTTTGTCTGTCCTAATCAGATTGTAAGCTCTATCGAGCAGGGACTGTCTCTTCATGCTCAAGTGTACAGCGCTGCATACATCTAGTAGCGCTATAGAAATGATAAGTAGTAGTAGTACACGGGACTTTGTACACTGTCGGTTCTCTATATTAATAAGACGTGGGGCTACATATCCTGTCAATTCTACATGGTACTGTGTATCCTCTCAGTGCGCTATATATTAATAGTACACGGGACTGTGTACATTGTCAGTTCTCTATTTTAATAACACGTGGGGCTACATACCCTGTCAATTCTACATTTCTTAATAACACCTGGGATTGCATTCCCTCTTGGTGCTCTAGATCAATAACATATGGGGTCATGTACCTTCTTAGTGCTCTGTGTATTAACAGTACACAGGACTGTATGCTATCAGTGCTTTATATTAATAGCACATGAGACTGAATGACCTGTCAGTGTTCTGTTTATTGATAACACCTGGGACTGTACGGCGCACCCTGTTGGTGCTCCAGATTAATAACACAGAGGTCCTTGTACCCTGTTGGTGCTCTAGATTAATAATACACAGGACTAAGTACCCTGTCAGCACTCTGTATTTATGATGCACAGGGCTTTGTACCCTGTCACTCAGACCGTCATAGCCAGTGGATATCTTTAGTATTACTACTACTTATCAATTCTATAGCGCTACTAGATGTACGCAGCGCTGTACACTTGAACATGAAGAGACAGTCCCTGCTCGACAGAGTTTACAATCTAATTTCTTTTGTGTATCGCTGATGCCAGCACATTACTATACTCAGCAAAATATTAATATTCATATTACTCCTTCAGTGCAGATGGCAGAAGGACAGAGAAATCCACGCACCCCATCTGTGCTTCCCACCCTCTTTTCCTGCACCCCCATCATTTCCCCTGGAGAATACAGGGTTAGAGAAGGAGAGAGAAGACTTAACTTTTTTTTTTTTTAAGTAACTATTAGAGCCCAGCCCCAGAGAGACAAGTACTTGTTGTCAGTGAGGAGGGGGCACTGGGCACTCTCAGCTATTCTTACCATTTTTCCTATGAAGCCCTCTTATTTCTGTCATAGGGTCTCAGTTGCTAACGTCATGTAACTAAAAAAATGTTATAAACGAAAAACAATCCCTCTATGTAAATCCTTCAAAATAATTTCTCAGGTTTGTAATAATTCAGATCTATGGTCTATGACATAATATAATGTGGGAAGAGATTATAAAAATGTTCTTTTTTCCTGTAGATGGGGGTCACTTCTCACCTTTCAGCCTCTTCTTAAGGAATAGGAATTGCTGAAGCAAGGCAGGGGGATAGCAGCAGGGACTGATCATCATTTATAGAGAGTAGCATTTTTTTCAAACCTCTTTCAGGACATAAACCACAGTCATTCTCCCTGTCAATGTCTACCATGGTGGGCACTGGAACCCCTAAAGGGTAAAGGGTCAAAGACTGATATACCACCATTCTGTGGTACAACCAAAGCAATTTCCATTATATGCAGGTTCTTTCTCTGTCCCTAGTGGGCTCACAATCTGAGTTTTGTACCTGGGGCAATGGAGGGTTAAGTGACTTTCCCAGGTCACAAGGAGATGCAGTGAGAATTGAACCCAACCCTGTTCCCAGGTACTCAGCCCAGTAGCGTAGCCAGCGATTAGTTTTTGGGTAGGCCTGGAGGTGGACTGGGTGGGCACAGACCTCTTTCCTCTCCACTGTCCACCACCCGCCCGCCCGCCCCCGCCACCACACTTTGTGTCCACCTGCGACCGCCACGCCCGCGACAGCCCCCTGCACTGACCTGAAGCGCGTTCTCCCTCCAATCCAGCACCGGCGATCATAGCCAGCCTTCTACCACGTCCAGTGCGCGTCGTCAGAGCTTCTTCTCAGGCGCGTCCCGCCTACTCTGCAACTTCCTGCTGGACGTGGTAGAAGGCTGGCTATGATCACCGGTGCTGGATTGGAGGGAGAACGCGCTTCAGGTCAGTGCAGGGGGCTGTCGCGGGTGGGGCGGGCCTGTAGCAAAAGTGGGTGGGCCTGGGCCCATCCAGGCCCACCCGTGGCTACGCCCCTATCAGCCCACTGCACAAACTATTAGGCTACTCTTCCACTCCCAAAAGAGAAGCCCTGAATTTATTTGTACCAGTATGCGAGGGTCAACAGAGAACACAGCTGTCTCCCTGGAATTCTAAGAACTTCAAAGCAGGAGAACCTTTTTGGGTTCCCATATGATCAGTGAAGCCCTCGCACCCCCTTCCTAAACCACGTCTCCACTAGTGAGTGCTGATGGCTACATTTGTCGCTGTTAGCCACGAACAGTGCTAACTGCTAACATGTCGCTAAAATTACAGTAGTATACAATTATTCTACCAAAGAAGTCATACTTGAAGCTTGTTGAATGAAATGACAGTTTACTAGGGGCATAGCCAGACACCCAATTTTGGGTGGGCCTGAGCCCAAAGTGGATGGGCACAAAATCCCCGCCCCCCTCCCCTGCTCAGCATCTCTCCCTCTTCTTCCTCCCAGGTGATCGGAGGGTCTCCCATCCACCCCCCCCCCCCCACCCCCACCCCAGTACCTCTTGAATCCTTTAGTTCTTGGCTGGCAGCAAGCAGCAACTTATCCCATTGTTTACACTGAGCCTGAGCTTTCCCTTTAATGCAACTTCATGGTCTCATGAACAGGATGTTGTGTCAGAGGGAGAGCTGGAGACCAGCAAGAGCAGCAGCTGTGAGTTGCTGCTCCTTGCCTGTGATGAACTGAAAGATTTAAAAGATAAAGAGGGGATGAGGGAGTGGAATTAAAGGACCCCCCCCCCCCCCCCCCCCCCCCGATCGCCTGGGAGAGGAAGGGAGGAAGAGATGCTGGGAGTTTTCAGCTGGTGGGGCTTGGGAATCCCCGCCAGCCACATCATAGCTGTGCTGATGCTGGGTGAGCCTGAGTTCAAAGTGGGTGGGTCAGTGCCCACCTGTGGCTACACTATAACCATCCAAACTGCCCAGAACACGGCCGCCAGACTCATATTTGGAAAAACTAAATATGAAAGTGCAAAACCCCTAAGAGAGAAACTTCACTGGCTCCCACTTAAGGAACGATTTGCGTTCAAGATCTGCACGATTGTACACAAAATCATCCACGCAAACGCCCCAATCTACATGCTAGACCTCGTAGACCTACCTCCCAGAAATGCCACAAGATCATCCCTCAAATTTCGCAACTTACTACTACTACTATTTAACATTTCTAAAGCGCTACTAGGGTTACGCAGCGCTGTACAATTTAACATAGAAGGACAGTCCCTGCTCAAAGAGCTTACAATCTAAAGGACAAATGTACAGTCAGACAAGGGGCAGTCGAATTGGGGCGGTCTAGATATCCTGAAAGGTAAAAAGGGTTAGGTGCCAAAAGCAACATTGAAGAAGTGGGCTTTGAGCAGGGATTTGAAGATGGGTAGGGAGGGGGCTTGGCGTATAGGCTCAGGAAGTTTATTCCAAGCATAGGGTGAGGCGAGGCAGAATGGGCAGAGCCTGGAGTTGGCGGTGGTGGAGGGATTTGTCCTGTGAGCGGAGGTTTCGGGCGGGAACGTAAGGGGAGATGAGGGTAGAGAGGTAGTGAGGGGCTGCAGACTGAGTGCATTTGTAGGTGAGAAGGAGAAGCTTGAACTGTATGCGGTATCTGATTGGAAGCCAGTGAAGAGACCTGAGGAGAGGGGTGATATGAGTATATCGGTTCAGTCGGAATATAAGACATGCAGCAGAGTTCTGAACGGATTGAAGGGGGGATAGATGGTTAAGTGGGAGGCCAGTGAGGAGTAGGTTGCAGTAGTCAAGGCGAGAGGTAATGAGAGTTTGGATGAGAGTTCGGGTGGTGTTCTCTGAGAGGAAAGGACGAATTTTGCTGATGTTAAAGAGGAAGAAGCGACAGGTCTTGGCTGTCTGCTAGATATGCGCAGAGAAGGAGAATGAGGAGTCGAAGATGACACCGAGGTTGCGGGTGGATGAGACGGGGAGGATGAGGGTGTTAGCAACTGAGATCGAGAGCAGAGGAAGAGGAGAAGTGGGTTTTGGTGGAAAGACGATAAGCTCGGTCTTGGTCATGTTCAGTTTCAGGTGGCGGTTGGACATCCATGCAGCAATGTCGGATAAGCAGACTGATACCTTGGCCTGTTCTCCGTGGTGATGTCTGGTTTGGATAGATATAGCTGGGTGTCATCAGCATAAAGATGATACTGGAAACCATGAGATGAGATCAGTGAGCCCAGGGAAGAGGTGTAGATCGAAAAAAGAAGGGGCCCAAGGACAGATCCCTGGGGAACTCCAACAGAGAGCGGGATGGGGGAGGAGGAAGATCTATGGGAGTGTACTCTGAAGGTGCGGTGAGAGAGATAGGAGGAGAACCAGGAAAGGACAGAGCCCTGGAACCCAAATGAGGATAGTGTGGCAAGCAGTAAGTCATGATTGACAGTGTCAAAAGCTGCGGATAGATCGAGGAGGATGAGGATGGAGTAGTGGCCTCTGGATTTGGCAAGGAACAGGTCATTACAGACTTTAGAGAGTGCTGTTTCTGTCGAGTGTAGAGGGCGAAAACCGGATTGAAGCAGATCGAGGATGGCCTGAGAGGAGAGAAAATCAAGGCAGCGGCTGTGAACGGCGTGCTGAAGTATTTTGGAGAGGAAAGGTAGGAGGGATATGGGGTGGTAGTTGGAGGGACTGGTAGGGTCAAGTGATGGTTTTTTGAGGAGAGGTGTGACTACGGCGTGCTTGAAGGTGTCAGGGACGGTTGCAGTTGAGAGAGAGAGGTTGAGGGTATGATAGATGGAGGGGGTGATAGTATGAGAGATGGTGTTAAGTAAGTTGGTGGGGATGGGATCAGAGGAACAAGTGGTGCATTTCGAGGAAGAAAGAAGGCGGGCGGTTTCTTCCTCGGTGATATCAGGGAAGGAGGCAAAAGAGGCCAGGGTTGGTTGGTTGAGGGAGAGGGTAGAAGAGTGAAGGGGAGGAGGTGGCTTGGTAGTGAACTCAAGGTTGATCTGTTGCACCTTGTTGCGGAAGTAGTCAGCCGGAGGATAGCATGAATTTGTAATGAAGGAAATCTGAATAGGTGCGAGATTTCCTCCAGAGGCGGAAATCTGCTGAACTACCCCAGCTGCAAAGGACTTAAATACAAGCTGATGCATGCCTCTACCTTCTCTTACGTGAGCACGCAGTTATGGAATGTATTACCAACAGACTTGAAAGCAATCAACGAAACAACTATCTTTCCAAAATCTCTGAAGACATTCTTCTTCAACAAGGCCTACAATGAGAACCTACAGCCTCACTAAGTCACCCCACCAACCCACTCAATTATGAACGCTTACCTTCTATAACTAGTGGTGGAGTGGCCTAGTGGTTAGGGTGGTGGACTTTGGTCCTGAGGAACTGAGTTCAATTCCCACTTCAGGCACAGGCAGCTCCTTGTGACTCTGGGCAAGTCACTTAACCCTCCATTGCCCCATGTAAGCTGCATTGAGTCTGCCATGAGTGGGAAAGCGAGGGGTACAAATGTAACTAAAAAAAAATAACTACCCTATTCACTCTCTTCCTTCTTCTTTTCTTCCCTTCCTAATCGCTACACATTACTAACTGTATTTGATCTGATATCCTGAAATGACAATGTTAACAAATCTATGTAAGCCACATTGAGCCTGCAAATAGGTGGGGGAATGTGGGATACAAATGCAATAAATAAATAAATAAGTACTACGAAACGGTTCATTCAAAGGAATTGCAATAATTCAATAGTTACACTCAGTAGGCCACAGTCTTTGTCATGGAGACATGATTGCGCAACCTTACGAAAGGCATCCTTAATAATTTATTCCTCAAATCACTCAGATGCATCAAAAACGCCTCGCATAACACCTTTCTAGCACCTTGTATCTAATTCATCTACTTCCAGCTTATGTATTTAAAATCATATAATGACCTTGCATCTAAATCATTTACTTTCAGCTTATGTATTTAAGATCACGTAATGACTGCATCATAACAACACTCTGTAAGCCACATTGAGCCTGCAAAAAGGTGGGATAATTTGGGGTACAAATGCAATAAATAATAATAATAATAATAACCTGAAAAAACGTATAGATGAAGTAAAAAAAAACCATAAGCTTCTGTCGCCAATAGTGAGATCATTGCTGCTGTTTACCCTTGACCAACACTCGAAAGTGTGGTTCAGTTTATTTTGACAGTGCAACATGCATATTGTCACCTGCATTCAGTCTGTTTCTGTTCTGGGCAAATTCCTTTGAAAACTGTCCTAATAACTGCCTTCACTCTATCAAGAAAGCAGGGTTGGCTTAAGGGACTGAGCCAACTTTTGGTTTGGCACCCCCCCCCCCCCCCGCCCCCAACCCTGTGATCTTGTATCTCTCCCTCCACTCCACCTCCTTCCCCCCCCCCCCCCCCCCCCCCGGCCTGTGATCCAGTATCTCTTCCGCTCTCTCAAGAGTCTCCCCCCTTCCTGGTGGACCAAGTGAAGCACTGGCTCAGGGCATTGGTGATAAAGGGCACCAAAATCCCAGTTGGCATCTAGGAGTTTGAAAGTAGACCAGACAGGATTTTGGAGCCTTTATCACCGGTGCCCTAAGCCAGTGCCTCACCTGGTCCACAGGATGAGCCAGCCCTGCTAGAAAGTTATGATAAATTGGCTCAGATTTCAAGACCTTTCTTCACACCCCATTTGACCTCTTCACATACCCCTTGGGGATGTGGGCAGCACTGGTTCAGAATCCCTACTTTAAATCCTACAGGCCACAGTCCAGCAGCAAACTGTACCTCTGGAACTAGCTTACAGAAAATCTGTCAATGACAGCAGCAAACCAAAAATAATTACATAAAATCCAGCAAGAAATATCGGAAGTCCTCTAGACAGATGTGGTGTGTACATTCTTATTTTCAAAGCACTGGGGCTTGCTTGACAGTAGAGTTCAGAAAGGAAAGAGCTCTGCAACACATCTGGATCCAGATGTGGCCGGCTTAAGCCTCAGCAGGAGAGACTTATCATGCTGGCTGTTGCTTCAGTTTTGACCCTTCTCTGTTTGGATGTTCCCATGTTCTCCGGGGTCAGTGTGTGTATACAGATCTTTGACTTATGCACCCCTTCTTGAGAGCTTCAAGCCAGCCTCCCGTATATTGTAAATAGTATCTGGAACAAGCACAAGGAGAAAGTCGGAATGTTGATCTGCCAAGCTTCGTTTCTTCAAAACAGTTCAAACAAATGGAGAACCAGCCAGAACCTTCTATCTATCAACTTCTGGCTCTGTTGGTACCACTTTTGCTCTTATTCTGAAGCTACCTCATTTATTAGGTCAATATTTTAAAGCACTTCTCTGTACAGGTAAGTGATTGGGTGGTCTGTCTGGAGATTTTCAACAGTACTATCTGGATACTGCTATTGAAGGTCATTAGTGGCCACCCCAGCACTATCTGGATAGTGCCAGGACAGAGCATGGGTGGTCCCTGGGGTTATCTGGATAGTGGAAATATTTATTTATATTTTGCTCACACCTTTTTTCAGTAGTAGCTCAAGGTGAGTTACATTCAGCTACTCTGGATATTTCTCTGTCCCAGGAGAGCTCACAATCTAAGTTTGTACCTGAGGCAATGGAGGGTTAAGTGACTTGCCCAAGATCACAAGGGGCAGTAGTGGGATTTGAACCAGCCACCTCTGGATTGCAAGACCGGAGCTCTAACCACTAGGCCACTCCTCCACTCCATATCCATTCTGCTACCTGGACAATGTAGGGCAGCAAATATGTTTGCGCTAAGTTCTCTGAATAGCAGATTATCGCCAGTAACCGGATAACACCACTGGTCACCACGCTATCCAGACATTCTACGTCAGCCACTATGGGCTAGATTCTACACATGGCGCCTTAAAAATCGGTGCTGAAAAAAATATTGCTAGGTGCATTTTATAAACTATGCCTAAAGTTAGGCACAGTTTATAGAATACACCTAGGGCCCATCCGCGTGAGTAAATCTAGTCGCGGGAATTTACACCAAATAAAACTTGGTGTAAAGGCCAGTGACTAAGTTAGGCGTGGAGCGGGTGTATTCTAAAACACTGCGCGTAATTTAAAGAAACATTCATGATCCACCCTTGGCCATGCTCCCTTTTCAGCAGCGCGCATTAGAATTTACGCACATCACTTTATAGAATACACTTGGCAACTTGTGCATGTAAATTCTAATTAAAGCCAATTAGTGTCAATAATTGCTTATTAATTGGCAATTATCGGAGCTGATTGGCTTGTTAAGATAATTAAGTTCTATGTGCAATACAGAATATGACCTGAATTGCGTACGCAACTCAAGTCACACTATAAAGAATCCGGGGATATATGGATACTGGTGATGAATATCTGACTTCTAACCACTGTGGCCGGCAATTAAACAGAACTCTGAGTGCAGCAGCTTAATATTGGGCTGTGTGGATTTTGTTTTAAAGGGTAAAGGGTCATGGATTTGATATAGCGCCTTTCTGTGGGTCTACCAGAGCAGGCGGTAAGCATTAATGCGTATTTCCCATGCATCAAAATGCACTACCACAGGGTACGCTCAGTCATCCTACGGTAGTCCTGACATCTGTGCACATTGGGGGTCTGTCTCTCTCCTGCTGCGGTCGGGACCTGCGTGATTGCGTTAACGTGATAACCCGATCCTGGCACACAGGAGCAGGAGAGAGACAGACCCCAGCATTGGGCCCTCCTTGGAGGTCGGGGAGGAGCAGGTACACTGATGCAGGAAGGTAGGGGGCGGTGGTGGCCTGAGCCAGTGATTGAGGAGTGGCGGGGGGGGGGGCGGTTCTGCCCCATGCCCTGGCTCTGTCTCTCAGCGGCCCTGTCGGTTAGCACAGCTACATTGCCTTGTGCATACCGATGAGCCCTTTCTGCCTACTAAACAGGTGTAGGCAGTGGCCTCGGCCTGCAGGGAAACTTAAGCACTAGTCAGCATAGGCCACCTTTTAGTGAAGCTTATTAAAAGGGTCCCTAAGTGGGGCTTTGTTTTTGTGTTCTTTTTTTTTTCCTGTGACTTGCCCAGGATCACAAGGATCTGTAGTGGGACTTGAACCCAGTTCCCCTAGATTCTTAAACTACTGCACTAACCATTAGGCAATCCCGTACTCCATGTTCCATGCAGTTTGCTATGAATCATTAGCAGCTTAGTAGACAGAGTGCTCCTGTAACATATCCTGCCATGGAACTGCAGGGACTTTGCAGGAGGTTTGTGGTTTTTTAAACGAACACAAAGCAGGTGCAGTATGGAGCCTCAGATGCTAAAAACTAGACTTACTTTCCTGAAGTAGGCTGTGAAAACTGTAAGGCTATTTATAGCTATTCTGCATGTTGTTTTAAAATCTTTAATTTGTAATTTTTCAGTCTGTATTTTATATTTCTTATCATTTCGTTACTTTTTATTCTTTAATTTTTTTAGAGCTGCATTTTTATTAAAAATTTTTAATTACAATTATACCTTTGTGCAATTAATCATGATTAAAATTTTAATGAAAATGCAGCCCTGCTAAAAACCCTTTGCAAATAAAAAATATATATATAAGAATGTTTAGATTGTTTCCTTTCACAGGGAAGTGAGATTGCTCTATTGTCTTTCATCTTAATGAGAAAAAACTTGGAGGCTGTGGCAGACCTAGGTAGAAAGAAAATCCCATTTTTGGCAGGAACTGCTTTCTTCTAGCTATCAGGTCAGATGAGCCCCAGTGTTTGAAGGACTCTGTTCCACCTTCTAACAGTCTAGCTCAATCTGACTGGCAAAAGGGTACCGTGCTGCTGGGTCACTGACCCCAGGAAAAAGTCTGGGAGCCTTCAGCTTTTAGTTCAGCTTATTAATTAAGAGGCATCCTGGGTGCCCCTCACAACCCTTCTTCCTCCCCACCCAAGTCCTTATACTTGAAGAAAAAACTAAAAACTACTCTTTATTTATTTGCTCTATGTTATTTTTTCTCTTATTTTTATGTATTACAATTATAACTGTCCAATGTTAACCTCTGATGCAACCTGTTGGCAAAACATTTCAGGTTTTATGTGATCACATTTCAGTTTTTTTTTTCTTCCAGTGCAAGAGTTCTCCATGCTTCCTTCCAAGACCTCTGATCAGTGAAAGAAGTCTACCAGCCAGCAGCCTGCACTCCTTCCCACAACCTCTGACCAATAGAAGAGTTCTCCCAGCTGCCTGTGCTCCTTCCAAACCCTCTGACCAATGAGAGTTCTTCAAGCAGCTTGCACTCCTTCCCACAAGCCTCTGACCAATAGAAGAGTTCTCCCAGCTGCCTGTACTCGTGTCCAAACCCTCTGACCAATGAAAATTCTTCAAGCAGCCTGCGCTCCTTCTCACAACCTCTGACCAATAGAGTTCTCCCAGCTGCTGTGCTCCCTTCTATAGCTCACATACTTAGCATGCAGTGGAGATACTGATATGTGAAATGACTATACAAATTTTCATTTGCAAATCGATATACGGCAGCAGAGGTTGGGCTAATTTCTTTGTTACCCATGCACAGAATTGGTGCGTTTCCCCCTCCAGCAGCTACAGATCACAAAGCAGTGTGACAGACCCTGCAGAGACCTTTCTTCTCTCTTGAGGTTCCTTACAGAACAAGGAAGCCTGTGTTTGAGGAGGGAATGGGGTCCGTTGAAGAACATGTGAGCATGTGCAGGTGCCACACTGTCAGTGCCACCAGCCAGCAAGGAGGGACATGGTGGGTTAATGGTGATCTACTAGGGAAACAGGAACGAAAAACCTAGTTGGATCTGCCAATGCAGCCTTCCCTGTTTTCCTCATCTTCCCAGCTCCTTTTCCAAGGTTTCCTTTCCATTTTACTTTCCTTCACAATTGTCTTCATCACTTCCTTACCTACATCTGTCTTTGGCGTTTTTCTTTTCATCTCATCTGGCTCCATTTCTCTGTTCCATGCCTCTACATCTCCTTTTCATATTACTATGTCTTTACCTTTTCTATCCTCTCACAAGTGAATTTCAGCCCTCCTCTCTCACTCCTCCCTTCATCTCTCACCCTCTTTCTCCCTATCCCAATACTTTACCTCCATCTCCCCTTCATGGGTTGCTGTCCCTCTGCTCTGACTGTCAAACTCCCAGTAATTTCTTGTCTGATCTACCCACCACCAACAGTATCCTCTCTCTGATTCTTTCTCATCCCCAGTAGGTCGCTTGAATTCTGTACTTTTCCACAACATTTTCTCTCTCTCTCTCTTACACACACACTCAGGCATCTAATTTACGTTCAATTTTTTAATTAATTTTTACATTTACAAATCAAACATATCTGTAAATTCAAAACAGGCATCTAATTTAATCAGGAGTGCATACACTCACAAGTCACAACATGTCATCATTTACTTGCTCTTATCCCACCCTGACATCTCTAACTCAATTTCATCCCCATCACCACTTTTGGCTTTCATTCAGTCACTCACCTCAACACTCCCTCTCCTTGCTTCTCTTGCACTATACCTTTACTCCTCTTTTCATTTATTTACATAGCCTCTAACTACCCCCTCCACCCAGCAAACCCTGCTCTCTTGCACTTCATTTATCCCCTACTCCTAGCTCTCTGGAAATTTCCAAAATCCACTTGCATAGGTGAATGGCTATTTGAAAACTGCCAACCTTCCTTTAGGTAAAAGTACATGAGTATGCCTGTCAAGGCCTATTGATATTGTGTTGGATGCATCTGCTCTTTGTCACCCTCCAGAAGTTCCCACCCTAGGCAACTGCTTAGTTTTACCTAATGATTAATCCTGCCCTGCCCTCACATTATTCACAGCTTGCCTGCCTGATGGCTGCCTCCTTCTCTCTCAACCAGTAGCCATCTTTGAGTTGGAAGTTCTAGCAGAGCAGTTGCTGTTCCCATTCCAACCTGTCATTCCATAGCTTCCCACAGATCAATCCAGAGAATTGTGAGTTATGTTCCTCTACCAGCAGGTGGAGATAGAGAGAACTTCAGAGGTTTACTACATGTGGTCATGTGTAGCCACCTTAACTTCAGTATTCTCTCTATCTAGCAGGTGGGTGGTCATGACCATGCAACTCTGGATTGATTGGCTGCTGGCCTGGTCCCCCAGGTACAGTAGAGCTTTTGAGGTAGCCTGGGCTTTGGGTCTCGATGTACACCTGGTGGGGCCAGGTCCCTCCCTTCCTCCCCTTATTGGTTCTCTCCTCCTATGCCCTGAGGGGCTTTGACAGAAATTTCTTCAGGCTCGCTCTCTCCTGCCTCCAAAAATAAAAGATCCAGCCATTTGGACACAGCAAACCAAATTAAAAAAAAAAAAAAACACAGCTCCTCAACCTGGTCAGACTTGTGCTGCAAGGTCAGGCCGGTTTGTAGTACCAGCTCACTGTAGAAGGACCAGCGTTACCTGCAGATACCCGAAGGGGTGAGTAGTTTTATTCTTGCAGTGCAGGCGCATGAATGTAGCTCCTGGGAGTCTATGGGCGTTTGTCCCAGCTATTACCACACCAACCCTCCGACCGCTGTGCCTCTGGATGCCGCCATGCAACCTGACACTGGGGGGTGACTTCTCCTTGATGGCTCATTTTGGCAGACGCAGTGGACATTTTCTTGGGCGCGTATGCCTAAGGGCGCCATCTTTTCCGCCACGCCACATGGTAAGCCTGAGGCACTGGTGTGCCCTTGGGACTTCTTTCCTCGGAAGCCTTGCTTGCTGACTGTCCTAACGCTCCCATGGGATTCCATTCGCCTGGCGGCTTTGCAGGCTTATGTGGCTGTAGGAGTAGGGGTAGTTCACCCCGTTTCTCTGCATTGAGGGGCCCTTTTACTAAGCCGCGTAAGCATCTATGCGCACCCAATGCGTGCCAAAATGGAGTTACCACCCAACTACAGCATGACTCTTACGCTAATTTCATTTTTGGTGCGCGTCTGATATGCGCATCTGAAAAATATTTTTTATTTTCGGTCACGCGTAATTGATGCGGGTCAAGTGGCATTTGACGCATGTAGGTAATTACCGCATGGATTCTTTACCGCTAGGTCAATGGCTGGTGGTAAAGTCTCAGACCCAAAATGGACACGCGGCAATTTTGATTTTGCCGCATGTCCATTTTCGACAAAAAAAGGCCTTTTTTACAGGTGCGCTGAAAAATGGATCAGCACGTGCCCAAAACCCATGCCTACACTACCGCAAGTCATTTTTCAGGGCACCTTAGTAAAAGGACCCCTGAGTTCCTTGCAGGACAAGGTCCTCTGGGCCTGGAGAGGCTCTCGGACCCCTTTTGTTCTGCAGGCGCCCGCAACTTCCTGGGCAGCTATAGGCGGAGTTCCATAAGGTCTGTGAAGCGGCTTTGTTGGGTTGGTGACCCTAAATGCAGGTAAATGACAGTGTTTCTAGCCTCCCTGGACCTCAAGGAAATGTACTCTCATATTCCCAGTGCACCTTTCTGCAGAAGGACTTTAGCAATTTATGACCACATTACCTGCACAGGTTTTTCCCTCTTTCCATCCCGGATTTACGCTTTCTTCTGTGATAGCAATGGGCCACTCAGAGTTGGCCACTAGCTGTTCCCTCACGACAGCACCTATGGTTGTTTGCTGGTGCTAACCAGACCAAGGGGTGAGGGTGTGTGGTGTCCTGCCTTAGTTGTGGACTGCTTTGGTACATCCCACTCATCTTTGGATTGATCTGTGGGACGCTATGGAAGGTAAAATTAGTCCTTACCTGATCATTTTCTTTTCATTAGTCCCAACAGATCAATCCAGAGGCCCGCCCTCTGTTGATCTTGCCTGTGTGTTTCTTTTGGTTGCTTTGGCTCCATCAGGTTCCTTTGTTTGGATTTTGTTAAAAGAAAAATGAAAAGAAAGACTTGGCTATAGTTCTCCACTTCCGCTGTTTCTCTCTCGCAGGAGCAGTTGAGAAGGACCTTTCATGGAGGCAGGAGAAAGCTACATATTGGATTTTCTCATCTTTCTTCCATTGCTTTGGTATCGACAATACTAAGGCTGCATATGACCACATGTAGTAAACCTCTGAAGTTCTCTCTATCTCCACCTGCTGGTAGAGGGACATAACCCACTCATCTCTGGATTGATCTGTTGGGACTAATGGAAAGAAAATTATCAGATAAGGACTAATTTTACCTTCTCGTCAATGAATGCCAACACAGCATGTGCATAGTACCCTCTGTCCACAGGTTATCAGGTAACAACTACTGTTCTTCAAGGGCAGATGGGTTATCAACTAACGCCAGAATTTCATTAGTTGGTGATCCAGTCCTGCTTTTACCTCGCTATCTGGAATAATTTGTAGTCTTCTTTTCATGTTTTGTTTTGTTTTTGTTTTTTTAGGAAAATCAATAGAGACTTCAGAACTACATGTCCATGTAAATGATGCTGTAAAATGAGGACTCAGTCATCAACTCATGTAAAAAAGGAACCAATTGGCTATCCTATAGCCACGGCTCCCTCCCTCCCCCCAGAAGTTTATGCCTTGTGCTAATACACAGCTTGCATCCCTGGTTGAGCCAGGCCTGTACAGCATATTGAAAAGGTTTTATTTTATTTTCCTATTATTTTCTTTATTGTTCTTTATTGTTCTAATTGTTTTTCTAAGAGTTTCCCTATTATTTCTGTTTAGGTAATTTAAAATTGAAATTGATCTTGCTCAGATACAAGGGTAACATCAAACCCTAGTACGGGCTAAGATATCATAATGTAGATGTAAACTCTGTTAGTATCAACCAGCTATGCAATTGTTTAACTCTGGTGTAAGCTTACTTACGTTGCATGTCTTTCTGTAGGTTTGACTAAGCTCCAAGTGGGGTAATGGATATATAAATTGCTTCCCATACTTCCAAGTCATTATGCATGGGTCAAGATCCATGCATGACCTTTTTTTAATATAAATTGACCATTTTTGCTGTATAAGGCAACCTCATTCTTGCTATCCACTTATTAGTGCTCATGATTGGATGCCAATGATAAGTACTAGTAAGGTCCAAGAATCCCGACCTGTTTGAGGATTCTGAATATCTACAACCTTAAACAGCCTGCAATCTGAATACTAACCATATATTTGTTGAGCCCATAACAATGCTTAATCAAAACCACTATTCCTTCTCAAGACCACTGAGATACATACATTAGATTATCTCCCCATGTACTATGCAACAGATACAATAGAAGTCATAGAAAAAACCTGAAAGTATTAGTATGATCCACCTGAAATTGCTATTACCCGTATACATATACTTCGTGAGATTTTGTAGATGAACTCATGGTTTTGTCCCATTTACGCCTCAAGAGGGGTAATATCAAGATTAAGGCCCAAGGGGTTGGGTAATATAAAGGGAATTCCATATGCCCAGAAATATACCACCTACTAGCAATCCAAATTGTACCAGTTGAGCTTAAGACTCAGATAATTTTATGGCCTCATAGAATACCTTCTGGAATGGATGGTACCACGGTATGTTAACCCTGGTGTCACCCTATGGGATAGGGTGAAGAGGGGAATGTTAATATATGGCCTAGCTTTGGATCTACCACTGGAATAGTGAGGGCCAAGGCTATGAAGCCTAAAATAACTGAAGAAGTACTGACTAGGCCAAATAACAAGTACATGATTTAATATTTCAGAATCTGTAAAAAAACAGGTCTGAACAATGAGTCCTGACACAAACTGGTACAACTGTCACTTTAAATCAGATGAACAAAATGGAGTCTATTAGTTTTGTATAGAAGGCTACAGAGGTTATACAGAGTTCTTAAAAGTATTGCGACACGACTGCTAGCAAAGAAGAGCTACCCGATAATGTGTCTGATCTGAAGGCTATGTTGCAGCAAAGAATCGCTACATTAAAGGACAGATGCACAGACCCCAACATTACCCGGTGTGAGATACGAGACATTATTGAGTGTGAGTTTCAACAGATACATCGATTGGTCCATGAGCGAAAGAGATAGGCTCTCCACTTACTGGAGTTGCAAGAAGCTTTGGCCTCTACCCTTCTTTCTGAATCGTCTAGCTCGTAAGTCCTGCTGGCCTCCTGCAGCTGAGGGCTCAACCCTTGGTGAATGTTAGTCATCGCAGGTGAAGATTCCATATCTATTGGCGATAGATGGCAACACATTGCCCTCCATACATCAATAACTTGAACATTTACCATCATCTCTAAATTTTTATTGTTAGTTTTTGTACTTTTTTTGTTCCATATACTTAACCATTGTTATTTTGATCATGTGTTCGTTAAAATTACCAATCTGTCTCGCACGTTATGCAAGCCAGAAGTGGGGATATATTATGCACATCCCAATTTCTAGTATTAAGAGGGTTGCAATTGACCCCTACCAAACAGGAGATATAATTTTATATATACTATTGCTATTAATGAAAATTGGCTTTTCATTATTTAACCCTTATGGTTTCCCTTTTGTTTTTGCACTTAATTAGCACTGATTTCTCCATGTTTACATTGTCTTTCATTTCTCTTGACATTTATATATTATTTTTGCTTATTCAATTCACACTGATTATGCCCACCAAGATATAGCAATGTATCATTCAGGCATACAGTTATTTTGCTTATTCCTTTGCCAGCCTCTGACTCTTGATGGACTTGATGGTATATGCCTAGAATAAAGACATGGAAAGATCCAAGTTTGTACACCATAAATACGTCTTCAAGATCTATCCAGGCCCAAATGATGTTAGATCCCCTAAGGTTGTGGCAATGATCTTTACACCTTGCAAACTACTGGACCACAAGTCTTGGGTCCATGTGAAAGATATACGTGTTTACTCAGCCGCAGAACCAGATGTTACCAGCCTAACCATCTCAAGACCAGCCACTTCCTTCAGCAGGCCAACCATGAAAATCCAGCCCTGTTAGATCTTCCAGATCTCCGTCCAGATTCTTCAGCGCTTCCACCGTCTCAACCATGATCGATGAAAGAGACTTTAGAACTGATACTTAACTTGAGATTTCCTGTTGCTGTTTATGGACATTATAGATTCATGTTTTGTCTTATTTTTAGTTTAGCAGTAATACTGTCTATATATTGAAAAGGTTTTATTTTTATTTTCCTATTATTTCCTTTATTGTTCTAATTGTTTTTCTAAGAGTTTCCCCGTTATTTCTGTTTATGTAATGCAGGTATAAACCCTGCTTGTATCAACCTGTTATGCAATTGTTTAACTTTGGTATAGGCTTACTTAAGCTGCATGTCTTTCTGTAGGTTTGACTAAGCTCCAAGTGGGGTAACGGATATATAAAATGCTTCCCATACTTCCAGGTCATTATGCATATGTCAATATCCATGCATGACCTTTGTTAATATAAATTTTCCTAGGATTGACCCTTTTTGCTGGATATGACAACCTCATACTTGTTTAAGGATTCTGAATACCTACAACCTAAAACAGCCTGCAATCTGAGTACTAACCATATATTTGTTGAGCCACCATAACAATGCTTAATCAAAACCACTGTTCCTTCCGAGGACCACTGAAATAGATACATTAGATTATCTCCCCATGTACTATGCAACAGATGCAATAGAAGTCATAGAAAGACCTGAAAGTGTTTATTAGTACGATCCACCTTAAATTGCTATTACCCACATACCTATACTTCATGAGATTTTGCAGATGAACTCATGGATTTGTCCCATTCATAAAACCTCTCTCACTACAGGTTTGAGTTAGCCTCAAGAGGGGTAACATCAAGATTAAGGCCCAAGGGATTGAGTAATATAAAGGGAATTCCATATGCCCAAATAATATATCACCTGAGAATGAAGTTTCCTATCTTGCACCATACCTTCTAACAATTTGTAAGACCAAAACTCCCCCTCTCGTTTGATAGCTTACCACCTTCTGGAATGGATGATGACAAGCTTGACGAGCTTTGTGTCACCCCTCTCCAGAGGGGGTGACAAGTGGGGAATGTATAATTATACTACAGCAAGAGGCCCTCACTGGATGCCCACCGAAAGGGTGGAAGGCCAGATTTTAGGACTCAGGCTGTAAAAATACCAGCTAGGTTTAAAAATCTATGACTGGCTGAGCATGGACTTGCTTTTCCTGCAAGTTAATATGTGTTCTACCCTAAGATCTATCCACTGGAATAGTGGCAGGCCAAACTACATAGCTTTGTGCAGCTGAAAAGCACTGACTAGGCCAGGTACAAATTGAATGTAGCACTTATTAAAATGGAGTTTGTCTTTCTATAAGATGAAACTTAGATCATAAGATAATAGAAAAAGGGGAAGTGAAACTGATATGCTAAGAATAAGATGTTCTGGCAGAAGAGAAAAACATGTTGACAAAAGAGGAAATTGCGAAATAACTTGCAATAGCTGGAACGGAAAGAGTTGGGTACAGAACAACAGATGGCAGGACACGACAGTTTAACCACAGAAATTGAGAAATAGTTGAAAAAAAACAGGTCCCAAAATAGGTCCAGCCATAGACTTCTATTGAGAGAAGAGAGTATAAAAGAAGGGTGATTTGGGCTTAATTTCGGAGTCCGTCCCCAACGCCTTGAAAGCAGCGAAGTTCTGTCCGGTTACTTCCAGAATCGGTACCGAACTGAAGACCCTACTCGGGGTGAGCTGTCAGACTGAATCTGTAATTTGTACCAACTTGAAGACTTGTGTTTGGGTAAGAAATAAATTATACTTATCTTCCTAAAACTATGTTTGTCTTAATTTCTGTCTATTCCTTATTTCCTTCTTATTCTACCAACGAAATTAGAAAATACAATTGACACTCATTGCCTGTACAAAATACTGTTACATTTTAATAGAATACATTTGGGTACACAGATAACTAATGATTCATTTAGATCCTGATAGACATAAGACCATGATCATGGGCCTTATCTTAGAGTCAGTTGTACACCAGGAATATTACTGGGATGGACTTTCAAGAGAATTTAGGCAGGCAGCCCAACAGATAATGGAAGCGCAGACCTTTTGTCCTTGGAAAAGGGTACTCCTGGTGCGCAAAGCGGGCCAATAGATAGAATTTACATTTGGTGACCCCCGATCGCTGATAACACTGACCTTTTGCCCGCCCGCGCTAATTTTTGCACACAGAGGGGATTAATCTATGTGTTCAAAAATTTCTTTCCTGTCTTTCCATTTTCTTCTCTGTTCTTTTTCTGCCACTCTCTTCTGTCCATCCTTTTGATTCCTTTCCTACCTCTGTCCGAGCCTTCATTCACTGCTCACTGCAGTTCTTGGACAGTACACTCCATCTGCCCTCCTGTATGTCCTGCGCTCTCAACTAGGATATCTCTCTGTCCTGATTGCCCTCCCCTATTGCCCTGTTTTTATTACCCCCCTCCTTTTCGTCTCACTTGCATCCATTTGAGGCTACAAACCCTTTAATGGATGACGGTATTATTATTATTTGATTTAAAGCAGACTTCCATTCCATTTTCGGAGTGGCCTGCGGTTTCGGCATTATTGCCCACCTATGAGTTACTTGTATAGATGACCGCGGGGTTAATAAAGAGACGTCTAACGACTTTCGTTGCGATTGTGTACAGGTTGACTCGGGCATTCAATATTCTTGGAGGGTTAGTTTTTAAACGAGAAGTTTCCTAACTTTTCAATGTCGTAGGATGGTTAGTTTTTAAACGAGAAGTTTCCTAACCACAAATTCTTGACTGGATTGTCGTACACGAGAAGTTCTCAATTCACAGGTCCCTTGGGATGGTTAGTTGTACACGAGAAGTTCTCTAATCAGCGGAAACCCATTAGACCGCTGCTCTTCGATTCATGACACCTTATTCGCTGGTTCTATGAGTCCTTTTTGGGAGTGTTTGCAATGTCCCTTTTTGGGGGCTCTATCATGGGCTGCAGCTCATGGCCAAGTAACCTGGATAGCTCTTGGCAGGCAGGGAAACGGGGTTTCTTTCTGCCTTTAGAAGCACACTCTGGGGAGTGGTTTTTATAAATTAGGGGTAGAGTAGTATACACGCTGACACTATTTTCTTAAACACTCTGTCCATCTTTGTGGCTTTCATTTGCCTGTTCATTTAACTTGCGGCAAAAGCATTGGGCTTTCCGCCAATTAGTAATCTCTGTTCTAGGTTCCGCCACCGGAACGCTCTTGAAGACGCGTGAGTATAAAGGTGTTTTCTATACGCATGATGCATGTTTTCGTTCGAATAATTTTCCCTTGCATGGTTTTGTTTTGATTGTCCCGGTTGCACACCTCTGACTTTTTTGATTCGAATCATCTTACTCATACAGATTGCATTAAATTGCACACATCCTTCTATGAGTTCCTATGTGGATTGTCATCCCCCTATTTCAGATTCCCCTATGTGTTCCTCCGCATCCCCCACTCCCCTGGAAAGAGTCCTTAATTTCTTTCCTGCTGACAGAAAAGAACTTACCCGCTTATGTCAGACCTGGCATACCGCTTGGTCCGCTAAGGATCAAGGACTTGAATGGCCATCAAAGGGCTCCTTTGATCAGGGCAAGCTCCAAGCCTTGGTCTGCTACAATGAGTCCAACAAAAAAGGAAAATCTAGGGATAAACATTTAGCTGCTATTAATAAGTTCATACTTATTGCACGAAACCAACACGATAGGAGCTTAGGTAAGTCAGATACCGACCAAGCCCCTTATCAAGATCCTGTAGCACCTACAGCTCCACCACCTTATGATGCTGCTACTGCTGCAAGTACTACCAAGTTGTTACCATGTGCAGTGGGATATACCCCAATACCCCCAGGATATTGTGATAAACCTGACACAAATCCTCAGCTACAGATTTCTCAGGGATCTCAGACAGTGACACCCCCGCTGCCTGCAGTATCTCCTGCTCCTATGATATTTGACCCACCTACTACCGTGCACATCGCCGGTGTTGTTGATCTATCTCTTCCCTCATCACAAAAAAACTCAATTCCAATATCTCAGGGGTCAGTACAAACTCAGACGCCTTTAACCCCTTCAACAATCCCAGTGGCCCAACCAGTAGCCCTGATTTCGGCCCAATTACCCACTGTTACCTCTGCTCCAACGATGCAAGCAACAACCCAGACGCTAACCCCACCACCGCCTCATGTATATCGTACTCTTGGAGGCTATGAGATGGAGATACCCCCTCCCATTATTGAGCAATATCCTTGTGTCCCGAACCCATCAGTTCCGGCCACCGTCCAGTACCCTGCTATCAGTCAAATTGACGTAGCTGCCCAGACCTCCACCTACCCTAGCCTAGGATCCGGGTTGACTTCACACATGACCACCCAAACGACTACCTACCCACATATGGGACACACAACTCAGACATCACCTCCCCCACCATGTTTGGACTCTTCTGCCCAAACTGGTCCCCTGCCCCCGCCATCATTGCCATGCCCTACTCTGTCACAATTACGACAGATGGGTTTCATTCCATGTAGTCCTGCTACACAAACACGGGCTATTTGTCAGGAACTCTATGATCGGGGTTTCATTAAACCACCCCCTGCTCCAGTGAACCCTTCGATGCCCATTTTAGAACCTCAGTGTTCTACTCCTCCTAGATGGGACACGTTAGGTGCACGGCCAAAGCGTCCTTTGGTACTCCCAGCCAAAGCTGATAATGAGGGGCAACCAAAGGTAAGACTCTCCCCATTAGATGAAGCATGGGAAGTTTTCAAACAACAACTCCCCACGAAATCAGACATAGAGGATATTCGAAACGAGCCTCCTCCGCTGCTCCATTTCTCCTCTTTTTCAGATAGTGAAGTAATCCCTTCCCTTGCAGACGATTCACCTCGTCTCATGTTACCTCATACCCCAGTCCCTTCGGCAGAACCATACGGTCACACATTGGCTAGTATGGGAGATGGTCTTGCGTTTGTTTCAGAAGGACTCCGTTCCTTACGTAAGTCCCTGACAACACAACCACGCCCTGATATCCCGGACACTGTAGCATCTGTTGCACCAAAATCTGAATTACCCCAACAACAGGATGTTATTTCTCATCATACCAGACAGCGCCACCCTCGAAGTTATCTTACTAATGAGGGATCTAGTCGCTGCCTTGCAGTCATCGATAGTTCCCATCACTCTACAGGTCTGAATATGAGCACAGAACCTGGTCCGCCTAGCACGCCTGCCCAATATGTTGCCCTACATGAGAACTCATGGCATTATGTCCAACCATGGGTTGATAACCTTGCAGGATGGTCTGAGGCGCTCCAGCCCCAGTCCGCTCTCTTCCCACGTGAAGGATCCTTACGTTCTGACAAGCTTTCACTTGTAAGAGATCTAATTTATGACCACCCCGACCCCCATTGGGATCAGAAAACAACCCTCTATCTAATCCAAGGTCTTCAGGTTTGGAAAAAGTATGAGAATCAGTTTCCCCCAACCACCTCGATTGATCTCCTTAAATCAGTGAAACTTTTTCCCCTGCTGAATAAAATGTCAGGTGGTGTCCCTCATACGGAATACACCCCACTTTCAGCTGTTGAATTGAATAGCCTCATACTACAGCTCCCGGATATTGCACAGGGAGGTAACCGCTGGTTAAAGAAATTACAGGACATAACCCTGGGGACTACTCTATCAGTAGGTGATATGAAAGCGCTCCTGGGCAGAACCCCACACGCTAGTATCACTGACATATTCACTCAATCGGGCTATGCAAAATTTGCCACCGATACTCAGTATGATGGCAACCCTTTGACAGAAATTCAGACCAAAGTATTCCAGGAAATCCGGACCATGTATCCGACCCTTAAAGACTTTTCGGTTATCACTTCCCAAAGATGGGAAATGGGTTCAGAGCCTATTGAGGCCTATTTACTCAGACTCCAAGACCTCTATAAGGAAGAAACAGAGGAAAAATTTGACTCTGATAATGCCCTCCCAGTATTCTACCATTTACTGAAGGGAACCTTACCTTCAGAAATTAAACTTAAGTTAGAGAACACCGTGGGTCTCCAATTAGAAAAATGGCCTAAAATTCGTGAACACATCCTTCATCATTGCAGACGACTTATTAAAAGCAAGCAAAATGAAGCCCAACATCGTAAGACAGTACACACTAACTTGGAGGTGCTACAGACTGAAGATCTCAAAGAGAAAAGAGCCTCTAAGAGCTCTGACACCAATACCAATACTCCTAACACTTCTCCCCCTGTTATTGTTATGTATGCTGATCAACGCTATGACAATAACACCCGAAATCAGGGCCCACGGCCCTACCGCCCAGACCGTAGAATTGATTACCCTGAAGAAAGAGGTCGTCGCTCTCAACCCCAGCGAGGTCCCCCAAGGGGCCCTCTTGGAGATACTAGGCGACAACGAGACTATCGTTCCTGGCCTAGCCCTGATCGCTATCCTGATGTGCTCTGTTATCGCTGCCAACAATACGGTCATTATGCTGCTGAATGTCTTCAGACACAGCCATATAGATTTAGAAAATCGCAGATCCGTCAAAATCCCCCTGAACGGCAGTCATTCCCTTTATGGAACCCGGATCAACACCGTCCGCAGTGACCACAGATTTAGGGATCAATATTACCCACCCCATAATGACTAGGCGTAATCCGAACACGATTTGATTTTGTTGCTCTCAGTTACTCAAAACTACTCGGCTCCTCATTTAGTATCCGGTAACCATTTCTCTGTATATGTGTTGGTTTGATGTTTCTGTTTCCATTACAGGTAACATGTCTTTATTTTATATTCCTCTAGGTTTAATAGCAAGTGTATATTTATGGTACCATACAAATGACCTAACTAAGTCAGCAAGTTATTTATTTGTTTCTATGCATACCTTCCCTGGGGAGTTCTTATCAACTGCAGGGATGAGCGATCCCCAGAGGATATTCATTTTATGTTTTTTTATATATACCTGAACTGACTTATTTATGCCATTTTACTTTATACGGGATCCCTTTTAAATAAAAGCTGTGTATTGCTCATTGTTAAAATGTTTTCTGCTTTAACTGTTACGCTGTTTACATTCACTTCTTTAGTTTTTTCATGAATATAAAGCCTTCATTTTTGAAATCTCTCTATGGTATGTGTGATATCTGAAAGCTTTTCATTATTTCCTTGTCTAAGAAAGAAGCAATATTTAATAACCATTATCCGTTTTATGGAATAAATGCGAGAAATATTCCCTTGAACTGGCCATTTGGGGGAACATTTTGCGCTGATCATAGATTTTGTAGTATTCTTGAATTGAGAATTGGTGAAGCTTTCAGTCATAAATAAGGAAAATTATGCATTCAACTTTCTGATTCCTTTCTATTTAAAACAGTATGCTTTGTGTATTTAACTAACACCTTGCTTCAACTAACTCTTGCCACGTGGTGATTTTGTCTTGAAGCGATATGCTTCTTCCTACTTCTTTGTCTGATTGAAAAAGGGTTACTTAAACTCTATGTGAAGGTCAATAACTTTTGAATGTTTTTTTCATTTGTCTTTTTAAAGGAACCTTTTTCTGGCATTGCCTTCTGAATATGCCTTGCTGCAATTCAGATGTATCATATTTGGTTTTATTTTTATTTTTTTTTTTTATTAAGCCTATTTTTATCTTACACCCTTCAGAGTGTTTTTTTTTTTTTTCTTTTTTCCATTTTTTAATTTTTTTTAATTTTTTTTAATTTTTCATTTTCGATACTTTTCTGTTTTGGGGACACACCATAGTAGGGATACACCTCACGGCCCTCCTCTCTGATGCTGACGTCCCTCACCGAGGAGACGACTGCTAGCAAAGAAGAGCTACCCGATAATGTGTCTGATCTGAAGGCTATGTTGCAGCAAAGAATCGCTACATTAAAGGACAGATGCACAGACCCCAACATTACCCGGTGTGAGATACGAGACATTATTGAGTGTGAGTTTCAACAGATACATCGATTGGTCCATGAGCGAAAGAGATAGGCTCTCCACTTACTGGAGTTGCAAGAAGCTTTGGCCTCTACCCTTCTTTCTGAATCGTCTAGCTCGTAAGTCCTGCTGGCCTCCTGCAGCTGAGGGCTCAACCCTTGGTGAATGTTAGTCATCGCAGGTGAAGATTCCATATCTATTGGCGATAGATGGCAACACATTGCCCTCCATACATCAATAACTTGAACATTTACCATCATCTCTAAATTTTTATTGTTAGTTTTTGTACTTTTTTTGTTCCATATACTTAACCATTGTTATTTTGATCATGTGTTCGTTAAAATTACCAATCTGTCTCGCACGTTATGCAAGCCAGAAGTGGGGATATATTATGCACATCCCAATTTCTAGTATTAAGAGGGTTGCAATTGACCCCTACCAAACAGGAGATATAATTTTATATATACTATTGCTATTAATGAAAATTGGCTTTTCATTATTTAACCCTTATGGTTTCCCTTTTGTTTTTGCACTTAATTAGCACTGATTTCTCCATGTTTACATTGTCTTTCATTTCTCTTGACATTTATATATTATTTTTGCTTATTCAATTCACACTGATTATGCCCACCAAGATATAGCAATGTATCATTCAGGCATACAGTTATTTTGCTTATTCCTTTGCCAGCCTCTGACTCTTGATGGACTTGATGGTATATGCCTAGAATAAAGACATGGAAAGATCCAAGTTTGTACACCATAAATACGTCTTCAAGATCTATCCAGGCCCAAATGATGTTAGATCCCCTAAGGTTGTGGCAATGATCTTTACACCTTGCAAACTACTGGACCACAAGTCTTGGGTCCATGTGAAAGATATACGTGTTTACTCAGCCGCAGAACCAGATGTTACCAGCCTAACCATCTCAAGACCAGCCACTTCCTTCAGCAGGCCAACCATGAAAATCCAGCCCTGTTAGATCTTCCAGATCTCCGTCCAGATTCTTCAGCGCTTCCACCGTCTCAACCATGATCGATGAAAGAGACTTTAGAACTGATACTTAACTTGAGATTTCCTGTTGCTGTTTATGGACATTATAGATTCATGTTTTGTCTTATTTTTAGTTTAGCAGTAATACTGTCTATATATTGAAAAGGTTTTATTTTTATTTTCCTATTATTTCCTTTATTGTTCTAATTGTTTTTCTAAGAGTTTCCCCGTTATTTCTGTTTATGTAATGCAGGTATAAACCCTGCTTGTATCAACCTGTTATGCAATTGTTTAACTTTGGTATAGGCTTACTTAAGCTGCATGTCTTTCTGTAGGTTTGACTAAGCTCCAAGTGGGGTAACGGATATATAAAATGCTTCCCATACTTCCAGGTCATTATGCATATGTCAATATCCATGCATGACCTTTGTTAATATAAATTTTCCTAGGATTGACCCTTTTTGCTGGATATGACAACCTCATACTTGTTTAAGGATTCTGAATACCTACAACCTAAAACAGCCTGCAATCTGAGTACTAACCATATATTTGTTGAGCCACCATAACAATGCTTAATCAAAACCACTGTTCCTTCCGAGGACCACTGAAATAGATACATTAGATTATCTCCCCATGTACTATGCAACAGATGCAATAGAAGTCATAGAAAGACCTGAAAGTGTTTATTAGTACGATCCACCTTAAATTGCTATTACCCACATACCTATACTTCATGAGATTTTGCAGATGAACTCATGGATTTGTCCCATTCATAAAACCTCTCTCACTACAGGTTTGAGTTAGCCTCAAGAGGGGTAACATCAAGATTAAGGCCCAAGGGATTGAGTAATATAAAGGGAATTCCATATGCCCAAATAATATATCACCTGAGAATGAAGTTTCCTATCTTGCACCATACCTTCTAACAATTTGTAAGACCAAAACTCCCCCTCTCGTTTGATAGCTTACCACCTTCTGGAATGGATGATGACAAGCTTGACGAGCTTTGTGTCACCCCTCTCCAGAGGGGGTGACAAGTGGGGAATGTATAATTATACTACAGCAAGAGGCCCTCACTGGATGCCCACCGAAAGGGTGGAAGGCCAGATTTTAGGACTCAGGCTGTAAAAATACCAGCTAGGTTTAAAAATCTATGACTGGCTGAGCATGGACTTGCTTTTCCTGCAAGTTAATATGTGTTCTACCCTAAGATCTATCCACTGGAATAGTGGCAGGCCAAACTACATAGCTTTGTGCAGCTGAAAAGCACTGACTAGGCCAGGTACAAATTGAATGTAGCACTTATTAAAATGGAGTTTGTCTTTCTATAAGATGAAACTTAGATCATAAGATAATAGAAAAAGGGGAAGTGAAACTGATATGCTAAGAATAAGATGTTCTGGCAGAAGAGAAAAACATGTTGACAAAAGAGGAAATTGCGAAATAACTTGCAATAGCTGGAACGGAAAGAGTTGGGTACAGAACAACAGATGGCAGGACACGACAGTTTAACCACAGAAATTGAGAAATAGTTGAAAAAAAAACAGGTCCCAAAATAGGTCCAGCCATAGACTTCTATTGAGAGAAGAGAGTATAAAAGAAGGGTGATTTGGGCTTAATTTCGGAGTCCGTCCCCAACGCCTTGAAAGCAGCGAAGTTCTGTCCGGTTACTTCCAGAATCGGTACCGAACTGAAGACCCTACTCGGGGTGAGCTGTCAGACTGAATCTGTAATTTGTACCAACTTGAAGACTTGTGTTTGGGTAAGAAATAAATTATACTTATCTTCCTAAAACTATGTTTGTCTTAATTTCTGTCTATTCCTTATTTCCTTCTTATTCTACCAACGAAATTAGAAAATACAATTGACACTCATTGCCTGTACAAAATACTGTTACATTTTAATAGAATACATTTGGGTACACAGATAACTAATGATTCATTTAGATCCTGATAGACATAAGACCATGATCATGGGCCTTATCTTAGAGTCAGTTGTACACCAGGAATATTACTGGGATGGACTTTCAAGAGAATTTAGGCAGGCAGCCCAACAGATAATGGAAGCGCAGACCTTTTGTCCTTGGAAAAGGGTACTCCTGGTGCGCAAAGCGGGCCAATAGATAGAATTTACAAAAACTAAAGATGCCAGAAACAATAAGGGCATGAAGACATCCCTGACTCTGGGCCATATGCAACAAAGGAATCAGTACTGGTTTTCCAGGTCCTAATGCAATATTCTTTGTGTTGGGGAACTCTCAGAATGCTCTAAAAAAATATATAACCCATTGGTTAACCTTGTGGCCACCACAGAGGCCTCGGACCTTGGATTTCATGTAAAGACTGTTACCCACTCTGCACTGAGTACAGAAATAAGTAGCCACACAAAGCCCATCTGTGCACCTTTTCCAGATGTTCATGTCATTGCCTGATAGATGGTGCATCCCTTCCCCTCAACACAGGCATCTATCTCGCTGGCATTCTTCATTTCCTCTTCCTGGGACCAACAATTTCTCAACAGTCATACTCCATCTATCTACATCAAAGACTGCCAGTAAATCAGGCACTGACAGATCTGGGTGAAGTCATGTTCATGTACTGAGTGTGAGTGGGAAAGATGCCAGAAATACCTGTGCATGGCCTGCTGCAGTTAGATCTTTCATTGCCCATCTATTAACTCAACAGGGTTATGCAGTGAACTTTAAGGATAATAAGTTAAAGCTGAGTGTGGATAAACAAAGATGTTGCCCACTGGGGGATCCCAGAATAATTTTCAGGAGTTGATGATATGAATGAATCTCTTCATAAAGGTGGTTAACAAATAAATAGATATAAAATATATGGGGTTCGGAAAGAAGTGAGAGATTTGGACGTACTCTTGTAATTGAGAAAGTATGTAGCGCTTGTGATTCACACACAGTTGTTTTAAATACAGTTTGTGAAAATTTTGAAGTTATATCAGAACAAGATCTCAGAACAGTGGAGCAGAGGAGTAGCCTAATACAGACAAGATCCGCTGTTGTTCCTTCTCTCTGTCCCACGATCCGTGGCTCTCCTGTCAAACTGGTGGATTCATTGAAATATCTTTCTCAGCTCAGATCTCATCTGTAGTCCGCTCTTGTTTCTGTTCACTGCGATCTTTCTCAATGTCTCCGGCTTTTTCTGGATAATGATACATGTGCAATTCTTCTGCATGCTCTGGTAATATCAAAATTTGACCATTGTAATATTGTTTATGCTGGCATCCCATCTACCCTCATTAAAAAGTTACAATCTCTTCAAAATACTGCCATTCGTATACTCTCTAGGGTCCACCACTATGGCCACATCATTCCATTCCTCAAACGACACCATTGGCTTCCAATTCCTTTTCGAATACAATACAAAATTTTGATGCTAACTTACAAAGTTCTGTATGCTAACTCCCCTGCTTATCTTTCATCTTTGATAATGCCTCATAGGTAGGGTTACCATATGGCTCCAGAAAAAGGAGGACGGATTGAGCCAGCCGGGTTTTACTTCCATTGCTTTCCATTGAAAGCAATGGAAGTAAAACCCGGCTGGCTCAATTACTTCCATTGAAAGCAATGGAAGTAAAACCCGGCTAGCTCAATCCGTCCTCCTTTTTCTGGAGCCATATGGTAACCCTACTCATAGGCCTATCTCTTCACTCTGCAACATCTAACCAGCTCTCTATCCCCACTCTATCACATACAAGACTTCAATCCATTTCACACTCTGCTTTCTTTGCCTTGAGTCCCTCCCTATGGAATTCTATGCCTTTTTCACTATGTATTGAACAAACTTACCAACAATTTAAAAACAAACCTCTTCACCAAAGCTTTTGTAGACCCTTCTGGTTAGCTGTCTGGCCTAGCTGGCTGAGCAGCTCTGTGTCCTCTGTTGCCCTCGCTGTTTGTTTCTGGCTAGTTCTATCCTCTCTGTTCCAGTGGCGTAGCCAGAAATCAATTTTTGGGTGGGCCAACAGGTTGGATGGGTGGGCACTAGACAGTGGTTTACTGGTAAATGTTTAACAACAGGCTCTCTCCCTAGTCCACCTCTGCGCCCCCCCCCCCCCCCCCCCCCCCCGGTCCACCTCCCCTCAAAATTGCAGAGCTAGCTATAGCCGGGGAGAGAGCCTAGGGGTGGAGGCAATGCATTACTCTCTCCAGGAAAAAAAATTAAATGATCCCAGGTGCCAATCTAATTCATGTTTAATGTGGGATAAAATGCCATAAATAAGTAAATAAATATAAATTTTTAATGTTGAGCACCTGATTCTCAAAGTGGACATATTCCAAACACTATAATGAAAATAAAATTATTTTTTTCTACCTTTGTTGTCTGGTGACTTTGTTTTTCTGATCATGCTGGCCCAGTATCCGATTCTGCTGCTATATGTCCTCTTTACTCCGTTTCCAGGGCTTCCTTTCCATTTATTTCTTTCCTTTCCTCCTTTCTTCTTCATTTCTGGTCCTCCGCAGACTTGACTGTCCAGTGGATCCAGCTTCTGCCTATTTTCTCCATCCATGTGCAGTTTTCCTCCTCTCTTATTTTCCCCTCATATCATCTCCTTCCTCTCTCTTCCCTCCCCTCCATCCATGTCCAGAATTTCTTCTTTCTCCCCTCCATCCATGTGCATCTCCTTCCTGTCTTTCCTTCCTTCACGTCCATCCCAGACCAACAATTCTCTCCCTGCCCTCGCCTCCATCCACCCATGTCCAGCAACCCTCCTTTCTCCCCTGCCCTCCCCTCCATGTCCAGCAATTTCTCCTCTCTCCCTGGGCCCTGTCCTCCCATCCATGTCCATCGATGCTCCTCTCTCCCCTTTGACCATCTCCCTCTCATTCCCTTTCCAGCACTCCTAGTCCCCCCTCTGTCTCTCCCTTACCCAGTCTCCTAAATTCCTCCCCCCATCTTTCACCCACTTCATTAGTCCCCCATTCCCCATACTCTGTACTCACCACCCCTCCCAATCCCATCCATCCCTCTGCTCACCAACAATAAAGAACGACAACGTGGACACAGGTAGCAGCTCACAGGTTTGCTTCCTGTGATTTGAGTGAACGGCGACGGCTGCGCGGGGGAGTAGAAAAATATTTTCTAAATGGCTTCCAGTTCCTTCCCTGTTCCCTCCTCTAGTCGCAGCGGCGAACTGGCGCGGGCAGCCAGTAAAAGCAGAAAGCATCCAGGCTCTTCGACTCCGTCAGGGTTGCCAGGTGGAAATTTTTTTTCCAGCCCAATCCAGCCCAAAAAACAGCCCAAAACCCGCCCAAACACAAACCCCGCCCCTGACACCCCCACCCCCGCGTCATCACCCCCGCCGTCATCAACCCCGCCCCCGCCGTCACCGGCCCCGCCTCCCCGTCATCGGCCCCGCCTCCCACGTCATCGGCCCCGCCTCCCCGTCATCGGCCCCGCCTCCTACGTCATCGGCCCCGCCTCCCACGTCACTAACCCCGCCCAAAACGTCACTAACCACGCCCAAAAAACGTCACTAACCCCGCCCCCCCGCGGCCGAAAAAACCGCCCTGAAGCCCAAAAACAGCCCAAAAAACCGCAACCCGCCGCGGGGAAAAATTTCCCGCGGCGGGTCGCGGAAAACCGCCCAATTGGGCGGTAAAACCGCCCACCTGGCAACACTGGACTCCGTCCGTCCTTCGCTTCCCTGCCCTCTCAGCGCGTCCCGCCCACCCGAAAGGAAATGACATCAGAGAAAGGCGGGATGCGCTGAAAGGGCAGGGAAGCGAAGGATGAACGGAGTCGAGCCTGGATGCTTTCTGCTTTTACTGGCGCCGACCACGCCAGTTCGCCGCTGCGAGTCTGGAGCGATCAGATGAGCCAGAGTGGGTACCGTTTCTGATGCAGTGTGTGTGCGCTTGGGTGGGTGGGCGGGCGGCCGGGCGGGCCTGAGCTGAAATTGGGTGGGCCTGGGCCCACCCAGGCCCACCCGTAGCTACGCCCCTGCTCTGTTCTATCTTCACCTTCTTTTAATTATTGTTTTTATTATTGTTAACCACTTTGATTTCATGAAAGGCAGTATATTAAGCCAACAATAAACTAAACTAAATGCAAGAAGAAGCAGTGAGATCTAACTAGGGCCGCTGAGAGACAAAGTTGGGCCTGGGACAAACAATCAAGGGTTGCCATCTTTGTCCCTCTCCCCCTTGCCTGCTTACTGGTATCTCTCTCCCTCCCTGCAGACAGAGTGACATCTTTTACCCTTCTTCCTCCCCCTCAACCCCCCCTGCAGTCTGGCATCACTGTTGTCTTTCCCTCCTCCCCTTCAGCGGTCCTCAATCATTTCTGTGAGCTGCCGGCAGCTTCAATAACATAGTCACATAGTAGATGATGACAGATAAAGACCTGTATGGTCCATCCAGTCTGCCCAACAAGATAAACTCGTATGTGCTACTTTATATGTATACCTGACCTTGTGAAGAGTTGTGTGTTGGTAAAAGAAATAGATGAATGCAACATCTGATTAGTCATGTAGGGTTTTGGGACAACAACTGACCCAGCTGAAGAACTGTAAGTAAGTAGAATACACCAAAGAGAGCAAGCTGCCCCTAGCTGGCCCTGGAATCGTTTCCTTTGCTGTATCTCACCTATGCAGACACACGAAGTTGTGTCAGAGGAGGCAGGACACAGCAGAAGTTTTGGTAGAAAAAGTATCTTTTTCCTGAACCCTAAAATCCAGAGGAAAAGCAGAAAAGCAGCTTACTCTTGAAGATCAAGCCAAATGCTATGTCTACTATGTCAAGTAGCAGGGGCCTAGACTTACTCTGTTCCAATAAAAGAAGGAAGAGTGGGCGGCTTCTGGAAGCTCTGACTCACACTGTCGAAGTTAGAGACAAAAGGACTGGAGGAAGTGCCCAGAGGTTCCTATATATCTGAACCCCTAAAAAAAGGAAGGGGATCGAGGATATGCTAAATCAGCGAGGATCCCGGGAAGCTGCCCGTTGGGCCTAGGAAGGAGTGAACGAGAGGAGTTCAAGCAAGAGCCAAGCCTTCGTGCCAATAGGAGGAGCTGTTGTAAATACTATTGTGTATCAATTAAAGAAACCATATCTACCTCAAATGTTGCTTTTGCTACACATTAGCTTGATTGATATCTGTTTCTGTTGGGTTACTATTAAATTAGAGTTTCAGTTACCTATCAGTGTGTCGAGTAGGGGAGTGCAGGCAAAATAGTTTCGTTTTGTTTAGTTTCCCCTGTTGGGTTACCAGGAATTTCCATTTTGTTACCTTTTTATTCATTTCAGGGGCAATATTGTAACTAGTGTGTACCTGTGTCATAAATAGTATACAGTCTTCAGAAAGCGTGCATCCTGATGGGGAATAAACACTTTTCAGAAAGAGTGTGCCCTATTCACAAATTGTGTGCACTCTTTCTGAAGAGTACACACTATTTACCACAAAGGAAAATACCTGAAATTTACATTTTCCATGTTGTTCAAATAAATGCACAGCCTTAGTGTGCAGCTAGGGAAACCCAGAGGTGTAACCAAAGACCAGGAGAACTGCAAAGAGTGTGGGCCTTGAAGATAATTCTCCCCCTGCCCCCACCCTATGGGACCCATCATCTTATTGTTTGTGTAGCCCTAGATATTGCTCACGAACAGGAAGGATGCATGCAGGGCAGCGCTCTGGGCAGGAAAGAGGGGGCTCTTTCCTGCCCCGAAGAGATCACTAGACCGCCAGGGCAGTAGTAAGGTAAGGGGAGGGGGGAGGGGGAGTGACGGGGTGGGTGACAGGGGGAGTGAAAAATGTGACAGGGGCGGAGCGAGGGCATCAAAGGGGGTGGGGCAGGGCGTGAAAGTGGGCGGGGCATGGGTCCTCCTTTTGGGGGGGACAAAATATGGTAACCCTACCCAGGACCCTCTTATTGCCCTGTCAGTCCACTCCTGTTTACTAGTGCTGACTGGTATAATGGTGACCTGATATGTTCTTTTGCCCTGCATGTGCAATTGGAATGGCAGAGTGCAGTGGTTAGTGCAGTGGACTTTGATCCTGGGGAACTGAGTTCAATTCCCACTGCAGCTCCTTGTGACTCTGGGCAAGTCACTTAACCCTCCATTGCCCCTGGTACAAAATAAGTATCTGAATATATGTAAACCGCTTTGAATGTAGTTGCAAAAACCTCAGAAAGGCAGTATATCAAGTCCCATTTTCCCTTTCCCTTCCCTTTCCCTTTGATCCTGACTTGATGAGTAAGGGGCAAACAAAAAAACAGCACCACGGGCCTCTAAAAATGGAACACAGTTCTTTAATGAATGAGCCTCAAGGCTCATTCATTAAAGAACTGTGTTCCATTTTTAGAGGCCCGTGGTGCTGTTTTTTTGTCTGGACTTTAGTTTGTACTTCGTTCCCTCTCTTTTGTTATATTGATGAGTAAGGGGACCACATTAGATCCACTTTTAATGCTGGCTACATTAAAATATAGTGGAAAAAAAGTAGGTCTAAGTGGTCAATTTTCACAGTGGAGAAAGCTAAATAGTGAAGTGCTCCAGGGATCCGTACTGGGACTGCTGCTTTTTAACATATTTACAAATGTTCTAGAAAAGGGAATGATGACTGAGATGATTAAATTTGCAGATGACGCAAAGCTATGCAAGATTGTTAAATCACAAGCAGTTGTGAGCAGTCCCTGGGGGACTGGGTGTCTAAATACCAGATGAAATTTAATGTGGACAAGTACAAAGTGATACGTGTAGGGGAAAATAATCCTAACTCAATACATCACCCAGTAAAAGGATTTTGGAGTCATTCTGGACAACACAGTGAAATTTTGAGCTCGCTTGGAGTATGTGTGTAGTTCTGGTTGCCTCGTCTCAAAATAGATATAACAGAATTAGCAATGATTCAGAGAAAGGGCAATCAAAATGAGAAAGGAGATAGAACACATGCCTTATGAAGACAGACTAAACAGATTAGAGCTCTTCAGCCGAGAGAAAAGGTGAGAGAGGAGATATGATAAATGTTTGTACAATCATAAGGGGAACTAATAGGTAGCACTTTTAAAACAAATCGGAGAGAGTATTTTTTAAGCTGTAGAATTTATTGCTGGGAAATGTTGTCAAGGGATTTAAAAAGAGCTTAGACAAGGTTCTGGAGAAAAAGCCCTTAAACATCGTTAGCCATATGGGCTTGGCCAGGAAAACTACCTCTTGGCGTGAGCAATAAGAAATAGATCTACTCTTTGGAACCCTACCAGGTACTTGTGCTCTGGATTGGCCACTACTGGAGGCAGGATGCTGAGTTTGATGGACCTTTGGTCTGACCCAGTATCCCACTCACCTTTGGTCTGACCCAGGGGCAGATGCATGGCCAGCTTTGACTGATTCAAGATGGTTTAGCAAGCAGGGAATCCAATGATGAATGCGCAAAAGGCTTCTGGGGGCTCTTTTCCGTTCGCAGTAGCGGCCAATGAGAATGGTATGCAAAACTATTCAAATGAGTTGATTAGAATGTAGTTGTGCATTCCGACTGATGCAGAGCCATTCCCAAGCGATGCACAGAATGCCACTGCAACATTTTAGGAGCAAATTGTAGCAGGAGGTCAGGAGCAGTTGTAGTACTAGGCAGGTTAAAGAAATAGCCCAATTCTGACATCTGTTAAATAAAACCCCAAACATTTTACAATAATAAGCAGATGCTGTGGTTCACCGCTGTGTTTTCCTCCCTGAGCACGCCCCACAGCTGCAGTGCTCTCTCCTTCCCTAGCTGCTGCTGGCCTCGCAAATGTACAGTAAGCCAACGGGCTTGGCCCCTGCTTCTTATAACATAGTAACATAGTAAATGACGGCAGATAAAGACCTGAACAGTCCATCCAGTCTGCCCAACCAGATAAACTCATCTTACATGGTATGTGATACTTTATATGTATACCCGAGTTTGATTCGTCCCTGCCTTTCTCAGGGCACAGACCGTAAAAGTCCACCCAAAACTGTTCTTGTACTAAAAGTTCTGAAGCTAACATCGAAGCCCCTTAAAATTTACACTCCAGCCCATCCATATCTATTCAGTCACGATCAGGGCACAGACCGTAGAAGTCCGCCCTGCACCGTTTTGTACTCTCCAACTACCAGCGTCACTACCCAATCTCCACTAAGATTCCATAGATCCATTCCTTCTAAACAGGATTCCTTTGTGATTATCCCACGCATGTTTGAATTCCATTACTGTTTTCATCTCCACCACCTCCCGCGGGAGGGCATTCCACATATCCACCACCCTCTCCGTGAAAAAAATACTTCCTGACATTACTCCAGAGTCTGCCCCCCTTCAACCTCAATTGATGTTCTCTGGTTCTACCGCCTTCCCATCTCTGGACAAGTTTCGTTTGCGGATTAATACCTTTCAAATATTTGAACATCTGTATCATGTCACCCCTGTTTCTCCTTTCCTCCAAGGTATACATGTTCAGGAAAGGAGAAACAGGGGTGACATGATACAAATGTTCAAATATTTGAAAGGTATTAATCCACAAACGAAACTTGTCCAGAGACGGGAAGGCGGTAGAACCAGAGAACATCAATTGAGGTTGAAGGGGGGCAGACTCTGGAGTAATGTCAGGAAGTATTTTTTTCACAGAGAGGGTGGTAGATATGTGGAATTCTTAACTCTCTGCATGCCTTTCCGGAGGCAGGGAAGACGCTGGAGCCTTGACATGATGACTCTCGATCAGTACCCGTCAGCCACCACTCCAGCCCCGGAAGCACACCCCCGAGCAAATCCTTTTTGTGTTCTGCCCACCACGGGCTCACTGCTCATCTCCCCACAGCAGTTTTGAAAAAAAAAAAAGTTAAACCCAGTATGAAAGCTGGGTGCAGCACTGGGTGCAGCACACGCTGTTGTGAGCATGCGCAGAGCAGCCAGGCTTAGCGATTGGCTGTTTTGCGCATGCACAGCAGTGGTGTAGCTACAGGTGGGCCCTGGTGGGCTGTGGCCCACCCAATTTGAACTCAAGCCCACCCAAAATTGTGGCACTGTTGCTGTGGCTGGTGGGAATCCCCACCACCTAAAGATTTCCTCCTCCTCAGGCAGCCAATGCTCTTCCAAACGGCAGCTGGCACCACACACCAGCCCCTCTGCATAAGTTCAGTTTTTACCCATGCGGAAGCACTGAGCATGTACGAACTACTGGCAGCGGGATCAGCTCAAATCAAGTGCTGCCAGCTGCTGTTTGAAAGAGCACTGGCTGCCCAAGGAGGAGGAAATCTTCCGCTGGTGCAGTTTGGGGATCCCCACCAGCTCAGGTATTTAATAGTTTGTGTTTGAGGGTAGGGGGAGAGGCAGAATGCAGAGAGCAGAGCGGAGTTAGGCCAGAAGGGGCTGAATTCCATGCCAATCCATTTTGGGCTCAGGCCCACCCAAAATTGGCTGTCTGGCTACACCCCTGATGCACAGCTTGGCAACTGGTCGAGTTGCTCGCTATTTTTGTGAGCAGCTCATTTGCATGCTACTTTTTTTTGTCCATCGCTCACTATTTCCACCTTGGTAATTTTTACCGAGGTGGAAATAGTGATCAGTGCTTTACGGGAACTTTAGTGCATTGCCCCCCCCCCCCCCCCCCCCCACTATCCTATAGGGAGTGACGCTTTTAGTGTATCCAGCATTAAAAGTGGATCTATCATGGTCCCCTTACCCACCAAGTCAGAATCAAAGAAAGGCCATTCCAGTTGTACATGCAGGGCAAAGGAGCATAAGAGGTCACCATTACACCAGTCAACACCAGTAAAGCAGAATGGAGGCATGCTTCCTGCTAAGATCTCCATGTAGGTAGATGGGGGCTAGGGGAAAACTGCCCCATGGGCGTCTCTTCTCTTTGGAGAGAAATTGAGGAAGGTTTCAGCCTGGAGAGGTCCTCTTCTTGGCTCTAAGAGGACCAGTTTTATTTAACATATTTATAAATGATCTGGAAAATGGAACCACGAGTGAGGTGATTAAATTTGCAGATGACACAAAACTATTCAGAGCTGTCAAAACACATGCGGATTGTGATAAATTCCAGGAATAGCTTAAGCAACTGGAAGACTGGGCATCCAAATGTCAGATGAAATCCATTGTGGACAAATGCAAAATGATGCACATTTGGAAGAATAATCTACTACTACTACTTACTACTACTTATCGTTTTTATAGCGCTACAAGATGTACACAGCACTGTACATTTGAACATGAAGAGAGACAGTCCCTGCTCGAAAGAGCTTACAATCTAATTAGGACAAACAGGACAAATAAGAGATAAGGGAATTACTAAGGTGGGAATGAAAAGTATGGGTACTGAACAAGTGAGTAAGGGTTAGGAGTTAAAAGCAGCATCAAAAAGGTGGGCTTTTAGCCTACATTTGAAGATAGCCAGAGATTGAGTTTGACGTACCGGCTCGGGGAGTCTATTCCAGGCATATGAGAGATTTACCCAGTGAAAGGAGTTCCTGGGGAGGAGTGTAGGGAGAGATAAGAGTGGAGAGGTACTGAGGAGCTGCCGAGTGAATGCACTTGTAAGTCAATAAGAGGACTTTGAACTGTATGCGGAAATGCATAGGGAGGCAATGAAGTGACTTGAGGAGAGGGCTAATATGAGCATAGCAACACTGGCGGTATATAAGTCGTGCAGCAGAATTTTGAACAGATTGAAAGGGAGAGAGATGGCTAAGTGGGAGACCTGTGATAAGCAAGTTGCAATAGTCTATCAAGAGGTGATAATCTGAATCATAGTTATCTAATGCTAGGGTCCACCTTAGGAGTCAGCACTCAAGAAAAATATCTAGGTGTCATTGTAGTCAATATACTGAAATCTTTTGCCCAGTGTGTGGCAGCGGCCAAAAAAAACAAACAGGATGCTAGGAATTATTAGGAAAGGGATGCAAAATAAGACCAAGAATATTATAACGCCTCTGCATCGCTCGATGGTGCGACCTCGTCTTGAGTTCAATTCTGGTCTCTGTATCTCAAAAAAGATACAGTGGAATTAGAAAACCTTCAAAGAAGAGCAACCAAAATGATAAAAGGGATGGAACTCCTCCCATATGAGGAAAGGTTAAAAGGTTAGGGCTCTTCAGCTTGGAAAAGAGACAAATGAGGGAGGACATGATTGAGGTTTATAGCAGGGGCGTATCTGCGTGGGGCCACAGGGGCCTGGGCCCCCGCAGATTTCGCCCTGGCCCCCCTCCCCGCCGTCAACCCTCCCCCGCTGCTTACTTTTGCTGGCGCCGAGGTCCGACCCGCAATCTCCGTTTTTCGTTTTCCTCCGTGGCCATGCTTCCAGGAAGTAACGCTGCAGTGCTGATTCGTTGATTCCAGTTCGGCGTCTGACGTCAGACGTCGAACTGGAGTCAACGAATCAGCACTGCAGCGTTACTTCCTGGAAGCATGGCCACGGAGGAAGACGAAAAACGGAGATTGCGGGTCGGGACCTCGGCGCCAGCAAAAGTAAGCAGCGGGGGAGGGTTGACGGCGGGGAGGGGGTGGAGAGAGGCGGCGGCGGCGGCGGCGGGGGGGGGGAGGGAGGCAAAAATGTGCCCCCCCTCTCTGGCTCTGGCCCCCCCTACCGCCGGATTCTAGATACGCCCCTGGTTTATAGAATCCTGAGTGGTGTAGAATGGGTAGAACTAGAAGTGAATCAATTTTTCATTCTTTCAAAAAGTACAAAGACCAGGGGACACTCAATGAAATACTTTTAAAACAAATAGAAAGAAATATTTTTTCACTCAAAGAATAGTTAAACTCTGGAACTCGCTGCTGGAGGATGTGGTAACAGAGGTTAGCATATCTGGATTTTATAAAGGTTTGGACAAGTTTCTGGAGGAAAAGTCCATAGTCTGTTATTGAGATGGACATGGGGAAAGCCACTGCTTGCCCTGGGATTGGTAGCATGGAATGTTGCTACTAATTGAGTTTCTGCCAGGCACTTGTGACCTGGATTGGCCACTGTTGGAAACAGGATACCGGGCTAGTATGGCTCTTCTTGTGTTCTTTTGCTCTAAGGCCTCTGAAGGCCACTTGAGTTCTCAGAAGTACAAAAAGTGTATTTAAGGTTTTGTGTTACCAAATGGATTAGCACAAGTCACATGTGTTAATGCAATTTGCAGGAGGTTGTCAGGGAAGGAGCAGAGCACAAATGCTGACCTGGGCAGAGCTTGGCAGCACCCTCCAAGTTTCCAAAGGTTTAACCCTGAGTAGACAGTAGGGATAAGAGACACCATGTGACAGGAAATCAGACCTTTTTAATTTAGCCTTCGAGAGTTTATTTTGTAAAAGCTATTTGTTGTAAAAATCTAAAAAAAAAATTAAAAATGAAATAAAAAGTAAGCAAAAAAGAAAGTACTGAGCCTTCTTGAATGCAAAAAGAATATGTCTGGCAATCCTTCAATTTATAATATCATACAGGCAGCAAATGTTATTAATCTGGCATTAACTCTGCATAATCATATGCAGAAAGTATTATTTATGCAATCGAAGGGGGGGAAAGCATGCAGCCCTCAGCTAGCAGTTTGCTTTTCAACTCACTTACAGTTTAATCTTTTGCTTCTCTGTGAGGTGTGTGGAACTGACTCCATGGGAAGAGGGATTTGGGCAGATAAACTTTCTAAATCCCACAAACACACATGAAAGCCTACAACCACCACCCTGCAAAGAGGGATTACAGAAGGTTTACCATTCACATCTTTCATTTTCAGTGGATCCAAAACAAAAAATGCTGGTCATTTAAAACAAGTTTTTAAAACAAACTTGTGAATTCTGGTTTCAAAATGCAAACAGGTCTCACGATTTTTAGCTGAATCTATACAGTCTGGGGATTTTGTAACTTCTCTTAAGTGTCCCTGACACCAAAATTAAAAACATCTGACTATGAGTGGGAAGATGTCAAAAGGAACAGCACCCACCACACACCTTCTTCCTGCATAAATTAACATATTTTTAAAAATGATTTTGAATGAATAAACAAGCGGTGGGTGGCACCTTTCTTTTTTTAAGTAGCTTAATACATTTTCCCCCGGATTCATTAAAGGGTGCCCATTTGGGTGCGACCAAGCAAGCCCATGCAACATAATTGATTAACGAGCCAATTAGCATCAATAATTTTGTATACCTCAAAGATTCTCAGATCCTGCTTGCTCTGGTAGATTCCCCTGCCCCCCCCCCCCCCTTCCCTCAACAATCCCTTTTCTACACTGACCTGATGAAGGGAATGTAGATTTGAAAACTTGGTCACAAAGAGCCAGATTCAGTAAATGGCATTGAAAAATAAACACTGGGAGAAATCTATAAAGGGGAGATATAACAGAGGTATATAAAATACTGAGTGGAGTGGAACAGGTAAATGTGAATTGCTTGTTTACTCTTTCCAAAGATACTAGGACTAGGGGGCATGCAATGAAGCTACTAAGTAGTAAATTTAAAACAAATCTGAGAAAATATTTCTTCACTCAATGAATAAGTAAACTCTGGAATTTGTTGTCAGAGAATGTGGTAAAAGCAGTTAGCTTAGCAGGGTTTAAAAAAGGTTTGGATAATTTCCTAAAAGAAAACTTCATAAGCCATTATTAAGATGGACTTGGGAAAATCCACTCCATATTCTAGGATAAGAAGTATAAAATCTGTTTTACTGTTCTGGGATCTTGCCAGGTGCTTGTGACCTGGATTGGCCACTGTTGAAAACAGGATACGGGACTTGATGGACCTTCAGTCTGTCCCAGTATGGCAATGGTTATGTTCTTATGCTTTATACAATAACACCTAGTGGGGATTCCCGTACCCAACTTTGGGCAGGGGGACTTATGATTTTTGTGTTGCACAGTATGGGATTTGGGAGCCCAGGCTTATAGAATAGTGTGCAGCCAGACGTGATGTTAATTGGCACCAATTTGGGATTGCATGTGCATCTGGCTGTGCAATATTCTATAAGCCTGGGTGCTGAAATCCCATAGGAGTGAATTCTACATATGGCACTGAAAAAATTGGTGCCTAAAAAAGCATGATTCTATAAGCTGCGCTTAAAGTTAGGCTCGGTTTAGAGAATTAGAGCTTATGCCTGGAAAAAGTGCCTAACTTTAGGCGCGGCCAGCTGAACCAACGGAAATGCAGTACAAATCTTTGTGCCTAAATTAGGCACATTTCCCCCTTATTCTGCGCACGTTAATTTTAGGAACACCCCATTTCACTCCTCCCATTTCCACACCCCCTTTTTGAAACTTGTAAAATTTAGGTGCACATGCGTGTGTGTACATATATATATATATATATATTTTTTTTTTTTTTTTTTTTTTTACTGATGTAATTGCCTACTGCTCATGTTTGATCTATTCTTACTGTGCATTGCCTTGAGTGAATCCCTTCAGAAAGGTGGCAAATAAATTCTAATAAATAAATATTCCAGTTAAATCTAATTAGTGCCAATAATTGTTTGTAACAAGCCAATTATTGGTGCTAATTAGTTCGTTATTCAATTTAATTGTGCATGCAAATTGGGCAATTTTTACTGACTTTTATAGAATTCGGGGAATAGCATGCAACCCAAAAGGGGATGTGGGCATGGGAGAGGCATGGGCAGGGAGGGGAACTCTCAAAAGATGCACACGGTGTTATAGAATTCTGGGGATCCGTGCCCAACTTGTATGCCAAGAGTTTTAGCAGGTTTCAGCTGGTGTAAGTCCTTTTGCCCAAATTTGGGGGGGGGGGATTGCCACTAGGTTCTGTTCTATAAAGTAGCACCCTTTATACAATTGTGCTGAGCACTGATTTCTCCCAGTACCTATTTTCCAGCACCACTTACTGAATCTGGTACTTTGTGACAAAGTTTTCAGATCTACAATCCCTTCATTAAGTCAGTGTAGAAAAGGGATTTTTTTTTTTTGGGGGGGGGGGGGGAGATCTACCAGACCCAGCAGGATCCAAGGGTCTGTGGAGGATACAAAACAGACCTTTTTCTGGAATTCTTCAAGGGAACATCTGCTCTGTGTTTGTAAAACAGTTTCTCCCATCCTGTTGGCCCCCTGTAATCTTCGCTTTTTGCAGGCAGAAAATGGCCAGTGTCACACAAACTGTGTGACATCTTTTGGACAAGTAAGGCTCTAGCTGATAGAATGTAAGCGGTGCTAAGAACATGTGAGCATGTCCGCAAAACTTCTGGCACAGACCCCGAAATTCTATATTTTACGCCTTAATTTCTGCCTGGAAATCGAAGCATATTCTATGACAATGCGCATAGCTTAATTGGTTAACTAGCTAATCAGCACTGTTAACTAGAGGTTAACAAGCAATTATTAGCACTAATTGCCATTAAGATTTATGCGCACAATTCACCATGTGTATTCTGTAACGTGGTGTGCATAAATTCTAAGTCACATAGTTGAAAAGTGGATGCGGTTATGGGCGTGGAATGGGAAGATCATGGGCGTTTCTAAAATCTATGCGCATTATTATAGAATACACCTGCTCTGGGCCAGATTCTATATAAGGTGCCTAAAAAATCCATACGATAAATATTTCCACCTAAGCGTATTCTATAAGCAGTGCCTAAATTTAGGTGTGGTATATATAATACGCTTAGTTGATATCTCAGTGCCTAAAACTATGCGATGAAGCTACAATGTAGTAAATTTAAAACGAATCGGAGAAAGGTTTTCTTCACTCAACGTGTAATTAAACTCTGAAATTCGTTGCCAGAGAATGTGGTAAAGGCGGTTAGCTTAACGGAGTTTAAAAAAGGTTTGGACAGCTTCCTAAAGGAAAAGTCCATAGACCGTTATTAAATGAACTTGGGGAAAATCCACTATTTCTGGGATAAGCAGTATTAAATGTTTTGTACATTTTTGGGATCTTGCCAGGTATTTGTGACCTGGATTGGCCACTGTTGGAACCAGGATGCTGGGCTCGATGGATCTTTGGTCTTTCCCAATATGGCAATACTTATGTACACCAACGAAAACGTGGCTTAACCTTAGGCATACTGGGCCTAGAGAATGACATAGGGATGGGGAACCACAGTAACCGCGGGGATGAGGATGGGGATGGGGACAGATCCTACGGGGACGGGGTGGGGATGGGGACAGAGCCTACAGGGACGGGAACGAACTTTGTCCCCATGTCATTTTCTAGTTGAAAGGGTAGAGGGTGGTGGTGGGGTTATTATAGCTGCTCATTGTTATTATTGTTTTCCATTTGTAATTTATACATAACAGGTGCACAGCATATTGTTCCTTTTTATACTTTAATAAAAAGATTTAAATATAAAATCATTATGTGTTCAAGGCTTCTGTAGATGAGGACAGAGCCCATGGGGATGGGGCGGGGATGGAGACAGAACCTGCGGGGACAGGGTGGGATCAGAGACAGAACCCACGAGAACGGGGCGGAGACGGGGACGTGTTATTCTCTAACTGGGCCATATTCTATAACTACGTGCATAAATTTCGGAACGTCCACTTCACTACCCATAACCACGCCCCTTTTTGCCTGCACATGTTAGAAGTTAGGCACACTGCATTACAGAATGTGCTTAGCAAGTTGTGCTTGTAAATTCTAATTATTGAATAGAGGCATTTTTATATGTTTTCTGAATTGCAAGTAATCCAGACCTAAATCCAAATTCCTTCCATATTATGGGGCTTGGTATGCTAATAGTTGCTCATAGATACTGATTAATTTTATTCCTTTAGGGGAAGGATATGCCACCGGTCTCAGCTCCTTCACTCTATTGCCTGCCTCTGTGACATAATTTCCTGTTTCCTTAGAGGCGGGCCACCCGCAGTAGAGAGAAGGGGCCGGGACTGGCAGCAGGGCAGCCTGTGGGAGTCACTGCTGCTGCCTTCTTTTCAAAAACAAGAAAAGAAAAAGGTAATTTTGGGGAAGGCGGTTGAGGAGAGAAGGGCGGGAGGCAATGCCGCCTCACAAGAGTGCCGCCTAAGGCCCCCGCCTCAGGTGGCCTAATGGTAGGGCCGCCACTGCCGCCCACTGCATTACGGCCAATCAGGGAAAGCAATGGTTAGGGTATTGTTTTGGTGCCCCTGCCTCCCTTGAGTCCTGTGCAGTTGCCCCTGCCATACATACCTCCCTATGGCCCTGTATTCAGCAATTATACATGTGCAGCCCCATTTTAGACAGGTCGTAAAAGTAGGAACTGAGATGTGCAAGTGAGTGCATCTCAAATTTCATATATTTTAGAACAAAATCTGCAGACATAGAGCCTGTTCTAAAATACAGGAAATGGACATTTATGCACTGGGAGCATCAACAGTCCCGAAAGAAAATGGTGCACTATTACTAGTGTTTTTATCAGAGATCCCAGAAGGCTCTATGCATACTCTTCCTGATGATGTCACCCTAACTATCTGTTAACTTTATTGGAGCCAAATCAAACCTCACTGTATGTTGTGAAATAAATGAAATGAGTCAAAAGAACACAGTGGGAACGACCAAATATAAAACACTAATGATCCAAGATTTTCCGAGATAAAATCTTTGGGGTCCTTTTACTAAGCCAAGGTGTGTGTTTTGGGTGTGCGCAGGGCTAGTTTTTACCACCCAAAGTGGGTGGGCCTGGACCCACCCTTGAAAACGCCACTGGAACAGTTCTATATCAGGGGAAGTAGTTGATAGTTTAACAGGCATATGATAAAGAAGTGCCTTTTCTATCAGGAGCCAATCAGGTCTGTTTGGTCAGTTTGATTAGATAACCATTGGGCTCTATAACATAAAAGATTAGCAAGGTGCTAAGTATGAAAATCAGGGAATCCAACAATTCTATCCTCTTTAGAAGCTTTGCGAGTCTTTAATGTTATTCTATAGATAATTAGTAATTTTTTTATCTATATTCTTATTAATAAAAAAGGATGGAGCTAGCATTGCTAGCATACTGATATAACAATTGATAGGAGGCATGAGTGTCATTTGCATAGTTTCGATCCTACCTCACCAAGAGAGCGATAACGGGATCCACCTTTGAATTAAAGTATCTATTTTCTTTAGGATGTTATCCATATTTAATTCCATCATTTGTTCTCTGTCTGTATGGAAAAACATACCTAGGTATTTAATATATAAAGGAGACCAGCGGAAGTTAGCAGATCTTAAATCTGACTGCATTGTGTGGTCATTCATCATGGGCATGGCCTCAGATTTGTCCCAGTTGATTCAATATCCAGGAAATGAAGAAAAATGATTAACTAGTTTGAGAAGGGCAGGAATTGATGTCATTGGATCTGTCAAAAAGATCATGAGGCCATCTGCATACACCAACAATTTGAATTCATGCCCATCAATAACCACACCAGATATATTAATGTCATTTCTAATGGCAATCAATAGGAGTTCCAAATCTAAATTAAATAAAAGAGGGGATGGGAGGCATCCCTATCTGGTACCTCTTGCTAGATTAACATTATCGGAAAGCTCATCATTTATCAAAATCCTGGAACATGATTTAGTATGCAATAGTAGCACCAATTTAACAAAATCAGAACCACATCCAAACCATTCAAGAATTTGTAATAAATATGGCCATTCGACCATGTCAAAAGCTTTTTCTGTACCCCAAGTAATAGCCAAGGCAGAAGATAAGATTTTGGTGTTTGTAAAAGTCAATAGGTCATGAAATGTTCTAGCATTGTCTCCAATTAATCTTCCAGACATGAAACCAACTTGATTAGTGTGGACTAGAGAACCAAGCATAGACTCTGGCCTTGTAGCTAAAACTTTAGCCATAATTTTGCAGTCTAAAATAAGCACAGATATGGTACAAAAATTTTGAACTTTGGTTATGTCATGTCCTGGTTTGGGTAAAATAACAACTTGTGCTTCAGCAAATCAACTTTGTAACGTGGAATATTGCCATAAGAAGTGACATAAAGAGCACAAAATGGGAAATAGATTGTCATGAAAGATATGGTAAAATTCAGCCGTGTACCCCATCTGGTCCAGGTGGCTTGTTGCTAGACAGAGATTTCATGGCCAAGGTTATTTCTTCAACTTTGATTGGTGCACCTAGAGAATCTTTTTATACAAAAGAAAGGACTGGATGAGGCAGGCTTTCTATGAAGCTATTCATAGCATCTGTAGGATTTGCACAAGAAATGCTGAATAAATGTTGATAGTAGGTAACAAAAGCTCTGGAAATATCTTTATCTGTGGTAGCTATGTGATCATTATCTAAATGTATAATTGATATACAATGTCTTTGTTGTCTTACAGCAATATATCTGCAAGTAATCTACCAGCTTTATTAGCTGAGGTACAGTGACCAGTTTTATGCATAGCCAGACTGTGATTAGCTTGATAGCTACATAATTTATTGCATTCATATTTAAATTAGAGCCACAAGTATCATCCTGTTTAGTATTAATATGAAGTTTTTCCAGTTCTTTAATTTTATTTTCTAGTTGAAGAAGTTGTATAGATTCCTGTTTTTTATTCCAGGTAACAAAGCTTATTATTTCACCTCTGAGACAAGCTTTAAAGGCATTCATGGCGGTAGGTGGTGGAGGATCTCTATTATCATTCCATGTTTAGAAATTCGTCATAAAATTATCAAATTTTTGAATGAAATCTGAATCCTCAAGGAATTTATTATTAAATCTTCATATGTGCTTCGATTTACCATAGTCAAGCTATAACATGAGATGGATCATTGCGTGATTAGTCATTAAAATTGGATCCATTTTCATATCAATAGTCCAAGTCATTAAGGATTTAGAGAGAAGAAAAAAGTCTATTCTCAAGAATGTGTGATGTAGAGCAGAATAAAATTAGTATTTGCGACCATGAGGGTGTTGAAGGTGCCACATATCCACAAGACCTAAGGCTTGAGTAGTTGCAAGAAGCTCCTTTCCTATTTTGGTTTGTCTTTGAATGCGGTTTGACTGACGGTCCAGGATGTTATCCAAAGTAACATTAAAATCTCCAAGATTGGTACAGTACTATCTATATATATAAAACTCACCCCAACGTTCTATTGTCTGATGACGTCACTGAAGCCAAGGTTCGTAAGTTCGAAGCTCTGAAGCCAACAAAATCACAGTCTCGGGGCCCCGCCCTCGCGTCAAACGTTATGACGTTGAGGGCAGAGGCGGAGCAATTCACTCACATCGACGACGGCCAGGGCGCCGCAATGGGCCACCCACTGACGATGAAGGTGCGTTGGGTGGGGGGGGCCACAGGAAAGCCTTGCTAGCGCCCGTTTCATTGGCTCCAGAAACGGGCCTTTTTTTACTAGTATTGTAATAAAACCTTGATGTATGAAGTCAGGTGTATCAATATTGGGGTGCATAAACATTCATGATAGAAAAATTTATAGGACCAAGCTGTAACATGGTAATTGCCCATCGACCATTAAGATCAAAAGATCCTTGGAGAATGTGAATTGGAAGATTCTTTTTGAATAAAATGGCTACTCCTTTCATAGAATGAGCAGGTACATAAATTGAGGGTCCAATCCACGAAGGATTAAACCTCATACAATTAGAGTCTGAGGGGCCCTATGCTAGTGGCAGCGGCTGTTTTTGTCACGCGTTGAGGCCCTTTTTAGCGCAGCGGGTAAAAAGCCTGAAAAAAAGAAAAGGCCATGCGGTAAGTTTGCATTTACTGTGTGGTCATTTCATGGAGGAGCACTTACCACCACCCATTAAGGGGGCAGTAAGGGCTCCCACGCTAACCCGATGGTAACCAGGCAGCGCGCAGTGCTGCCCAATTAGCATCGGCAGCCATTTTGAATCAGCGCCAGGATGAGAGGCAGCAAGACAGTCTGCAGCCACGCAGGGCAGGAAAGAGGGGGCTAATTCCTGCCCCAAAGAGGTCACTAGATCACCAGGGCACAACAGTAAGGTAAAGTAGGGGAGAGGTGTGGAGTGGAGGGGAGGACACCCTTAGGCCCAACTGCCTGTCCGCCCACCAGCCTGCCCATTCATCCGCAAATCTGGACAAACGGGCAGGCTGGCAAAACCCGCCCAGTTGCCCGGCCGTGTCCTCGAAAAGAAGACATGTCTGGGTAAAATCGGACATATGGTAACCCTACCCCTCCTCGCCCCACCCCCAACCCCCACGCATACACATACACACACACTACCACCAACACCATTTTTATAGCAGTTTCCACTAGGTGTGGGTGGTAAGGGTGAGAAAAAGAAGGCATAACCAAGCTGTAACAAATTGTACTTCCATCATTCATATCATATTGTAAGCCACACTGAGCCCGCAAAAAGGTGGGAAAATGTGGGCTACAAATGCAATAAATAATAATAATAACAATAATATCAGTGCCCTAATTAGTTTTACACACTCTGGTAGATTGGCTTTTAAGGGTTTGGAGGCAGGAAAGCCAATGTGTGAGAGGTTTACTACTACTACTGCTTATCATTTTTATAGCGCTACTAGACGTACGCAGCGCTGTACACTGGACATGAAGAGACAGTCCCTGGTCGACAGAGCTTGCAATCTAATTAGGATAGACAAACAGGACAAATAAGGGATAAGGACAAAGCGTAGCAAGATTCCGGAATCCCAAAGCGTAACAAGGTTCTATGCAGAATCCCAAAGAGTAGCAAGATTCCGGAATCCCAAAGAGTAACAAGGTTCTATGCAAAATCCCAAAGAGTAGCAAGATTCCAGAATCCCAAAGACTACTACTACTACTTATCATTTTCATAGCACTATTAGATGTACACAGCACTGGACACTGGACATGAAGAGACAGTCCCTGCTCGACAGAGCCTACAATCTAATTAGGATAGACAAACAGGACAAATAAGGGATAAGGACAAAGAGTAGCAAGATTCCGGAATCCCAAAGAGTAACAAGGTTCTATGCAGAATCCCAAAAAGTAGCAAGATTCCAGAATCCCAAAGACTACTACTACTACTTATCATTTTCATAGCGTTATTAGATGTACACAGCACTGGACACTGGATATGAAGAGACAGTCCCTGCTCGACAGAGCCTACAATCTAATTAGGATAGACAAACAGGACAAATAAGGGATAAGGACAAAGAGTAACAAGATTCCGGAATCCCAAAGACTACTACTACTACTTATCACTTTTATAGCACTACTAGACGTACGCAGCGCTGTACACTGGACATAAAGAGACAGTCCCTGCTTGACAGAGCCTACAACCCTGTCTGAACTAAAGCTAAATTATGGGATTAGTTCTTGCTGGTTCTTCATTCCTTCCCTTGTTTCTGTAGTTGCAAAAACCTCAGAAAGGCGGTATCTTTCCCTTCTGTGTCTGTCTGAGCAGATTGTAAACCCTGTCTGATGTTTGTGTAGGTTATTTTTGTAATTATTTATAAAGTTGTGTTTTAATATTGGTAACTTTTGTTGTGGTTTAAAACAATATTGATTGTCTTATTATTGTTAACTGCCTAGTGGTCATGCTACTGTAGCCAGAATATCAATTTTAAATTTTAAAAATAATATAGTCACAATCCCCCTATTCAGTGCTAACTGTCCAGGAGCGGCTCCTGGCTAGTTAAATAATATTTAGCTGGCTAACCGTTAATATTCAGTAGGAGAAAGCCAGTTATCTTCTCTGAATATTCGCGTTTTGCACATTATTCTGGATTCTGTATAGTGCAACTTGAGTTGTGTGCATAAATCTGGTCGCATTTTGGATTTGCACACACAACTTAATTAGCTCAACAAGTAATTATTGTCACCAATTGGCATTAATTAGAATTTATGTGCACAAATGTCTATCCTGCTTATAATCGAAATAGAAAACGCCTATATTGTGACCCAAATCGGGAGATAGACGTTTATCTCATAAAAACGAATAAAGCGGTATAATCGAAAGCCGAATTTGGACGTTTTCAACTGCACTCCGTCGCGGATGCGGACAAAGTTGATGGGGGCGTGTCGAAGGCATGGTGAAGGCGGAACTGGGCCGTGGTTATCGGCCGATCAGAGATGGGCGCCTTTCGCCGATAATGGAAAAAAATATGCGTTTTTAGCAAGAATTTAGGGCACTTTTCCTGGACCCTGTTTTTCCACGAATAAGGCCCCAAAAAGTGCCCTAAATGACCAGATGACCACTGGAGGGAATCGGGGATGACCTCCCCTGACTCTCCCAGTGGTCACAAACCCCCTCCCACCACAAAATATGCTGTTTCACAACTTTTTATTTTCACCCTTAAATGTCATACCCACCTCCCTGGCAGCAGTATGCAGGTCCCTGGAGCAGTTATTAGGGGGTGCAGTGGACTTCAGGCATGTGGACCCAGGCCCATCCACCCCCCCCCCCCCCCACACCTGTTACACTTGTGCTGGTAAATGGGAGCCCTCCAAACCGCCCCCCAAACCCACTGTACCCACATGTAGGTGCCCCCCTTCACCCCTTAGGGCTATAGTAATGGTGTAGACTTGTGGGCAGTGGGTTTTGAGGGGGATTTGGGGGGGCTCAACACCCAAGGGAAGGGTGCTATGCACCTGGGAGCTGTTTTACCTTTTTTTTTTTTTTTTTTGTAAAAGTGCCCCCTAGGGTGCCCAGTTGGTGTCCTGGCATGTGAGGGGGACCAGTGCACTACGAATCCTGGCCCCTCCCACAAATAAATGTCTTGGAGTTATTCGTTTTTGAGCTGGGCGCTTTCGGTTTCCATTATCGCTGAAAAACAAAAACGCCCAGCTCAAAAAAAGATAAACGTCCATGTTTTTCGAAAATACGGTACGGTCCGCCCCTTCAAGGACCCGTTCTCGGAGATAAACACCCATGGAGATAGACGTTTCCGTTCGATTATGCCCCTCTATGTGTCTCACTCACACACACAGGAAGTACTCAGGCTGCATATACTGCAGCAGGACATGTTTATCCACTCCTACCCTTGCTGAGATAACATTTAACCGTTTCTCTGACCCCATGTGCAACTTTCTTTAAATCAATCACCTTACTTTCTAACTCTTCCTACTTTCTTACCCTTCTATATGTTATATCTTTGCTTTACCCTTCGCTATCACTTACAATGTTCTATTACGTATTGTGTTGACATTGTAAATAGTATACCATGCCATACTTCGTATTGTTTTTGAATATTTTTACTGCTGTAATTGTCTATTGCTCATGTTTGAGCTATTCTTACTGTACACTGCCTTGAGTGAATTCCTTCAAAAAGGCAGTAAATAAATCCTAATAAATAAATAAAATAAATAAAGTGATGCGTGTAAATTCTAAGATGTGGATCTGAAAAGGGGGCATGGCCATGGGCAGGTTGTGGGCATTCGTAGAATTTACACACACTGTTATAGAATATGCCCATTCCATGCATAATTTAGGCATCAGCATTTACACCTGGTTTCCATTGGCATAAATGCTGCCAGAGAATGTGATAAAAGCAATCAGCTTAGCAGAGCTTAAAAAAGGTTTGGATAGCTTCCTGAAAGAAAAGTCCATAAGCCATTATTAAAATGGACTTGGGGAAAATCCACTGCTTATTTCTGGGATAAGCAGCATCAAATGTATTGTACTGTTTTGGGATCTTGCCAGGTACTTGTGACCTGGATTGGCCACTGTTGGAAACAGGAAATGGGAGAGATTTGCATTCAGTGGAAGTAGTGCATGCAAATCTCTCTCATGAATATTCATTGTGGATATCCTGAAAACCTGATGGGCTGGGGTGCCTCCCAGTGGCGTAGCAAGAGGGGGGCGGGAGGGGCGGTCCGCCCCGGGTGTCAGCTCGGGGGGGGGGGTGCTCCCTGCCAGCTCCCCCCCTTGGCACATTGACACCCCCCCAGTGCCCACCCTCCTCCGTCCAACCAGCTCCCCCTACCTTTAAAAAAATATCGGAATCCGAAGCAAGGCGCAGCACCTCGCGCCTGCACATAAAAGAAATGTGTAGCATCTCATCGGGCCTTCTCTCACTCTGTCTGTCCCGCCCTTGCGGAAATAGGAAGTTGCGTCAGCGGAGGGCGGGACAGACAGAGCGAGGGAAGGCCCGATGAGACGCTGCACATTTCTTTTACGTGGAGGCGCGAGGCACTGCGCCTCGCTTCGGATTCTGATATTTTTTTAAAGGTAGGGAGCTGGTTGGACGGAAGAGGGTGGGCACTGGGTCGGGGGGGTGTCGCTGCGCCGAGGGGGGGGTATTGCACCCAGGGGGGGTGCAATGGCGAACCGCCCCACCCCGGGTGGCAGCCCCCCTCGCTATGCCACTGGTGCCTCCAGGACCAAGTTTGGGAACCACTGGTGTATTCTATAAACCATGCCTAGATTTAGGCATATTCTATAAACTGCACCTAAATTTAGACCCAGTTTATAGAAACCCCTAGGTATATTTATTTGGGCGCTGACTTTTGTAGGCATGATATATAGAATCTAGCCCACAGCTGCTAACCAGCTATATTGCACCGATATTCAGCGATGGGTTTAATGGTTAAATTGGACCACGTAAATAGCAGTCCTATCTTTAACCGCTAGGAATTTACCCAGTTAGCGCTGAATATCGGCTTAACTGGTTAGGTGCCAGTGGCCAAAAATGAAATCGGAAATTCAATGCCAATCGCTGGATACGGCACAGCACTGAAATTCCGGGGTCAGCACTGGCAGCAGGCTTTAACTGCGCTGTCCACTGCTGGCTGATTATTGGCCACAATGTGTCAGTCCTTTAAAGCTCTTTGCTATTCCTGTTGCTTTGACCCACATGTGCATATAATGACTCAAACAGACCAAGGTTTTCAGACAAGCCACATCCGGAACTGCAACAAAGCTTCTCCAGTTGGGATCCACAGGCTGAGAAAACACACAAGGTCAATCATTATATGCAAAGAACTGTGCTGACACTAACTAACAAGCTTAGTATAACTCTTCCGAATCTGCAAACACCAGGGTCTGGGGGTGTGGAAGGTTCCCACGGGTCTCAGGCCAGCCTGCTCCGGATAGGCCCTGCTATAGAGCTTAATCCAGCTTGTCAGTAAAACTGGAGGGCCTCCAGAAACATAGGCTGTCTTTGTTCTATATCCATTCCCTGCCCCCAATCCATTAATCTTCTCCAAGAGGAACTCTCTCTCTCTCTCTCTCTTAAAGCTACTGACCCAGGCTTTTGTATCTTAGCACTCCCTGTGCGCTGGCTTTCTGGTGATCATAATCAGGAATTAATGAAAGTTTCTATCAGGTGCATGTCACGAGAAAGGTAAAATAATATTATCACCTCCTTTCCCCACCGGCCACCCCCACTCTAAAATACATATTACAGTGTTCCAGTACTTTGCACAGTGCTCTGCATTCAGAATTTGACCGCTATGCCTTGGGCTTCCTGGTCCATCAGATCCATACGCCACTGGACTAGGATACCACAACCTTTCGTTCACAGACACCCAAGGATTTATTAAAACCTTATTTTATATTGACTTTCTAACTCACCCAGCCCAGTCATTGTAGTGACAATCCTGAGTCAAAAGCCAGGCACCAAGTCTCCTTCTGGAATCTTCCAAGTGTAGACCATAAATCACACCAGCTAACTGTTACCACTGAGTAATGACTGTGCCTCCCCTGAGTTAGTTTCTCAGTGGATAAGCAGGAGGAAACAGTTTCACACATACTGTAGCTCATCCTATTCCATGGCACCATATGCAGATGGTGTCCTGGGACTGGTTAGAATAACCTAGAAGGCTATTTCACAAATGTGCAGCAGGCACCTCACAGGCAGCCCTCAGCAAGACCACCTCAGTCTTTTTTTTTTAATCCATGAACCACCCTGGACGCATAGCCAGTTCACTTTCTTTTCTTCTGTCCTGGGAAGGGCCAGTGTTAGACATGCCAGAGTCCAGAGCAGAAATTTGGGAGGGAGAACCCAAAGCCATATTGGCAGGCTACTTCTACGTTGGACAGGTTCGGGGCCTCCTGTGGCATAGGAGCCCAAGGCAATTGCTGTGTTTGCACTTCCTAACACAGGCCCTGGTCCTGGGACTTTTTTGGTTATCAGCTTTAGGGGTCCTTTTACAAAATGGGCGTGTGGCAAAATGAAAATTGGCGTGTGTCCATTTTGGGCCTGAGACCTTACCGCTACCCATTGAATTAGCAGTAAGTTCTCACGCGTTAACCGGGCGGTAATCGTCAGCACACGTACAATGCCAATTACCACCTGATTAGCACCGCGCCGGAAAATTTCTGGTGCGCCTACTGGACACACTTACAAAATGAAATTACCACCTGGGCCACGCGGTAGTTCTAAATTGGCGCACGTTGGGCACGCGTAGGCACCTACGCAGTTTAGTAAAAGGGCCCCTTATTACTCTAAGAATTTTCTACCTTTCTTCTTCCCACAAGGTTTCCTGTTTAAAACAAATATATATTTTTTTTACATGGCAGAGGCATGCACTCCTCAGCTACAGATGAAAAAAAAAAAGGCCACTGCTTGCAATACTAAAATGTCCATCACTGATTTTCACAGTGAAAGCATTTAGAGCCAGATTCTATATATAGCGCCTAACAAAATCTACACGGTAAACATTTCCACCTAAGCATATTCTATAAGTGAGATTTAGGCAGCTGGGCAAACGCCTTTGACGGTACTATGTAAGCCACATTCAGCCTGCAAATAGGTGGGGAAATGTGGGGTACAAATGCAACAAATAAATTAAATAAATAAATATAAAGTGTAAAACTAGGCGCATCCATGTACACCAATGAAAACATGGCGTAAATCCCTGCGCATTGATTTACACGCACTGGGCCATATTCTAGAACAGCATGCGTAAATTTGGGAACGCCCATAAAACACCCATAGCCACACCTCTTTTGAACTGCTTTAGAATTTAGGTGCAGTTCATTACAGAATTCACTTACCGTGCGATGTGCGTAAATTCTAATTATTGACAATTAGTGCTCATTATTGCTTGTTAAGTGCTGTTAAATACACCAATTGAGTTACACGCGTTGTTATAGAATATGTCTGGATTTCAGTGCGGATCTCTAGGTGTGCTATATAGAATCCACCAGTTACTGCCTGAGGTTAGTGCGTGATGTGGGTAATAGTAGGCTCCTCAGACCTACCTCTTTAGGCTAAGGTTCCAGGATATGCCTAGTTCATTGACCTTAATAAAATCCAACCAGTCAATAAGCATATTCATTAGAGATTCCCTCTTTCAAGGTTATTAGATTGGAAGAATACCGTTCTATGATTTTTAAAGTAATTGGACATAAATTGTAGAATAGTTTACCATTAAATTTGTGAACAATGAAGAATGTAGAATCATTTAAGAGAGGACTGATAACAATTTTATTTTGACAAGGTTTCGGTGACTAATTTGTTCTGATTTTGCTATTGTACTTTTGCACTTAGCTAATCTGAGGGAACCAAAAAACATGGGAGTTATTCATTTATATTGGAGAATTATTTATAAATATTTTATGTTATGTATGTTTTTTAAATTATGTATTTTTATTGTGTGTGTTTCATTTGTAAGCCACCAGCACATTAGGATTATGCAGGTTATAAATATTTTAAATAAATATATGTTCAGTCAGCTGATTATCAAAGTGGACACTTAAGTACTTGAGGAGTCAACCAGAACGACTGGGGTGCCAAGAGGGGGAGGGGTCTGGGAAAGGTGCAGGGAATGTTCAGTGATCCAGAAGGCCACAGTCGTGGATGCATTAAGAAGGAGGAAGTGAGCAGATAGCCAGTCCAGGACTGCATCAAGACCCAACTGAAATGTGGTATGGTCCAGACAATACGGATCTTGGTATGCGACGATCAGGATACTGTCAATGTAGAAGTGTGCTGAAAGAGAGGAAATCTGGATGAGGTTAGCAAGTGGGCTAAGGAAGAGGAGAGGGGTGAGGACAGAACCTTGTGGAACACCACAAGGTAGGGTATAAAGGGAGCAGGTAGAAGAAGGCAGGTTAATCAGCAAGATAAGAGGCAAACGATGGACAGTGCCAGAAAAGCCAAAAGAAGAGAGGCTGGCCAGAATAATATTATGGTCAATGAAATCAAACATAGCTGACAAATCCAGTACAATGGCTAGGCCCACATGTTCTGAGTCAAAGGCCAAGTGGAGTTCATTAACGAGCAGTGTATGCAAAGTTTCAGTGCTGTGACCTGGTCTAAACCCTGAATGATGTAAACGAAGTAGATGAAGGATATGAGAGGAGTCAACATGCTGAAGAAGTTGGGAGAGAACTATGCATTTAGTGAGTTTGAACAAGAAAGATAGATTGGAGATCAGTCTGTAATTGTTCAGAAGGGAGGAATCCAGATTAGGCTTCTTCAAGGCTGGTCATACAATGGCTGATTTCTAGGCCGAGGGAATGACACCCGAATAGAGACTATTTCTGATAATAGAGAAAGCAAGAGGAGCCAGGCCTTGAGATGAGATTTTGAGCCAGGCTGATGGAAGTGGGCAAGTAGTGGCTGAAGAGATAAAGATAAACTTGACAAGTAAAGCAAGAGATACCTGATTGAACTCAGTCCACACGGTGCAAGGAGTACAGATAAAGAGTCATGGATTTGATATACCACCTTTTGTGGTACAACCAAAGCAGTTTGTAGGCAGATACTTTCTCTGTCCCTAGTGGGCTCACATTCTAAGTTTTGTACCTGGGGCAATGGAGGGTTAAGTAGCTTGCCCAGAGTCACAAGGAGCTACAATGGCAATCAAATCCAGTTCCCCAGGTTCTCAGCCCATTCTGATAGCCACTAGGGTACTTCTCCAGGGCAGCCTAATCCAGATTAAAGAGTTGCATGGAGACAGAAATGTTATCCATCCCCGCCCGTCCCTGCTGGAATCATATCCATCCCCACCAGTCCCTACTGGAATCTTACCCATCCCCACCCATTCCTGCGAGAATTTAACCCATCCCAGCAAGAATTTAACTTGTCCCCACCCAGTCCCGCAAGAATTTAATGGTACACACAAAAAAAATTCCAGTCGACTTTCTCGCACTTTCTCTGGGTTTGAGCTGCAGCACTGCAGGCAACGAAGGAACAGAAGTTAGAACTTGGAACATTCTTATGTGCACATGTAAGACCTATCTCTGATTCACTGGCACTGTGTGTTGAGAGGTCGCTACTTGACCGCCAGTAGGTTAGTTGACATCTGATGCTTGCAGAACATGATGGAGTGGAGGAGTAGCCTAGTGGTTAGTGCAGTGGACTTTGATCCAGGGGAACTGGGTTCAGTTCCCACTGCAGCTCCTTGTGACTCTGGGTAAGTCACTCCATTGCCCCAGGTACAAATAAGTACCTGTATATACCATATAAACCACTTTGAATGTAGTTGCACAAACCATAGAAAGGTGGTATATCAAATCCCATTTCCCTTTCATGCATGTGTCAGAGCTGAGGTCTGTGCATCAGTCCAGGAGAGGATTAATAGCAAGTGAAAGGTCCATCCAGTCTGCCCTATAGTCACACTCAGTATCAATTTATGATTAAATCAATAATGAACAGTATTATATACTTGATTATGATCTTTCTTTGGTGTTTCTGGGACATGTGGAGGGGCATAATTGAAAGGGACACCCAAGTTTTGCTGAGGACGTCCTCACAAAAAGTCCTGATGGAGGGACGGGGAAACTCGTATTATCGAAACAAGATGGATGTCCATCTTTCGTTTCTATAATACGGTCGGGGACACCCAAATCTTGAAATTTAGGTCGTCCTTAGAGATGGTCGTCGCTAGACTTGATGGTTTCTGATTTTCGGCAATAATGGAAACCAAGGACGCCCATCTCAGAAACGACCAAATGCAAGCCCTATGGTCGTGGGAGGAGCCAGCATTCGTAGCGCACAGGTCCCCCTCACATGCCAGGACATCAACCGGGTACCCTAGGGGGCACTGCAATGGACTTCATAAATTGCTCCCAGGTACATAGCTCCCTTACCTTGTGTGCTGAGCCCCCCAAAACCCACTACCCACAACTGTACACCACTACCATAGCTCTTACGGGTGAAGGGGTACAGATGTGGGTACAGTGGGTTTCGGGTGGGTTTTGGAGGGCTCACATTTACCACCACAAATGTAACAGGGGGGTGGGCCTGGTTCCACCTACCTGAAGTGCACTGCACCCACTAAAACTGCTCCAGAGACCTGCATACTGCTGTGATGGACCTGAGTATGACATTTGAGGTTGGCACAAAATATTTTTAAAGATTTCTTTTGAGGGTGGGAGGGGGTTAGTGACCATTGGGGGAGTAAGGGGAGGTCATCCCCGATTCTCTCCGGTGGTCATCTGGTCAGTTCTGGCACCTTTTTGTGCCTTGGTCGTAAGAAAAACAGGACCAGGTAAAGTCGTCCAAGTGCTCGTCAGGGATGCCCTTTTTTTTCCCATTATGGGTCGAGGACGTCCATGTGTTAGGCACGCCCAACTCCTGCCTTCGCAACGCCTCCGACACACCCCCGTGAACTTTGGCCATCCCTGCGACGGAAAGCAGTTGGGGACATCCAAAATCGGCTTTCGATTATACCGATTTAGATAACCCTGTGAGAAGGACACCCATCTTCCGATTTGTGTCGAAAAAATGGGCGTCCTTCTCTTTCGAAAATAAGCCTGAGAGTCTACCCGGCCCTAACCTTATGTTCCAACTGCTGGAGTAGCCATCAAAGCCCACTCCAGCCTATTCGTCTTCTCATTTGCAGGACACAGACCATAAAAATCTATTCAGCACTGTCCTCGTGTTCCTCTCACTGAAGTTGCTGTCTAAGCCAGTGATTCCCAAACCTGATCCTGGAGGCAACCCAACTAGTCAGGTTTTTAGGATATCAACAATGAATATTATTCATGAGAGATATTTGCATACATTTCTTCCACTGCATGCTGATCTCTCTCATGAAAATTTATTGTGGCTATCCTGAAAACCTGACCTGCTGGGGTGTCTCCAGGACCAGGTTTGGGAACCACTGATCTAAGCCCTTTTTCAGCCCAACCTAAACCAGATTGCCATATATGGGACACAGCCCATACAAGTCTGCCCCAGTGGCGTTCCTAGGGTGGCTGACACCCGGGACGGATCGCCGATGCGCGCCCCCCCCCCAGGTGCAGCGTGACCCCCTCACCCCCAGCGAAAGGACCCCCCCGGTGCATTTTTACCTGCTGGGGGGGGGGTGCCGTGCGCCTGTCGGCTTCGCTCGTTCCATGCTCCCTGTGCCTCGGAACAGGAAGTAACCTGTTCCAGGGCAGAGGGAGCACGGAACGAGCGGAGCCGACAGGTGCACGGCACCCTCCCAGTGGCGTGCACCCGCGGCAAACCACCCCCACTGCCCCTCCCTTGGTACGCCACTGGTCTGCCCAGTATTGGTCCTAGTTCATCACAGCCGGAGTCACCATCTAAGTGTCACTCAACACATCCACACACATACAGCCAGGTTAGTTTAGTTGTTTTATAACGTCCATTTTCTAATTAGAGATCCCCTGTGTTCATCCTATGCCTTTTGGAATTTCATCACCATTTGTGTCTCTACCACCTCCTTAACAGAAGACTTTCTGCATCTGTGCTGTTAAAGCAAGGAGGAGAAGTTGGTACTCAATAGGTGAAAGGCTGGCTCAGGTGCAGCTTCCGTCCCCATGGGATCCCCGCAGAACTGCTTCTGTCCCCAAGGGAACCCCACAGAACTGCTTCCGTCCCCACGGGAACCCCGCAGGTTCCGCAGGATTCAAGCGAATCCCGTTCCCGTGCAGGTCTCTAGTCCAGATTCCACTGTGGATCCTTGTGATCTTGGGCAAGTCAATGAAGTCTCCATTACCTCACATAAAAACTTAGATTGCTAAATTTGTGCCTGAAGCAATGGAACTGAGATATATCTTCCCTCAGACAGTAGAGAGTGTGCAGTGGGGTGGAGTGTCTCTGTAATCCATCACACTCTGAGACAGCAAAAGGGCCAAGTGTTGCAACATTTCCACACATTGAACCCATCCCCATGGTTCAGTCCTGTCTTTAAACTGACTACAAAAGACACCAGGGCGCAAGGGAGGCAAAGGCAAAATGATACCCCCGTCCATTGCCTCCCCTGCTTTGCTGCAACATGGTGGGTGGGGTGGAAGTATTAGGGGGTATGTTTTACAGAGTCTGGCTTGAGACACTTCTGAAAGACAGTAGCATAATTTGACCATTTTTTGTGTATGAAAGTGAAGTCGATACACTATAGAGGATAGGGCAGGCCTCTTATATAAACCCTGCATCAGGCCTAGTGCTGCAGTTGTTTCAGTCTGTCCTGAAACAACTGGATTTGAGATAAAACATGAAGTCCTGAGAAGAGACTTGCCCCCAAAGCACAGTATGGATCAGAAAGGATGACTTTAGGTGAGAAACATTGCAGAGCAAAGCTGGAAGGAGTCACTTCCACCTGGCGAGTAGAAACTCCCACAACAATGAGCAGAACTAACACTAATCTCCCCTATTCAGTCCCCAAGTCCCTACACTCTCCCTACCCAATCTTCTTTTCCTTGCTCACTCCCCCACTCGATGCTGGAGCCCCCACTCTCCGTCCTTTCCTAATTACAAATCCCCACTCATTTTCCCACCCATCCCTGAATCCACACTCTGCTTCCAATTCCAGTTCCCTACTGTCCCTCTCAGTAGCCACCCACCTTCTGAATCGGTGCTCTTCTTGTCTCCCTTAAAGTTCCCACCTAATTCCCAAATCCCTGAGTTCCCACCTAATACCTGAGTTCTTGCCTTCTTTGCCTCCCTGCCAAAGCTTTTCATTTGTTCCTCCTGAGCTCTACCTTCCCGGATCTCTCCCCTTCCCTCACTCTCTCCTCTGCAGTCCGGCAGAAGATGGCAGTCAGCCTGGTGCACTTAATGTTCTCCTTTTTCTGCTGCTAGGCAAGGGCGCTTTTCTCTCCTGTGTGGTTCCAGCCGTTTGAGTCACACATTTTCATACTTCTGCTGCGCACTGTGGTGTTCAAACATCTTGTAACCCGAGTCTCGCCCGAACCACCACCAGCTCAGTTCCAATGGCCGACACGGGCCACACCCATACGATTTGTTCTTCTCTCACACACTGCTGTACTCTCTCACTCCACATTCCCCACACTGCACAATCTCTCCTGTTCGAGCTTGGATGTGGGTCAAGGTCCGGAATACTACAGATCCGGTAGCAATGAGGAATGAAGTCAGGCTTCTAAGGGATTCTCTGCCAGTCCGGGGACCAAAGCATCCTCCTTCCCATTCCAAAGAACCAAACAGCACTCCAAGGATTCTTTTGTCTTTTTGCTAATTCAACTTTGCTGAACTTTCTGCAACTGGGTGGTAAATCATTTTATAACTTCATCAGTACAATCAACTATTTGTTCCACCAGCTCTCTTGTTCTCTCAAGATTGTGGATTACAATCTCAATCACTTTCCATCTTGTTTCCTGCAACAAACCCAAAGGTATTTACATATATACAGTTCCTCCTGCCTATTTACCCATCCCTTTGGGCTACCAATAATCCAAACCTGCTCCTGATCCTCCTGATCAAAATCCAGTTCTCCCTCAGGAATGGACCCTCTTGGCTGTCATTCCAGCAATGCACTCCTCAGAGCTGCACCCTAGACTTGAACTGGCTTCCTGCTCCCAGGCTGGGTTCCCCTTACCCACCCAGAACTCCTCACTCCTCCTTAGTTGCCACCTTTAGGGGCAGCAACTCTCCTTAATTCAGCCTTAGTTCCAGGACCCCCCTCTCCTCCAAAGGTCCCAGCGAAGGTTCAGGCAACCAAAAACCCTGTGTTCCCCTCTGCAATCCTCTTTATCAACTGTAACTCCTCCCCAACTATCAATCATTATTCAGTAACATTTTCTTTTTGCAAATTATTCCAGAACCAGGGCCCACGAGAGACTGGGCCGGGCCCGGGCAAGGCCGCCCCTGCCCCTCTCCCCTACACCCCCCACTGAGGTCGCCGCCACCACTCCCCCCCCTCTATCCACCCCCTGCATCCGCCACCTGGCCGGGCCCCCTGCATTGAAATCGCAGCGTCTCTCACCTCCGTGTGAAAGCGCTGCAGGCAGCAGGGCAGCAGATCATCTCCCTTCGGGCCTCCTTCCCTCCCTGTGTCCCGCCCTCGTCTGACGTAACTTCCGCGAGGGCGGAACACAAGGAGGGAAGGAGGGCCGAAGGGAGGTGATCTGCTGCCCTGCTGCCTGCAGCGCTTTCACATGGAGGTGAGAGGCGCTGTGATTTCAATGCAGGGGGCCCAGCCCGGTGGCAGACGGTCGACGATGGAGGGCGGGTGGGACTGCAACGCTGGGCCCCCCTTGGAGGCCTGGGGAATTTTGTCCCCCCTGCCCCCCCTTTCAGCGGCTATGTCCAGAACCCACCCCCTTGGGCTGGATTCCCACTCCTCTCATGCCTTCCCGCAGTGACTCTGAAGAATTCTACTCCTAACTCTTAATAATCCCCATTATAATGGGGGACTACAATCTGACTGTAATTTGAATCATGCAGAAGAACAGACAATGGCAGGAACAACAAGTTAGAAGGCCTGGACCACTGGTACTGCTCTCCTACTGTTCACTTTGTGCTAGAGTGACTTTAACTGGGATGGAGGAAGAACAAACCATTTTGGGGTGGTGGGGGCACTTTCCACTTCTTGCTCCTCTTCCCTATAGCATACAACTGCCCTCCAACCACTGAAAAATTACCCACACAGCTGCTAAAACCTTCACCTTAGGGTCAACAGTAAGCTCCAAGTTGGCTCTATAGAATTACCCAGGTCTGACATATCCACATTGCATCTCTAGACCTCTAGCTTCTATAGCTGTAAGGCAGGAAACTATAAACCTGTACATGAAATGGAGCAAGACTAGGCCTGACTCAGCTTGTCCCTGTGGTGACCTGGAACCAACTGACCCCAGAGTGTGAAAGACAGACAGACACCACAGTCCATCTTAAAGAGTTTATTTATGGCTAACCCTTCTTATCAGAAGCACCAGAGGCCTCCACTCTTATCTCCTCACCCAGATTCCCAGAGTTCAGTTACTAGCTTTCCAGTTGAATTTCCATGGTGGTGGTGGTGGGGGAGGGTGTTCCGCTTTTAAGTTAGTGTTTCCTCAGTCTTCTCCCCCACCATCTATCACCTCTGTCTGTACCCAGCCCCTAGCTAAGAGGGAGTTATCAATGTGGGCTACCATAAGATGTGTTGTTTCACCATTAAATCATGCTATTTTATGCAGTGGGACCTAGTTACAAATAACTGGGATTAACAGTGAAATAACCCATTTCCCTCCCCCCCCCCCCCCCACCCTATTAAAGAAAAAAGACATGTCTCTAGAAATTGAATCACTGTTATATGTAATAAAAGTGAGCCACGTATAGAGCAAACAAGTCATTGTGATATCACTGATGAGGTTGGCTCTTAGGCATTGGTGGAATGAGGCATTATGACATCACAATATCAGCTCTGGTTACCAGGTACTGAAACTCTTCACATTAAGGGGAGAAGTTATCAACGTGGGCTACCACTGACATATTATTTTACCACGAACTCATGTTATTTTAGCACAGGTCCCATTTTATGTAATGAGATCTAGTTACTAATAACTGGGGTAAAGTAAAATAACACATCTTAACGATAGCCGATGCTGATAATTCCCCCCTCCCCCCCCAAAAAAAAAAATACATTTCCAGGATCCATCCTAAAGATGGTTGCCAAAGTTTCTTTTCAGATATGTTTTCAGGGGGCTGCACTCTGGGATTTGGGGCGTCACAAAATTCATACCTAGAAAATGCTCCCAGAAGAAATGTAAAAGCTACTTACTTCTACGCATTTCTTCTCCCATTCTCCTGGGAGCTCTGCTGTGAAACGGGGTAAGCGCTTTGTTATTGCCCTCCTCAGAAGACTATTGCATTGTTCCAGGAAGCGTTACCAGCCCCCTCCATAAGAGGCTCTCTTTTAACAATCCCTCAGGCTTCCATTTTGTAGTCCCCTTCACTTGTTCCTGAGTCGGTAGTACAAGTGACTCACATGATGTGAGAATATATGAATTAACCATTCTGCTCCTGTACAATGGATAAATTTCCTTCCAGCATTGTTATCCCCTACCCCTATGTTTAGAAATTACCTAAATTAAAACCCTTATGTACTTTGCACTTTTCACATAGACACAGAAAGGGAAAAAAAATTAGCACATGCATTTTTAAGAGGATTAATGCCACTCAAAGTCTTTGATCAGTGATTGTGAATTGTTCTATTACCTATTGTGTTGACATTGTAAGTAGCATACTATGCCATACTTTGTATTGTTATTTGAATATTTTTACTGCTGTAATTGCCTATTGCTCATGTTTCATCTATTCTTACTTTACACAGCCTTGAGTGAATTCCTTCAAAAAGGCGGTAAATAAATCAAAATAAATAAATACATAAATAAATATCAAGGAGCCTGGAGAACACTGGGAATAGGATGGAAGAGGAAGTTTCTATTTTTCATTCTCTCTTTATGATTTGATGTTTGAGTGTATCTGTGATCAGGAGAGTTGAGAAGAGGAGAGAGGTGATTTGAATGGAGCAATTCCCTAACGCTATGTTTCGCTATATCAAAGTTTCTATGCTGCAGAAGCTGGAATTGCTTCTCCCATAGAAATTGACTGGTCCATTTTTTGGGGGGCGGGGGAGGGCTTATTTCTCTGGAACCCTAGCCCAGTCTGGGCCGTTTTTTAACTCAATCCCCCAGATTCTATATATGGCCCTTTGAGTTGCGTGCATAAATTGGGGGCATGCACCCAATTTGCGCGCCCAACTTAATTGAATAACACATCAATCAGCATTGATAATTGAGCAATAACAAGTAATTATTGGCACTAATTGGCAAAAATGTGAATTTATGCATGCATCTTTTTAGGCATATTCTATAAAGAGGTGCAGGTAACCATATCCTCCGCTTGGGGTGTTTTTTGCTTTGGAATGCAGGGGAGGGGTAGAGTTGGGCAGTTTGCTAATGGGGGGGTGGGAACTCTATGACTACCTTGTTATGCTATAGTGCTGTGTATTGTACCTTTAAATCTATTGATAACCTGTTTGCCTCTACCATAGAAGGAGGGGGTAGGGGGGATACATTTGTTCCAGTTTGATGACCGACTTTATCACTCTTTTTTTTTGTACATTTTCATCTTTGCCTTGCTGTCTACCTATATTGTTGGCTGTGTTTATGTTGCCTTGTCATTAATAAAATTGTCGAACCGTAAAGAGGGGCATGCAGATTTTTTCCTATCCTCACTGCAGTTCTTCTCCCTTCCCTTGCTCTCTTTTTTTTCTCTTCATCCTTTCCTTCTCCTCTTACTTTCTACATTAGATTGTAAGCCATCTACACATCTATTTGAAGAACTGGGTTGTAAATATTTAAATAGACCTGAAATGTGAAACTTTCAGCGCTGTTTATAGAATAGCAATAAGCGCATTTTTTTCAGCATCGATTTTTTTTGGCACTACTTAGCATTTAGTCCTATGCGACTTGTGCAGTCACATATTACTGCCGTGCATGTACATAACATGTGAATGAAAGCAACTTTCACACATGTAAATGCTGGTATTCTATAATCATAAAACAGAAATCATGCTCACATATAGCAGCTAGGGTTATTGAACTAGGCATCTAGCCAGCAGGTATGGACTGACCATTCGGGCAACCAGGCAACCGGGCAGTGCCTGAGGGCCCAGAGGCTCTGCCCAGATGCGTGGCATGCTGCTGGTGATCTAGTGGCCTCTGCAGGGGGGAACATGTTCTTTCTTGCCCAGCCTACTGGGCTGCCGCTATTCTCTCCTGCCCGGCACCACCGTATTTTAAAAATGATGGCCGAGACTCCACTTGGAAGTCTCGGCTGCCATTTTCAAAACACAGTAGTACCGGTAGGTGAGAGAATAGTGGCAGCGCAGCTGGCAGGAAAGAACATGTCCCGTTCCCCCCCCCCCCCCCCCGCACAGTGACCACCAGGACCCCTCAGGTATGACTGGGGAAGCGAGGGCATCGGCTGCAGCAGCAGGGGGGTGTCGGGCAGTGACTGGGTGGGGGCAGGGGCCCAGATCACCCTCAGTCCGCCCCTGCTAGCAGGTTTTCAGCATCACAATGAATATGCGTGAGACAGATTTGAATACAGTGGGTCTCCAGGATATACAGATCTATCTCATGGATATTCAACTGGCTGGGGTGTGCTTCCAGGAGAGGACTGAAAAGCACTTTACTAAGGATTAGTTGCAGGCAGGGGTGGGCTTATTTCCTATATTCTTGGCCCCTTTGAAAGATTGATCTGTCATTTCTGTGGCCAGGAATGTGCACTGTTGAATTACACCACAATTCACTAAATCCTGAAGTAATATTTTGGCAGTATGTTACTGCACCTTAGTAAACTGGCTTCTAAATTTGTGCTTGAGATGATGATGCAGAGTGAAGTCACTTTTTCCTTTTTTCCATAAATGCTCTCTCTCTCTCTCTCTCTCTCTCTCTCTCTCTCTCTCTTGGTCTCTATTTTTTTTTTTTAATTCTTTCCCACCCAATGGATGTTGCAAAGAAGTTATATATAAAGGATCAAGAATGTCTGTCTGCCTGGAGTAGAATGTGACATGGTAATGAGGAAAACGGTAATACTGCGGCAACCACTGTAATTCCTGCAGGGGTGGGGACAATCTACATGGTATTCCTGCACGGATGGGGATGATCTGCACAGTATTATCGCAGGGAGGGGGACAGTTTGCACAGTATTACTGTGGTAACAGTAATAATGATCACGGTTTTACTGCGCTGATGGGGAGCGTTAAAGCGGTAATACCTCCAATACGTCAGTGCATTGGTTTGGAAGAAGAGCTACTTAATAAAGTTGGAAACTCATGAGAATGTTAGGCCTAAAGTAAGTCAGCTTGCAAAGTATCTTTTAGCTGTTCCAGCAACCAGGGCCATTGGAAAGGGGAAAGGGAAATGAGACTTGATATACCGCCTTTTATCATAGATGACCGAAGAACACAGCTGAAGTCTGAAATGATTGATGGACTTTAGGAAATGGTAAGCTATATCATCAGTATTTTTCTTGATAGTTAAATAGATTTTTTTTTCTTCAAGCAATGTGTGACTTATTTCTATGTTTAAATTAGTGTGGATGGGGTGGGGACAGGGAAAAACCGCATGGGGCTGGAGAGAAGTTTGGGACACAATGAATGAGGATGGGGAAATATTATTTTTTATTTGCTGCATTTGTATGAAGAGTATTTTCATTACCGTGCCACTCTCTTGTCTGGAGGCAGACTAATTGGAAATTTAACAAAACAGGACCAAAGGGAGGAAAAACTAGTGAAAAGACACATCGGGCTAGATTCTATAAACGATGCCTAAAAATCAGCACCAGCCAGTTTATAGAATAGTGCTTTGTGCCAGGAACCATGACTACATTTAGGTGTGACCATTTACACCAATGAAAGTCTGGTGTAAATCTCCACGTGTAAATGAGGCGTGGATCCCCCTAATTCTATAACGACGTACATAAATTGTTGGAATGCCCCCCCCCCCCCCGACACATGTTTTCCCCCTTTGTTTTACTTTTTTTTGTTTTCAATCTTCCCCACATGCAATCGTAAAACAAAATTAAATCTACCCCAGTACATCCTCTAGAACATCGAAATGAGAGAATTTGCTTCATCTGAGATCAGTGCCAGCACTAAAGATGGTGTGCATGAGAACTGAGAATGCCCTTCACCAGTAGAGTAGCCACTGGTGGGTCTGGGCCCTCCACATTGGGTTCAGGTCCTCCCAAAATTGTGGCACTGTCCCTAAGCCCAGCCAGAAGAAAAGGTCCTCCACCAGCGGCCTGGCAGTCAGTGACACTTTGCATGGGCTGCTGCCACCGCCCCAACCCCACCACTGCCCATGCATCAGTTTTAATATGGAAAGAGCAGCCAACTACCATGTCAACTGTAGAGGACCTTTTCTGTGATAGGGCTTGGGGATCTCCACCAGTTCAGGTACTTGAGGGTTGTGGAGGGGGAGGGCACAGAGAACAGGATGGGGGCAGAGTGGAACACAAAGTTGGGATGGGGCAAACACATGTGGGATACAAAAGCAATAAAATAAATAAATAAATATGGCTTACCCAGTCTGCTTATCCATGCCATCTCCCTTCCTCTCTCTTAGAGATCCTATGTACTTGTCCCAAGCTTTCTTGAATTCACACACACTTTTCATCTCCACCACCTCCACCAGGAGGCCGTTCCACAAATACACCACCCTATTCACGAAGTATTTTCTCTGGTTACTTCTGAGTCTATCTAATTTCATCTTCATCCTTTGCCCCTTTGTTCCAGAGCTTTCTTTCTATTGAAAGAGGTCCATGCATTTATGCCATTTAGGTATTTAAATGTCGCTATCATATTATCCTTCTGCCACCTTTCTTCCAAAGTATACATATTGAGATCTTTATGACAAAGGCCACTGACCATTGTGGTTGCCACCCTCTGAACTGACTTCATCCTGTTTATATCTTTTTCAAGGTGTGGACTCCAATATTTTACCCAAACTATAGCTATGTGATGCAAGGTTCCACATTAGGAGTCGCCAACCAGTAAAGGGATCTAGGTGTCATCATTGATGATACGTTGAAACCCTCTACTCAGTATGCGGCGGTGGCAGCTAAGAAAGCAAATAGAATGTTAGGTATTATTAGGAAAGGAATGGAAAACAAAAACGAGGATGTTATAATGCCCTTGTATCGCTCCATGGTGCAACCACACCTTAAATACTGTGTGCAATTATGGTCGCCGCATCTCAAAAAAGATATAGCAGAATTAGAAAAGGTACAGAGAAGAGCAATGAAAATGATAAAGGGGATGGGATGACTTCCCTATGAGGAAAGGCTAAAGCATCTTTTTAACTTGGAGAAAAGACGGCTGAGGGGAGATATGATAGAGTCTATAAAATAATGAGTAGAGTGGAACGGGTAGATGTGAATTGCTTGTTTACTCTTTCCAAAAATACTAGGACTAGGGGGCACGCAATGAAGCTACAAAGTAGTAAATTTAAAACAAATGAAAAAAATATTTCTTCACGCAACGTGTAATTAAACTCTGGAATTCGTTGCCAGAGAATGTGGTAAAAGTAGTTAGCTTAGCAGGATTTTTAAAAGGTTTGGATAACTTCCTAAAAGAAAAGTCCATTAGCCATTATTAAGATGGACTTGGGGAAAATTCACTGCTTATTTCTAGGATAAGCAGCACAAAATGTATTGTACTGTTTTGGGATCTTGCTAGTAACCTGGATTGGCCACTGTTGGAAACAGGATGCTGGACTTGATGGACCTTCGGTCTGTCCCAGTATGGCAACATTTATGTACTTATGTTCTTATGTAATATTCTATATGAGGTCTCACCAGAGTCTTATACAGGGGTATAATCACTTCCCTCCCAAGCGCTCTACTTTTTGCCATTGCCTTTTCTACTTGTTTACCCACTTTTAAGATCATCACATACGATCATACCCAAGTCCTGCTCCTCCTTTGTGCACAAAAGTGCTTCAACTCACTAAAGGTTTGACATCCCCCCCACTCCCCCCCACTACACACACACACACACTTTAAGGTCTGGCTATGCAAACGGCCCCTGCACATCCAAACTAAATTAAAAGAAAGGAGGGGGTTATAGACAGAACTTACGGGTCTGGGTCTTCTGTGTTCTAATCTCTGGTTGTCATTATTATTATTACATTTGTACCCCGCGCTTTCCCACACAATGCAGGCTCAATGCGGCTTACATAGTAATTTGAAATACAAAGTTAATAGAATTTTAATAAAACAGTAGTAAAACAATGTACAGTTGGGCTTAGAAGTGTATGATAAATTGAGCTAGATAATATATGACTAGGATAAAAGAGGGTAGACAGGATAGGATAGTGTAATTTGGGAGAAAGGGTAAGGAGGGATAAAATTAAGGAGAGATGGAAAGAGAAGGATGGGAGGTTGGTATTTAAGTCAGAACAGAATTGGGGGTGGAAGTTGGCGAGATTAGGTTGGGGCATTAGGGTAGGCTTGCTTAAAGAGATGAGCTTTCAGCTTTTTTCTAAAGGGCAAGAAGTCGTCATTTACTCTATATGTGACCCGGATACAAACCACTGATCTTCTAGTTGTAAAGACCTAAGAGGAAAGCCAGAGATGAACTGGGATCTGCAGTATTGCACTAAGAATACAACTGGGCAGATTAGGTAGGTCTAATGGCCTTTATCTGCATTTCTATTTCATGCAAGTCATTCTCTCTCCCTGCACTTCATTTCTGTTCCTGGGCTCTGTTACTAATTTGCTTCATGGGTGACCTGAAAGCTAGTTGCTGTCTCTCCCTGTGCTCCAGTTCTAAACCCCAGCTCTGCCACTGGCTCAGATCAGTGTGACCTTGAGAGATTAATTTACTCCCCGTGCGCCTCTGTTTTCTCACCCACTACTACCTGGTTATTTTTCCTGTGGAGAACTGCCATCTAAAACACAGATGTCAAATGCCCACAGAAACTGGCTTGCCACCAGAACGGAGTGGAATGGATAAATGCAAATTGTTTACTTTAGGACACACAGCCTGACATACATTTAAAACAAACTGGAGAAAGCAGTAGTTACGCTCTGGAACGTTTTGCTGGAGGATCTGACAAAAGCAGTTAGCATCCCTGAGTTTTAAAAGGTTTGGACGAGTTCCTGGAGAAAAAGTCAATAAACCGTTATTGAGCTAGATCTGGGGAAAGTCACTGCCTTTTCCTGGGGGTAAGTAGAGTAGAATCTTGCTACTTTTTGGGATTCTTCTAGATATTTGTCACCTAGATTGGCCACTCTTGGAAACAGGAGTCTGGGCTAGATGAACCTTTGATCTGACCCAATATGACAACTCTTATGGTCTTACTTACCTTTTCATTTCAGAGAAGAACAATTGGAAGGAAGCCTTGAGGTTACCAATCCCTGACTTATTAATCACATCATGGCACAAGTTTTCATGTGTGGCAGCAGCCCAGTGCTTAGGTCTTCCTGCACAGCAGGGATGGCGGGTGCTTCAGGTACTCGTCACCAAGTGAAAGTGACTCTTTCCTGTTATGCTTGGCAATGTTTCCCCACTTAAGAGTCATGATTTCCTGGCTGTCCTTCCTAATCTGTACTGTGCTGTGCTCTGAGGGGAAAGTCTGTGATATTTTATCTCAAACGTGGACTCAGCTGGTTCAGAACAGCAGGATTTAGCCCTTCTGTATAGTGTGTTTATAGAACTGGAAGCGAAGGGTTTATATTGGGGTCATGCAGTAGTGTAACCAGGAATTTTTAACAGGGGGTGCGTGTCCCCCACATACCTTAAAATCACATCTAGTCTTTGCCTGGGCAGTGGCAGTAGCACTCATAGACTGCCTGCAGCCTGCACTGGGACTTTCTCTCTGAACCATCCCGTCCTTCAGAAAACAGGAAGTTATGTTAGAAGGGGGTGGGACAATACAATGGAGTACCATAATAGACAACATGGAAGAACATTCAAATAACATGGCTATAATATGATATCAGTATAATACAAATGAAACATGAATCATTCTTCTTGATCTTTCCGCTGCTTTTGACACTGTCGATCACAGCATACTTCTCGATACCCTGTCCTCACTTGGATTCCAGGGCTCTGTCCTTTCCTGGTTCTCTTCCTACCTCTCCCTCCGCACCTTTAGTGTTCACTCTGGTGGATCCTCTTCTACTTCTATCCCTCTGCCTGTCGGCGTACCTCAGGGTTCTGTTCTTGGTCCCCTCCTCTTTTCTATCTATACTTCTTCCCTTGGTTTATTAATCTCATCCCATGGCTTTTCCTACCATCTCTATGCTGATGACTCCCAAATCTACCTTTCTACCCCTGATATCTCACCTTGCATCCAAACCAAAGTTTCAGCGTGCTTGTCTGACATTGCTGTCTGGATGTCTCAACGCCACCTGAAATTAAACATGACCAAAACCGAGCTTCTCATTTCCCCCCCCCCCCCCCCAAACCCACCTCCCCACTCCCCCGTTTTCTATTTCTGTTTATGGCTCTCTCATTCTCCTTGTCTCCTCAGCTCGAAACCTTGGGGTCATCTTTGACTCTTCTCTCTCCTTCTCTGCTCATATCCAGCAGATCGCCAAGACCTGTCGTTTCTTTCTTTACAACATCCGTAAAATCCGCCCCTTTCTTTCCGAGCACTCCACCAAAACCCTCATCCACACCCTTGTCACCTCTCGTTTAGACTACTGCAATCTGCTTCTTGCTGGCCTCCCACTTAGTCACCTCTCCCCTCTCCAATCGGTTCAAAACTGCTGCCCGTCTCGTCTTCCGCCAGGGTCGCTTTACTCATACTACCCCTCTCCTCAAGTCGCTTCACTGGCTCCCTATTCGTTTTCGCACCCTGTTCAAACTTCTTCTACTAACCTATAAATGTACTCACTCTGCTGCTCCCCAGTATCTCTCCACACTCGTCCTTCCCTACACCCCTTCCCGTGCACTCCGCTCCATGGATAAATCCTTCTTATCTGTTCCCTTCTCCACTACTGCCAACTCCAGACTTCGCGCCTTCTGTCTCGCTGCACCCTACACCTGGAATAAACTTCCTGAGCCCCTACGTCTTGCCCCATCCTTGGCCACCTTTAAATCTAGACTGAAAGCCCACCTCTTTAACATTGCTTTTGACTCGTAACCACTTGCAACCACTCGCCTCCACCTACCCTCATCTCCACCTTCCTGTACACATTAATTGATTTGATTTGCTTACTTTATTTTTCGTCTATTAGATTGTAAGCTCTTTGAGCAGGGACTGTCTTTCTTCTATGTTTATGCAGCGCTGCGTAAGCCTTGTAGCGCTATAGAAATGCTAAATAGTAGTAGTAATAGGCATGCATTAGAACATTCAAATAACATAGATATGATATGATGTCAGCATAATACCAGTGAAGTACTTAATAAGTGAACATTTGAATAACAGATATGATGCTAATGCTGTTCCTACAATACAATGAAAATCTTACTATGTAGCCAGGGGGCCAAGTACAGATATATAGATGGGTAGTATCCATATCATCCCCCCCCCCCCCCCCACAAGCTGCTGTACTTGCTTAATAGTTGGACTGGCCCTGGAGGGATATCAGGGTAATCATGATTGTTGACTTTATTTATTAAGATACTGTATGAGAGGAAGACCTAGAAAATTGAACCATAATTGAAGTGTGGGAGGAGGGGGGAGGAGCAAGACTGAAGGTTCACCTAGAGTGCCTAATGCCCTTGCATTGGCTATATGCTCCCTGAGCTAGCCAATAGCATCCCAGCCTGAGCAGCCACCATGTTTTCAAAATGGCTGCCAAGATTTACCACTATTTTTTTATTACATTTGTACCCCGCACTTTCCCACTCATGGCAGGCTCAATGTGGCTTACATGGTGCAATGGAGGGTTAAGTGACTTGCCCAGAGTCACAAGGAGCTGCCTGTGCCTGAAGTGGGAATTGAACTCAGTTCCTCAGGACGAAAGTCCACCACCCTAACCACTAGGCCACTCCTCCACTAGCAGGTCTTGGCAGTCTTGAAGTCTTGACAGCCATTTTTAAAACATGGTGGCACGCCCAGGCAGAGTAGTGGCAGTGGGCAGGAAGGGGTGGGATTTTTTCCTGTCCCCACAGAGGCCACTAGACCACCAGGGCCCTTCAAGCTAGGACCGGAGAGGGCTGTAATGTGCAGCAGTGGTGGTGGCAGCGGAGCTTCTGGGCCCTCAGGCACTGCCCAGTTGCCCAACTGGTCAGTCCGCCCCTGCTGTAATGTCATTAACAGTAAGCTGATGCCACTTTTTTTTTTTTTTCAAATAGTGATAGTTTTCCAGTGCAGACATTTTTGAATGTGCGAAAATCACTGGGTGGTCATGCTAAAAAGTCTGTAACTTCCCTGTGTTTAAAGATAATCTCATTCCACCCAGCACATAAAGGTAGAGAGTAACAACAAATAAAGCTATAAAATTTCACTCTGAAATTCCAAGCAGTTGCTGAGAAAACAGTAAAAAAAACTCTAGGGGGTTACTTTGTTTTGCCTCACACTGTAGAATTTGGTCACTGGGTTTATAGAATAGCACTCAGTGCCCAAATTTAGGCACCATTTACTGAATCAGGGGCGTAGCCAGACAACAGATTGTGGGTGGGCCTAGGCAAGAAGTGGGTGGGCACCAAGTGTTCTCCCCCCCACCACCACCACCACCACCATCACCAAAAAAATATCTAAGCTGGCAGGAAAATGCTTCTTTCCACCTTGGCAATCTGCAAAGGCATGCGCTGAAAACTGAGCATGCGCAGGTTCCGGTATCGTTGAGAGTAGCCTTTTTGTTACCATCAGGCGGAAGTCTTCAGCTGGCGGAGCTTGGGATCCCCACCAGCTACTGCTAAATTTGTGCTACTGTTGGGTGGGCCTAAACCCTAAGTAGGTGGGCCCTGGCCCACCCAGGTCCACCTGTGGCTACGCCACTGTTGAATCTAGTCCAATATCTGTTTATTAAGCACACACCTTAAAAAGATGATCCAAAAATGACATTTACTTCAACAGTTACTCTAGTCTAATAAAAGGAGTGGAGTAAACGACCTTAAAACTTGAACTCATATTGAGTAAACTCTCCGGGTTAGCAGTTTTCAGTCATTGATCCAAAAAACAGTCCTCCACTTTTCATTATCAATTTCTTGACTCTCATAGTCTGGAGCATTTACATTATTTTTTGTAACACATCTTATAGACAAAAGTGTATGTTTGTGCTCTAAAGCTCACACCTTAATAAATCAGTAAATCTAGAACAGGAATGTCTGAGGTTATTCAGCAGTGAACCACGAGGAGGGGCATTTTCAATATGACATCTAAAAATGTCCAAAGTTCAAAGGGGAAATATAGCCATTTTCAAAACAGAAAAACATCTATCTTTTCTTGTCTTTTTTTTTTTAATGGATATTTGCTAGATGTTTTTGTACTCTGCGTCAGTGGCGTACCAAGGGTGGGGCAGTGGGGGTGGTCCGCCCCGGGCACACGCCGCTGGGGGGGGGGGGTGCTGCGCACCTGTCGGCTCTTTGTTTTCATGTTCCCTCTGCCCCGGAACAGGTTACTTCCTGTTCCGGGGCAGAGGGAGCATGAAAACGAAGATCCAGCAGGCGCGCGGCACCCCCCCCCCCAGCGGCTTGCACCCGGGGGGGGGTTCTTTTGCCGGGGGGGGCGTCACGCTGTTCCGGGGGGGTGCTGCACCTGGGGGGCGGGGCGCATCGGTGATCCGCCCCGGGTGTCAGCCCCCCTAGGAACGCCACTGCTCTGCATTTAATTTTTTTGGTCCATTTTAGAAAAACAAAGTCCAAGTGAAAAACACACAAAATCATGTAGGAGGAGCCAGCGTTCTTAGTAGACTGGCCACACAGAGATCCCAAGAAAGCAACGGGGCAACCTAGGGGTCCCTGCAGTGGACTTCAAATAAATGCTCCCAGGTACACATCTCACCATTGCACCCTGAGCCCTTCAAAACCCTCTACCCCCAACTTTACACCACTAAAATAGCCCTTATGGGTGAAGAGGGCACCTATATGTGGGTACAGTGGGTTTCTGATGAGTTTTGAAGAACTTATAGTTTCCACCACAGGTGGAATAGGTAGGGGGAGGTATGGGTCTGGGCCCACCTGTGTACACTATTCCAAGAGCCTGCATGCTGCTCTAATGGACCTGAATATAACATCTGAGATCCTGGTTCAACAATGAGCTACTGTACATGAAAAAACTATGCAGGAGACTAGAAAGAACATGGGCCAAAAACAAAACAGAAACAAACAAAGACATATGAAGAAAAGCTATAAGAACGTACAAACACAAACTAAAGAAAGCCAAAGTGGAATACTACAACATATACACAAATCCAGAACAGATTAACATGAAAAAAAATATTCAAACTCATGAACAATCTACTGAAAACACAGGACACATTGGCATCGACTGAAACACCACCTACTGCAGACGATCTAGCTAAATACTTTGAACAAAAAATAGCAAAGACAAGATCCAACTTCACGATACCGCAAACATCCATCACTGACTTCCTACAAGACTGTGAAACAAACACCCATACCATGGCAGACAAAATCTGGTCCGCATTTGAACCACCCAAAATAAGCACAGTAAAGGCATTACTGACAAAGTACACACATACAGAATGTCTGCTAGACAAATGCCCCAGCCTCATGCTGAAAACCCCACAGGATTGGTTCATCGAATGCATCACCAAACACTTCACATACATGTTAGCAGAAGGTCAATTCCCAAAAGACAATGGCAAAATCATTCTCACTCCAATCCCCAAGAACACAACCAACAAGATTAGCAACCTCACAAATTACAGACCAGTGGTCTCAATACCACTACTGACAAAAACGATGGAGGGGTTGGCAACACAACTAAGGAAATACCTAACAAAATTCTCTATCCTACATAAATCTCAATCAGGTTTCACACCTCAACACAGCACTGAAACGGTCATAACCACTCTGATAACAAAGTTCAGAAGTTCAATAAGCCAAGGTCAGAACACACAATGCAATTCGACATGTCAAGTGTGTTCAATCTAGTAGATCACACAACATTGATGACTATCGAGCCCGCATAACCCCACTGCCCACCAAAACATCACAATAAACCACCAAACATGCCAAATTGAAACATACTTAAAAATACCGAGAATCATTCTTGACAAGTACATAATACTAGATAGCCAAATATCAGAAGTAACAACAAAATGATTCAGAACACTATGGAAACTGAGAGGGTTCAGAGACTATTTTCCTAGACAATCTTTCCGGATAATAATACAATCAATGATACTATCACACCTAGATTACTGCAATGCAGTATATGTTGGCTGCAAGGGAAGAGCATTGAAATCGCTGCAAACCGTCCAAAACATGGCAGCGAGGATAATTTTCAAGAAGTCAAAATATGAAAGAGCTACACCACTATTCAAAACACTACACTGACTACCAATCAAGGCAACACTGATCTTCAAAGCAAGCACCATCATCTACAAAATTTTATTTGGTTTGTCTCCAGAATACATTTTAGACTTGGTAGAACTATCCCCAAGAAATGCAAGCCCAGAAACCAGAAGCTATCTACTTCTTCACCTACCCAACTGCAGAAACATAACTTTCAAATCTATCTACATGGCCGGATTTAACTACCTGGGCTCCAAATAGTGGAACTGAATACCAAAGATCACAAGAAGAATCACAAACTATCTTCAATTTAGAAAAGAACTGAAAACATACCTCTTTAAAATACTCTACAACAAGTAATTCAGCCATCAATGTCCATTCTGATCACTAATCTTAAACTATCGTTATAAGTCCCAACCAAAATGCAAACTCTAATTGTAAACCATCACTATAAGTTTCAACTGAACTGTAATCTGTAAACCAATACTGTAACTGTTCATTCTAATAACAGGTCTAGCTCAAAACATCTTAGTTTTAGTCTTGGATGGTTTTGTTTTGTTTCATTATGGCTGAAGAACGCCCAAATCCTGCCCTTAACACACACCCTTAAGATTTGGATAGACTGCAGACCAACAGCATAGAAAAATACCTGAAAAACAGATTTCAAAATACCAATTTGGACATTTTTGTGAGAAAAACATGCAAATGTTGCTTTATGCCACTTTTTAGCCGTTCTTCTCTTTCGAAAATGAGCCCCATAGTAACAAAGTAGATGAAGGCAAATGAAGATCTGTACAATCCATCCCATCTGCCCAACAAGATAAACTCATAGAATAAGGCATACTACATATGTATACTTGATCTTGATTTGTCCTTGCCATTTTGGGGACACAGACCATAGAAGTCTGTCTGGCACTGGCCTTCTTCTCCAGCTACTGAAGCTGAATCTGTCCAGCCATTATCAGGGCACACACCGTAGAGGTCTGCCCAACACTGGCTTTGGTTCCCAATTACTGGTGTTGCCACCTAAGCTTGTTTGGTTCCATGCCTTCTATACAGGATTCCTTTGTATTTATCTTAAGCAACATTTTCATCACCACCTTGTGCGGGAGGGCATTACATGTATCTACCACTCTCTCCATGAAAACATGCTTCCTGATTTTATTCCTGAGTCAATTCCCTTGCAACCTGCAACCTGAAATCCATATGTGTGCTGGCTGCATGAATATTTTAACCTGGTGCATAATTAGTATTGATTTGTGACTTCATATCTACCAAATAGCTCTGAACTGCTTCAAAATCACCTGTGCTTGCTAATTAGGGTTTTTTGTTTGTTTTTTTGTTTGCTTGCTAAAAATTTCAAGTGGGCCATATCCCTGGGTCAAACAGGTGGCTTTTAGCCCATGGGCTGAACATTTAGATTCCTTTGGTCTATAAGGCATTACCCCGTTATTTGCTTTAGGTTTCTGTATGAAAAAATCCAATACAATTTGAAAAAGAAAAAACATTTTAAAAGATTTTGGACCAGGGGTGGGCAACCTTGCTCCTCAACCCAGTCGGGTTTTCAGGATTTCGCCAATGAATATGCATGAGATCTATTTGCAAGCAACGTCTCCATTGTATGCAAATAGATCTGAAACCTATTCATTGGGGAAATCATGAAAATCCGACTGAGTTGCAGCCCTCGAGGACCAAGGTTGTCTACCTCATTCTAGACTCTTAAAGGTAATACTGTAAGCCAGGGGTGAGCAACCACAGGTTCTCATGAATATGCATGAGATTGATTGGCATGTAATGCTTCAATTGTATGCAAATAGATCTCATGCATATGCATTGTGGAAATCTTGTAAACTCAACTGGGTCATGGCCCCTGAGGATTGTGGTTGCCTACCCCTTCTCTAGACCCTTGATCTTCACTCCTTGTCCTTGAGGGCCACCAACAGATCAAATTTTCAGAATGTCCCTGATGACTATGTATGAGAGAGAGTTGCATGCCTACCTCCATTGTATGCAAATCTCTCTTATGCATGTTTATTAGGGGTATCCTGGAAACCTAACCTGTTGATGGCCTTCAAGGACTGGGAGTGAAAGCCTTTCACAGTCCTGTCTTTCTGTTGCTGGTTTCAAAGAACTCTCTGGTTGACCTGGAAAATGTAAGATTCAATCTGCTAATGGAGCCCAAGATCTTCTGTATGGCAATTTGCAGCACTGCCTCAGAGCCATAACTCTGTAATTTGCACTGAAACTTCGTAACATATTTGGATTCTGTAACGTGCTTGCATTTCAACTCCATTAACTAGAGAGGATGGGCTCTACAAATAGCGGAGTTCCACCTCAGTCGGCACACACTGTCCCTCACCTTCACTGCGCTGCAGAGTTTGAGAAGGTTCTCTGACCAGTGCTCCTGTTTTAATCTAGGTTCTGACTGAACCCAAGATTTGTAATCAAGACATTGAAAAAGCAGATAGATGTCGCCTACAGAGGGCCTGGTGAAATGAGGGCTAGTACGCCAGATAGGTAGAGCTGGTAGGTCTGGAGATGTGGAAGAAAAGGTTTGAGGCAATGAGTTTCAGTCCTGGGTTTACCACTGATGTCCTACCACTTTTGGCCAAGTCATTTATGTCATCAGGTAAGTTCCAAATACTGTATTGTTTCTAATAAATGACAGGGCTCTGTACTGGCCCAGCATCATAACCTCGAGACAAGGTACGAAGAGAGATCTGGTCGTTGCAGGGTGGTGAAGGATGGAGGGTGAAGGAGAGCATTGTCGGGGAGGGGGGATTATTGGAGAAATCTTGATTTGGTTTAAAGACTAAATTTTCAGAGGTTTTGGGTCCTGAAGTGGGGGGAGGGGAATTATTGGAGGTGGGCATTTATTAGAAACAATACTGTAACTACAGTTATTAAAGTTAAACAACTGGAGGCATACACGCAACAGCACTCTTATATTACAAGGGATGGTGCCACTGGTACCCATAATCGCCTTTTGATTATCATAGTCAGAAGCAGGGGAGGGGGAAAGCCGGTTCTGAGTGGAAGGGTTCCCTCCACACCCTGCTGCATACTGTGTAGAGATGAGTCAGCTGTGTCAGCCACCCAAGGATTCAATTTGCAGCTCATTCTCTGTGCTTTATTATGATAGCATGGGCTTATAAATTCCCCTTGTTCTCACATATGCAAGGCCTCCCCTCCTCAGCATCTGAAGACCAGAAAGCCCATGTGAAGCTGTAAATTCCAGCCTGCACATGGAAATCATTCTGCTTAGCAAGATGCTAACTCTCTGGTCTTTTCTGCAATGTCTAGAGGGACAATGATCTGTGATGGTTGTCTGCAAATAATGCTCCACTAGTCTTTAATCCTCTCAAGAGAAGCGGTAGGAGAGCAGAGGCAGGGGGCCCCCCAGAATTGTGGGATGAACCAGAGAATCCTCCGTCTTATCAGGAAACCACATTCCTCCTCTGGGAAGTCTCTTCTCTCCCTATGTTTTTCTTTGCTTAGTTTGTGTGAACTCCTCAGTGAGGGCACTTTGGTAATTAGGAGGACAATACCTTGGTAAGGCATGCTAAATTGGGGCTTAATGAAACCTGATGCACTGTTGATTGAACACTTTACGCTCCCACCCTCCTGAGGATAATGACCCTTTGACCATACTTGTAAAAGAAAGGCACAGCCACACAGGGAACTCAGGGTGAGGAGACAGAGCAATCACTGGACAAATCATCCCCCAGGCAAAAAGTTGTTTTCAGCAACCCTCTTCTCTTTTGTGTTCACAGAGGTGCCAATGTACAAAGGTTTGTAGTAAAGCCCCATGTGAATGTCTGAGCACATGTCTTCTACCTAAAATACTTTGCAAGACACAAAGCTAAATACATGCAGATTTTATGCGTGGAAAACCTGCAGCTAAAGGAGGAGGTGGGGAGACGAGTGTGCTTGACATACGCGCAAAAAGGTTTTGTGGTAAGCGTGGCTGTTGTGCGCCTGTCCAGACAAGAACTGAAGTGTCAGCACACATTGGGGCTTATTCTTCAGCCCCTAAATTTGAGCCTCGTAAATATTACAAGCACATGGAAGTTTTGCAAGGCTCATATTCTGGCGCAAGAACAGGTTCTTTTGGTTTCGCTCAGACACACGCGCACATGTTTGCTACTTGCCATCTGTCTTTAAAACTTGTAGGAGCCTCCTTCCACTTGTAAAAGAAGACAAAACCAGCAGTTCAGTGTGAAAATTTCACAAAAATACTCTCAGTACCTTCAATGCTGCTCTCGACTTGGTGAAAACCTTTTCAGCATTTTAGGCCATCATTGGGAAGGACCTCGTAATACATTTCAATACAGTTTGCAGCCATCTGTACCACGCACGTTAATATCTGCACTCAAGTCCTCTGAGCATTCGGCTTACAATAACATGCACACACACCCAACATTAACCACACGCTTATGCTCGCAGTAGCTTTGAGTATTGGTCCCAGAATCACAGTCTGTCTTAAAAGGGCAGCATGCCCCCTCCTGGCTTAGTGCCTAGGGATCATAGTAACATAGTAACATAGTAGATGACGGCAGAAAAAGACCTGCACGGTCCATCCAGTCTGCCCAACAAGATAACTCATATTTGCTGCTTTTTGTGTATACCCTACTTTGATTTGTACCTGTGCTCTTCAGGGCACAGACCGTATAAGTCTGCCCAGCACTATCCCCGCCTCCCAACCACCGGCTCTGGCACAGACCGTATAAGTCTGCCCAGCACTATCCTCACCTCCCAACCACCAGCCCTGCCTCCCAACCACCGGCTCTGGCACAGACCGTACAAGTCTGTCCAGCACTATCCCCGCCTCCCAACCACCAGTCCCGCTGCCCAACACCGGCTCTGGCACAGACTGTACAAGTTTGTCCAGTACTATCCCCGCCTCCCAACCACCAGCCCCGCCTCCCGATCTTGACTAAGCTCCTGAGGATCCATTCCTTCGGCACAGGATTCCTTTATGCTTATCCCACGCATGTTTGAATTCCGTTACCGTTTTCATTTCCACCACCTCCCGCGGGAGGGCATTCCAAGCATCCACTACTCTCTCCGTGAAAAAATACTTCCTGACATTTTTCTTGAGTCTGCCCCCCTTCAATCTCATTTCATGTCCTCTCGTTCTACCACCTTCCCATCTCCGGAAAAGGTTCGTTTGCGGATTAATACCTTTCAAATATTTGAACGTCTGTATCATATCACCCCTGTTTCTCCTTTCCTCCAGAGTATACATGTTTAGTTCAGCAAGTCTCTCCTCATACGTCTTGTAACGCAAATTCCATACCATTCTCGTAGCTTTTCTTTGCACCGCTTCAATTCTTTTTACATCCTTAACAAGATACGGCCTCCAAAACTGAACACAATCAGGGTTGCCAGCTGGGAAAAATTTTCCCAGCCCAAAACCAGCCATAAACCCGCCCAAAAACCGCCCGCAGCCAACCCCCGCCCCCCGCATCACCGAACCCCGCCCCCTGCGTCACTAACCCCGCCTCCTGCGTCACTAAACCCCGCCCCTGACGTCACTAGCCCCGCCCCCGCCGTCACCCCTGACGTCAACCCTGCCCCTGAAAGGCTTCTATTGAACCAAATTGGACCAATAGAAGCCCCGGAAAAGCTTCTATTGGACCAAATTGGACCAATAGAAGCCCCGGTAGCGGGAAAACCGGTCAATCGGCGGCCGCGAAAACCCACCCAATCCCGCACTGCGGCCGCTCGAAAACCCGCCCAAATCCCCGCAACCCACGCGATTCAAAAATTCCCCGCAGCCGTTCCCGAAAAGTCGCCCAATTCTGCGGCTTAACCGCAACCCTGCCGACAGTGAACACAATACTCCAGGTGGGGCCTCACCAATGACTTATACAGGGGCATCAACACCCCCTTTCTTCTGCTGGTCACACCTCTCTCTATACAGCCTAACAACCTTCTAGCTACGGCCACCGCCTTGTCACACTGTTTCGTCGCCTTCAAATCCTCAGATACTATCACCCCAAGATCCCTCTCTCCGCCCGTACCTATCAGACTCTCCCCGCCTAACACATATGTCTCCCGTGGATTTCTATTCCCTAAGTGCATCACTTTGCATTTCTTCGCATTGAATTTTAATTGCCAAACCTTAGACCATTCTTCTAGCTTCCTCAGATCCTTTTTCATGTTTTCCACTCCCTCCATGGTGTCCACTCTGTTACAGATCTTAGTATCATCCGCAAATAGGCAAACTTTACCTTCTAACCCTTCAGCAATGTCACTCACAAATATATTGAACAGAATCGGCCCCAGCACCGATCCCTGAGGCACTCCACTACTCACCTTTCCTTCCTCCGAGCGAATTCCATTCACCACCACCCTCTGGCGTCTGTCCGTCAACCAGTTCCTAATCCAGTTCACCACTTCAGGTCCCATCTTCAGCCCCTCCAGTTTATTTAAGAGCCTCCTGTGGGGAACCGTGTCAAAAGCTTTGCTGAAATCTAAGTAGATTACGTCCATAGCTCGTCCCTGATTCAATTCTCCTGTCACCCAATCAAAGAACTCAATGAGATTCGTTTGGCACGATTTCCCTTTGGTAAAACCATGTTGTCTTGGGTCTTGCAACTTATTGGCTTCCAGAAAATTCACTATCCTTTCCTTCAGCATCGCTTCCATTACTTTTCCAATAACCGAAGTGAGGCTTACCGGCCTGTAGTTTCCAGCTTCTTCCCTATCACCACTTTTGTGAAGATGGACCACCTCCGCCGTTCTCCAATCCCTCGGAACCTTTGCCGTCTGCAAGGATATATTAAACAAATCTTTAAGAGGACCCGCCAAAACCTCTCTGAGCTCCCTCAATATCCTGGGGTGGATCCCGTCCGGTCCCACGGCTTTGTTCACCTTTAGCTTTTCAAGTTTCGTGAACGGTGCTCTATCCACTTCATTCTCAATTGTATTATTTCCAGTCCATCGCGGTCCTTCTCCAGGATTTTCCTCTGTGAAAACAGAACAAAAGTATCTATTTAGCAAATTTGCTTTTTCTTCATCATTTTCCACATAGCGGTTCGCAGTATCTTTTAGTCTCACAATTCCCTTTTTAGTCATTCTCCTTTCACTAATATACCTGAAGAAATTTTTGTCACCCCTCCTTACATCACCCAGTTTGCCCACTCCGTCCTAACCATAACCCTGCAAGGGTAGGAAGTCTTAGGAACTCATTTGCAGACCTGGGTTAATGTCAATGCGATTCAGAAAAGGTACAGAGTTAAAATTAGAAAAGGTACAGAGAAGGGCGACAAAAATGATAAAGGGGATGAGATGACTTCTCTATGAGGAAAGGCTAAAGCGGCTAGGGTTTTTCAGCTTGGAGAAAACACGGCTGAGGAGAGATATGATAGAGGTCTATAAAATAATGAGTGGAGTGGAACGGGTAGACGTGAAGCGTCTGTTTACTCTTTCCAAAAATACTAGGACTAGGGGGCACGCATTGAAGCTATGAAGTAGTAAATTTAAAACAAATCGGAGACAATATTTAATCACTCAACGAGTAACTGAACTCTGAAATTCATTGCCAGATAATGTGGTAAAAGCAGTTATCTTAGTGGAGTATAAAAAGGTTTGGATAACTTCTTAAAAGAAAAGTCCATAAGCCATTATTAAGATAGACGGAAGAAATCCTCTGCTTGTTTCTAGGATAATCAAAAATTAGAAAATGGCACCACTCCAGCCTAATTTTATTGAAACATACACAACTAGATAATGGATGGAGCACAACCTGCTGTATTTACCATTATATAATTAAATGGGAGTGACTCATACTGTCACTAAAGCACCATTGCAGTGTGCTGTATCAAAGCATACGCTTATGTGACGTTATCATAGACACCCTCCAACCTCCGATAGTGCACAATTTTACTTAATAAGTGCCCTTTAAAGTCTTAATACTTCCTAATATTTAATGTCCAAGTGAAAAAAAAAATTTGTTGTTTTTTGAGCACTATCGGTATATATAAAGCTTAAAAATATATGCAGGAAAACACACTTATCTTGATATTAGAAGTTCTGAAGTCCTGTTGTGGTTTAAACATCCTGTGTTTTCAATTCTCATTAATCATCATTCAGTTCTAGTCCCGGTATATGCCAAGTCCCGACAGGAGCCTGTTTCGCATTTCAATGCTTTGTCAAGGGACCACTTTACATATACCTGTTGAAACATACAAAATGTTTTAGTGCTGGTTATTCCTGCAATCATAATAGAATAAAATACTTGGCGTCTGGTTCAATAACAACCGGCACCGGCAGGGAACCAACAAACATGGCGCCGGCATGATTTTAAAATCTATAAGGCCCGCCCACTGGCAATTATGTCATGATCAGCTGTGCCCAATCATAGGAAACAATTCCAATGGAGGTATGTGTTTAAACCATGCAGTTCTAGCGTATCAAGAAGATAAATCCATTGAGTCTCCTTCTGCAGTAGTAACCTATCAATATTCCCTCCACGGGCATTAGGTACAATGCAATCGATGACCATACATCGGAGAGATTCACTGGAATGTTGTTTATCTTGGCAATGTTGTACAAGTGGAGCCCCGGTACTATGGCCCGCTATCCTAGACCTGTGTTCAACCATCCTAACATTTAAAGATCTGTTCGATTTGCCAATATACACTTTCTGGCAAGGACAAATGATATAATATATGACATAAGGTGTCCGACATGTAGTACGGAATTTAAGGTGATAAATCTGACCATTATGTCGAAGAGTAGTGGTTTCTATTGTCAGAGCACAGGTTTTACAGCCTGTTTTATTACATTTAAAATGGCCGCCTATCAACGTGCTTCCAGTTGCTTCCATATGTGTGAAATCAGCCGGACTAAGGATTTCACTTAAATTGCGTGCCCGAGAGAAGGCAGTACGCATGTGATGTTTGGCAAAAACTGGGTGGACTCTTACTATGTCCCAATGTCTTCTAATTATCTTCGCAGCCCACTCACTGCCCGGGACATACCACATAATAAAGGTCATAATCTGATCATCAGAAGTTTCTTGTTTATTACTTTGTAAGAGGAGCTCTCTGTTGTTATATTTTGCCCTAGTATAGGCTTTTCGGAGAACCCGCTTGGGATAATTTCGATGAAGCATTTTAACCCCAAAGAAGTGCGCTTGTTGCCGAAAATCATTGTCATCAGTACAAATTCTTCTGAAACGAAGAAACTGGGAAAAAGGTAAGCTGTCACGCAACGATCTCGGATGGCAACTGCCATATTCCAGGAACGTGTTTCTGTCAGTGGATTTGGTATAGACCTTAGTCTGAAAGGTATATTGTTTCAAAGTAATCTCCACATCCAAGAAATGTATAATGTTGTTTGAATAGGTTGCTGTAAATTTTGACAAACAACAACGTTATTAATTTGTCTAACATTACATTAACAGCAGCTCAAGAATCCTTATTAGTCAAAGGGTTATCTTTTGTACCAGCTAATACTTTCGACCCATTTCAATTTAGGGTTGATCTTGAAAAATTTATCAGAAAATTACAGCTAAAAATTTTTTTTGCTGGATCCGACCCGGGGGAGCCACGTTCGAGGGTATCAAACAAATCCCAGTGGTCCCCTCCCATCCCCCTGGATCCTATAGTAAGTGCATTTAAACAATTGGTCCTGAGAGATGTACATGAATTTTATGATAAAAAATTTCAGGGTACTCGAGATAACCTGACAAAAGATGAATGGAGAGCATTAAAAGAATTAAAGAATAACCCATCTATCATCATTAAGAGGGCAGACAAAGGGGGAGCGGTGGTTGTACAGAATAAAGCCCAATATTTATCAGAAGCAGCTTTACAACTATCTGATGCAGCAGCGTACAGAGAATTATCACAAGACTGTACAGCACAGTTACAACAAATAATACAAGATGTTACACAAGAGGGCCTGGAAAAGGGCTTTTTAACGACGAAAGAACATCAGTTTCTCAATAATAAAACACCGTTAATTCCGGTTCTATATTTGCTGCCTAAAGTGCATAAAGATCCGAATAACCCCCCAGGCAGACCGATCATATCCTCCAGGGGTTCTCTTCTTGAACCTTTATCGATCTACTTAGATTCCTTTTTCAAGGATGAAGTACCATTGTGCCCTTCCTATATAAAAGATACAACACACTTCTTGAAGATTTTACGTGATATACAATTACCCAATTCGAACTGCCTTATGGTGACATTGGATATCAAGTCACTCTATACGATGATCCCTCAAGACGAGCTGATTGAAATAGTGAATGCAATTTTGGAAGAGAGACCAAGACCGCATGACATTCCCACCAGTTTTTTGTTGGTTCTTTTGAAATTAGCTTTGTGTAAGAATTTAATTATATAATGGTATATGCAGCAGGTTGTGCTCCATCCATTATCTAGCTGTGTATGTTTCTAGGATAAGCAGCATAAAATGTATTGCACTGTTTTGGGATCTTGCCAGGTATTTGTAAACTGGATTGGCCACTATTGGAAACAGGATGCTGGGCTTGATGGACCTTCGGTCCTTCCCAGTATGGCAAAGCTTATGTTCTTATGTAACACACATTATTTTGTGCAAACCCTGTTGTTCGCATTGGGCCTATTTACTAACCAAATGCAACAAAATAAAACATGGAAAAGAAAATAAGATGATACCTTTTTTATTGGACATAACTTAATACATTTCTTGATTAGCTTTCGAAGGTTGCCCTTCTTCGTCAGATTGGACGAAGAAGGGCAACCTTCGAAAGCTAATCAAGAAATGTATTATGTCCAATAAAAAAGGTATCATCTTATTTTCTTTTCCATGTTTTATTTTGTTTGATTTCTATTGATAACCTTAAGAGTGGACTAACACGGCTACCACACTCCTCTACTAACCAAATGCTAAATTTGCATTACCGTGTGTTAACATATAAATGCAGGCTCATAGTTTCCAAAGAGCTTCTCCCATTATCCCTTTGATTTTATAATGGTTGCCATAAATTGTGTGCAGAATTAAGTACATAAGTACTAAGTATTGCCACACTGGGACAGACCAAAGGTCCATCAAGCCCAGCATCCTGTTTTCAACAGCACCAATCCATGTCACAAATACCTGGCAAGATCCCAAAAAAGTTCAATACATTTTACGCTGCTTATCCCAGAAATAAGCAGTGGATTTTCCCCAAGTCAATTTAATAATGGTCTATGGATTTTTCCATTAGGAAGCTGTCCAGACCTTTTTTAAACCCCACTAAGTTAACCGCCTTTACCACATTCTCTAGCGACTAATTCCAGAGTTTAATTACACGTTGAGTGAGAAAACATTTTCTCCAATTCGTATTAAATTTACTGCTTTGTAGCTTCTTTGCTTGCCCCCCAGTCCAAGTATTTTTGGAAAGATTAAACAGACGCTTCACATCTACCCGTTCCACTCAACTGATTATTTTATAGACCTCTATCATATCTCCCCTCAGCCTTCTTTTCTCCAAGCTGAAGAGCCCTAGATGCTTCAGCCTTTCCTTATAAGGAAGTTGTACCATCCCCTTTATCATTTTCACCACCCTTCTCTGTACCTTTTCTAATTCCACTATATCTTTTTTGAGATGCGGTGACCAGAATTGAACACAATATTCGAGGTGCGGTCACACCATGGACCGATACAAAGGCATTATAACGTCCTCATTTTTGTTTTCCATTCCTTTCCTAATAATACCTAACATTCTATTTGCTTTCTTAGCCACCGCAGCACAATGTATCATCAACAATGACACCGAGATCCCTTTCTTGGTCTGTGACTCCTAACATGGAACCTTGCATTACATAACTATAGTTCAGGTTCCTCTTTCCCACATGCATCACTTTGCACTTGCTCACATTAAACGTCATCTGCCATTTAGATGCCCAGTCTCCCAGTCTCGTAAGGTCCTCTTGTAATTTTTCACAATCCTCTTGTGATTTAACAACTTTGAATAACTTTGTGTTGTCAACAAATTTAATTATCTCACTAGGTACTCCCATCTCTAGATCATTTATAAATATGTTAAAAAGTAGAGGTCCCAGCACAGACACCTGGGGAAACCCACTATCTACCCTTCTCCATTGAGAATACTGACCATTTAACCCTACTCTCTGTTTTCTATCCTTTAACCAGTTTTTAATCCACAATAGGACACTACCTCTATCCCATGACTCTCCAATTTCTTCTGGAGTCTTTCATGAGATACTTTGTCAAACGCCTTTTGAAAATCCAGATACACAATATCAACCGGCTCGCCTTTATCCACATGTTTGTTCACCCCTTCAAAGAAATGTAATAGATTGTTGAGGCAAGATTTCCCTTCACTAAATCCATGTTGGGTTTGTCTCATTAATCCATGCTTTTGAATATGCTCTGTAATTTTGTTCTTTATAATAGTCGCTACCATTTTGCCCAGCACCGACGTCAGGCTCACCGGTCTCTAATTTCACGGATCCCCTCTGGAACCTTTTTTAAATATCGGCGTTACATTGGCCACCCTCCAATCTTCCGGTACCACGCTCGATTTTAAAGATATACTACATATTACTGACAATAGTTCCGCCAGTTCATTTTTCAATTCTATCAGTACTCTGGGATAAATACCATCCGGTCCAGAAGATTTGCTACTCTTCAGTTTGTCAAATTGCCCCATTACATCCTCTAGGTTTATAGAAATTTTATTCAGTTTCTGTGACTCGTCAGCTTTGAATACCATTTCTGGCACCAGTATCTCTCCAAAATCTTCCACGGTGAAGACCAAAGCAAAGAATTTGTTTAATCTCTCCGCTATGGCTTTCTCTTCCCTGATTGCCCATTTTACCGTTTAAGCGGGTTTTTAGGTGCTATTTACTGAATCTAGCCCTTTATGTTTAATAAAATCTTGATATACTGTTTAATCTAAAGCATAGGTCTAGGCAGTTTACATAAAAAGCATAAAATAGGAAACGGACGCCAGGTTAAATACAAAAGATACAAGCATTCAATCACTCATGCATTACAAAGCAAAAATTTCAAAAGAAAAAAAAATTCTTAGGTAGGCAACAGACTAGCCAAACTACCCACCTCCTTGCAAGAAAAGAGCTATGTAAATTAGTGTATTTTCAATAGAAATTTGAATTTTTTAAACAATATCTCTGAGTGAATGGAAGGCGGCAAATTGTTCTGTAGTTCTGGGGTCAAGAAGATAAAATGCAGTATGTCTGGTTAATGCCAAATGTGCCTTCCTAGGGGATGGTAAAATCGAATGGCTGGAGTCAAAGATCTCAGAGAGCCCGCTAGGTCAATGGGTGGCAATAAGTGCTCAGGCAATTAAATAGCCACACACTGCTTTTAATTTTAGTGCCCGGCCATTTACTGCTCCCATTTAAAAAAGCCCTCCTTCCCACTCGTGGTAAAAAATGACCCAGTGTGCGCCAATTTCATGCATCCAAACTACCACAAGCCACTTTTTACTGCTGCTTAGTAAAAGACCCCCTTAGGCAGCAAGGGGAGGAATCTATAAATGGTGCTGAAACTTTGGTGTTAAGCGCTATTCTACAGAGGGCACTCCGAGATGAGCGTGCGTTATAAAATAGCGCTTAGAGCCAATTATTAATTTCTTTCAAATTCAGTTCCAAATAGCACAAAAATATTCCTTAAAGTCTTAAATATTTATTTCAATAGGTTCCACTGATTTCAAAACATATTCTTTGCTTTTACAAACACATCTCTCTTTTGTAGAAATTGCTCCAAAACGGTGCCCAACTCATGGCATTTCAGTACGTACATGGCACTATTCTATAACATTCCCCTCCCCCGGCCACATCTCCTTTTTTGAGTTGCATGCTAGAGGATTTATGCGCAGAGTATTATACAATAGCATGCAAGAAAATGTGCGTGCAAATTCCAATTAATGCCAATTAAGTGCAATTATTGATTGTTAAGGCACATTAATTCAAACTAAATTAGTTCCGTGAGAATCTTGACACCGCGCTTAAATTTCTGCTCCAAACTTTCAGCACCGTATATAGAATCTGGGGAAATTCTATACATTGGCACCTCATTTTAATCCAAACTTCAAAAGCAGACACAGCACTGGAGAAGACAAATCATCAATGATGCACTAAGAGTCCCTTTTACTAAAGGGTTAGAACGCTGCAATAGGCTTGCCATGCGCCAATCCGGAACTACAACCAGGCTACTGCAGCAGCCTGGCAGTAATTCTGCCCCCAGGACGTGCCATTTCCAGCACTACAAAAATTATTTCCGTATTTTTACCGCCAGATTAGTGTAGGAGCCCTTACTGCCACCTCAGTGGGTGGTAGTAAGCAGGGGCGTAGCTGCTATGGGGCCACGGGGGCCTGGGCCCCGTAGATTTGGCCCTGGACTCCCCTGCCGGCTTCTGACTGAGTCTGACGTCCTGCACATACAAGGTACAACGTGCAGGACGTCAAACTCAGTCAGAAACCAAATGAAGGAAGAAGACTTCGGCTGGCGGGGGCTGGAGTCCCCCGCCAGCAAAGGTGGTAGGCGACGGCAGGCAGGGGGTCGAGAGGGTCATCGGCAGGAGGGGGGGTCAAAGTTGTTGGAGGTGTCGGCAATGGCGGGCGGATGGGGGGTCGGTGTCGGCAATGGGGGGGGGGGTTGGCGGCGCTGGGGGGGGCTAAAATGTGCCCCCTCACCTCGGCTCTGGACCCCCCCTACCATTGAAATCTGGCTACGCCCCTGGTAGTAAGTGCTCTTCCCTCCCCTCCCCCCCCACGAAATGGCCACTTGGCAAGTGCAAACTTACTACATTGCCATTTCTTTTTTCAGCCTTTTTACCCTCTGCGGTAAAAAGGGGCCTCAGCACACTGCAAAAACACGCACTACTGCTAGCACAGGGCCCCTTTGGCAGCTTGATAAAAAAGGGCCCTAAGGTTCTTTAATAAATATCTTCGAAGAACAACAATGACTCAATACAGGCCGTGTTTCGGCTCAAAAGGCCTTCCTCAGGAGTCTACATAAAAACAACATTACATGGTCCTTTTACTAAGCTGCGGCAAAAAGGAAGGCCTGTGCTGGCATCAGCGCCTGTTTTTGATGTGTGCTGAGGTCCCCGTTTACCACAGCGGATAAAAAGCTTTTCTTTTTTTTTTTAAGAAACGGCTGTGTCAAGTGAAGCACTTGCCACGCAGCCGTTTCGGGGGGAGAGCACTTACCACCACCCACTGTGGTGGCAGTAAGGTCTCCCATGCTAACCCGGTGGTAACTGGGCAGTGCAAGCCACTGCCCGATTACCGCCAGGTAAACACCAGCACTACAAAAATACAAATATTTTTGTAGCATTGGAAATGGTGCACGCAGGGGGTGGGAACTACCACTCAGCTGCTGCAGTAGCCCAGTAGTACTTCAGGTTTAGCGAGCGGTAAGCCTGCGTTGGGTTTACCTCCGCTTAGTAAAAGACCCCCTATGCTCTGTTTCATTAAAACGAGTGTGCCAGACGTGAGGGGAGGAGAGAGCAGGGCAAGCAATGCGGTGGAGCCGGAGACCAGCGCTGGACGAAGGGGACCCCCGCCAGACAAGGTATTTGCGGCAGCGGTGTTTCAGCTGGTGGGGTTTGGAGACCCCTGCCAGCCAAGATATGTACAGCAGCAGCATTGGGTGGGGAGCGGCGGGGCGGTGGAGGGAGGGGGAGCGGCGGGGCAGCAGACCAAAATGTGCCCCCCCCCCCACTTTGGGCTCTGGCCCCCTCCCACCTTGAGGTCTGGCTACGCCCCTGCGTTGGGGACAGGGAAATATCTACTGTACCTGAATGTAACTTGCCTTGAGCTTCTACTAAAAAAGGCATAAGCTAAATCTAAAATCCCCCCTTCCCCTCTTATGAAGGGTGGTCTGCCCTTATAACAAGGATTGCTTCAATGGAAGCCTGGGTTCTCATAATAGTAGACGCTTTGAGTTCAGTGATCTAGAAGAAAGCTTCACTGCTGTTGTGGGAGAAATGCGTAACAGCCCGTGTTTTCCAAGGGCCTGCCTCCCCCACCGTAGGTGGATTCACTGCATTAAGTACCTATGTGTCATGGCACCAAGTATATAAATCGCATTTTCCCTGTTGCCTGGTTCCAGGTGTTCAACATACATCACTCATTCCAGCATGCCAGAGGCAGCATTATTAACACTTTGTTTGGAACTGAATCTGCCCATGCATTTCAGCTCAGCCACCCAGGAAAGATTTCAAGGGGATTATTTTATACCTTGATCATACTCCAAACGAGGCTGGAAAAATCTTTCTGGTGATTAAAACTCTACGTCACTTGTAATACAAGTTATCCCTCTGTGTGTGTGTGTGTGTGTGTGTGTGTGTGTGTGTGTTGTGTGTGCACAGCTGCCTTGCCTCAGTTTACTGGTTAAAATATCTGCAATGCGTTCAATGTTAGCTAGAATACAGGATGTTTAATATTCAGTGTCACCCCATCATTATCTAGAGAGAATTTGTGGCAGAGCTAGGAATTAGGACAGAGGTAGAGATTATAGTAATTTATCCTAAGGTCACACACATCAATGGCAGAGCCAGAGATTAGAACTCACTGACTGTGCCTAGATTAAACTATAAACCTGTTTGTCCTGTTTCCTTTGCTTAAGAGATGGTGTCCTCAGCCCCTCCTGTTTCTGTATTAATATTTCGCAGCAGGATATACCTTCTCCCTGTTATGTTAAGGTGGCGGATGTTGCTGTCCATGATCAGGATTTTACGTAAGCAGGGGGTTTGTTTTCCACTGTATGCATTTTATTAGGATTAGAGAGATCCCGTCTCATGTTTGAGGATATGTTTCGACTTGCACCAGTGTTTCCTGGCATGTGATCAGATTTTCACAAGTCACTGCCTGAAGTGTAACTTTCACCCCAAATTGCCACACTGGCAGCATGTCTCCTGCATTTGGCATGCTGCCCTGAACATAGGGAAGGAAGTGCAGGGGCTCACCCTGCATGGGTCACACCTCTCACCCCCTCCAGTGAGGGTGGCTCAGTTTTCCTACCATGAAATTTGCATGTCTTGATACATGGTAGTTCACCCTTCTGACTGATGTAAGACATCCAACATAGAACATCCACAAATTTCGCAATTCACTACTTAGCAATTTGTGCACTGCCATTTCTGGGGTGGAAATAAAAGGCAGCACCATAATAAAAGGAGAAAAATTGACTCATTCAAGGTCCCTCAGACCTAGGTTACTTACGTCAGACGAGGGCGGGCCAGGAGCAAAGGAGGGAAGTCTGAAGAAGCGATCAGCTGTTGTTGCCGGTGCAGCGCCTTCACACGGAGGTGAGAGGTGCTGCGAGGGCCCGGTGGCAGACGGAGGGGGGCGGGTGGAGGGGGGAGCGGCGGCAGCGACGACCTCAGGGGGGGGCGGTGGGGGCGGAGCCACGAGGGCGGAGGATGGCAGGGAAGCTGTCATTTCAAGGAAGGGAGGGAGGGAGGGGGGCCGGGGCTGCGTAAAAGTTCTGATTTCAATGCAGGGGGGCGTGGCGGCAACCTTGGGCGGGGGGGGGCAAGGCTGTCAATATAGGACGTCCATAAAGGACGTGTTTTTACATCTTTGGCATGCGCAGAGCAGCCAGCATAACGCTTGACTGCTCTGCGCATGCTCTACCGGCCGATTATCCGACGGCTTTACTAAGGGTTAGAGAATGCAAGTGAGCTGCAACGAGCAGCTCATTTGCATTCCCTTTCCTTCATGCACAGCCATTCCCTACCGATTTGCTATGGAATTCGGTAGGGAAAGGCTCTAACGACGACTTTAGTGCATCCCCCCCAGTGACAAAGCTGGGGTTAAAAAACAAGGTTACGGTGATAAATTAAGTCACTCTCTAAAGTCATTGTCACGGTTGTGCCCAGGTCCCTGGCTCGCAGTCACCTCAGTCCCCGGGGTTTAGACCTGGGGAGTGCTGCGAAGTGATGGTTTACCGTTTCCCGTGTTCCAGAAGATATGCTGGTCCGGTCCGGTCCGGTCCGGATCTTCCAGCTCTCCAGATTGTTTTGGGAGTTTTTTGGAACCAAGCAGCACCCATACCTGGTGAACTCCCTTGTGACCTGCCTTTATTAACCACCTGGTAAGGTTCCTAGTTGCCTTGCAACAGTGTTCTTCAGAGGCGTTCCTTTGGTGGGAAGTGTTGCAGTGCCTTTGTGCTTTTCGTGTTGGTGACTTTTACTCTGCTTGTTTTTTGGACTATTCTTCTGCCTGCCGCCTGCCCAGACCCGGATTGTTTATTGGACTATTCTTCTGCCTGCCGCCTGCCCAGACCCAGATTGTTTATTGAACTATTCTTCTGCCTGCCGCCTGCCCAGACCTGGATTGTTTATTGGACTATTCTTCTGCCTACAGCCTGCCCTGACCTGGCTTGTTTCTGGATTGTTCGTTTTCCTGCTGTTTTTCCTGGAACCCAGCGTGTTTCTAGTGTTCCTGTTATTTGTCAGCCTGCTGCTGTGTCCTGCCTTGTCCTGCAAGTCCTACCGGCCGCCTGAAGCCCAGAGCTCAACTCTTGGTGAAAGGTGGCCAAGTGTAGGTGAAGCCTTACTCCAGTCCACTGTGTTCCAGTTCCGGTCTGCCTTATCTGGTGTTGGGGTGATTCTCCTGCCGCTGCTGCTCCTCGGCAGTGGCCCAAGGGCTCACAAACCCAGGTTCCTGCTGTATATACGTGACAGTCATGCAGCACACACAATCTGTGGCAAAGCCGGAGATTAGAAATGAGGTGTAGGGATATAAAGGGGTCCTTTTACAAAAGTGTGCTGAAAAATGGCTTGCGGTACTGTAGGCACGGGTTTTAGGCGCGCGCCAATCCATTTTTTAGCGCGCCTATAAAAAAGGCCTTTTTTTTACCAAAAATGGACGTGCGGCAAAATCAAAATTACCGCTCATCCATTTTGGATCTGACACGTTACAGCCAGCCATAGACCTAGTGATAAAGAATCTGGGCAGTAATGACCTAAGCGTGTCAAATGCCACTTGGCGTACATCCATTACGCGCGCCAGAAAATAAAAAATATTTTTCAGATACGTGTAGCGGATGCGCGCCAAAATTGAAATTACCGCAAGGGCCACACGGTAACTGGGCGGTAACTCCAATTGCCTATGCAGCTTAGTAAAAGGGGCCCAAAGTGACTTGGCCAAGGTTGTCCCCTTCTAAAGAAACCAGCTTTGAAAATCCCTGTGAAATGGACACCTTGAAAGTGAGGTTTGCAGGGAAGTAAATAGGCTTAGAATAGATACCAAAGGTGCTGGTGTGTGGCCTAAAAAGGTTCTACCTTAAAAACTGGTGAAGCCTAGCAGGTAGGCCCGAAAGCAGATAAAGTCCCAGCCAGGTCTGGACAAAAGTAATGGTCAAAGGCCCTGATTTTATTTGGAACCAAAAGAAAAGAAAAAAAAATAAGAAAAGAAAGAAACATAGGCTGCACCAGATCTGAGACACCCAAATGTTAAAAATAAAAAAGCTTCAGACATGGAAGTAAAAACATACACCCACACCCAGCTGGTGATAGCAAGATAATTATTGTAACAGGCAGAGATTAAGAGAGAAAAGGTCACAGAGCAGGGAAGGAGAGGAAGGAAGAAAAGGTGATAAGTCCTCTTTTTAAATAACAAGGTGTTCTTGTACTGTGCTCTCCCCTAACCAGGCCAGATCTATGCCTATTCTGGCCCCTAAGCTGTAACATTTAAAAGTCCCCCTCGAATAAGCAGGAATGAAATTTTAGATTTAATAGACAATAAAAAAAAAGCAATCAACAATAGTCGATAATAAAAACAATAATTATGATTACTTACAAATGCATTTAATGTTTTTGTTAGTGAAACTTGAGGCCTTAAGTTTGTCTAGTTTATATGTAAATCTGCCCCTGCCCCTAATCAATATGTTAAAAACCATAGAAACAAAAGAACGTGCAAAATGTTTGTATTTAGAGAGGAAACCTTTACCCATGCTGGGGCAGTGATGGATTGGCACGATGGATGGGGTAGTTATCCAGGAACAAGCTTAGGGCCCCTTTTTACCAAGCTGCGACAAAAGGGGGCCTGCGTGCTGGCATCAGTGCGTGTTTTTCACACACGTCGGGGCCCCCTTTTACCGCAGTGGGTAAAGGGGGAAGTCTCTCTTTCCTGCAGGAAATGGCCACGCGGCAAGAAAAGCACTTGCCGCTTGGCCATTTTGGAGGCACTGCCCGATTACCACTGGGTATATTCCAGCACTACAAAAATAGATATATTTTGGTATCGCCGGATATGACAGTCGCTAGAGGTGGGAAATACTGCCGGGCTGCTGCAGTCAATGCAAAATAATAGGTTCCGATACACAGTCAAACTCAAAGGAACAACAAGTGGTACTTCTACTACCAGCAGGGCGGGTGGGCAGCTTTCCAGTAGCCCATTACCCATGGTGTTGTGATGATGTTATAGTTATGTAATGCAAGGTACCACATTAGGAGTCACCGACTGGGAAAGGGATGTAGGCGTCATCATTGATGATACGTTGAAACCCTCTGCTCAGTGTGCGGCAGCAGCTAAGAAAGCAAATAGAATGTTAGGTATTATTAGGAAAGGAATGGAAAACTACTACTACTACTTAACATTTCTAAAGCGCTACTAGGGTTACGCAGTGCTGTACAATTTAACATAGAGGGACAGTCCCTGCTCAAAGAGCTTACAATCTAATAGACAAGTGAACGGTCAGTCCAATAGGGGCAGTCAAATTGGGGCAGTCTGGATTTACTGAACGGTAAGGGTTAGGTGCCGAACACAGCATTGAAGAGGTGGGTTTTAAGCAAAGACTTGAAGATGGGCAGGGAGGGGGCTTGGTGTAAGGGTTCAGGAAGGTTGTTCCAAGCATAGGGTGAGGCGAGGCAGAATGAAGATGTTATAATGCCTTTGTATCATTCCATGGTGTGACCGTACCTCCAATATTGTGTTCAATTCTGGTCACCGCATCTCAAAAAAGATATAGTGGAATTAGAAAAGGTACAGAGAAGAGCAACGAAAATGATAACGGGGATGGAATGACTTTCCTAAGAGGAAAGACTAAAGCATCTAGGGCTCTTCAGCTTGGAGAAAAGATGGCTGAGGGGAGATATGATAGATGTCTATAAAATAATGAGTGGAGTGGAACGGGTAGACGTGAATCGCTTGTTTACTCTTTCCAAAAATACTAGGACTAGGGGGCAAGCAATGAAGCTAGAAAGTAGTAAATTTAAAACAAATCAATGAAAATATTTCTTCTCTCAACGTGTAATTAAACTCTGGAATTTGTTGCCAGAGAATGTGGTAAAAGCAGTTAGCTTAGCAGGGTTTAAAAAAGGTTTGGATGGCTTCCTAAAGGAAAAGTCCATAGACCATTATTAAAATGGACTTGGGGAAAATCCACTGCTTATTTATAGAACATGCAGCATAAAATGTATTGTACTGTTTTGGGATCTTGCCAGTTACTTGTGACCTGGATTGGCCACCGTGGAAACAGGATGCTGGGCTTGACGGACCTTCGGTCTGTCCCAGTATGGCAATACTTATGTACTTATAATAATAATAATTAAAAAAACTTTATTTATAACCCGCTGTATCTGCAAGAGTCCAAGCGGGGAACAAGCCACATAAAAAGTATCAAAGGACTAAACAATAACAATTATTTCTTTACAGCAGTTTAGATTTGTGTAGTATAAAATAATATCATACATCAAGGGAACCAAAGGCCTGAAAAAATAAATGAGTTTTTAAAGCTTTTTAAAACTGATCCATATTCTGCATTAAATGAATTTCAATGGGCAACGCATTCCATAATTTCAGACCTTTGATATAAAAAATAGATGATCTACATTCTTCCAAGTAAACCTGATGAAATGAAGGCACATCAAGTAGCCTTCATCAGCATACAACTTGCATTGCACATTAAAGCATCTCAATAATGTGCACAATGGTAGAAGAAAGAGATTAAATAACACTGCGGACAGACAGGAGCCCTGCGGAACTCCAGTTGAGCAAGTCAAAGATTCCTCTATATACCTTCGAACACCAGAACTTCCCATCTTTCAAGAAACATTTAAACCAGCATAACACACAACCAGATAATCCGATCGATTGTAATCGATTCAACAAAATAGAATGATCAATGGTATCAAAAGCTGCAGAAATATCCAAGGTAATTAACAAAAACTTAGTACCCCTATCAAAACCTGTCCTGACACTATCTAACAAGGATATTAATAATGTTTCTGTATCGTGGTCTTTTCGAAACTCAATTTGGTGTTGATCTAAAATCTCATGTTGCTGTAAAACGTCATCTAGTTGTTGAAACACAGCACGCTCAATCAATTTTGCAAAAAAAAAAAATGTGATGAAGATATTGGACAGTAGTTGTCAATTTGTGACTGATCAAGATTTGAATTCTTAAGCAAGGGTTTCACAGCTGCTAGTTTCAAAGCTGATGGCATAATGCCCTCTTGTAAAGATGCATTAACCATTTGAGTATAAAAGTAAAAACGGGACTACTTCCGGTGGAGCTGCGAGCCAAGATGGCCGCTGTAAGGTGAGCTCCTGCAGGCAACGACCAGGGATTCTATCGATTAAGACAGCCCCAACCCCCAGAACAAGACGGAGTGGACGGGTTATTGTGGAGGAGAGTCCCAGGCGCATAATTGAGAACCGCGAAGCCGCTTGGTAAAGACGGCGCGGTGAAAAACGGCGATCGCGCGTCCGACCGCAACCACGTGGAGCCGGGGCCAGAGGCGGCCAGCGAGAAGCAGGGAGCAAAACTACGGGCCCGATGCGGGCGGGAGACCTGGAAGTTCAAAAGACAAAAGGGTCTCGTTGATGTGCTCTGGAGCGGGCGATTGGGATCGCAGGTAGGAGCAGCCAGATGAGGGCGCGGCGGAGGACGGATAAGAGCGTGGGGCAAGAGGAGCAGAGGACAAGGTAACGTGCTATCGGGAGAAAATGGCGGAGAGCTAATGGGCAGAGAAGCACGGGGAAACAGGAGCAAAGAACACAGCACCAGTCACTGTAAATGAAAATGTGCCAATTGCAGAATAAAGAGACAGAGGAATAATTAGCATAGAGACAAAGAATAATAAAACAGTATCCAGCACATAATAACAAGCTGAGTTAACCCACTGCAGCTGAGAAATTGGGACAAAGAATAGTAGTAAATCAGTTGAATAGACTGTAGCTGCCCCGTGCATTGCTGTATGGCGACCAGAAGCTCCAGGAAAGAGCCGGAGAAGAATAAGAACGGGGGTACAAAGATGGCGGACAAAAATTCCCCACCGTCACCATCAGTGAGCTCCGTTTGGGCCACGGAAATTGTCACGGAGGTAAAAATGGCGGTGGAGGAAACCATGAACAACAAATTACAGCAAATAATTGACAAGCTTGAAGGAATGGATCAAAGAATCACCACGTTTACCAACGAGTTCCAGGAGGTTCAACAGCGACTGGGGGAGGTGGAAACCTCCTCGCAGGAGGCATCGAAATCCATCGAGCATCTACAAGCAATGGTGACAACCTTGGAAGATAAAGTGGACGACTTGGAGAATCGATCTCGAAGGAATAATCTTCGGCTGGTAGGCATACCAGAATCAATACCAGAGGCGGAACTGAGAGGTTTTTTGGAGCCATGGCTCACCAAGATTTTGACTAACTAAAGTACCGTGGGACCAATCAAGATAGAACGAGCACACCGTTTGGGTCCAAGAAAAGAGACTAACACAAGGCCAAGAGTGGTCATATTGCGAATGCTACACTATCAACATAAGATGGATGTGTTAATAGCTCTACGGAAAGGAGAGAAGCTGGAGGTGGACGGACATAAGATACTGTGCTTTCAGGACTATTCTACCAAAGTTTCCCTCCAGCGCAATACTCGCAAATATGTGGGCGACTACATAAAATGCAGATAAGGTTCAGTTTATTGTATCCAGCAAAATTGAGAATCCAGCACAATGGTTCAGTCAGATTTTGTGACACGGTGGAAGCCGCTCAAGCATTTGTGGACCGGCTGGAGGAAGAAAGGCCGAGAACGTCGAGCAAAACCTGAATAGTGCGGTGGATAATAAAAGAGAGACTGGTACTACAGTAAGAGGAAGAGCAGAAGTGGTGAGGAGACCAGTGACTATTTGATGCAGAGTTATAAAGTTTTGAAGTTGTTGATATTGTTTGTCAAGTCAATAAGGTAAAATGAGGGGGAAGGGGTTAAATAACATACAAGTAAGGATTGGCCTAGAAGGGATCCCTGGTCGGAAGCACGGAAGTAGAGCACTATAGGTGCTAATAAGAATATGGGGAAGTTGGGTAGTAGGGGGGAGGGTGGGGGAGGGAGGGGAAGAGGGTTAATGAGGAACAAAAACTTCATGGTTAAAGAGGAACAGGGGAATACAGGCAACACAGTAGGTGACACACGAGATGAGCACCCATGTGGAAACAGGATCAACTACAGGGGGGGGGGGGGTATAGGCTGGGATGCCCTCCCCACTCAGTCAGAGAAGGAATCAAGGTAATATTACAGCTAACTTACGATATCACATAATGGCCCTTAAAGTAGTGACATGGAATGTGGGAGGTATTTCTTCGCCGATAAAAAGGCAGAAGATACTTCAAGCACTCCACAAGCAAAAGGTGTCAATAGCTAGGGTTACCATATTTGCCCTAAGAAAAAAGAGGACACATACCCCGCCCCCCTGGCACACCTCTTCCCCGCCCACACCCCACCCATGCCCCGCCCACACCCCGCCCCCTATGCAAGACTTCAATGGAAGTCTCACGAAGCTGCCGCTTGAACTGTTAGCAGCAATTTTGATTTTAATTGCAGTGCTCTCAGTAGTGCCTTTTAAACCATAAATATGGGGACATCACATCAGCTGCCAAACATCACAGCACTTATCCTTCCTGAATCCTTTCTATCCTTAATAATCAATTCAAATAAATCTTGTGTGCTGACCCGGTCCAAGAACAATATCATGGTTTAAGAGTTCAAGAAAATGTCTTTAAAACATCTACACTTATCTTTTACTGGGTAGATGACGACTGGGCTGAGTTTTTTTACACCATATTTCCTCTGTTTTGTGTTTTAAAATCCTCTTCTTTCTATTCCCGAACACACGAACAGGAGAGCCATGTGTTTTCAGTTCCTCCCCCCCTCCCCCGCCAACAAGAATACCCTCCCTTTGACCCCTTCCTTAATCTTTCCCCTTCAAATTCAAGCAGAAGTAGCCTTTTATCTTAGGCTCCCCGGAGGCATGCTTATTTAATCTTAAATCTTGATTCTCTTACCTTCTTCTCAGAATCTCAGGTTATGGCGCCGGCCGGCAGGCTAAGCAGCAGGGCAGCAAGGAGAGCACAAGACAGACCCCAGACACTGCACGCTGCTGCCTCAGTCATCGTCGATTCGGATTTTATAGGGCAAAAAAGGCGGCAGGCAGGCGCCAGGCAGGCGGCTGCAGTAGCTGTAAACTGGGCCTGCGTGCTGCGTGCAGGATCGACGAAATCACATCAGCTGATGCAGGCAGGCAACGCACAAGCACGTACGCTGCCTGTAGCCTGCCTGCGTCGGCCCACGCCACTGCGCTTGCATCAGAGCAGTCAGCTGACAGGTCGGACGTCGGACTCGGAGCGGTCATGTGACGCGATGACCCGAAAAACCCGGACAAACGATCGGAAAGGTGAAATCCGCCCGGACTCCCGACAGCGCCCTCAAAAAGAGGACATGTCCGGGGAAATCCGGACGGATGGTAACCCTATCAATAGCATTACTTCAAGAAACGCATTTAAATGCCAAGGAACATGAGAAATTATGCCGTTGGTGGGTGGGCTCATATTATGAATCCCCAGCGCAGGCAAAAAAAGCGGGAGTCATAATTCTAATCAAGAAAGGGGTGCAAATAACGACACACAAAGTAATAGCTGATGATGCGGGAAGATTTGTAATAGTACATTTAACTGTAGAACGTCAACCAGTGGTTATGTGTAATGTGTATGCTCCTAACACGTATAACAAAGCTTTCTACAAACAACTTTTACACCATTTAACAAGTTTTGAAGGAACACCCATACTAGTTGGGGGAGATTTCAATGCAGTAGTGGATCCCACACTGGATAGATCACAGGGGGGAAGAAGAGGAGCAGGGATGGAATCAAGAGGACTGGATGTGTTAAGTGAGGTCCTGGACCTGGTGGATGTGTGGCGAACATTGCATCCCGTAGAGCGAGACTATACTCATTTGTCTCGCGCACATGCCACCATGTCGAGGATTGATTATATATTCATATCTCGTACAATATTTACTAAAATATGTAGTGCAGAAATAGGCCCCATTAAAATATCAGATCATGCAATGGTAACGACCGTATGGGAGCCTATGGAGAGAGAGGTTAGACAGTTCCAGTGGAGGTTCCCTATTTGGTTATACAAAGATCAGGGATTCCGAGATTTTATAATTAAAAAATATAAGCAATTCCAAGACACCAATCAGGCACATACAACAACTCCTATACTTTATTGGGACACGGCAAAGGCAGTACTTAGGGGAGAGATAATCGCATATACTAGCCATCAAAAAAAGGCAAGGGAGAAGGAACAGATTTGGCTAGAGAAGGAAATAACACGGGTACGACGGGAATATGGACGCCAACATACTGTCACACTAAAAGCCCAACTTTTAGAATTGCAGCAAACCCTCAATGAGAGACTTCATAGAAAGGCCCAACACAACTATGGTTCTTATAGATATAAATTATATAAATATGCTAACAGAGGGGGAAAGATGTTGGCTAGGTTAGCAAAACCCAGGCAAGGACCCCAAAAAATAAACGCACTATATTCGGCTAATGGAACTTTAGAAAATAAAGATGCCCAAATAAACAGAATTTTGCAGGATTACTACAGGCAGCTGTACGATGTCCCAGACCCACCTCCGATGGATAGCGAAATGTATCTGGAGGGACAAAATCTTCCGAGAATAGATATAGAGAGCCAAGAAATGTTAAATGCCCCCATAATGGAAGATGAAGTAGCATGGGCCATACAGCAGGGGCCCTTGGGGAAAGCCCCGGGACCAGATGGGTATAGAGGAGAATTCTATAAAATGGTGAGGGATGAAGTAGTGGTACCCATCACATTAATGTTTAATGCCATAGTGCAAGAAAAACAAATGCCCATCTCCCTGAGAACAGCTCAGATCATCGTGCTCCCAAAACCTGGACGGGACACACAGAAACCAGAATCTTATAGGCCAATTTCGCTACTCAATTATGAGGCTAAACTATTTGCCAAGGTTTTAGCAAATCGATTATTGCGAATTCTGCCAGATATTATTGAAGATTCACAGGTGGGATTTGTACAGGGTCGAAATATTACAAAAAATGTGAGAAAGATATTGGTAACATTGGAGGCGGTAGCGGAGCGGGCCACGCCGTCGGTGCTGGTCAGCTTCGATGCCGAAAAGGCATTCGACAGGGTAGTATGGGACTTTTTGTTTGGAACATTAGAGGCGTATGGAATAACAGGGTTTTTTCAGGAGGCAATTAGAGCATTATACTATCTTCCACAAGCCCAGGTGTGGAATATTGTCCCCTCCCTTTCCCATTTGTCGGGGAACAAGGCAGGGATGCCCACTATCACCTTTACTATTTGTATTAACATTAGACCCATTGATTAGAAATATTCAACAAACACCCGATGTACAGGGAGTTAGGATGGGCACGGAAACTTTTAAAATAGCAGCATTTGCTGATGACTTATTAGCACATGTGACTCAGCCAGAGGAATCATTACCAGCTCTCATTGAGTGTATGGCAGAGTATGGCGACTTTTCAGGCTTTAAGCTAAATCTAGAGAAGTCTGAAGCTATGCAGAGGGAGGGAGCCCATGTTAGAGAATGGCAAGGACAACTACCGTTAAAATGGGCGGAGGAATCGTTCAGATATCTGGGAGTGCGCTTGACTATGGATACTACTAATCTATATAAAATCAACATAGAAAAGTTGTTACAAGACACCAGCAGCTCTCTAGAGAGATGGAATCATTTGCCCCTGTCCTTAATAGGCAGAATCAATATGTTTAAAATGATTATATTCCCAAGGTGGCTCTACATATTGCAGGTATTGCCACTACATATACTGGGTAAAGACATCAGAAAGTTAAATAGAATAATCCGAAAGTTCCTGTGGGGGGGGAAGAAATCAAAAGTTCGTTTTGAATATCTATATGATGGCTGGATGCAGGGGGGAGTGGGATTACCCTGTATAAAACGATACAATCAAGCATGCCTGTTGCGACATCTTAGGGATTGGCTGCTCAATACAAACCAGTATACGCCGACTAGATGGGAGAGAACACTATTTGAGCCCTGGCACCTGAATTTTATATTGCAGGCCAAAACAAAAAATTTACCATTAAACTTTCGAAAAAGTATATTGCTACAGCCAATGAGAAGCATATGGCGATCGCTCATGCAGATGTGGAAGCAAAACCCCAATGTTAGCGATCAGCTTCCACTAAAAGGAAATGGGGACTTTCCACCGGGAATGGAGAAAGGTATATTTGATAGGTGGTCAAGGGCGGGGATTACCTTGCTCGAACACCTAGTTAATGAGGAGGGAGGGTTGTATGGATTCCAGGATCTGCAGCAAAGATTGTCCTTAACCAACCAGGCTCATTACTCATATAGACAACTACATCATTACTGGGGCAGTATGGACCAAGAAGCAATAGGCACGAAGCTTGGTTGCAGGCTTCGTGAATTTTTAAAGGGAGATGCACACGGGCAGGTATCAATATCGAGTTTACATAGAGCTTTAGTAGCACTGAGTCCCCCCCGTACCTACGAGATAATTAAAGAGGCATGGAGTAAGGATCTGGGATACGAATTGAAAGGAATAAATTTTGCAAAATTGATAAAAGATATACCACACCAGGTAGGAGGGGCAGAGTTACAGGAGAGTCAATATAGGGTAATACACAGGGGATACATAACACAAAATCAAGCAGCAAGAGCGGGTTGGATAGGCGAAGCTCAATGCTCCAAATGTAATAGAGAAAGTAATACCTTTTTGCATGCATTCTGGAAATGTGCTCGAATAAAACTATTTTGGAGAGCGATACAGAATTATATTGAACATCTCATAGGGCAAAGATTACTCCCCTCTTGGAGAGGAGTGTTGTTGAACAAAAGGGATGCATATGGGATAGCAAACAGACATATAGAGCTATTTTTATGCAAGGTATATGCAGTGGGGAAAAAATGCATACTTAAACACTGGATGCAAGAAGATCCACCCTCCTTTTGGTACTGGAGAAATAGGATGCATGAATTAATGCTTTGGGAGGCTAGGACGGCTTATGGTAATCCAAAGAAAAGAAAGGAGTTTATTAATATATGGAGTAAGTATTTACAAAACATATCCCACAAAGCACGAAGTGCGGTGCTAAATAGACTTGGAACGCCTTAGCAAATGGGGTGTTCGGGAGATAAGCACTTCAGGATGTAAATGGGTATAGTCCTGTAATAGATATTGGAAAAGACTAGACGCTATGAAGTAAAAGGATTATTGTAAAGATGTTAACCCGGGGGGGGGGGGTAGAAAACGATGATAGAAAATATTGATGATGCAGTTACGATGTATGTATGCAACAGTGACCTGTTTTTAGGTTAACGAAATGTTTGAATTTATGGACTATGTTTACAATGTTTATTGTCATCAATAAAAACCGTTGAAACATAAAAAAAAAAGTAAAAACGGGACTTTTAACGTTTCCACACTAGAAGAATGTAGATAATCTAATTTACAAAAAGAATTATTGACAGTAGGCATTATTTTTTCTAATTGTGATTCTGATATTATTGTGAATCTCGACCACAGTTTATCATCACTTAAAGAATTATGAATTTCAACCGGAAAAGGGTTATTTTCAAACTGAGAAGCAATCTTGTCTACTTTCTGACAAAAGTCTATAGCAAACTCCTGTGGAGAAATAACCGCTGACTAGGAACTAATGCTAAAGACTTTACCACTGCAAACAATTCTTTAGCTGATGAAGGGGATTCTGCTATTCTTTTATCATAATAGGATTTTTTTTTGCAATAAACTTTATTAATATCAGTATATACACAGGCAGAATGCCAACTTTGACCTCAAAATTACCCAACATTTGTCCTAAGTGTGTAATAAGAATGCAGTTGAAAATTGTACTCTTCTAAAGTAGGACGACAAGGGCATTTCCTCCATGCCCCCTCTTATGTACTTATGTTAGAAAAAGGAGTCTACAAGTTAACTGAGGGGGGCACAAGGCAAAAGGTTTGACTAGGACACTAGTAGCCTTGTATCAGCACTGCTGCCTGGAGCATTAAAGTTCAAAGGATTGGTGTGAAACTGGAATGAGAAAAGGGCGCCAGAGCCCTTTACAGAATTATACTTAGTGCCAATTCCCACACCCTAACTGGGCGCCAGACTAATGCCTACTGAAATCTGATGTAAAATACTGGTGCCCAAGTTGGGTCTGAAGACCCAGTATTCTGTAACAACACATACAACTTTTTGGGACACCCCTGACATACCCATGCCCCTCTTGGGCATGTCCCCTTTTGAGTTGCACCCAATGGGATTGCATTTTAGAACAGAGTGCAGCCAGATGCACACACAAATCCTAATTGATTGTTAGCAGCCAATTGTTCCTAGTTAACGGCTCATTAGCCAATTAATTTGCATACGCATCTTGGGATCATACCTAAAGTGGACATATAAATCTTTTAGGGGTCCTTTTACTGGGGTGCACTAACAGATTTAGGCTCCTTTTTATGTAGCTGTGTGGCAATGCCGACAGAGCCCAGCTGAGATACTATTTAACCATCTCTCTGACTTCACGTGCAACTTTCTTCAAATCAATCACCTTACTTTCTAATTCTTCCTACTTTCTTACTCATCTATATGTTACAACTTTGCCTTACCCTTCACTACCAATTATAATGTTCTAGTACATGTAGTATACCATGCCATACTATGTATTGTTGTTCGAAAATATTTACTGCTGTAATTGCCTCCTGCTCATGTTTGATCTATTCTTACTGTACACCGCCTTGAGTGAATTCCTTCAAAAAGGCGGTAAATAAATCCTAATAAAGAAATAAAAAAATAAAAAAATTGGGCACCATATATAGAATCAGGGGGAAAATTGTACAGGGAAACCAGCACTAAAACACGTGTTATTCTGAACAAACAAGGCATGAGGCCAGTGGTGGCCCTACCATTAGGCTAACTGAGGCAGGGGCCTCAGGGCACTAATTATGGAGCGGCATCTTTCCCTCTTCCTCCTTCAACTCCCCTCCACAGCCTACCTCCTTTTCTTTGTTTTTCAAAAGTCGGTCTCGGCAGCGACCCCATATGCTGCTCTACCGCCGGCACCGGAGTCTCCTGTACTGCAGCCCAACTTTCTGATATAACTTTCTGTTTCCTCGGAGGCGGGCCACAGTACAGAGGAGACAGTGGTGCCAGTGGCAGGGCAGCATATGGGGATTGCTGCAGCCTCCAACTTTTGAAAACAGCCACAAAAAAGAAGGTAGGCTCGGGATGGGGGAGGAGAGAGTCTAGACTGCGGCTAGAGGAGAAGGAAGGAGTTGGCAGGGGGGGGCGCGATGCAGGGGGACCAGGTCGCCATTTCATCCCTGCCTCAGACGGTAGATTGCCTTGGGCCGCCCCTGCATAAGGCCTTTTACTTCACTGCTTTTGCCCTCTGGAACTGTTTGCCTTTATCAATACAATGTGAACTGTCCTTACCCCATTTTAAAACTGCCATTAAGACTTGGATTTTTCTCAGCAGGCCTTTGATGCAAACCTGTAATATTCATTCATGACTGCTCTCCTGTCCCCTGCTTTCCTTTCCTTTCTCTGTTTTATCCCTTGCCACCCCCCACCCCCACCCCTGCCCAAACCCATCCCAGTATGTGAGTTCTTTCCTTTTAATAGTTATAATTCTTTTCTAACCTACTTAGTCTGTACATCGCTCAGTTCTGCTTGTCAGTTATTGTGGTATGATAAAGAAGAAAAGGGCAACCATAACCCCCTCAGATATATTCACAAAGGAAAAAAGGAGATTGTACCATCTTATTACAGTGTTGAAAATACTGATAAAACTAAAATGTCAACTTATGACTTGAGAACAACATGGCATCAGATATTCAATTATATTTGGCTATTAGGTCTCTTATACCGCCAGCTATTTCAGGCCCAAGACACTCTAGGATATCAATCACTTGCCAAACGTTGCCTCCAACAGTATATAAAAAGCGTTAAAGGGCTAAACAAGTCAAAAATACACTCTATAAACTTTATTCACATCCAAAAAATTTTATTTTAATGTGTTTTAACCCAATAGCACACATTTTAAATTTTATTTATTAGGATTTATTTACCACCTTTTTGAAGGAATTCACTCAAGGTGGTGTATAGTAAGAATAAATCAAACATGAGCAGTAAAAATATTCAGATAACAATACAAAGTATGGCATAGTATGCTACTTACAATGAATTTACTGCTATTTGGTTTCTATCAGGTACTTGTCATCTGAATTGGCCACTGTTGGAAGTAGGATACTGGGCTAGATGGATCATTGGCCTGACCCAGCATGGCTATTCTTATGTTCTTAAAGGCCCACTTATCTGTTCTAGCAGTCACAGCGCTGGATCACACTGAAACAACTGACGCTAACCTTATTATTCCTGGCGTTTCGATCCAACAGGACCTGCTTCTGGGATATTTATGATGGTGACTGCATGATTGTCTACAGCAGGGACGGCCTGACCATTAGGCACTCTATTCCTCCTGCCCAATAGTCAGCTTACGATGGTTTGCAGTCGCCAGGGGCATAGCCAGACCTCATGGTGGGATGGGGCCAGAGGCCAAGGTGGGGGGCACATTTTGATCTGCTGCCCCACTGCCACCCCCCCACCCCGCGCTGCCGCCCACACCGCCTCACCGCCCTGCCGCTCCCCACCCACTGCCGCAGCAAATACCTTGGCTGGCGGGGGGTCCCCAACCCCACCAGCTGAAGCCTTGTCCAGTGCCAGTCTCCGGCACCGCCATGTTGCCTGCCCTGCTTTCTCTTCCCCTCACATCCTGCATGCTCCTTTTATTAAAACTGAAAACCAGGGGCCCGGAGGAAATTTGGGGGGGCCCAGCCCCCCCCCCCCCCCCCCCCCCCGTGGCCCCTCATACCTACACCACTGGCAGCCGCAGATTGAAGTGACCCTGGCATCCACGGCTCAAAGCATTAAATATCCGGGTTTCAGCAGGCACTCAAAAGTTAACCAGGCACCAGCTGATATTCAGACCACTTTCTGGTTAACTTTAGTGCATAAAGTTAGGGCAGCCTCTCCTGCCTGGTTAAACACTTTTGAAATATCGGGCAATCTATCTCTGAATTTTCAGTGCCTCTAAAAATTTGCACAGACTGCCCTGGCACTGGGCGAAGCAAGAATGGAGCATTTCCACCCAACTATATGGGTAGCCAGTGATATTCAGTCACTTTCTATCACTAAGCGGTTTAATTTAGGCCAGCAAAAAGGCTGTGCTAAATTAAACCATTGCGCTGTATGGATAGTGGCTGAATATTACCAATATACGAATAGCACAGCAGTTATTCTTAAGAGTCAGAGCTGCTGACTATACATAATAGCAACACTGAATATATGTGAATAATTTAAATGCCAGGCAGGCGTTAATAAAAAGCTGACTGCTGCATTTAAATATTGATCTGATAGTATAGAGATCATTTTTGGTAGAGCTAGAAGTCCATGGAGCACAAATAAATCGTTGGTCAAACCCCTTCCCCCCACCCCCCCAATTACTCCCAGAAAGTCAAACAGGAAAGCGCTGTGAGATAACCCCTGAGATAAAGGCAAAGGTCTGTAGGATGTTTGTGAGAACAAAGACAGATGAAGGGACAGAGGCAGGGCACGTCCATCTGTCTCCTGTCAATGGCTAGAACTAGTCCTGGAGGGGTCCCGCAGCTGAGCTTAAAGATACCAAAAAACCCACTCTGATACCCCTGATGCCTACCGCGCTATAGAGAGGGACCTGAAAAAATATGTTGTTCTTAAAACCCAGAGAGAGAACTGAGTTGGAATTAAATTCTTTCCCTTTCTCATCCATTTAATCTAGGACAAGTAAATTCCTCCCAGCCAAATGCAAGCACAGAAGCCAGAACAGCCAGGACCCGGATGCTCAGAACCTACCACTGGTGTTAGAGCCGATTCGTGCTGGACTAGTGCCAGCATTCATTTGCGCAGAATGTTCAGAGACCTTTAGCGCTGGAAACAACGTGTGCACCAAAGATGGCCACAAATTGTATTTAAATGTAGTCAAAAGGATTTTAATGAGATCATTCGCTATTCCCTCCCAATATTCAGAGAACAGCTCACAAACAAACCCTGCTTAAAATGCTGGTATTGATTATTTTGGGTTTGCTGGCAGCAGCGGTATTGGGGGTGGCAAACAGGCCCACCAGTGGCTACGCCACTGACCCTGACTAGAATGGTAGATAGTGTAGGTTATATGCCAAAGTGACAAACACAAAAAAGGGGAGCTCGCTTGAAGTCAACCTCAGTAGTGCAACCAAAAGCGAGCTTGAACTTTGATATGAATTAACACCATACAATTGAAAAGTAAAAAGTCAAAAACGAGGGAAAAGACCTCAGAAAGTGGTGACCTTCCACTCCAAAACTGGAGTGACTGAATCGTCCTGGTCACGGTTCTTTTCTATATAATCATCGGTCAACAAAAACCCCAGCCAACCAAAAT